>NC_040909.2:60757377-61422919 GCF_004126475.2 Phyllostomus discolor
AAGTTAATGAGAAGATAAATATATGTTGAGTTGATTCCTGACTTATAGCAGTATGATTTGCAATTCCCTGAACAAATTAATTTACAATTATTAAAAACCATTATTGATATAATTGACAGAGTGGAGAATCAACAGCAGCAAAAAAATGTGATAACTGATGATATGGAAAAAAGTTTCAAATGCAAAGATGCATGATCAGAGACCAGTCAAAAGCTGCTGACCATGTAATCATTTCACAGAAGCATGTACTTCCTTAAGATGAGTAAGAAAAGGTGGAGGGAAACATCACAAATTTTTAAAATGCAGGGATGGTTTGACTGCTTCATAAAAAGGACCAATTAGCATGCATTAGGGATTTCATGGGGAAATTGTAGGCACCAATACAGGCAGCAACTCCCAATTCAAGTGATTTATCATCATCACCCAGGAACCTACTCACTTGCAAGGAATGAGGTACCTACTTGCCGTCCTAAATTCAGAAGAAAAATGGGGAAAATGCAGTGGAGTAGGAAAAGGAAAACAGAATTGGACTTGTTCCATGGAGATTTACAATTCAATGTAAAGTCAGGCACTTGTCACAACTGCATATTTTGCATAGAACACATGCAAAGCAACAGACTGAATGTACTGAAATGTGCTGATGTAAAAACTGTGTGTCATTTTCCTTCACAAGAGCACAATATACCATACATGGTAGTAAGTGAGGAAGGAAGTCTAGACAACATTGTCCAAAATAAATTAGACTATTGGCAAATTAAAGTTTTTGATCTCCAACTTCAGGACAGGTAAGAGAATAAGTAAAAAAAGAAAGTGGGAGGGATACTATTAAGCATGAATGCAAAACATGGTGAGAAACAGTGAACTATTATTGTGCTATGGACTTAAAGAGGATTATGAGCCACAAAGTAAAACTACTGACCTTTCTCTGTTAATTCCTTCAGTAAGGGGAACCTCAAAGGTACCACCCAGTTTACCATTGTGCTACAACATGACAAATACATGCTAAAGCGTTCTCTTTATATTTCAAAAACAATCTTCCTTTAGGCAGGATGACACAGTAAAAACCAAACAAGCAAAGGAATATACACATATATACATGTGTGTTGTATGTTCTGACTACAGTAAGAAACATGACTATCACCTTTACTTGTTCCATTGCAGTAAGCCTGGTTTCATCCTCAGGCACACATGGTTTGTCAATAACCATAACTCAGATAAACATATAACATCAAGGAATAGTTAACTATTTGTTAAAGGTATGACTCTGTGTCAGATATTACATTAAGCACATTACAGGTGCTAGTCCTTACATCCCCATGAGTGTGGGTGTTGATACTGGATGGCATGGAGGCTAAGAACTTGCCCAAGATTCTATAGTTCCTTGATGTGCAAGCTGGAACTTTAATCCAGGTCTGCTTGACCATAAAGTCCAAACTGCTACCCAACATGATACAATGCTGACCACATTCAGAGCCCCACTGTCCAGCCATGTCGATAGCACCCCAGACTTCAATAGTATAGCACTACATGACCCCAGACACATGCAAAAAGAAGGCCTTTTTATATTCCCCCAAACATTCCTTCTGGACAAAACAAGCCAAGGAGCAAGCACATGCAACATTTCATGAGTACTCAGGTGGGTACTCAGAAGACTTGCATCTTCACTCTTCCCCGAATTACATATGGGACCTTGGAAACATTTCATCTCCTCCCATGGCCTCAGTTGCCTCATGCTTTGGAAATCCTGGAGAAACATTCCTGTGCAAATGTATAAAATATATAATCAAGTAATATTATCACAGTGAATGGCACCAGAATGTTGCTTTTATTCCACTGTGATACACTTACATACACTTTTTATCAGCATTGCATAAAGGAGACGCAATACAGTAATACTCATTGGGAATATGGGAATTAGAAGCTCAATGTTTTATGATCCACCACTATACATCTGGGTCAAATCTGACTTTCATGGATAAAGGAATATTGAGAAAAAGACCTGCAAATTGGAAGAGTTTAATTAGAATGTAAAGACATTGTGAGAAGAACTAAACTGTTGCTTCTGGCAGAAACAAGACTGGAAAAAAGAATTAAAATGGACTTTTAAAAAGCTTGTTTGGGTTATATTGAGAAACTGAATATTTCTATGAGAAACATTTCTAATATTTAGAATTAAAGCAATAAAGATTTGTACATTAATCAGTCTAAATGTATTTATAATTTCTTCAAGGTAAGGAAAAGTTTACTCAAATGAGGCAAGTAAATGCAAAACAGGAATGAGTGATTCTCAGACTAAGCTCTAAAGCTTTTTTTAAAAACTCCAAATAGCCTTGAGAGCAATAAAATATGACAGGGATATTAAAGAAAAGAGCATTCAACAAAAATTTACTAAGAACCTACAAGGTGCCTAGCACTGGACTGAGAGGTGAACACAGAGCAATTGGTGACCAGGAAGTCTTTACTGATTTTATAATCTAGTGGTGAACTTGATCTAGAGAGTGAGGAAGAGATTTCAAAAGCACAAGTCATCTAAGACTATCTCTGTATAAATGGTAAATACCCATTTAATGGTACTTCACTGCCTACTTAGGATGGTATCTGTGAGATGGCCATTCACTCATTAATGTCTGTGTGCCTTATTAAAGGGTGGGCAACAGATACAGCATCTGTAGAGTTTACACTGAATAAACTTCTTCCTCTAAGAAATAGGGTCAACAGTGAGGGATCACAAGGACACCATCACATCAGGCTGAAGCCTCCAAAACTGAGGACAGGAGGTAGGGTGAAGTGGCCTGTGCTTTTGGAGACAGACTGATTAGACTGAAGACCTGGGTTTCCTTGCCCACAAATCATGTTGCCTTTGCCAAAATATGTTTGGTGTTCTTCCTTTCCCAGGGTCTCTCTCAATTCTAAAGGCTGGCCTTAAACAGTGTCCCTCCAAAAAATGTAGGATGGTGCTTCTGAACTGTCACTCTCTGCAGATATTTATTGCCTAGAGGTAATGATAAGAAATGCTGAAGCTTGTGGACTAGAGTGAAAATTGCCTGAATTCAAATTCAGCTTTATTATCATACTAGCTATGTGGTCTTGGGTGAGTTATGAACCTCTTCTAAGCCTCCTTTCCTTGACTGTAAAATAGGTGATGATAATGATAACACTAATACTAATGGTTTCAGATACAAAAATCCACAAAAAGTGAAAGAGATGGTCACTAAATAAGAGCTCAGTAACTGCTGGCTATTACTAATATCATCTTCAGCACCACCATTGTCACCTCTCTTACTGCTTGATGACTAACTCCAAATGAACAATAGATAACGAAGTGACAATAGCTTTCCTTGGCCTCCATGATTTAGTCCCTTTTTACCAAGCTGAATATCTTACCTATCATTCAACCTTTTTCCAATTTGAACAGTCTCTTTCTCTGGCTTCTTCTGCTTGATCATCCATCTTAAAAGACTCTCTTTTTCTCTTCCACTCTTCCAAGTATTCTGCCTACCCAAAATCTTCAACCCATAAATCACCTCACCTTCCCCCTCACTTTTATTCAGATAATCATTTCACTCTGATTAAAAGCTCTGTTAGTTTTAACTCAATGCCATATGAGATTACTACGATTTACGGTTTTCTAATTGACTTATGAATTCAACTTGTTTTTCCAATTACAGGGTAAAGAGTTTCCTATTCTCACTTGCTATTGACTCCTTGCACTCAGCATCATTCAGGGAACACAGAATAAGAGCCAGTTACTGTCAGTGGACTAACTTACACTATGTTTTAAGTTTGTTAATTAGCCCTAGAATTAATATCAGGAACCTTGGGAAGTGAAGTAAATCTTCACTGGACACTGGTACTCCTTAACATTAGAGCTGCTGAGGCTTTTGGCAATCTAAAATAAAGGAAATTTAGTCTCAAATTGAGATCTATAAAATATCGCCCTAAGTTCAAGAGAAGTTTAATGTACATTTGAAGATGAATTCCAGCTCAGAAAGACCCTGCATATGTGAAAGGAATATATATAAATAATTACTTTAAATGTAAATGAATTTAATCCTTCAATCAAAAGATAGATGGTAGCTGAAGAGATGAACAAAACAAGACCTTTACATATGCTACCTACAGAAAACTCAATTCAGATCAAAAGACACACACAGACTGAAAGTAAAGGAATGAAAAAAGATATTTCATGAAAATGGAAACCAAATTAAAATCTCAGTTAGTAATACATATACCAGACAATGTAGACTTTTAAACAAAGGCTATAACAAGAGACAAAGAAGGATTGGAAGAAACCCAAAACACTAAATCAAAAAGGCATATACATCCATATGTTCACTGTAGCATTATTTGCACTAGCCAAGATCTGGAAGCAGCTAAGTGTCCATAAATAACTGAATAAAGAAGTGGTACATATATATACACAATTGAATATGATTCAGCCAGAAAAAACAATGAAATCTTGCCATCTCCAACAACATGGGTGAACCTAGAGGTTATTGTGCTGAGTGGAATAAGTTAGACAAAGACAAATGCCAGATGGTTTCACTTAATATGTGGAATTTAAAAAACAAAATAAATGAAAAAATGAAACAAACACAATTATTGATACAGAGAACATCTAGATGGTTACCAGATAGGAGGGGGTGGGAAATTTGTGCAAAATGTAAAAGGATTAAGTACAAATTGGTAGTTATACAGGGTCCGGCAGAGGTAAGGCTTGGTTGAGTGTGGTTGGTAGGGCACATAAATGTCTCCTATGAGATGGACGGCAACTTGAACATTTCACCTAAAATGTCATATGGTGTGCTCCAGTGTGATACTGTCATGTTACAGAATTGCATAGTCATGATTTTGTAATAAAAAGGGGTGTTATTTGTGCCAGACCCTGTAGCATAATTATGGTGATGTAAAGTACAGCATAGGGAACATAGTCAATAACAGTATAACAACTAGGCATGACAGTAGAAGGAAAGTAGATTTACTGAGGTGATCACTTAAGCTATACATGTGTCTAATCACTGGGTTGTAGACCTGAATATAATAAATATTGTATGTCAATTGTAATTGAAAAATGAAAAAGTACTAAAAAATGTAATTTACAATAGAATCTCTTCCTGCTTATTGGCTTTATATAATCAGATTGAACAAGGTTTTTTGTATTATCAGAAAGACACAATAGTTTTTCTCTAAATAATACCCTGATTAGTAATGGTTCTAGTCACCTAAAACTTTTTAGTGCTCTTCGCTTTTTGGCAAAAATTATTTTTCTTTATAAGTAGTCCACCAATTCACATGTGAAACTGAATGTACTGCTGTGAGATCAGGTTTTAAAATAACTTCAAGGAGGAGAGGCCCTTGACAGGAGAGTTAACAATAGAAACCAGGTCACTGACTCAAGACCTGGACTTCCTTTATTGTTCACTGACACAAATGCTTGGTTTCAGAAGTGCATTGCTATCACTCTTTCTTAGGGACAAATTGTACGCCTGCAACCAATACAGTCAACAGACTTTTCCTACTTGGTTGGCAGGAAAACTCAGTTCAACCTTCAAGCCAAAATTAAATATAAACAAATAATAATCATTTAGGTGTCAGCAATGGTGGCTTGGTAGAGCATGCAGACTAAGTTTACTCTCCCTGGGTGGCACATTGAGAGTAACTGACCTTAATTATACCAGGAAGGGATGATGGATGGTCTGCTCAGACTCCCTTTGTCCCAACTGCATTTTTCAGCTGTCAAAAGGTGCTCTAGTCTTGACCAGTGTGCCTCAGTTTTTCAGACATCATTTCACAAAGTGAAATACACTGGTTTGATTCCCCATCAAGGCAAATGCCTAGCGTGTGGATTTGTCCCCAGCTGAGGAACATGTGAGAGGCAACCAATCAATGTTTCTCTTTCATGTCAATGTTTTCCCTTTCTCCCTCCCTTCCTCTGTCTCTAAAATATAAACTTAAAAAAATAGCCACTTTAAAGGAAAAAAAGTACTCAGGCAGGGGGCCAGATATAACAATGGGAGAAAGACCACATGGGAGGGGTAATGCCCTATTTAACTATACCTTTCACAGATGACAACAAATCCTTAATTTTTAAGTGTATTTTATTGATTATGCTATTATAGGTTTCCCATTTTTTTCTGCCCTTTATCCCCCCTCCTCCCTGTACCCTCTACTCTCCAGAATTTGCCCCATCTTAGTTCATGTCCATGGTTGTACATAGGAGTTCTTTGACTTCTGTTTCTTATACCATTCTTAACCTCTATCTATCTTATGCCTACCAATTATGATTCTTATTTGCTGAATCATTTTCCCCCACTCCCCTCACCACTGATAACACTCTATGTGATCTCCAGTTCTGTGATTCTCTTTCTGTTCTGGTTGTTTGCTTAGTTTTTATTTTTTTTAGGTTCAAGTATTGATAGTTGTGAGTTTGTTGTCATTTTACTATTCATAGTTTTTTGTCTTTTTCTTAGATAAGTCCTTTTAACATTTCATATAATAAGGGCTTAATGACAGTGAACTCCTTTAACTTGACCTTATCTGGGAAGCACTTTATCTGCCCTTCCATTCTAAATGATAGCTTTGCTGGATAAAGTAATCTTGGATGTAGGTCCTTGCTTTTTGTGACTTGAAATGCTTCTTTCCAGCTCCTTCTTGCCTGCAAGGTTTCTGTTGAGAAATCAGCTGACAGTCTTATGGGAACTCATTTGCAGGTAACTGTCTCCTTTTCTCTTGCTGCTTTTAAGATTCTTTCCTTATCTTCAATCTCGAGTAACTTAATGATGATGTGCCTTGGTGTGTTCCTCTTTGGATCCAACTTTTTGGGGCTCTCTAGGCTTCCTGGATTTCCTGGAGGTCTATTTCCTTTCCCAGATTGGGGAAGTTCTCCTTCATTATTTGTTCAAATAAGTTTTAAACTTCCTGCTCTTGTTCTTCTCCTCTGGCAGCCCTATGATTCTGATGTCAGAGTACTTAAAGTTGTCCCAGAGGTTCATAAGCTTCTCCTCATTTTTTTGAATTCTTGTTTCTTTGTTCTGTTTTGGTTAGATGTTTCTTTCTTCCTTCGGGTCCAAATTGTTAATTTGAGCCCCAGTTTCCTTCCATTCACTGTTGGTCCCCTGTATATTTTGCTTTATTTCACTTTGGGTAGCCTTCATTCTGATTGCCAGTGTTTTGAACTCTGCATCAGATAGGCTGACTATGTCCTTGATGCTTCGCCTTTTTTCTGGAGTTTTGATTTGTTCTTTCATTTGGGCCATATTTCTTTGTCTTGGTGCACCTGTTATGTTCTAAGAGGGTGGGGCCTTAGGTTTTTGCCAGGGTCGGACAACCCTCTTTGCTGCATTGTGATGTTGTCTGTGGGGGAGGGGTCAGAAAAGGATCAATGCTGCTCACTTGCTCCACTCTACCCCACTTTCCAACAGACTCTCTCATGTGAGACTGGGAGTTTTACCTGTTGTGGCAGCCCCCTCAGTAGTTTACAGCTAGCCTTGAGTCTTTAGTTTCCCATTCAGCCAGCCCTGCCTCACCTGTGTAGTCTGCTACCTTGCTGCTTGTACTCTCCACTCAGCTGCCTGTCTCCTGTCTCCGCTCCTCCTAACAGTCTGGGTGAATGTTTCTTTAACTCCTTGGTGGTCAGAGTTCCATGAGGTTTGATTTTCTGGCAGTTCTGGTTGTTTATTGTTTTTAGATTGGTTGTTATCCTTCTTTTGGTTGCGCAAGTAAGTGAAGCATTTCTACCTACACATCCATCTTGGCTGGAACCCTTAATATTGCAAATATTTAATTTTGAATCTGGCAACATTTGATTGCTAGTCATTGTTTTGCTGATTTATTAAACTCGTGTCAATAACCAAGTATCAAGTAATTAGTTGCATGGTGTACCCGACTCTGGTCAGCTGTGAATGTTCCAGCTACACAACATGATTTCTTTATTCTAAGTTTATCTGAGGGCAGAAACAGAACCTTATTTTTGCAACCATTCCTCCTTGAAGCCCCTTCCCACAACACCAAGGTCAGAGTTGTAGTAGCTCAGTACATGTTTATTGAGTTGAATTAAATTGCAAGGAATACTTAATGTCTTCTGAGTTTTCTATCTTTTTAAAATCCTGTGAATGGGCAAGAAATAAAGCTGATGGTGGTATTTTGTCATGCTAGACAATTGTACTCTAACTTAGGGGGATAGTCTCTCTATTGTCTATCCTGTTTGGTGTACTTATGGGAAATTGCTGAGAGCCATGTACTTTAGTAAAAGTTCAAAATAGCACTTCTATAAATTCTACCCTTATAAACATTATGTTAAACCCTCAATGAACCTCCAAGAGAAACTACTTCATATTGTTTTCCCAAACACTTGTTTATGAGTTTAAAAATGTTTAGCTGGAATATTACTTTACTTTCTTATTCCGCTTACCAGTTGTGAACTAATCTGATGAAACTGGTTGAAATAACTAATTTTATTTAGTTAAAAAATTTCAGATGGGAGCCAGGATGGCCTCTCAGCAACTAAAGTTGGTAGAGAGGACATGTCAGTAGAGAAAATCTTTTCTTGTTATAGAAGAGAAGAAAGTAGCCCAGGATTAAGTTATTGAGTGACCTTTCTCTCTTTTAGCCACTGCATAGGGAAGAAAGGCTATTTTTTTTTCCTAAAGAGAACTGAGATGTGAGACAGAAACTGTGCAGTGAGGTTTAGTGAGCCTAACACATTAGCTGATTAAGCAAACTGCTCAAGCATTCAGGACAGTTCTCCAGGGAATTACTAATAAATCCAGAGACTGGGTAAATTGAATTTAAGGTCTAAAGGCTAAACAAGGGTCATATTAGCCAGGGATTGTGAGGTACAGGATTTATTGAAAAGGGAACTAATTTGTAGTGAGGTACTCAGTTAAGTCTAGCTCTATAAAAAACATCTATAAAATAGATCTTTTTAACTGTCTACTAGCTGTTTTAATAATTAGCCTAATTTCTGTTCATAAAAATTATAAAGAAAAAGTCTTTCTGTACCTGTGGAAAGTCTAATTGAGCAATGACAGCAAATCTAAGATGCCACCACAGATCTAGAGGTTGACAAAATACTTGGGAGACATGGATCTCAAGAGTGCTGATCATGCCTTCCGAATCATTAAAGTGAGAGTAACAGCTATATATGCAAATTGATGAAATGAAATAATCAGTTAAAATCTCTCTGACAGGCAAAATAGCACACATGCAACACAAGGATGGTGATCATTACCACCGCCTTACAGAATCATAAAATGGGATACAGCTAAAATAAGTTCAGTTTAAAATTGCACACAGGGTAGCAAAGAAAAAAAATAAAATTATTCTGAACACTTGAAATGGGAGAAGGCGGCCAGCAGTGAAATTTTATACCACTTAGAGAGAGGGGTGATGGTGGTCAAATCTGAATACAAAGCTTTATTTAGGAACTTCAGAACAAGATGGAGATATAGGTAGATATACTCTGCCTCCTTCCACAACAAAAAGAAGGACAACAACACCTTTAAAAACAAAAAATAACCAGAATTGCCAGAAAATCAAACTGTATGGAAGTCTGACAACCAAGAAGTTAAAGAAGAAATATTCATCCAGACTGGTAGGAGGGGAGGAGATAGGCAGCAGGGGTGGGGAGGACTCCTGTCAAGGCAGCAACTGGCATACTGGGTGGTTCCACATTTGCATGTGGATGAACTGGCAGGAACAACTAGGGAGTGAGACAGACA
Organism: Phyllostomus discolor; assembly: GCF_004126475.2. Lineage (NCBI taxonomy): Eukaryota > Metazoa > Chordata > Mammalia > Chiroptera > Phyllostomidae > Phyllostomus > Phyllostomus discolor. The sequence goes on from NC_040909.2 coordinate 60,767,097, forward strand.
GCACAACCCAAGGTTCCAGTGTGGGGAAATAAAGCCTCAAAATCTCTGACTGAAAAAAATGTGGGGGTTGCAGCAGCTGCAGAAACTCCCAGCCTCACAGGAGAGTTCGTTGGAGAGACACACAGGATCCTAGAACATACACAAAACTACCCACCCAGGAATCAGCACCAGAAGTGGCCAATTTGCTTGTGGGAAGTAGGGGAAACAACTGAAAGCCTAGCAAGTGGCACTGTTCCCTCTTGGACCCCTCCCCACATATGGTGCTACAACACAGTAGCACCATAGGTAGTTGCCTCATCCAGGCAAATACCTAAGGTTCTGCCCCTTACTACATAACAGACCCACTGCTACAAAGAAATATGACCCAAATGAAAAAAGAGATCAAAGCTCCAGGAAAAATACAGCTAAGGGATGAAGAGATAGCCAACATATCAGATGCACAGTTAAAAGCATTGCTAATCAGAATACTCACAGAAATGGCTGAGTATGGTCTCAAAATAGAGGAAACAATGAAGGCTATGAAAAGTGAACTAAAGGAAAATGTACAGGGAACCAAGAGTAACAGTCAGGACACCAGGACTCAAATCAACAGTTTGAACCAGAAGGAAGAAATAAACATTCAACTAGAATAAAATGAAGAAACAAGAATTCAAAAAAAAATGATGAGAGGCTTAGGAAACTCTGGGACAGCTTTAAGCATTTCAACATCGAATCATAGGGGTGACAGAAGGAGAAGAGAAGAACAAGAAATTGAAAACAATGAAGGAGAACTTCCCTAATCTGGCAAAGGAAGTAAGACTTCTAGGAAGTTCAGGAAGCTCAGAGAGTTCCAAAGACATTGGACCCAAGGAAGCACACAGCAAGGCACATCATAATTACATTAGCCAAGATTAAAGATAAGGAGAGAATCTTAAAAGCAGCAAGAGGAAAAGAGACAGTTACCTACAAAGGAGTTTCCATAAAACCATCAGCTGATTTCCCAAAAGAAACCTTACAGGCAAGATGGGGCTAGAAAGCAGTACTCGAAGTCGTGAAAAGCAAGGACCTACATCCAAGACGACTCTATCCAGCAAAGCTATCATTTAGAATGGAAGGGCAGATAAAGTGCTTTCCAGATAAGGTCAAGTTAAAAGAGTTCATCATCACCAAGTCCTTATTATACGAAATGCTAAAGGGACTTATCTAATAAAAAGAAGATAAAAAATATAAACAGTAAAAGGACAACAAAATCACAACTATCAACTGAACCTAAAAAACAAAAACAAAAAGGAATTAAACAAACAACTAGAACAGGAACAGAACCAGAGAAATGGAGATCACAGAGAGGGTCATCAGTGGAGAAGGCATGGGGGAGAATGGGGGGAACAGTAGAGAGAGTAAGAAGCATAAAGGGTAGGTACAAAATAGACAGGGGGAGGTCAAGAATATTATAGGAAATGCAGAAGCTAAAGAACTCATATATACCACCCATGCACACGAAGTAAGGCTGGGGAATGCTGGTGGGTTGGTACACGGTGGAGGGAAATAAAGGGGATAAAAAATGGAGCAACTGTAATAGCATAATCAATCAAATATACTAAAAAGGAAAACAAAATGCTTCATTTAAAAATTATTTCCTTCTTTATTTATAATTTTTTGTATATGTACACATGCCTGCCATGTGGCAAGATGCGGTGCAAAGTCTTTACTTTTTTTCTCTTTTCATTCCAAATAAATGGGAAGGAGAGCTATATTGGGGAACAGCCTGGCCAATTCCAATCTCAGAACTATCCTTAAATGTGCATTTTTCATGTGTCCCATCAGTTGTTAGGTCTGGGTCCATCACAAGTAACAGATAATAAATATATAAACCCATGAGTGATTTAGTACTTGTGTTTGTACATGAACTATTGAAGATTCAAGGTCAACCCTATAATGGCTTACCTCACTTGCCTATCTATATATTGGCTTGAATAGGGAACTACAGCAATTCTCTCTCCTCTACCTGGTGGTGTAGTACAGCTGTTCTGTATAATTCTCAGCCAACTGCAAGTGCACTTGTATGAGGACCACTTGCTACCTTGCAATAACTGATTTAGACCCAAACAATGTATTTCCAAAAATTTTTAACAATTATTTTCCTTCTGAACAAAACATTGAGAGCATAAACTTAAAATACTACTTCAATCCTTCGCTTCAAATGAACATATGTATTATTAACAACAGCAGTTGTTAAAGGTAGCAATGATAATAAGTTATCTCTACCGCATGTTGATAATGGGTTTTTCATTATTAAAGTAACTTGTAGCCTTTATTTATACACATTAGTTAAATCATAGAAAATGAAAATGCAAAGTTACCACACAGCTCAAACTGAAGCAGCTCTGAAGACTCAATTGGGTGAATGTACATGCATCATCTTATAGACTAAAAAACAAACATTATGTTAGCTCACCATTATATCCATACATATGTGGCTCTATGGTTACAGAAATAGGAAAGCTAATGATGGAATTTTTTAAAGAAAAATGAGCCTTAAAAGCAATGTTTTTTTTAACTAAGCAAGTACATACAAGAGAACATTACATACTTTCTCAATTATGACTTTTTCCCCTTAAATAAGCCCACTTAAGGACAAATATGCATATAGCCAAGTGGAATTTACACTGAACATTTAATATAGTTCAATGGCCTCTTCCTCCTGAGGAGTGATTTTAGAGTGATAAAATTTTACAGTGAAGCTCTATTAATACTGTCTGAACCTTAAGTGTATGAAAAACTGGTATCTCCCAAAAGTAGACTCTGAAATTGTATTTTCTGTCAAAAAGATGTGTATGTTTTAGTATAGATATATTTTTAAAAACTTGGAATCCTAGAAAATTTAGTACTTTGGAGACTATTCCATTTGGTTTAGCCAATTCAGAAAATAAAATTAAATACAAAGAATGAACATTAGTTGTAAGCATCACAGAAATATATGTAATAAACTCAAATCTTAGCAAAATGCTTCAGGTAATTTTAAGAACAAAGGATCCACCCAAACCCCAAATCCTATTTTTCTAAATGTAATGCTATAGGGTAAGTGGAAGCAGTCTGGCTTCCTTGCTCAGGTGTCTGGGCAACTAAGAGGAACAGCGTTCCCATAGCCTTGGAAGTGCCAGATAACTAGTGTTCTCATAGCCTTGAGACTGGGTCCAGTAAAATGTTCCCATAACATGAAGTGAGCTCGCATGCGCAGAATTATGTTATATAATTTCTGGCATTTTGCCAGTTTTGTTTCTCTCTAGTACTTAAACAGGTAGGGACTTCCTGCTGGGGGCAATGATGATGAGAGACACGTAAGGGAACAGGTGCCACAATGAGTGCCACACTGGGGAGCAAAGGCCATGACATGAGACATACAGACAGACATGCAGCTTACAGCATGCGTAGCTCACCCATCCATGAATAAAGGCATGCCAGACATCACAACAGCTCCATGAATATTTTTCTGTCTGCACGAATACCATGGACCTGTCTGGCCTTGAAGAGTGGCAACACAAACACCATTAGTAATACCAAATTACCAAGAAAAAAAAAACCTTGCTGAAAACAGAGAAAACCTTTCTGGTGCCAAACAACCTGAAGCAATTGAATGTTGCTCCTAGCCAGCCCTTCTCTAGACACTCACATTATGGTGACCTATAGCAGACTCCAAAGGAGAGCCCCAATGGGGATGGACTAGACTGCCACGGAGGCACCCACGTGCTACAGAATGCACTGGAACAGGAGGGAAGGTAAAGCAACAGTGAGAAAACTAGACCATAAAGCATTATTGAATGCCATTTACAAAGTTCTATTGTCAAACAAGACCAACAACTCATGAATCTTCATTGGTAAAAGTTCAGATCTCGGCGGGGAACACACTAGATTACTACAGGACTAAATTGTCTTCAATAATATTATTGTAGAATTACATGGTATTTTCATCTGCAAGTGCTAGGTAAAAATGCACCAGTATTTTTCTATAAATGTGTCATTTAGAATTTTTGTTTTATTATAAACATATATGACCCTCATAAAAATTTTAAATATTACATAATCGTAACTCAAATTATATATTTTCCTTGTAGGTACTTACAAATGCACACATTTCCAACTTTTTTCTCCTTAAACAATCAAACATTTCTCAAATGCTACATGTATTTAAACACCTACATGTACTTTGTTCCATTTTTATCTTTTTCTTTTTAAACATTTCTCTATTGTAAAATAATACATAATCTTGATAGAAGGTAGAAAAACAAAGAAAAATAAAACAAGTAACATTTAGTCCTAAGACTCAAAGACACAGGGTGTCATTACTTTGTATATTTCTTCTAGTATGTTTCTGGGGTGAAGAGAAGATTGATGTCATATGTAATTAAAATCATACTTATTGTACGTAAAAATAGAGAGCAGCAGCCCCCAAGATAGAAGCCGGTCTTTTTATAACCCGATTTTCCATTTCTATTTCATAGAAGTGAGTCTGTTTCATAGAAATGAGTTACTTGGTCAAGAGTGAGTTGAGGAACCATGCAGTATCAGCAGATTACACAAGAGCATGAAAATCAGGAGGCAGGGCCAATCATTAAGGGCAATCTTGGAGGCTGCCAACCACAAATACTATTCTGTGCTAAACATCTTTTTGCATCAAAAATTTTGGCACTGTTTTCTTAAGGCAAAATCAGAGAGATAGATTATAGGATCAAACAGTATAATAATTTTTAAGGTAACTGATAGAGTGACAGACTGCCCTTTTGTTGGAAGGATATACCCTATTTGATAATGCAACTGATTATTTTAACAGTTGCTGAATACTATCCAGTAATAAATTATCACAGATGTTCTCTTCCAAGATTATAATATCAGTCTCTGACTTGATTGTATAGAGTCTGTTATTATTAGGGTATATCTCAGTCACTTAAAAAGGGGGAGGCTTTTACAAAATGTGACAGTTTCTAAAATACAGATATGGGTGGGAAATTCTTCCCACCCATGAGACATGAGACACTTTAGCAGGATGTTAAATTCTTAAGGAATCATGATGATGTTGAAGGTGAAGAAGAAGATTATGATCATTATGATACCTTAATAGGCTACCATTATTAAGCTCTAATTAAATCTCATTTTCCTAATTCATGGACAAGGAAACTGATGCTAATATACTGTGGTGGTTTTAAGGATGTGTCCAAAGCTTCTCTGATACTCTCTTCAAGAGATGGAGTTTACTTCTTCACTTGAGTATGGAATAGACTCATGACTCACTTCTAGTAAACAAAATTGTCACTTCTGAGATTAAGTTAAAGGGAGACTATAGCCTCTGTCTTCTGTGTGCTCTCTTGCCGTGTCATAAACAGACATGTGGAGAGGCAGACAGGCAAGGAATTGAAGACTCCTACAAATACCCATGGGAGTGAGCCAAAAGGAAAATATTCAAATATTTCAGAGACTGGAACCTCATGAGAACCTGAGCCAGGACACTACTAATTTGCTGACGTATTTCCAACCCTTAGAATATGAAAGTGATAATATAGGTTGTTTTAATCTACTAAATTTGGGATATTTTCTGACATAGCAGTAGATAATAATACATAAAGTAATTTGCTCAAGGTGACACAGCTAATAGTGGCAGAGTTCAAACTGGCAACTATTTCAGTATAGGGGTGGGTAAAAGTGGGTTTACTGTACCACTGTGACATCTTTTGAGTTAATAAAGCTATTGCAATAATCATAACCTACATATCTTTTTCCATATGCTCACCTGTATAGTTGTCGTTAGGGAATTTCGTGAGGACTTGAAAGGACCCTGGTCTCAATGAAAAGAAGGGAAGTAGAGGGGCAACCACACTTGTTTCCTTCTGTTCCTCCTTCTAAATCCTGTATAAAAATACTTCTACTATTTTATTACTCAAGCGGTATCTTGTTCTGAAATATTTGGAGTACCTGCCAAATGCAAGTCTCTTTTTAAAAGTTGTTTAAGTTACAACTTTTAAATTATAATGGAATTTCCTAGTGCAGTGGTTCCCAAAGCATGTGCTGGACCAGCAGCCTGAGTGTAGACCTGGAGGTCCTTGGAGACGCCCCACCCAGGCTACAGAAATGAATCTGGAAAGTGAGGCTCAAGGATCTGATTTCCAGCAGGCTGTCCAGCTGATTTTATGTGCACTAGATTTGGAGAAGCACTAGCTGCTCTAGATTTAAAACTCTCATGAAAGTGACTAGCCATCCCTAACAGCTTTCTGCAAGCATTTTCAAGTTGAGGGCAAAGGCTTTGGGTGGCCTTCAGCCTAATTAAAATGTTTAAAGAGATTTAATTACTGAATGCTAACCCATACAAATATAAAGATCTTTCCTACAGAGACTATGTGATGAATTGAGTACATTTTTTAATCAACTGCTTGGCAAGCTCTATGGATTTTCTTGTTTGTAAAACAGCTATACTAATGCTAAACATATTTATTCACAACTTGACAAGAAATATTGCCCTGTAATTAATCATTGCAGTCCTAATTCAGATGAAATAAAAAAAAATACAAAATGTGTATCCGATTCCCATTATAAAAATCACATATATAATAATTAGATCTATCTAGTATGTACATATAAGCAGGTCATTTTTGGCAAGACAATGCCAGACACTCAAAGCATGTGGGTCATCAAAAGGGCATTTCACTCAAAAACAAACAAACAAGTAACTAAGAAAATCGCTATTCATTTTAATGGTTTTCCATTGTACCATATTTTTAGGACTATAAGATGCACCTAGGTTTTAGAGGAGGAAAATAGGAAAAAAAATTTTTGAAGCAAAAAATGTGGTAAAATATTTAATAACCTGTGACCCCACTTCACTGCTGCCTCCTCACCACAATGAGCCAGGTAAGCTACATTAGGACTATAAGACACACCCCCATTTTCCTCCCAAATTTGGAGGGAAGTGCATCCTATAGTCTAAAAAATACAGTAATTAATGAAAACCAGATTATCTATTAATCACAGACCTCCATTAGTGTGTTTTAATAAGATACAAATTTTAAAATAATCATGTATGTTTGAGGCAGAAAATGGCTAAAATCTAAAGATTAACATTAGTGCTTCAAACATGTTTAACAAATCATCACTAGCAATTAGCTAAAGAAAATACATTGTATTTTGGTTCATTAGTTTTATTTAATATGTATTCTCAAGATGTATGTTACAGGAATTACTCTCGACTGGATAACATGCTAAAATTCAAGGTCTATAATACTGAATTAATTTTAAAAATCATTTTCTTAGTCTCCTTTAGGATTTCTACCTCATTTTCCAAATGTATTAATACTAGAAGTACATTAGTACCATAAAATCTTTCAATTAAATATAAAATTCACCAGGAAGTTGAAGCACAACAATAAGAGGAAATGTTATCAGGTCACAACAGAAAAGCAATTGTTTGAATACAGAAAAATTATTATTTTATAAGTCTGTAGGATATTTTCAGTATTTATTGAGTGTTGGGAGCCATCCCTCCTTGGTTTCAGGGACTGTAGACTTTTGTCTAACAGCTAGAGCTGAGTGAAAAGGCCTTGGGGACACGAGTCACTAAGGAGACAGGACATTACCTCCTGTCAGGAGCACAGCCCCTGCCTCCCTCACTTTCCCTTGCTTGGCCTGGGTGGATGACAAGTTAGCCAATGATGGGTAAGATCCCTCAAAGGAGGAGGGACAATCTAAGACAGGCACTGTAGCAATGGGCCATCAGGGAAGGACTTAGGGGTCTTCAGAGAAGGGGCAGAAAGACCCTCACACCTTGGCTTTGTCATAGCCTGAGTCCTCAGTCTTTCTGAAAATGTCTCCTAGTCTCTTGGCTGCTTTGCTCTCCCTACCTGACTCAGCCTGGGAACTATACCAAAGAACTTGTACTGGAACAGATGGCTCCTGGGGGGCAAATCTGACCAGAGGAAGAGGAAGAATATACATTGTTTCCTTTAGGACCTGCTCTGCCCTGTTGCTATGAGAAGGACACTTGAGCCAAAGTCAACCCTGACCAGAGACAATCCCTGTGTTTCTTCAACTATTATCTGTAAATGATGTCAATAGCATTCTGAGCACTGGTTGATGAGCTTTATGTACACACTATGTATCTCTGAGCTGAACCAAATAAAAACACAGGGAAGAAGGTAGTCAGGAGCATTCTCCTTTGAGGGACTGTCCCCATTCCTCCCCAAGAAAATCACGGGTTGGGCATTTTTATTCCTCATCTGCGACAACCAGGGGAGTTCTATTGGTGGAGCACCCCCCTCCCCATCAACTAAGTAATAATTATATGTCAGGTGTTAGGATCAATGGAATTAGTTACAAATATCAGTAAACCACTGTGTGCTTGTAATGGGGGGGAACTCCCCCATGGATATGGGGAGGGGTGCAGAAGCACCAAAGTTGGTGCATGCATGTATTACCCTGACAACTGGGATGACTTGCTCATGATACAGAAAAGAGGTGTGCAAGGCTGGCACCAAAGATGAAAAAAAAAAGGCTTCTGCCATGTGGCAGATTCTGAGGAACACTTTTTAAAGAGAGCAGGCAGGAATGCTGCTCTCTTGGATTCTCCCCTTCCTCTGACTGATCCAGGCTGGAGTTCATGGATCTTGGACCTTGGGGGCTGGGTAGACTGGGAACATTCTCATTGGGCCTGGAGCCCACTGAGCTCCAGTAAGAGGGGGTGGGGAAGAGGCTCAGGTTGGTGGGGTTGGGGAGGCTCAGCCTGGTGGACTCAGGGCAGTGTGCTCCTGGCAAGCCCCACACCCCTCTCCCAAGCAGGAACCACCTATAAATACCCACCCACACCCGTTCACAGCTCATGTCTCCAGTGTGGGCCCAACAAACCCTGTGCCTCTCCCTGAGTACTTCAGGCCTTACCTGGAGCATTGCAAGTACTTGAAGCAAGGCTGGTAAGGAAGAGGTAGTGGTGGGGGAGGAGAGAGGAGATTTGAGTCAGCAGGTCCCAGGAAGCAGGTCCTGAGAGGTGGGATTGCTGGGCGACAAGCCCCGCACCCCTCCCCAACATGCAAAGCCACAGGGAATCACTGCTGTGGCCACCACCCAGCAGGCTGCTTGTTCCTCCAGCAGTGGGGGCAAGAGGTGAGCATGAAGAAATCTGTGTATAAGTAAATAAAAACTCCATTTTCTTTTCCACCAGACTCTGTCTCCAGAGTTAGTGCCTATGGCTCATAGGTGGTGGGACCCCACTAGTTCAGTTATACTGTGGCACCCAATGTGGGGCCCTAGACACTTGTGGTGAGCCAATGCCCCCTCCCCAAGGAGTGGGTCTGCGGGGCTTCCCAGTTGCTGAGAATTTCCTGGACACACCCTCTAGGGGCCTTGGCCACTTAAACATGCCTGTCAGGTGGAAAGGAAATGGGTCTGGGAAGGAGGATCACCTGAGTTTTAGGGCTATGAATCAAAGTCTGTGTGAGAACTGTTCATTTTGGGGGAGGACATTGCTTGAACTCACTGATTATGAGATTGGTTAACAGAAAACTTACCTGTGAGCATTTGTGAAAATAATGAAGTCATGGATAGCAGTTTTCTTTTTTGTTCTTAGGTTGTCTGGCTTCCTTTGGTCATAGTTAGGCCAACTGTGTGTCTGGGCCAGCAGGGGTTATTCTGGATTGTTTCCTGAAGGGAGCCCACTGGGTGGAATTTTAGCAGACTGGGGTACATACCGCCATTATCCAATGTCCAAGGAAGTATTGGTTTATCACTGTCATATTGTGTGGTCTATGTATGTTTTGGATTGTGAGGGAAGGGGGCCCATGGATGGTTTCCTAGATTACCATACTGTTATGCAACTGGAACAGTATTGCCAACAGTTGCATAAATGGGATGAAATCCATTATGTCAAGGCATTTATGTTGTTGCTTAATAGGATTTCACCAGAGACAGAGGTTCACTTACTGGTACAGAGAAGGTAGGGTACCTTGAAACCTCTTCTTGATAGTAGCCAGGAAGAGAAGGAGACAAGAAAATGGGCCTCATTAATGTCTGACCTCAAGGGGCAGAAGATTCATAGCAGGAGGGCCATCTCCATTGTCATCCCCACTGCAAGCTACCCCTGAAAAAGAGCCCAAAGAGGCAATGGTCCAATCCCTGTATAACAAAGGGTGGGTCTCCCCGTCAAAGACCAATTTGGCCAGGGAACTTCCTTATTCAGAGAAAGCCAGTTTCCCCTGAGGCGATATCCCCTAGGAGTAGTAAAACAGGAAGGCCAGCCTGCTGGCTACTATTTGTGACCATACTCAGTTCTCCACTTCATACTTACTGAATTGGAAGAATTCTAACCCCTTGTACAGAGATGATCCTCAGAGAATGGTAGATCTTATAGCCTCCATTTTTTGCCACTCATCATCCAACATGGGCAGATGTATAGGCTCTCCTCAATATTTGTTAACAGTAGATGAGAGATGGTTGGTTATAAATAAGGTTAATGGAGAGGCCCAATGTCTCCACCAAGAGAATTTCAATGGGACCCTCAACTCAGTTGGGGCAATTCCTTTGACAGGGCTAGAACCCAAATGACGGGGGCCTAGTCTTCCTGGAACATTACAGAAAGTGTATACTGGAAGGGCTTAAGAAAGGGGTGCCTAAGCAAAAGAGCATGAATATAATACCGACCATTTAGCAAAAGCCATATGAGGGCCCTTCTGGGTTTTTAGAGAGGATTTATCAGGCCTATAGAAAGCATAAGCACGAGAATGTGCAGATGGTGAACATGGCTTTCATTGGGCAAAGTGCCCTGGATATCAGAAAGAAACTCCAGAGTTTAGATTGTGCATTGGGAATGGATCCCTCTCAGCTGGTGAACATAGCATTTAAAGTCTACAATGCCTGGGGAACAAGGAAGATAAACAGGTCATGGTGTTCTTAGAAACAGGGTGGTGAGACCAGAAGAAGAGGCAGGACCCTAAAGAAAAAAAAGAGAGGCCCACTAGTTGCCAATCACTGTGTCTATTACAAGGAAGAGAGCCACTGCAGAAAGGAGGAAAATAAAGGAAAGGGAAAGTAAGGATGGAAACACTCACCAGGAAATGCTAAAGGGTGAAGGGAGTCTGGTGACGAATGAGGATGCCCAGGGGCTCCCTTAGACATCTCCTGACCTATTATTATAGGCCCTCAGGAGCCCTGCAAACTGTTGATGGTGGGGAACAAGCCAATTGATTTTCTTGAAGATATAGGAGTTTATATATATATATATATATATATATATATATATACACACACACACACACACACACACACTCACTGCTGAATACAAAAGGAAAGTTTAGATACTGTAACAATTACTGGAGTGACTGGGCAATTACAAAAATAGGCCTTCTTTCAAGCCCTAGACTTCCAGCTTGGGAATCAAAAGAACATACATTGTTTTCTCTACATGCCAGACTGCCCTATTCCATTGCTGAGCCGAGATTTACTGTGAAAATGGCACACACAAATAGCTTTTTCTCCTGAAAAACAGCAACTATGTACAGAAGTCCCCGTGGAACATGCTCTACAGCTCCAGGCACTCCTGACTTGCCTGGGAGGTTTCGGAGGTGAACTCTTCCCACCTGAGATCTATGAACATCATTTGGGCTGATGGAACCCCAGGTAAAGCAGCTAACATCCAACCCATAAAAATTAACCCCCCCAAAAAAGGAGTGCGGATCCCACGGAAGAAATAGTACCACCTCAAAAAAAGGAGTCTTAGCCCTGGTTGGCGTAGCTCAGTGGATTGAGCGCGGGCTCGGAACCAAAGTGTCCCAGGTTCAATTCCCAGCCAGGGTACATTCCTGGGTTGCAGGCCATAACCCCCAGCAACCGCACATTGATGTTTCTTTCTCTCTCTCTCTCTTTCTCTCTCTCTCTCTCTCTCTCTCCCCCTCCCTCCCTTCCCTCTCTAAAAAAAATAAATAAATAAAATCTTAAAAAAAAGGAGTCTTTAGAGGGGATTCAGGCAGTATTGCAGAAATTCTTAAAATTGGGACTAATTCAGTCATGCCTGTCTTCCTACAATACTCCCATTTTATCAGTCAAAAAGCCTCACTTGGGTGAATATTGGTTTGTACAGGATCTTAGAGCAATAAATGACACTGCTCAGGACATTCATCCTACAGTGCCCAACCCCCTACATTCTGTCGTCCATGTACCTGGGGAAAGCAAATGGTTTTCAGTCCTATACTTGAAGGATGCCTTTTTTTCTGCATCCTAATAGATGAACAGGTTCAACTACTGTTCACCTTTGAATGGCAGGGCCCAGAAACAAAAGCCATACTCCAGTACTGCTGGACAGTGCTGCCATAAGGATTTAAAAACTCCCTAACTATATCTGGTGAAGTATTAGCCAAGGACTTAAGGAATGTTCAATTGAAATTAGAAGTTCTTCTGTAATACGTAGATGACATTGAGCAGTAGATGACTGGTGCAACTAGCAGCACCTACAAAGACTCCTTGCTCAATACCATCACAGTCCTAAATTATCTGGCAAAAAGGGGATATAAGGTATCATCTCACAAGGCCCAGATTTGCAAACAGGCAGTGGCATATCTGGGATTCCAACTGAAACAGGGCACAAGGAGCTCAATGGAAGACAGAAAACAAGCCATTGCTACACTAAAAAGCCCAGAAAACCAAAGGCAGCCTCATGGGTTCTTAGGGATTATACGGTTTTGACAAATTTGGATTCCAAATTTGGACTCATAGCAAAACCACTGAAAAAATCCTTGAAATCCCTCAAATGGACAAGGGATTGTCAGATGGCATTTAATACCTTGAAGAAAAACCTGGTTTCAGCTCCCATACTAGCATTGCCCAATTTATAGAAGTCTTTCAAATTTTCTGTTCATGAAAGGCAGAGGAATGGACTGGGTTTACTAAGCCAGACTCTGGGAAACATCCCCAAGCACACAGCCTATCTCTCACAGCAGTTGGATCACACAACAAGGGATGGCCACCCTTGAGCAGTGACAGCTACCTATGACATCTTGCAGGAAGCTGAGAAGTTCCCTTTGGGACTACCTACTATATGGTATTGGTGCCACACCAGGTTTTAACTCTACTGAGAAAGATAGGAGGATATTGGCCGACAGCAGCGCATATGGGGAAATATTGGGATATTCTGTTGGCCAACCCAAATGTTTTCTTGCCAGACTACCACAACTTTGAATCTGGCCACCCTGCTCCCAGACATGGAGGGAAATTCAGCCCTCCAGCATGACTGCTTGGAAATTACTGACAGAGTTTATTCCAGCAGGCCAGGTTCTACTGGACCAACTACTGGTTGCACTGGACAGGGAGCCATACACAGACAGGAGCAGCTTCATGGACAATAGCCAATGATGAGGTGGGTACACAGTAGTCACTGCAGACAAGGTAATAGAAGCCCAAGCCCTTGCACTGGGAACCTCAGCACAAAAGGCTGAGTTGATAGCCCTCACGAGAGCCTTAGTACTGTCCCAAGGAAAGAAGCGTAATATCTGCATCACAGGTGGCAAACACAAGGCCCACGGACCAAATCTGGCCCTCCTCCTTGTTTTATTCAGCCTAGCACCTTGTTTCTACCTGGAAGCAGTGCCGAGCTCCTTGCTCCTATTTAAGGAGTAGTCACATTTATATAGTCCTAAAATTACATTCAGCCCTTTGAAGGCAACTGTGAGGCTGATGTGGCCCCTGGTGAAAATGAGTTTGACACCCCTGAAATGGACTCCAAATATGCCTTCATGGTAGTCAATGCCCATGGAAAAATATGGAAGGAGAGAGGACTCAACCTTGGGCAACAAGGATGTTAAACACTCAGAGATTTTACAGTTGCCAGAGGCAATGAATCTAATGGACGAGGTTGCCATAATGTACTTCTCAGAACACCAACAGGAAGTCTCCCAAATGAGCCAGGTAAACCAAACTACTGATAAAACAGCAAGTCAAGCAGCCAGAGGGTCACCATGCTTAGGGGTTTGATCTCCTGCTTGGACTTGGAAACTTTAATCCTCATCACATAGAACAAGATGAGGAATGGACCCGTGAATGGGGTTCACTAACACTGATCCTAATTCCACATAGAAGATCAACACCCATGGAATGATCTTACCTCCAAGGCTCTAGTGTATCCCATCCTCAAGTACCTGCATGAAGGGACCCATTATGGAAGGGATGCTTTGATGGCCCTCATTAAGCCACATCTGAAGGGTCCCCATTTGCAAAGGACTGTTCAGAGGATTACCCAAACCTGTCAGATATGTGCCAAAAACAATCCTAAGACAGAAAGCACCCTGGCAAAAAAGAGGGTACAATAAAAAGGGTTATGCCCATTTGAGGACTGGCAAGTACAAATGCAAATGCCTAAAACCAGAGGGAATTTCAAATTTGTATTAGTTTTTGTGGACACTTTTTCCAGATTGGTAGAGGTGTACCTACTAGAACTGAGAAGGTGACTGAGGTAGTGAAACTTCTACTTAAAGAGATAATTCCTAGGTTTGGATTTCCTTATAGTATTCAGAGTTACAATGGACCATCATTCTCTTTGCACATCTCCCAGAAGATTTGATAGGTGCTGCAAATAAGATGGAAACTACATGTATCTTAGAGACCCCAATCTATGGGGAAGACTGAGAAAATGAATTACACACTAAAAAGACCCTGGCAAAAATATGTCAGGAAACACATTTCAAATGGGACCAAGTACTTCCCATTACTTTGCTGCAGATTAGGGTACCATCCAGAAGTGGGCTTAAGTTAAGCACTTTTGAAACAGTTTATGGGAAACCCTTCCAAATCTCAGTTATGGGAGGATGCACCCTATATTTGGAGCATGAGTAGAAAATTAAACAATACATACAATATTTAAGGCAAACACTAACTATTCTGCACAAGTTTTTTCATTGCAGATCTGTCTACCCATGTAATAAGCCATTACACCTGTTCCAGCCAAGGGACCGAGTCTTACTAAAGAAAGACCTGAAAGACTCAAGGACCTGAACAGTAGTTAGCTGAGCAATAGACTGGCCCCTATGACGCCCTACTGACAACACATGCTACTCTGAAGATCACAAAAATTAAGCTTTGGATCCATGACACATGAATAAAATGGGTACCACCTGAGGAGAATTCGAACCCTGCCACTGTGATTGATGCTTAAAAGGAAAGCTGGACCTGCACTCTGGAGGGAGATTTGAAATTTTTCTTTTTGAAGAGAGCAGGCCCCAGTGCAAACTGACAATGTTCTTTTACTTTATGTGTTCACAGATTTAGGAACTTTTAGCTGCCAGACACTGAGTTTGAGTGTGGTCCATTCCATTGTTAAAAAGGACAAGGACTGAAAGTGAGTTATGGTTATTCCTGAATAAGTAAGGTCTTTGAAGGTTGCAGATAGCATGTAGAAAGTTGTAAGGCATACAGAAAGCTAAAAAAAAAGTTCTGTGAAGGTTGTACAGGCCATAGAAGGGTGTGGAACTTTTTTTTGAAAGGAAAGAAATCTCAGTGCTTAGGCTGAGTTATACTTTGCTTTCAGTTTTGTTTTGTTTCTTACTTTCTGATCTTTTTGGGACTTAGGGAACTTAAGTGTTTTGTTTACATGGAGAATGCTCTGTCTCTGCTATTTGGGGATTTCTGCCATTTGGACCTCATAAAGGTCATTTGTGGTACTGGTTGATGTGAGAACATGTCTCTGCCATTTAGGGATTTGTGCCATTTGGACCTAAGCAAGGTTGTTTGGTGCTAGTTAGAGCTGGCTGGGGCAAGAGAGCATGTCTCTGCCGGGGGACCAGTGGCTGCACTGGTAGGCAAGAAAATGTCTCTACCATTGGGGCTTCATGCAATTTGGGACCTGAGAAAGACTGTCTGTGACCAGTTAGTGTGATAGGTTGGTGGGAGACAAAAGCCTTAAGTTAGTTTTAGTCCCTTCTTGTCTTTATTTTGAACTCTGTCTTTGCTTTGGGTTTTTGTTTTGTTTCCATTTTGAAAAGAAACTGAGGTTCCTAAGTGTTAAACCTTCACATCAGGTTAGGAAGAAAAGTAATGAAAGATATATAAGGCATGGAAACAATTTTGATGGATATTGGAAGGACAAGGATTTTCCATTTTGCTTTGTATTTTTCCCCCCATAATCCCTCTATATTTGGCATTCTTAATGAATAATGATATATAATTTTCTTTTAATGAAGCCAATAAGACTGGTTTCAAATTATGGTTTTAATAACCAAGACTTTTGACTAGAATGTCATGCCTGAAAGAGACACACCTGGGCTTTGGTTGTTACCAGAAAGCCTTAAGAAACTAAGATGGACTTTGGAAGCTAAAAAAGCCCACTGGAGAAATGGCCTGGTATCTTGTTTGATTGTGTGGTTCATGGCAGTCTTTTCACTGAAGGAACAATGGTTGCTTTCCTGAAAGATGGCAAGGAGGAACCTTAAGATACAATGGGAACTTCAAGAATTTGAGGAATACAGATACTGCAGGCAAAGTCAAATGACAGTTGTGAAGTTTGGCTTCCCTGCCCCGAAGGGCTGTCTATGGGTTAATCTGAATGTTCCTTGTGGAAGTTCCAGCAAAGCAGGCTTAAAAAAAACTATGTGTTTAGTGCTGTTCTTGTTTTTTTTTTTCCAGCAAATGATGAGGCACAATTGAAAAGTGGCAGTCTTTTTGAGGCCAATGAGGACTGTGATCTTAGAGAGAGGAGTCAGGTTTTAAGAAAATTCACAATGCTCAGTCATGATAATTGGACTCGAATGCAGCTGTCCTCAAAATTTATTTTCACTAGTTTAACCTGATTATATCAAATTGTCACTGCTTAGTATCATTCCAGCAAAGGCCTTATAACTGAACATCCTCTCAAAACAGTCTTGTGGACTTAGAAAAGGTGTAGGACCCACTTTAGAAGCCCACTTGCATTGCTACCTCCTGGAACTCAATGGTTTGACTGGACTAAATGGTTGACTTGGTGAAGCATGGAGCAACCTATCAACTTTATTTTAAAACTGCACTTTTTTCTGCCTTAATAGTTTGGACAGAAAGGGTCTACAAGTGTTAAAGGGGAGAATCTCAAGATATCGCCCTAAGCCTAATTTAAGTTGAGTGTAGTAGGCAGTAAGGCTTCAGATAGGTGGGGCATGCCTTGCACACTTTCCTCCAAGGAAGCCATTTTTTTCCTTAATCATGGACACTGTAGAATTAATCCCTACCTTTGTCATTCAGGTATTATGGTTCTGATAGTACCTTCTAACCCTCTTACCATATTTGTCACCTCCAGAATACAAGTATACCAACTTGTCCAGTAATGCCATCCTTTGGACATTGTGCACACCACATTCCAGGAACAACTGAACTAGACTTTGCAAGATACTCCTCCCTTGTGTGAAGGCTCCCCTGTACTCTAGACTCCCTTTGTTAGGAACCTCTGGACCAAAGGATAGGACTATGTTCCTTGGGAAACAGGAAGCAGTTACAGAAGAACGAGACTTCTGTCCATCTGCCTTTGTAAGATTACAAGGGTCCAGAGTATTAAATGGGGGAATTCTAACAGGGGGAATGATCCTCCAGCCCCTGGGAATGTGGGGGGGGTGGAGAAGTACAGAGGAGGGCACATGCTTACTTGCTCGGCAACTGAGCCTACACACAGATGATACAGAAAAAAGAAGCATGCAAGGCTGACACCAAAAACCAGGAAGATGACTGGATGGGAGAGACACAACTTCCCACCTGCTTCTGCTTCACAGGAGATTTTGGAGGAGGCTTTAAAAGGACTGTGTGCAGGAAAGCTGCTCTCTTGAATTCTCCCCTCCTTCTCTACCAATATGGGGCTGGAGTTCCTGGGCCCTGGACCTTGGGGACTGGGTGGCTTGGAAGTGTTCCTGGAGCCCCTCTCTGAGTTCTCCAGGGAGGGCCTGAAGTGCATTGAGTTCTGGTAAGAGGGGAGGGGAGCAGGCTCAGACCAGAAGGTTCAGGGAGGCTCCGGCCAGCAGACTCAGGGTAGTGTAAGCCCAGCAAGCCCCATACCCCTCCTCGAGGCAGAAGGCCACTGTGGCAGAAGGCCTGTGGCCCACACCTCCACTCAGGCTGGCAAGCCCTGCAGCCCTTCCCTAGGCAGGAGGCTATGGAGGCTGCCACCAGCCTATGGCCTATGCCTCTGATTCAGATGGCAAGCTCCACACCCTGGGGCAGCTGCTACCTGCCCTTGGTCCGCACAGGCCAGTCAGCACTGTACCCCTCCCTGATCACTTTGGGGCTGATCTGAAGCACTGCATATACTAGGAGCAAGGCCAGTTAGAAAGGGGAAGCTGGGTGGGGAGCAGCCATATGGGCTGTCAGATACTGGGAGGCAGTTTGGGGTGACAAACCCCACACCCATTCCCCATGTGCAAAGCTGCAGGGGACTGCTGCTGAAGCCACCCACCACCAGCCTGCTCACTCCTATGGCAGCAGGAGTTGGAGGTGGGCATCAAGAAATCTGTGTATAAGTAAGTAAAAGTACCATTTTCTTTTTCACTGGACTCTGTCTCCAGAGTTATTGCCTATGGGCAGCAGGCAGTAGGACCCCACTAGTTGGGTTACATGCTCACAACTTTGGGGGAGTGAGGACGTGGGAAGCATGTGAATGTGGGTAGGTCAGGAACACAGACTATAATACAATGTACAGACAACAGATACAAGCATAATACCTTAAGAGGAAACTGTGACTGCCACCACAGGAATATTAGGTCACAAGTAAACTATATTCCAAATACACATATTTGTCAATAGAGAAATTCATAAAAGTTTAAAATAATTTGTTTAAAAAAGTAGCTAAAGTTAAAATATACATATATTGTTTTGGCAATTTTACTTCTAAAATTTATCAGAAATACACAGTAGAGTTCATAAAGACACATAGTTAATGTGTTCATTAGGAAAAAAAGTGTTAACAACCTAATATCTATCAAGATAAGACTTGGTAATAAGACATTTATTTTCTGGGACATAAAAATTCAGTCATGAAAAAGAATGAAAAAGTTTCATGTAGGTTAACAGAAAAAGCTTTCTAAGACTTATTATCAGGTGAAAATGCAAGCCATAGAAGAATATATGTAGGATAGGTACACTTCCTTAAAGAACCAAATAAAATATATGTGTGTGTGTGCAAGTAAACACATCACATCAAACAGTGGTCTAAAAAGACACTTAAATTTTGACTATAATTGGTTCTGGGAAACACTATACTTTAAAATGGTTAGACTTTAAAATTCCTATATCATGTGTAAAAAAAAAGTTTTTTCCCCCTTTTAGTGGGTAAACTCCAATTATTCTGCTTGTTTTTGTTGCTGTTGATTCTGGTAGAGAAAAGAAGCCTGAATTCTGTTGAGATGGTAATGAACATAAACCCTAGCAATAGACAGAAGTAATATAAAAATACTGTCTAACTTACTGATTTTTCTTGCTTTTTTTTACAAAACATATTTGTGCATTTGCTTTGTAGAAGTGATATACTTTACAATGTTTTCTAAATTCTATTAAAAAATAAAAATTCTATTTTAAAAAAGTGACTATGACAGACATTAAAATCCAATCCACAGCCAGGCTCAGCTTAGCAAATCACTCTAATTAAGAGGCTCCTTCTTGTATCAGAAAAATACACATACACAGACAATACATATATACAGTTTTCCCTCCAGGGAATGTCAATGTTTTTCAAAAGCAAGAAAAGAGTGCCACACCTTCAGTTTTTTATCTTGAAGCTTAGCTTCCATAGGCTTTTGAGGAAAATATGAGCACGAAGACAGCAGCCATTACAATGTACATGAGTTTAATCATGGTCAGAGGAAGTCAAAGACTACATCCATTCTGTAATCATATGAAGAGCACAGAGTGAATAACTTCTGCACCCTTAAAACTCTTCAATAACCAAACTTTGCCTATAGTACTCATGTGCATACCACCCCTACATTTTTTTGCCACACCAATGCAACATCTTTTATTGAATATTTTAAAATAACTATTGGAAAAAAGAAACAGTATCACTATCAATAATAAAAAAGTTGTATTGATTACCATAAATGAAGGTAACAATAAAAGAAACAGGAAAATATAGCATTTTATTGAATTCTAGTAGCTAGAATTTACATCCTAACAGTAGCTCTGAGCCAAGTGTTAAAGCCACATTAGCAGAAGAGACTTTCTTGAGATTTTTAAGAATTAAAAGAGAATTAATGAGTGAATAAACTGTCTCATTTTCCCGCAATATTGTATTGTAACAATTTTCAAGCATTCAGAGAAATTATAAAAACTGAGCAGTGCACACCAATCATCTAGAGATCACCAACTAGCATTTGTTGTATTTCCTTTATCACACAGTTATCTTCTATCCATCCCTCTATCCAGGAGTTAAGGTTATTTAATATTGTTATTTAACCATCTAGAGAGTTTTCTTGAGAATCCACAGAGTTCCCAAACCATAATTTTGGAATACTGTTCTGAAGAATATGATGATCTCCTAACTCTGTCACCCATCCTGGAAGGCTTGTTGATGCATCTGGCCCATCCTTATCTTTCCTTCTAATCTCTAAGTAGTCCTTAACATAGAAATGAACAACTTGTCTGAACACACTGTGTACAATTTCCATTACTGACAGCACTAAGCCTAAAGATTTCGGCATGAGACAGAAGCCCATCCCTGCCTGGCCCTGATTCACCCATTTTGTGCCATGGGAACTCCAGTGGCTGGTTTTTAAAACTCCATGATGCTTCCACATTCCTTAATGGGCCAGCAATGATTAGTTCTCTTAACAGATTAAAAATATTTTTTTCTTCTAGTAGTGTCTTTATCAAACCCTTTCTTATATGTAGAAAAGAGATAGTTTAGGTCCCCTCCAGTTTACACAACCTGGGAATAGTCCCAAGGATGCAGTGATGACTGAGGTAGGCAAAGGTGGGAGACAGGGAGAATGTCCAGGAAAAGAAACCTTGTACAGACAGTATGTTTATGCCAGCAGTGGAAGATGAAATTGCCTGGGGCCAGAGATACAAGCTTTGCAGTCTGACTCAGGAGTTTAGAATTTAGTCTGCAGAAAACGGGGATCAACTGAAGTTCATAAACCAAAACTAAGATAAAAAGCACAAAAAGTAAGTCCTAAGAAGTGAGCTTGAGGCAGTGCTGCTGTGGCTTCTGTCCTTTAATTGCTTTAATTAAAACAAGTGGGAGGTGAGTAATTACAGCCCCCCTCTGAAATTGTCTACTTAACAAAGTGGCTAAAAACAGGAAAACTTCTCCAATTTTTAAAACAGAAATGTTTTATTACACAGGAAGTATTTTGTACATTGCCTCACACACAGAGCACCCCGGCCACGGTTGTTTCCTCACTGTTATTGTTGCTGCCACTGCTGTGCGTATTGAAGGAAGACAGGCTAATGATGGCCAGTGTCAGCATTTCTCAGATCTGTCCCAAGAAACTGGTATCTGGGAAATTTACAAAATAATTTGTCAACGAAGCCACACTTTTTCCTGTCATCTCTCAGGAGTTCATGTTGGGTGATCCACTATCCTTGAGGTATTAGAAATCTGGAGAACATTGTCCTGAGGAAGCTGACTGGGCCATAGGGAAAAGACCCCAGCTCTGGGACCCTAACATTATGCAAAGGCCAGGGGTCACCTTGAAAGGAGGAGAAAGTGTCCTCCCTGAGGACAGGTCCAGGAGAAAACTGCCTCACTGACAGTCTGCACACATCACTCCAAGACAAACAACCCATGGAAAGTGAAATAACCTCAAGCAGGTATGGAAGTAGCATGAGTGCCATAGAGGGCCAGGAAAATATATCTTTGAATATCCAGAAATAGGTGCCATTGCTTAGGAGCTGGAGGGTCATACCCTTCCTGTGCATTTGAGGCAATTTTCTCCCCTGTGACACAGTTTTATCTTCCTGCACATGTAACCTTCTGATCTGAACAGCAGAGACCTGGCCTGGCCCATTCCTTTAGTGAGTGCTTGGGTGGATTCTGAAAGTGATACTTTTCTAATTACTATGTCAAGCGTCCATCTCGGTAGTGCCCAGTTCCTCAGCTCTCGGACAGGGCAATCAAAGCACAGAAATTCATGGCTGAAGAAAGAAGGTGTGAAGTCCTCACAGGAGTGAAGTGTTACATGTGCAACCACACACCCTGCATAGGAACAGTGTTTTTGTAGCCAGCACCACTTTGAAATGGGGACAATCCAACCACCAAGGGTCTATTTCTACATCTTCTCTATCAGGGCTAGGATTTTCTCTGGACTCACTAGCTACTGGAAACACAATCTAAAGGCCCAGGAACCTGGCTGATGTCAGAGAGCACTCTAACTGCAGGCTCAGGGGTATAGCAAACCCACCAAATCCAAATCAGAATTCGTATATCCATCCTTCTGACATACTGGGCTTCTAAGGGGAAGGGGGGATGGGTATCACACAAGACCTGTCTTGAAAATTAACCAAGTTCCACTCATTTGTTTTTCTTGAAACTTGCCGTTGATTACCCAACATTTTATGTCATTTTTGCTCTTGGGAATGAATCTGCATGTAACTTCTGAGACGATCCATAGAAAGTGAAATGAAATTGGTAGTTAAGTATTTCATGTGGTATGTATACCGTGGTAAAGGTTTGTAAAGAACACCTTCAAATGCAAGGCTGCAGGGTTGGGGGGATGGGTGAAAAAAGGTGAAGGGATTAAGTACAAATTGCTAGTTACAGAACAGTAACGGGACATAAACAAACTATAGCATAGGAAATATAGTCAATAATTTTGTGGTAACTGTGTATGGTGCAAGTTGGATACTGGAAATATTAGGGTAATCACTATGTAAAGTATATGACTGTCTAACCACTAAGCTGTACCATCAAAACCAATATAAAATAAAACTGAAAAAATAATCAAAGGAGCACAATGTAGGCAGAAAGTCCATAAGATGAGTGAGTGCCACCAGGACAATATCAGAGGAGAGATCTAACAAAACAATGGCCTGAAATACACTGTAGGGGAAAGAATGCAGGGCACCTGTACTTTTTCCCTAAATATAAATAGACTACTCACCATATTTTCAGGATTTTGGAGGCTTAGAGAAAAAGCAAATAATCAAAAGCAGAAAGTTTGGTGTTGCCTAGACTAATACTAACTGGTATTCTCCCTTTCCAAGGCAAACTCCCATCTTTGTCTCAGATTTCATCATTTTGGTGCGTAAAGCCTTCCAGAGGCTTTCCATTTCATTTAGAATAAAGTTCAAACTTCCTAAGTTGGCCTCTAGGTCACATTCTGAGCTGGCCCCAGCGTACTTCTCACCCGCTAGTCCTCATTGGCTTTACCCTGACACTGAGTTGTTTCCTGCCTTCAGCCTGGTTTGCTGTCCCTGCTCCTTCCACTTAGCCCAGATCACCACAGGTTAATTTCTTTACAGCATTCAGTCTCAGCTCCCACGTCGCCTCCTCAGAGGGGCCCTCCCGTCTCTGGTCACAACATCCAAAGCAACTGCTTACTCACAGTCAGGTCTTGAAAATGCACCTTGTGCCTGCAGTTATATGGCATGGCTGGATGTACTGGTGCCAAGGCCACACTGCCCCTGGCTTTCCCAGTGAATAATTAGCTGTGGAGGGACACTACCAGCTCATTCCCAGGACCCATGTGTCTTCTCTAACGGGAGACTTTGGCTCTAGGACTCTGTGACAGCCTTGCCATACCTACCTCACTCTGCACACCACCCAACTTCCTTCCCTCTCCTTCACTCAGGGCAAGACCTGCATCACAGTCTGATGGATGTCACAGCCTCTCCTGGCTCTTTCTTCATTTTCTTCCAAAGGCACCTCCCCCAAGAAAATCCTCATATCAATCCTGTTTTTCTGGAGTCTAGAACCCTGACCAATATAGTCACCATCATCTCCTCTTACTGTATTGTTTTCTTAGTACTTACCACAAAAAAAAGATCTAGAATGGCACCCAGCAATCTGCATTTTACCAAGCCTTTATCATGGTTTTGGAACATGCTCAACTTTGAGAAAAAATGACTTAATATTATACAGTTACTTACAGTCAGAGTGAGAATCAGGACTCAGCCTGATGAACTTCCAGTTCATTTCTCATCTCTTAATAACACACACAATCCTTAGATTATATCTCTGCTTAAGTACTCTGCTTTATCTAATGAATTAAATGATGCTGTTTTTACATCCATTATTTTTTAGAAGACAGACTTGATAAATGAACACTAATTTACAGGTCAGCTGAAGGCATTTCTAGAACACAGATTTGATCATGGCTTACTGCCCCATCTATCTAACTGGCTCTGTAGCCTTTAGGCAGTAAAAATAAACCTCTTGATTTATATCACTCTCTTGTGAAGGAACCTTAATTTGATGTTACACCATTGCCACCATAGGGAAGCACAAGTGCTATCGAGGTGGCATCTGGAAAGACGAAATGTCCCTGAAGATTGTTGCTATTGATTTCATGGGGCAAAACCTGCATCTTGACCCCCTTTTATTCCCTTTGAGATTAAGTGCTCTGATTTCCAGGGAGAAATGCAAAGGTTTTAGTGGATGGTGATGACTCAGCCAAAGTACAAACAAGTATGATAATGACAAAATAGCTTGCTTACAATCAGGAAACTTATGGACAGTGAGGTATGTACGGCATACTACCCAGCTGCATATCCAAGATAAAGGATAGTACATACTTTACTGCTTATGAAGGGGAGAGAACTGAAAATTTCCTTCCCAACAAACCCTTAACTATCTTTTCCTGAGAGGAAAATACATTAAATCTAGCCCATTATAACTTTAGACACAGGTCAGGATTCTGAAAAGTAGGACTACTTCATTTCTTTTTAAGAATTAAGAAAAAAAATTTCACAATAATATAAATTCAGAGACAAGGACTTTCCTTACTAATTAATGACCTCTGGCTTGCAAACACATTTGTAGAATTTCAAAATGTTCTCCACAACTTGGTTTTTCTCTTACCTCTTGAGGTCAATGTTGTAAG
Organism: Phyllostomus discolor; assembly: GCF_004126475.2. Taxonomy (NCBI): domain Eukaryota; kingdom Metazoa; phylum Chordata; class Mammalia; order Chiroptera; family Phyllostomidae; genus Phyllostomus; species Phyllostomus discolor. The sequence goes on from NC_040909.2 coordinate 60,792,077, forward strand.
TACATTTAACTATATAATTACCCCCTGGAATGTAAGTTTACTATACTAGGCAGAATCTCTTAAACTCTGTAAATCAAAATTGTAGCTCTGATGTACTTCTCCAGTCTTCAAAACTGAGGACTATGAAGTTTTGAAGTTTCTCACAATGATACATGGGTCACTGGCCAGCAGTGATCACGGAACGCTGCGGATGGCTGTTGAAACTCGAGAAAAAACATGCACAGAGACAGACTAGGTTCTGTGGAGAAGTAGGACGGAATGGCCACCCCCTCTAGTGAGGAGCACGCCGACTTACTGTCCAAACCTGCTTTTATTGGGCTCGTTTTGCATAATAATTCAGGTAAAGTACATTACTCATTACGAGGAAGTAAGGAACAATAGATAACAAGGAACTCTGCAGGTCTCTTTTGAGTCAGGGTCAAAGAACTGTAAGACTTTGAGGAACAAACTAACTTCCTCCTTGGACCCCTCTCATTCAACTGAGAGCATTCTAAACAAAGAAGGTTTCACAGTGATTTACATGTTCTTTCTTAGGCCTGATTACCCAAGGAACCCACCCTTTTCAGCACAGAGCTGTACCACCCTGTCATTGTTTCAGGCTTAGGTGGAGCAAGGGAACTAAGGCAACCAAGAGATAAGGAGATCTCCCAGACGATGAGAACTCAGGCTATGTCAAAGCCAAGGAGCAAGGGTCCATCACCCCCTTTTGCTATAGCCCCCAAAGTCCTTCTTTTGGGGGCCTCCCACATGATCGTGCCTGTCTTAGATTGTTCCCCCCTTGGGGAATCTTACCCATCTTTGGCTAACCGACCAAGCTTTGGGGTTCAGTTATGAATGAAGCAGCAGAAGCGGCGTTCCTGCCAGGGAGATAAGCTTTTGTCTCCTTGCTGGCTCTTAGCCTTAGCCTAGGCAGGGGTTACAGCTTCTGATACCAGGCAGGGCGGTTCCCAACATCACAACGTTACTAAGAGCAGAGGGTTTAGTCAAGTGTGTATCACACCTGCTTATGGTCTACAGCGACTGACCTTGCCTTCTATAACATGGAAAAAAGAAGGAATGGAAAGGCCAAGGATGACAGATTTTTCAAATAGAGTTTTAGTAAAAGGACTGTGTCTTTGATAACCTAAATTGTAACTTTGTGTTGAAGAAACAGGATAGAAAGTTCTTGAAAGGGAGTGTTAAAAATTATAAAATGTTTATTCACTCAACTAGTATGTATTAAGTGAGGGCAGTATCAACATAACAATAACCAGGTGTTACAGGAAATGTACAGTAACAGTATGTGTCTTATTACATCATTTAATACTCAAAGCAACATCAAGGAACTGTTTTTATTAACAAGCCAATTTTACTGGCAAGAGAAAAGATGAATCTGAGAGGACTTATGTCATTTGCCAGAGTCATACAGCTAGGAAAGACAGGCCTGAAATTCCAACCCAAGTTGACTTGTAAGTAGCCCAGGTTCTTAACCATCACACTGCATTGTGTAACCCTGAGCTAAGCACCCTGAAGAACAGAATGCATGCCCAAACAAAACTTTATTGGGGGAAACAGATGGCAGATGAGATGACTACAACAGATTTACTCACCAGAGTTACTACTTGAGGGGCAAATATGTGAAATGAAAGCATGCTGGGTGGTAAAATATTCTAGAAATATTGGGGTAGGGCAGGTAGAGAATGGTGTTTAACTTGGGAAGAGGGGCTAGAGGCAAGAGACACAGCTCACGTACATCTGTTTCCTGGCCTGATCTTATGGGGGGGGGCGGCGAAGTACGTTTTGAGTTGTGAGGATGTATTTCACTACTGTTACAGGGTGCAGCCAAGAGGGGGGCCCAAATAGGCATTTGAAATGGGGTCCAGAACTTAAGGTGTCCAGGAGATTTTGGGATGTCTCCATTCCTCCCCCACCCCAGGGTGTGGGTTGGGGGAACGGACAAATGAAGCAGGGCCATTGAGAGCTGTTTTGCATAGCAACAGCCTTGCAGCTAAGCTCTGGCGTGGTCATTTGGCATATCTATAACCTTTGACTGGTTGCATAGATAAGTTAAGTAGCTGTGATCAGCTCTAAGCCAGGGGAATGGAAGTAACTTCCCCACCCAGATGTAACTGGGGGGGCGGGTCCCCTGCGTTACAGCGCCTGCGTGGGAGCTCAGAGAGGATTGGCTCCAGGACATGGGGCCATGCCTGCCCAGACTCATGATGGCAGCCCAGTAAAGCTGGAAGGAGACGAGTTCTGGCATGTGAAGCGGAGTGTGGGAGGAGTCGGAAATGAGGCTGCAGAAGAAGATTGGCCGCGGGGATTGAAAAACCCAGACTTGGCGGCCATTGAGAGGAGAGGAGAGGAGAACCATGCTGCTTTAGGAGAGAGAACCATGCTGCTTTAGGAGGAGAACCATGCTGCTTTAGAAGGGAGAACTATGCTGCTTTAGGAGGAGAGCCAAGCGCAGCCCTGAGAAGGAGAACCATGCTGCTTTAGGAAGGAGAGCCACGCGGACTTGATGGAGTGGAGACTCCTGCAGCCCTGAGAGAGAGGATCACAGCCGTTGGAGAAAGAGCCACACAACTTTAGCAGAGTGAAGACTCCCGCAGCTCTGAGAAAGGGAGAACCACGCGGCCTTGACAGAGTGGGGACCCCCCCCCCCCCGCAGCTTTAGAAGGGGGAACCACCACCTGGTTTTAGCAGAGATCCCGGTGACTCAGCGGAGGGTGCCGGGAACCCAGGGAGGTCTCCCAGTTGAGAGGGAGTACTAACTGGGAAGAACCAGAGGACTGCCTAAGCCATGGACTTCTATTTCCTTTCCTGAGATACGGTACTCTGGACTGGGCAAAGGGGGAAGGAAGGAAGGACTGTGTCTGTTTGTGGGTGTTTTAAGGGACTTTGGGATTTTGGTGAAGACATTAGGTCACTACTTTAAGTTAGTATAGCATTAAATAAACATTTCCTTTCCTTTTCACAAATCTCTAGCATTGAGAGACGTCTTTCCTCTGGCGGCGGACATAACGGACCCGGGGCCTTCTTTCAATAATAGTATATCATCCCAGGCCACCCTTGTTGTGTTCTGTAACACTACTGTAGTATTACTTACTGTTTTCCATGTGAATAACTATAAACCCACTTTTGCCAACCCTTCTATTGTCCAAGACTTTTCTCTGGAGTTATTTATTTATTTGCTCAAAAAGATAATTTCAGCACCTACTACATGCTAATACAGTGTAAGTCATGGCTCCTGACTTCAGAAGGTCATAGTGCAGCTTTCAAGGGAGTTCTGGCACTTTTTAAGATAGTCACACAACTGTCACCCACCACACATGCTTTTCTGCAGTTTGATGCTGCCATGCTAACATCAAGAGCTGGGGTCTGTTTTGCTACCCCACACCCCAAATCTGGGCAGGACAATGATTGTTCTAATAGAATATTTGAAAGTGAAAATTCACTTCCTGACTTTTGGAAGCCAGTTAGTCTACACCAGGGGTCCCCAATCCTGTTAGGAACCAGGCAACATATCAGGAGGTGAGCAGCTTCATCTCTATTTACAGCTGCTTCCCCAGTGCTCACATTACTGTCTGAGCTCTACCTCCTGTCAGATCAACAGTGGCATGAGATTCTCATAGGAGCACAAATCCTACTGTAAATTGTGCATGCAAGGGAGCTACCGCATTTTTCCCATGTATAATGTGCACCCATATTTTAATGTGAATTCCCATGTATAGTTTGCATTATACACGGGAATTAGTACTATATATGTATAATGCACATCCCTATTTTTCCCTGAAGAATTTGGGCAAAAAAGTGCACATTATACATAGCAAAATATCATAGGTTGTATGCTCCTTAGGAGAATCTAATGCTTGGTGGTCTGAGGTGGAGCAGAGGTGATGTTAGTACTGGGAAGTGGCTACAAATACAGGATATCATTAGCAGAGAGGTTTGACTGCACAGAGACCATAATAAATCAATTACTTTCAGACTCATATGAAGACCCTATCAGTGAGTGGCCATCATCCTCCTAACCCCACCCCCCACCTCCAGCTCATGGTAAATTTTTCTTCTACTAAACCAGTCCCTGGTACAAAAAAAGGCTTGGGACCAGTCTTCTACATGATCACCCTGAGATCACCATGCTGTGAAAGGGCTCATGGAGAGATGAGACAGGATTTGGAGAGAAAGAAAGAGAGAGGCTCAAGAAGAATGAATGCCAGCCGTGTGAAGGAGCCATGCTGGGTACAAGCCACCAGGGACCACAGATGTGGGACAGAATTCCAGGACTGCTCAGCAGAGCCCAGCAACCCACAGCACCCTGAGGGCTGAGAATAAACTGCTACTTTAAGCCACTGTATCGGCTTTGGGGTGGAAACAAAATTTAATATAAAATTAGCTTTATTACCTTATAATTAAACTAGAAGTAGAGTCTAATTTGAGAAGTCACAACAAGGCATGTATATACTCTGGCCACCAGAAACCCAGTCTGAGGGGTGAAAAGCTCCCTGCATAATTATATTCAGGTTGAGACCTGAAGAATGAGTAAAAGAAAGAATATCAGGAACAGAAGTTTGAGGCAGAACGAACAGACCAGGCAAATCTCTGAGGATGGGTTTGTGCTCATACATTCCAGAAAGGAAAGCAGATCAGTGATCAAACTAAATCAAATGGATAAAAATAGGTATAAGGTAGGCTGGCTCTTCCACAGCTCAGTAGGCCATGCTGGGCACTGGGCACTGTATCTCAAATACAATGGGGGACAAGAGGAATGATGGACCTGTTGTCACTGTGATTGTTATAGCAGCATCTCAGGGGAAGCCAGGGAAGTGTTTGAGAGATTCAACTGAATGGTCCCCTGAAGTAGAACTCAACCTTGATCTTAGGCCTCAGGTAGAGGGTACTTAGCTTAAAAAATAAAAATGGCCATGATGTTTATGGAATTAACTTTCTAAATTAAACTTTATGACTCACACAATGAGTTTAAGTGTAAAGTCCATACATAAATCCAACCTAATCCAGAGAGCAGAATGTAGCTGCACACTCAGAAAATAAAGCAAAAAGAATGACATGGTTGGAATAAGAAATGCAAGTGAATTTTTTCCATTTTATGTTGTTTTCTCAGGCCCATATTAGCCAAAGACATGCACAAAATGAGCTTCTTAGATTTTTGCCTCTGCTTTAATTTTCTGTTTGTGTTGAGTCTGTAACTCCATTTTCTTCTTTCATTTATATGCTTTTCTCTAAATGCCTAAGTGCCTTCGATGACCATTATTTAGATAGATAGATGCCCACTGCTGCCCTTGCCCTACACACCTATTGCCTAAGAAAGGGAGCCACTTTCCAAGCACAGCTGTTACAGATCCAAAACACTCCCTGCCTCTGTCAAAAGGGCAGGAAATCACGGGAATTTAAGATACCAGAAACACTTGAAGAGATATAACATGTTGCTAACAGTGTTGAGATCTTAGTATTTTCATCTGTTTTGTTTGTGTATTGTTTGAGCAATAATGATTAAAAATAATAGCACCGGTGTATATTAGGATGGTAACAAAATTTGTCCAGAGCACCCAGGGAAGTCTGAAGTCTCTCAGCCTTGGCACTGAGGCTGCCACAAGAGGCCCATGAGGGAAATAACGTACTAACAAGGTATGCAAGGCCATGTAACCTGTACTATTAGCTCAGATGAGAACCCCAAAGTCTATGAACATAGAATGACTATGCTGAGGGCTTCTCTAACCAAGTTAGGTAAAATATATTAGAACATCATAACTGCTTTCTCTACTCCCATACTCCACCTCCAGCACCTAAATCCAATTTTCTTAATTTTTCACTTCGTTGAAACCAGAAAACTTCACTTTCTAGTTACAGAAAAAGTAGCAGAGGGAAAGAAAGAGAATACATTGTATTTATCACATGAACGGCAACAACTGTGTGGTCTCTATTGGTCTTGCCTTCTCTGGAGTTGGATATAAAAGAAAGGGATTGGGGAGAAATGATGATGAAGGAGAAAGAAAACTGATCTAGCTTCAGGGGAAACTTGGGCTTTAATGAAACAAACCCAATCCATGGCTCTTCTCCTCCTTAGAGTAGGTGTGAGAAAAAAGCAAGGACAAGAAACATATTAAACAATTTTGTTTCCATGTATTTAGAGTGCCTGATGGCCTTGGTTTAAGACATACAAATAATGAAAATAATTCAATTGATAATATCACTAAAAAATCAAGTCTAGTTTCATCTCCATTACCTGTTTTGTATATCCAAGAAAATCCATAAAATGAGTCCAACAGGAATATAACAAACAAGCTCTTTTCTGGACTCTAACTTTGAGGCAATTTGAACACAGTAACATTCATCTCTTTAATATATGCAGAAAGTAAAGTCTAGGAAATTCACATGTTTTACTATTGACTTACACATTAAAAAAAAAGAATTGTTTAAAAAAAATCATGTTTCCATTCTTGCTCAATGCAGGGTTGTAGCAGTCACAAGTATCATATATTTAGTAACAGATCCAATTTGATAATATATTTATTATAAGATATACTAGATTTTTATATTTTATCACAGAATCTGTTTATTGTGTTGCCTTATAATGAAATACCTTTGATGATAATAATTTGTTTATATCCAACTCTCACCATTGAAGTAAGATTTATTTCATTTAATTACACAGAGACAATCTGAATACATCTGTTAATGCCTCAGCATCTATTTGTTAATCAGTTTTTATTTAACATTTGGGATTATTTAGTGAAATGCTTTGTTCAGGGAATGATGGAAGACAATCAAGTAAGGAGAAACAGCAAAAAATAAAATTCTTCCATGTTGGGGTGTAGGGTTAAAAAATACATTTAAGACAGTCCCATATACCCAAGAGGAGAAAGACACCACATCTCCAATCTCATTCATAAGCATATACCACAAAAAGAATCAAAGATGATCATAATATGGTGGCAGGAGTTTGACAGAGGCATCAAGATAAAGAAACAAATTGTATTTTTAAAAAACAGTGATTTTCCATTCTCTATGTATACTAAAGAAAATTCAATAAAGACCTATGTCACATATCATTATGAATCAATTTTCTTGACTAAACATAAAAGTTGATTCAACATTTCCATCTTGAAAGACTCTATTATCATGACATTATTCAAATACTGAAAGCTCTGACCACCTGCCTTTTTCCCAAATAGCACAAGGTATCCAGATAACAAATGCAGATTATACTTAGAAACAAGAATAGACAGGAGACTGAATCACAGCAAAACACTTATAAATCAAGAGAGGGAAGAAAAGTATCAGGAGAGGTTAAATGCACCAAGAACAGTAACAAGAAGGAAATCTCTTGTGAAAAGAAGCAGCTGATGGTGACTTAATTGGGACAAAAATGAATTAGATTTACTTCAGTGATTGAGCTCAAGATAAGGTAATTTCACAATGTTATAGTAAGTCACTTGAAAATAACACAATTTTTGTTGTACTCTACTTTTAGAGGGAAGGGAAATAAGGTTCCTGGGAGAGAGGTGATTCTCAGAAAAACACACTGACAAACCCAGTCAATGAATTTTACCTATTCACTAGATTACCCTTAATTCTCATTTGGACTGAAAAGTCACTTTAGAACTGATAAAGTCCCTTTGAGTTTCAGGGAGAGATTCTGATATCAAAATACAGAAATGAAATTCTTAAAATATATTGAAGTATAGAGTGTATGATGAAGAAAATAAAAATGAGTTAACAGAACTGAGGCTGGGGCTACAAGGTAGCAGGAGAGAATGCTGGGGCAAATTCTCAGTTCGGTAAGAATACACACATGGTATATTAACCATGACTTGGGTTGTCAGTGATAGAACATAGATTCTATCTTAAGGGGAAAATGAATGAGTTCACATCAAATATGATGGCATCCCCAAAGTCACAGGGAATGGGAAAAGTATCCTCAAAGAAGGATGCTGAAATAGCTCATAGGAGGAGATGCCACAGAAAGGACTACAGCAGCGATTTTCAAATTTATACAAACATGAAAATCACCAAAAGGGCTCGTTAAAACATAGGTTGCTAGGCCCCACCCCAAAGTTTCTGATTTGGTAGATTTGAGAGGGCCTAAGAATCTGCATTTCAAGGAGGTTCCAGGTGATGCCACTCCTGCTGATCCAAGCACTTGGAGAACCATGAGCTCCAGAAACCAAGGCTATAGGAATGAAGCCCTATGACTGAAGGTGTCTCCATCACATACTGCTTTGCTCCTGGATCTGATTAGGGCTTTCCCAAGGTTGCAGGGATCAGTTTCCTGGGCCAAACTGTTTTAGTTCATGATCCCAGCAGCAGATGATCTTTTTCATGAGCTTCAGGAAGAAGACAGGGGAAGCCACTGACTGGACTAAGGGCCCTATGCCAGGAGCGACTCTGAAAGCCACCTGCTGTGTCAGGGATGACCCTGAGTGTAAGGATGCTCTGTGAACAAGAGGGGAACAAGAGGATTCAAGTGAGAACACCAAGAGGGGGAGGAGATATTGCCAAGATCACAGGGAATGGGCGAAATATCCTTCAAGAAACTACAGAATGAGTCATGTGATGACAAGCAACTATGTGACATTATGATTATCGTTAAAGTTCACTGTGACATCAAGAGTCACCATGTACAAAGAAATTCACTTATTATACTAGGTTTTTATGTACATCATCTCATATAATCTGTGAAGGACCAACTTTGAAAAAATCCCCTGACTGATATTTTCGAAAAATATAATAATATGAATTGTTAGAAAATTGATCTTATACTTACATGTCAAGACAATTTGCAATAAAAGTTTCTAGATGCTTACTCTATTTCTGTACTTAGTATATACCTAAAACAAAGGGCCAACAGACTGGCACTTCACCACAAATGGCATGGATCTGATACTACTTTCTGAGCACTGCTACTCTAGATAGACTATGGTGGGCCAGGGAGCCTCTGTCACAAGGACTCAAGTCATTAAGAAAATACTTGAGCAGTGTCAAGACAAGCCTTGGGAGTGACTTCCAGCCAAGATGAAGGCATAGGTAGATACACTGTGCCTCTTCCCACAACCAAAAGAAGGACAACAACAAATTTAAAAACACAAAATCAACCAGAACTGACAGAAAATTGAACTGTATGAAAGTCTGACAACCAAGGAATTGAAGAAACATTCATCCAGATCAGTAGGAGAGGAGGGGCGGAGATGGGCAACCAGGCTGGAGAGGACTCGTGGCAAAGTGGCAGCATGCAGACCAACGAGGCAGCAGCAGGTGGGGCAGGCAGTCCCACATTTGCAAGCTGATAAACCAGGAGGAACAACTGGGGAGAGAGACAGACTGCACAATCTGAGGTTTTAGTGAAGGAAATAAAGCCTCAAGACCTCAGACAGGAAAAACCTGTGGGGTTCATGACAGTGAGAGAAAACTCCCAGCCTCACAGGAAAGTTCATTGGAGAGACCCACAGGGTCCTAGAATGTACACAAAACCACCCACCCAGAAATCAGCACCAGAAGGGCCCAACTGGCTTGTGGGTAGCAGAGGAAATGCCTAAAAGCTGGCCTAAAGCCCAGCAAGTGGCATTATTGCCTTTGGGATGCCTCCCCCACATATAGCGCCACAGCACAGTGACATGAGTTGCCCCCTCTTCACCTCTCCTAATACCTAAGGCTCCACCCCATGCTACATAACAGGCACACTAAGACAAAAAAGATGGCCCAAACAAAAGAACAGATCAAAGCTCCAGAAAAGACAACTAAGCAATGAAGAGATAGCCAACCTATCAGATGCACAGTTCAAAACACTGGTAATCAGGATGTTCACACAAATGATTGAGTATGGTTGCAAAATAAGAGGAAAAAATGAAGGCTATGAAAAGGGAAATAAAGGAAAATGTACAGAGAACCAACAGTGATGGGAAGCAAATCGGGACTCAAATCAATCAAAGGTGTAGAGCAAAAGAAGAAATAAACATTCAACCAGAACAGAATGAAGAAAAAAGAATTCAAAAGAATGAGGAGAGGCTCAGGAACCTCCCAGAAAACTTTAAACATTCCGTTTTCCAAATCATAGGGGTGCCAGATGGAGAAGAGGAAGAGAAAGAAATTGAAAAGTTACTTGAAAAAATGATGAAGGAGAACTTCCCTAATCTAGCAAAGGAAAGAGACTTCCACGAAGTCCAGGAAGCTCAGAGAGTCCCAAACAAGTCATACTCAAGGAAGCACACAGCAAGGTACATCATAATTACATTAGCCAAGATTAAGGATAAGGAGAGAATTTTAAAAGCATCAAGAGAAAAGGAGATAGTTAACTCCAAAGGAGTTCCCATAAGACTATCAGCTGATTTCTCAAAAGAAACCTTGCAGGCAAAGAGGGGATGGAAAGTATTCAAAATCATGAAAAGACAAAGACCTATATCCAAGATTACTCTATCCAGCAAAGTTATCATGCAGGATAGAAGTGCAGATAAAGTGGTTCCCAGATAAGGTCAAGTTAAAGGAGTTCATCTTCACCAATCCCTTATTATATGAAATGTTAAAGGGACTTATCTAAGAAAAAGATGATCAAAAATATGAACAGTAAAATGACAACAAACTTTCAACTATTAAAAACTGAACCTAAAAATAAGAAAAAAGAACAAACTAAGCAAAAACTAGAACAGGAACAGAGTCACAGAAATGGAGATAACATGGAGGGTTATCAGTGGGGATGGGGAGGGAGAATAGGGGAAGAAGTACAGGAAATAACAAGCATAAATGTTAGGTACAAAATAGACAGGGGAAGGTTAGGTATAGTATGGGAAATATAGAAGCCAAAGAACTTATATGTATGACCCATGGACATGAACTAAGGTGGGGGACTGATGGTGGGAGGGGAGATACAGGACAGAGGTGCATAAAGAGTAGAAAAAATAAGACAACTGTAATAGCATAATAAATAAAATATATTTAAAAATAATAACAAAGTCAAACACAAAAAAATAAAAGCTTTTGCACAGCAAAAGAAACCATCAACAAAGTGAAAAGACAACCCACTGAATGGGAGAACATGCTTGCCAATGATACATTTGATAAGGGGCTAATATCCAAAGTTAATAAAGAATTATTCAAGTCAATACCAAACAACAAAACAAAACAATTCAATTAAAAATGAGCAAAGGACCTGAACAGACACTTCTACAAAGTGGACATACAGATAGATGGCCAATAAATATGTGAAAAGTTGGTCACCATTGCTAACCATCAGTGAAGTACAAATTAAAAGCAAAAGGAGATATCACCTCATACCTGTCAGAATGGCTACTATCCATAAGTCAACAAACAAGTGCTGGCCAGGGTGTGGAGGAAATGGGACCCTACTGTAATGTTGGTGGGAATGTGGACTGGTATAACTACTGTGAAAAATAGTATGGAGATTTTTATAAAAATGAAAAATTGATCTGCCATGTGACCCATTGATTCCATTTCTGGGAATATATCTGAAAAAAAAAGTGAAATACTAATTTGAAAAAATATGCCCACCACTATGATCCCAGTAGCATTATTTACAATAGCCAAGATTTGGAGGCAGCCCAAGTACCATCAGTAGATGAATGTTTAAAAAAGCTGTGGTATATTTACACAGCAGAATACTATTTGGATATTAAACAAAGGAAATCTTACCTTTTGCAACAGCATGGATGACCTAGAGAGTTTTATGCCAAGTGAAACAAGCCAGTCAGAGAAATACAAGTACCATATGATTTCACTTAATGTGAAATCTAATGAACAAAATAAACAAAATAGAAAGAGATTCATAGACACAGAAAACAGACTGACAGCTGTCAGAAGGGAAGGGGTTTCGGGGCTGGGTGACAAAGGTGAAGGGATTAATAAAAAAAACCTCATAGACTCAGAGAACAGTATGGTGAATACCAGAGGAAAAGTGGGGTAGGGGGAGGTAGAAGAGGTTATGAGGGGGGTAGAAGGTGAAGGAAAGAGACTTGACTTTCATTGGTGAACTCACAATATAATACAATACAAATGATGTATTATAGAGCTGTATACTTGAAAACTATGTAATTTTATGAACCAATGTTACCCCAAGAAATTCAATAAATTTTTTTTAAAGTTACTTTGCATTGTGAGAAATTGGTGTCAGTATTCAATAGGCATTGTGTTTAAGATTGTACTTGTGTACGAAAATAGAATCACATAATTTATTCTTTCAGGAATAATTCTCTTTTCAAGTTTTTTTGCTTTTGTATTTTTTTTACTTTTTCTTCTATCACTCTCCTCATTTGAATATCAAACACTTCTTTTTTGAAATTTGGTCAGCACTGTCAGAATTTGGATAAACTACTTGGTAGTTCAGCTTTATGGAGAAGAAACTCCACTCATAAAATACAACTACTAATCATAGGTTATAAAACACAGGAAAATATGAGTGGGGTATTTCACCTTCAACCTGACACCCAAATGTCATCATTCTTGAATCACAATGACACAATGAAGATTCAAAGTCACTTATATCTCCTTCTCATAGAAATGTACTATTTGGTATTATGAGCAAGTGAAATCTAGAAAGTCAAGGGTTAAAGCTCCAAATGGATTTTCTGTTTATTGTTTATGACCCTTAGGTCACTGGGAATTAAAGCAAACACCTAAATGTTGCTCAAAAATATTCTACTACAGTTCTAAATGAGAAAAAGGGATGTGTCCAGAATGCTTATAGATAACGATTAATGGGAGAATTCACAGATAAGTGGGAAGAAAAATAATTAACTCGGATTTGTGCCAGCAGCCTCTTGGGAATGTTAACTAATATTTGTGTTCAAAGTGCTCCATATTATAAGACCTCAAAGGTTGTAATAGAGCATCCCCAGGAGACAGTTGTGAATATGTAGATAAAATATCCACCGACATTCAGAAAGGAAATCTAATAGCATGTGAGCTGCCACTGAAATTACTAAATTTGCAGTATAAGCTTTTCGAGTGGACAAAACTCCCTTTTTTAGGTCTATAATACAGCAAGCAAGATTGCTTCAAACATTCTGGTAAAGAAGCAGTGAGTAAATACAAGGGAAGGAGGGCAGCTCCAAACAGGAGTAGCTGCTGGACAGATTACCTCTTCAGTGGCATGTGTATCACTGTCCACAAACCCAAACTCCAAATCATGAAATGGCTATGATATTTCTTTTTCCAAGGTAAACTTAGCAGCTAAACTTCAGGAGCAAACCTATCAAAATTAACAAGCCTCTGGTATTCTCAGCAACCATCCCCATTAATTCGATTTTATTTTTCAACATAGCAAATATTATCACCAATACATTAGATATTTGTTTCATATTATATATTTAGCTACTCCTCAGTTTAACTATCTACCTTCCTCCTCAAAAAATGGCAGCTCAAAGACAGCAAGACTACTTCCCTCCCTGCTTTATCCTCAGTGCCTAGAGGAATGCCTGGGATCTAGACACCTATCATATTCTCATTTGGCTGTTTCTCAATGGCTTTCTGTCCAGCTCAGTCATTCTGTGATCTGGAGAACTAGTCCTGACCTCGTTGAGGGGGTTGCCCCCCAGTAAGCTGGGGAACCCACCAATAAAGTCATTCATGCTGTGGGATGAGCCTTACCTACCTCTTATTTGACACACTGACTTGTATCTACCACTGAGATCCTTCCTTAGTTACTTGCCTGGTACTCCAGTCTCCTTAGAACCAAGCTTATAGGAAGCTCTGTACTCCCTACATATGATTTAAGATTGGGCTCCTTATGTTTGTACTCCTGCTGTGTGCTATACTAACATGCAGCTTTCAGATAGCATCCCCTCTGCACTCTCATGATTCTCCCTGTTTAACCTACTATTGCCTGCAGGTACTGTGTCTGGCTGCTGGGTAGCACCTCACACTACCCTCTAAAAAGAGATCCTTCCCTCCATTGCTTCCTTGACACTGAGGGACAAGTCTAGTTCCAGTCTCTGTATGGTTCCTACCAGGCTGCCCTATCCCATAAAAATCTTTGCAAACACATGGCATTCACAGCTGGCCTGGAAAACAAATTGTTTCATAAGGACAACTGTTTAAGTTACTATACTTTTCTTCCCAGCTGAGAACATTCATCTGAATTTTAACGTACATATAGAACTGTAGACTGTCAATATGAATTTGTTCTAAAAAGACATTTTTTAAAAACCTACTATGTTTCCTAAACCATTAGAGTGGCTAGAAATCATGAAATATATAATACTAGTTGAACAAAACGAAACCATGGGGAAAAAAAAAAACCCTCAAGGAAAGCCTATACCTTTAGGTATTTTTACAGAATGTGGAGCAAATGGAATGTTTAATAAAAAGGTAACAATAAATGGGAGGAAAAAAAAGAAATTCCAAGATAATGTTACAGAATATAAAAAGAGAAATAAATGAATAAATGAGACTTAAGTGGTGAGGACTCTAAATTGTAAATATCACATATAAAGGTAAATGGGGAAAAATTATCACCAAAGAGGCCAGTTTGTTTAGGGTTATAAAGATTCAAATGACACCATTTGTAGAAGTTTGCCTGAAATATTGGAGAATAGAGAAACCAATGGTTCTTATTAAGTTCTTTAGTAAAACAATTCAGTTGAAGAATCCTGGCAAGAACGAGCATGGAAAAATAAAGATTACTTTATTCTCCTACCTCCAGTAATTCTGAATCTTGACTCCTTCTCTCTCACTGAACTGATTGTATCAGAAAGATACTGAACTGAGCAGTCAGGAAAGGACATTGGGCCATCTCTCGGATTCTTAGGTACTTCAAAGTCCAGGCAATTAACAATGAATTTATCAGATATTAACAAACAACTCACCATTAATCCTGAGATAAATAAAACAAACTCAGATTAACAGTCCATTGAGTTAGTAACTGAATAAAATTTGTTTTACATCACAAAGCTTTTCATACTCATTACTACTTCATTTGTTTAACTATACTGTATACTGCTTTAACAAGCCTGACCTACAAAGTTCATTCACTTTTTAAGGGCGATTTAAAGTACTGAGTTACTTGAAATAACCATCTAAATAACAAAATGCCTTTAAAACACCCCATTATTGATACTGCTAATAAAATTGATGCCTAGAGAAACCAGCTTAACAACATGGGAATATGTTTATCATGTAACAGTGAATGAAAAAAAAAAGGCCATCAAAGGGCATTCTAATTACACCCTTATAAACAGGGTATGCATAGATAATCCTAGGAGAAAATTTACCAAAATTATAAATAGTGGTTGTGTTATGGGAAGAAAGGAGCAATTTCTTTTTAAATCTCATATGTGTACATGCAAAAAATAATCAATTTTTAAATACAAGAAAACTTTAAAAAAGTATAAAGTGAAGAAATTTAAATATGTAATGAAATCACTCTTAACTGAAGTGAAAAGCTAAATTAAAATTTTCTCAAGGTTTCTTCACTTAATTTATAGGTATAAAGGCAGTATGTCTAAAAACCTATTACTGATATATTCTGAAGCTTCTTGTATTCAAAATAACATATAAATGCAAATTATAAAAAGATTTTTTACTTCACCTTCAGGCTAAGGGTTCCTGTCTGTCCTTTCTTTATATGAACTGTCTCTATCACATAATCTCTAAAGAGTGATCCACAATTATCTAAACCATTATTCAGGCGATTCTCATTATTTGGAGTTATGTTCTATAAAGTTGCCACAAGAATGAATTAGTGAATATTGAGCCATTGTGCCCAGGAGAAATAGAGGGTTAGGTAGGTTCCTGGGAGCCTCTGGTCACAAGATTTTTGTCAACTGATCAATACATAACTCTGTTTGATGTGTGTTTCTATTCAAGATGATTATATTTAATATACATTGTTGGTTCATTAACATTGACCTTATGGCAAATAACACTGTAAGTCATGCCTGAACAAAACTTTGGTATTTTCTCTATAAGCCACATATACACGGAGACATTTTTAACAGCAAAAGTCACACATGAGAAAGGACACAAATGTGGCTCTAAACAGATGGCAGCATTGACACTTGTTTGGTTTGAAGTATGAGAGCTGAAACAAGAAGGAAGAGGCTGCCTCCTCTGGCCTCTGCTGGGAACAGAATGTAGAGAACTACAATTTTCACTGCCCTGAGCACTTCCACAAATGACTGAGAAAGCAATGTGGGTATTGATTTGGGGTTACAAATAAATTTTAGAACACAAGCAAATCTGCAAATATGGAATCAGCAAATAATGAAGATCAACTGTATTCAAAATACTGATTGAAAACCTCACATTAGGATACAATGAAATTCCTTCAATACTTTGTAAAACATTCTTTGGAAATGATCTACAGGTCTTATTAATAACGAGATGAACATGCCACTTCAAATCACAACATTCATCTTACTTTAAATCTGTATGCAAAGTTATTACTACAAAAAGGCTCACCTTATTTTAAGTGGAAAACACTCTAAATACCAAGTAACAGAGGACTGGTTAAATAAACTTGTATATCCACATGAGTGAATACTCTAGCCACTAAAGATGTAGAGAACTACACAAGGGCAGGCGAAAATGTACATCAAATGTGAAAAGAGCAGACTATATACTAATGTCAATTATATTGATACTAGTTTTGCCAAAATATTATACTTATACTCTGCATTCACTTTCAAAGTGGATACATATATAATCTGACTTATTTTTATACTTGTCTAAGCTTCCCTAATTTAATAATTAGGAAAAATGATTCTGTTTAATAAAACACCCAAAAACAAAGACAAAAAACTATTTAGCAAACTACTATGAATCAAACCAATTTCTTCAGTATGCCCACATGGACATGTGGCTCGTTTAGAACAAGACAGTCATTCCTAATTCCCAGTTCTCTGGAAGTGGGTCGGGGGTAGTGCAGAGGGAGGGAAGAGGATCCACAGTGTCTGCAATGTTCTTAGTCCACCGGAGATCATCTCTGCAGCCTACAGAGTCAAATCAGAGACCTTCACAGTTCAAAGTTGTTCAACCACTTTCTTTCTCACTGTAGTTACTTTAGGAGAAAAAAAACAAACAAACACTAACTCTTCTAATAATTTATACATGATTTTCAACATATAGGACATTATAATTTAAGTAGGGGTTCACTTCTTTTTAAGTGTTTAAAAAGGCTTCTCCATACAGAATTCATAATCGATTATTAAGCATGTTGGGACTAATAACAAAATTTACTAAAATATCCCAAAATCTGTTAAATTCTTTAAATCACTTACCGTGAAGCAAAATAAAGCATGGTAAAAAATTTGAATTTTGAGAAGCAGAGCATATGGTAAAAGCCTTATTTGTTTAATTTCTGATAGTATGCTATCAAGAAGCATTAAAACAGATTTAGAGTGTTGCACTAGGTATGCTTTGAAAATGTGGTAGCCATCAAACACTCTAATCATGCATAAGATTAACCAAAGGCCTTTTGCCAGGGCGCAGCTCTGACTCAGAAGTACTGGAAGGTAGAATGGAATGAGTGTAAGTTGGATGTGGGGAGGCAGACATTTCTTGGAAATTTGGATCAGCTGGACGTCAGGACAAGAAATGCAAAAATCAATATTTATGAATTGATGACATCAGGAAAACCACTGCAGAGAAAGGAAGAGAAATGAGCCAGGCAGACAGGTTCCCATCCTCGAGCTCATGCAAGGTGTTGCCCAGGCAATTGCACGTGATGGCTAACGACAGCTTACATATTCATTGGTTCAAGATCATTTTTATTCTTCCAGACTAGGCTATAAGGCAGATTATTACTATAAAGAATAGCTTCCTGAACTTTTAATCTTTTCAGGTCCATAGCAAAGTAAAATTTATTTTCAAACAGGTCTGTAAGAATAGGGATTCAGGGTAGTCATTTCAAAAATAATGCCCATGTTGTATAAAGCATTGGGCATTATATTAGAAAATAAATCCCTCAAGAATTAATTCTATTACCTGCACCTCCCCAATAAACATTCCCTTGCAGATAAGATGTTTTAGCAAATACATATGGTAATAAAATGAATTTTGTTTTACAGCTTTGATATAAGCACCTATTTAAAAGAAAAAGAGGACATTGTGTTTCATATTTAAATATACTCTAGAAGTATGATAATTAACAATATGTAGGGCATTAAGCACATGTTACACCCAAAATATTTATTACAACTTAAGGCAGCTGCATATACCTGATACAGAAAAGAAGACATGCAGTTTTACTTACTTGTCTTCAAATTCTAAGGACTTTTTGAAGCACATACCATAGAGCTGGCTTCTTCTCAAATTTATACCAAATGATATTCTGTAGTTCTTTTAAGCAATGAATTTAATCCTCTTTTCATTAAATTGTGTTTTCTGCCTTGTCTGAACAGAAAATCACTGTAAGCTACTGAATGTTTACAACATTTTATCAATTTAAAAACAACACATGTAGTAACACATATTAGTGAACCTGCTTCAGACACCTTCCATTTCTATAGAGGAGCATTATTCCCCACTGTTACAATAATTCTAAATCTAAGCATTAGAAATGAAAACAGAATTGGACACTCAAAAATACTACACAAACTAAGGTTTTCATGTGCTTTGGAAACATTTGTGAAATACTTCCACATATATTATCTCAGCTGATCCTTAAAACAATGCTTTGGGGTGTTATTTTCATATCTACTTTAGAGATGAGGTGATCGAAGTTTAAAAATTATGTCCAAATAGCTAACAAATATATGAAAAGATGCTCAGCCTCATTAGTCATGAGAGAAAGGCAGTAAACTACAACCCTATCAGAATGACAAGAACTGAAAAGACTGCCTGTCAAATGCTGGTGAAGGTTTAGTGAAACTCATAACTCCTGCACATGGCTAAGTGTAATCTGGTACATTTGGAGAACTGTTTGGTGGTCTTGATTCAAGCTAAATAAATGTATACCCTATGACCCAGAAATTTTAGTTCCAAGTATATATCCCACAGAAATGTGCACCAAAGGATATGAGAATGTTCACAGTGACATTCATAATAGTCAAAACTGAGAATGACACAAATGTCTATCAACAGAAGAGGATAGAAAAGTTCTGGTAGAGACATACAACAGAATGCTATATGGAAATAAGAATGAGTGAACTATTGTGACATAAAGTGTGGATGAGTCTTACAAATAAAAGTTAAGTGAAAGATGGCAAACACAAAAAGAATATAAATACACTATGTGATTCTATTTATATTAAGCTTAAAACCAGACAACATTAATCTATAATATTAGAAGTTAGGATAGTGGTTACTTTGGGGGAAAAGCTGGGTAGGAGAAGTATGGGAGTTGTGGAGCTTTCAGGGGCTTCTAGAATGGAGGTTGTTTGAGACTACTCAGTCTTCTATATAACACTACCACAGACTAGGTGGCTTAAACAACAAAATTATTTCTCACAATTCTGGATGCTGGAAAATCCAAAATCAAGGCACCAAAAGATTCAGTGTTTGGTGAGGGCTCCCTTCCTGGTACACAGATAACCTACTTCTAGTTGTGTTCTCACATTATGAAAGTGGCGAGAGAGCTTTCTGGAGTGTCTTTTATAAGAACACTAATTTCATTCATGGGAACTCTACCCTCATAATCTAATTACTTCCAAATGCCCCACCTCCTAAATACCATCATATTGGGGGGGATTTCAACATGTGAATTTTGGGGAAACACAAACATTCAGTGCATACATGGGTCGTATTCTATTTCTTGATCTGACTGGAGACTACATAGTTGTGTCCATTTTGTGATAATTCATCAAGCTACAAACCAAAATGATCTGTATGCTGTTTGGTACGTAGGTTATACAGTGGTACCTCTGAACTTGTCCTTAATTCTTTGAGGAACATATGATAAGTGCAGAAACATTTTTTAAGCAGTGAATGATGAAGTATTTTCTCTTGCGGGGTGGCAGTGTAACTCATACAAGTTCTAGCAAGTGCTGCTATAAGTCCTGAGCTGTAAGCATCAAGTGCTGAAACATTTTTTTTTCTCATCAAAATGCAACAAGTACAGGATTTGACAAGTTCTGAAGCTGAGTACTGAGGTATGACTGTATGTAATAGCAGTTCACTAAGACTTTTAAATGATACTACCATATGAAATTATCACTCCTCTAGATGGGAAATATGTGTGTTTATCTCAATTCATGTAATAAAACAACCCTCTCAGGTAATAAGTACTGTGATTCCTCCACTTTATAAATGAGGAAATCAAGGTACACAGAAGTTAAGTCAAATGCCCAAAGTCTTATAACCAGGAAGTGGTAAAGACAGATTATAACCCAGGCAATCTGGCACCAGAGCCCACAAAGAATCCCTTCCTTCTTAAACTAGCATTTGATGCTTCTGGAGCACATTTCTACTTGGACATTCAAAGGGCTTTGAAATGTGACTCTAAGTTGTATCTAAGTCAGGAAGCACAGTCAAATCAAGTGAGGTGGCTTCACTAATGCCAACCATATACCATTGCTTTGCAAAATTAGGTCTACAGAGAACAACAAATTTGCTTAAATTTGACTGCTAGAGTTGAGGTTACTATTGAGATTCATGTCAACTGTCTTTTCATTTTATTCATTTATGCAAAATGTTTCACATTCTCCAGATGTTGTTGCAACTCATTTTCTACAGCTTTGGAATTCTAAGTTTAAAATTCAAAGTAAAAGCCAAAAAGCATAATTTAGGAAAACAAAAAACCCAAGGATAACATTTCTTATTAGTTTTGTCTTTAAGTGTGCTAAAATTCATTACAGATTACCATAAAACTCTTATACTTCCTAAGTTATATTACTTTTACTATATGATTTTAAGAATGCTGGTGTTTAGAATTCTGAATGTTAAAAATGATGAAGTTAAGATAAGATCTCTTCTACCACCAGCAGAACAAACTCTATTACCTTGCTCTCATCTCAAGCCCAGCTGGAAAATAACAGAATTATAAAATATATAATACACTTCATGTGAATCTAATTTAGTAAGTAAACTATCTTGAAAAGACTTTAAGTGTCCCAGGTTCGATTCCCAGCCAGGGTACATGCCTGGGTTGCAGGCCATGACTCCCAGCAACCGCACATTGATGTTTCTCTCTCTCTATCTCCCTCCCTTCCCTCTCTAAAAATAAATAAATAAAATCTTTATAAAAAAAAAAAAAAAAAAAAAAAAAAAAAAAAAAAGACTTTAGTTATAAGCAGTTTGGCAGAGAAATTCCATTTCATATGTATAACAAACAAATAAGCAACTGTAATTATCAAGGCACCTGTGTTAGGTCCCAAGGAAAATCAGCATTTGGGCTAACAGTCAAGCAAAATAAATATAAGTTCCAGCTCTATGACTGGCATTATGAGTAGAAATATGCCAATTCACAATATTTTCTTGAATGATGACATTTATTACTCGATCAATAGAATTAGCTCATACATATGGCAAACAAATAGTTGTATCAGTTGATTTAAGTTTAACAACAGGCTGTTGTAATTTTGAGTTTCAGTGCATTCAACCAGACTAATCCTTGTGTCTAACAAGGAAATCAATACCTTTGAAATAATTAGGTTTGGGCTCTTGGGAATCTACTTCTGGGCAGAGAGAAGGCTCTACTTTAAATAATTACTGCCAGAACTACAACCAGTTTCCTTGCAAAAGCAAATCAATTCATTTACACTATTCTTTAGCCTCTATTCTGAAATCTGTGAAACAATGCCAGAATTGAAAATGCCCCTTACATTTCTATGCTTTTTAACTATCTTTGGAATTTCAAGATTTGGAAAATGTAGTATGAGATGAGGTCTGCATTCATTTTCCTGATATAGTATAAGAAAAACAACTCCCACATACCTTTTTCCACCTAAGATGACAGCCAATCTCAAAAAAGTTTAAATACCGCAAGCATTTGAAGATATTTCAAAAGGTAAAGTCAAAATTTTTGAAGAGATCGTTTTTAAAAAGTGGCTTTGCAAATAATTTTTCATTCTCCTCCTAAATTTTTTACAAAATTTAAATTAAGGATCAGCCACTAAGAAAAGATATTTTTAAAAATGCAATGATTGTCCTGGCAGATTTAATTCCTCGATGGTGCTTGATTATTCTTAACACCAAATTTCAGTAGACATCAAAAATTCAGTATTTTATTACAGTTGCTTGTCCTCTGAGTACTTTGTGGTTCAAGTAGTTTAAAGAGCTGTGTGTTATGTTCATGGAATTCACAGATTACAACTGGTTTGCAAAGCACTGGGAGGAAAATGATTCTTCCCTTAGAAAGGAGTAAGAAGAGGAGATAAGTGAATTAATAAATAATTAGTGAACCACTGATAATGTTCCTACTTAATGAAAACAAGGTGCTTATGTAAACAGAAAAATCAGCCCCAAACACTTTTCTTGTGGCTGCATGACTCTGGACTTCTGTGACTTGTATATTCCTCAAAAGCACTGGAGAATTCAAGACAAGCAGCTGATAATACCTCACCATTTATTCTGTGATTCAGAAGGAAAAGTCTTAGCAAAAACAAGTTTACCACTATCCAAGTCATAATGGAAAAAGACAAGCATACTATACTACTATAATAAGACAAAATTTTATACATGTAAACCCCAAAATGCTATTGCCATTATACTTATTAAGGGGAAGCTTCCATAGTAAATTCAGATCACATTTCTTTAAAAAAAATATGGGTATTGTTTTCATTCATGATATTCTTAGTGATTAGTTCAGATTAGTTCAGATTTCCTTAGTGATTATACATTAAAAATGAACAGAATATATTAGATACTCTAACAGTATCGAAATAATGACTCTCAAAGTTTAGAATGAAATGGTTGTGGCATATACACTACCCCACAGAACTCTCAAAAGCATTAGATGATACATTCAAAAATTTAGTCTTTTCCACATAATAAATATCCAGTTTAACTTTGTCATCATAGACAAGTTAGTACCTACAATGGAAACAAGGCATATTGGTATTTAGACTGATTAAATGTTTACTGAATATCTACTATGCACCCAGCATGGATATGATAGCTACATTTTAGTTAAGAGAAGATGCAAATAAAGCAATATTATTTGCTACATAGAGCATATATTACAAACTGTAACATATGTAACTGTCAGAGGTGATGATCAAAAAGCATACAGAGAAGGTGAGGTTATTATTTTTCAGATATATAACAATATAATCCTATAATTGTCTTCTGTGTCCAATCATATACTACCTTCAGCATCTTGATGGAAATACCCAAGACCTAGTCTAAGTCATGTAAGTGTAAGACGAATTGCTTCAGTGAAAACTTTCCAAATAATGTTTCATACCAACCCATGTTTCATTGTTCAGTGCACTTACACCTTTTACTTCTTGCCACCTCCAAGAACTTTTAAAGCACAACCTGAGAAATAAGATCCTGAGAGTACTTATAAACCTTTCACCCAAAATGAGTTAAATCATCAGGTATTCCAATGGAATGTAAGGCAAAATTTGCATCTGGGGCTGCATAGTACACATGTTGACTTATTAATGCCTAGCAGGAGGAATGAGGTCACTCTAGCAGGAATGGTGAGAAATCAGAACATTATGGAACCTCCCAACAAAGAGAGATTACCTTAGGATCAGCGGTAAGCAATTTGAAGGCTTCATACACTTGAGCTTCCTTTACACCACCACCAAGATCCAAGAAGTTAGCTGGTTTCCCACCATTCAGGAAAATGATATCACAAGTAGCCATGGCGAGTCCAGCACCATTCACTGCAAATGGCACACAAGACAGAATAAATTTAGCAACATCAAATGGTGCATAAACTTTTTTCCTTCACTGTACTGCAAAAGAGAACCCTGTCATAAGGGGCCAATTTCTGCCCTCTTTGGAATTCTATTCAACCAGATAAGTTCACAGACTTTTAGAATAAAGAATCAGAAAATGTGCCTACAAAGAATACCCAAAAAAGACCTGGGAATGGGGAGATAGATTTATTCAAAAGTTAAATAAATCTAGGAAATGGCAAAAAGGGAAGAGTTTAAATGAGTTACCAATTTGGGCTAGTTACTAATCATTTTTTCTATTGTATTGAATGGTAATAAAGGAGCAAGTTTTAGATTCTGGGAAGTATAGAATTCAAGAGAATCAGAAACGAGAGAAAAAAAGCTGTGAAAAATAACTAGGGCCTATGAGTTAGATTCTTTTAATATCCTTTAAGAGACTTAAGTAAAAATGGAATTCTTTTAATTTTTTGTTTGCTGAGAAAACATCCCTTTGAATGTGGCATCCCTCTGGGGCTGAACCATGGGCATCTCAACATCAACAGGATTCCACCCACTTTCATACTGAGTGCAACCACCCATGTTTACATGTCATCAGGACGAAGTCAGAAAACAAATGAACAAATGACAACTCAAACAACATTCCTATGCCCCGTCCCTTTTTCAACATAATATTAAAAAATGTTCAGTAGCAACCCGATCAGTACAACTAGAATAAACATGTGCTAACATTTTATGAGCTTTTCTTTAAAAACCAAGTAGAGTTTTAACATAAAATTTTTATTTTCCATAATTAGGTTTTATTGGTCAAATAATTGTACTTCTTCTGATTTTTATGCTTAATTATATGAAATTACTTTCCTCAGGTTAGGAAAAAAAAGGGGAAGGGAAAGGGGAAGGGGAGGGGAGGGGGGGGGGAGGGGAGGGGAGGGTCTGAAAGCAAATCTGAACTCAGCAGAAACTGAAGGTGAAGTACCTTTCACTTTTTTTCAGACCCTTGAATTCCCCAGACAATTGAACTGGGACTAATTTAATTATTTTTGGATCAACTAAAACAAAAATGGTTTATATAGGATCTTAAAGCAATTTAAAATGTGTTGGCTAAGTTGGTCAAATCATTCACACTCACACAGAGGGTACAAAGCATCTGTATTTAATATGTCCTAAATATGCCATTATAACTTTCTCCTTTCTAAATGCCTACAAATATTGAGAGCACATTAGCTTATCAAGATCAGAATGATGTGTGTAATGGGCATATCCCAGCTACTGCTCCAATACAAAGCAAGAGCTTTTGGTATCACTTGTAATTAGATATCAATTCCTATTGTATTGAATGGCAAACTACTGGATGAGGTCTGTTCTGTTCTGAATATAATAATACTATTGGTTTAATGAGCTACAAATCATTTTTATTTTAATTCCATTAAAATTAAGATCTCAGTTCCCAGTGCAATAAATCTGTTCAACATAACACAGAAGCATATAAATCTCAGTACTATATGATATAGACAATAACAAAAGTTGTGTTGCCTCTATAGAACCATTCTTATCTCAACTGAATAAGCCATTTTCACAAATTTAGGTAGGTATGACAAAATCAACTGTTTTATTTTTTATTTTAATTTTTTTTCATTGTATTTATTTATTTTTAGAGAGGGAAGGGAGGGAGAAAGAGAGAGAGAGAAAGAAACATCAATGTGCGGTTGCTGGGGACCATGGCCTGCAACCCAGGCATGTGCCCTGACTGGGAATCGAACTTGTGATGCTTTGGTTCACAGCTCGCACTCAATCCACTGAGCTACACAAGCCAGGGCTTTCAACTGTTTTATTAATAAACTTGTATAATGGATTAAACATTTTATCATTTGGTTATCAAAGAAACTGAAATTTGAGAATAATGATTAAAGTACATGTTCTCTTCTATTTCCTCTGAGAAAGTAATTTTATCTGAACCCAAATTTCAGAATAGTTCCTACCATACTGACACTGCCTGGAGCACAAAAGGTTCCAGTTTTTATTAAGGTAAGTTTAACTGAGATGCTTTAGAATAGTAGTTCTCAACTTGGATGATACTGCCTATCAGAAGATACTCTGCAATGTTTGGAGACACTTTGGTTGTCACAAGTAGAGGGTGCTAGTGGCACTTAAAGGCCAAGGGATACTGCTGAATACCTTACAACGCACAGGACAACCCCCACAGCAAAGAATTCTCCCACTTAAAATGTCAGTAGTGCCAGGGCTGAGAAACCCTGTTTAAAACAGTGACCACTGACCAAAATAAACTTTGAGAAGAAACGCTGAATTGTATCCTAAGACTTTTGAGTACAAAAATACCTTACGTTTATTTGCTATTAGAAAATAACATGTCAGAAATCGGTACTTCCTGAATTCTGCAAAAATCCACAAATCATTCTTTTGATATAACTGATTTCTTACCAAAGCAAGCAATATTCCCATCCAGTCCTATGTATTTTAAGTCATATCTGGCAGCTTCATTTTCAATGGGCTCATTTTCTGATCCGTCATCCATAGCGAATATGTCCTTCTGTCGGAATTCTGCGTTGTCATCAAAGTTTATCTTGGCATCAAAACAGACAACTAAATTTTTTAAAAAAGGAAGACATATGATTATCTCTTATGATCTATAATTAAGTTCTATAGGCTTGCAGGCACAAGAGAAAAATAAAAGATATTGCCACCCTATCTCATAATATAAACAGGAAAAGCTGTTGTGGCTTTCTTGACCTTAAACTTCAGAGCTACAAAGACAAATGAAATGGTAGCTGTTCTCAAGGGACTTACATTCCAACAAGGAACAGAGGAACTTATATCTGTTGGTCTCTATTCCAGAAAATAATGTAAGTTGCTATTAGCCATTAAAAGCTAAGACTGGCCCTGGCTGGCATAGCTCAGTGGATTGAGCACAGGCTGCGAACCAAAGTGTCACAGGTTCGATTCCCAGTCAGGGCACATGCCTGGGTTGCAGGCCATGACCCCCAGCAACTGCACATTGATGTTTCTCTCTCTCTCTCTTTCTTCCTCCCTTCCCTCTCTATAAATAAATAAAATCTTTTAAAAAAAAAGCTAAGACTGCCAGCTACATAAAGCTTTGATTACCTATTCCTACTATATTTCTTATTTTTAGTAATTAACCATGATCATCACCTTTCCCTTTGATGCAAAAGATGCTAGACATGAACACTTAATTCTGTTTTTGTCTTTCTTCTGATGATGAAGAGTGAAGGTTTTATTTAATCTGTATCCTTACCAGTATTTCTGAAAGATGTTGTAGAAAGGCAAATGGTAGCTTTGGTAAAAAAAATTAATAATAATAACTGACTTCCTCCCTAGACCTCAGTTTTCTTACTTGGAAAATGGAAATAATCCCTAGATTGCTGATATACTTACTTTAGGGTCTACTAAAATAAGTACCATCACCTTGATGTGTGCAGGACATGACTCTTTTGATTCAAGTTATAAAACACTAAGAGACTAAGAATGGTCAGATACATGTAAGGTTGCCAGGCATCATCAGTAACGCCATCCCCTCTCCCTGGTGCTGGGAGTCTCAACACTTTCAGTGGCCTATGGCCCTGGAAACAGTGAAATTCACTCAGTGATAAGGATGGACTGCAGAGTGCTTTCCCTGATTTACAGGAGATCTGATCTTCCATATATACAATCAGGGAGACAGTGTAGTGAGGTGGGTGGTGCAATGGTTTCTGGGATCTGATCCTTTTTAGTATATCTACTTAGGGTAGAAGTTAGTTATCTTTAATGCCATTTCATCATAACTCCCTTTACTTTACTTGGGATATTCATAGGCAGGGATCTTTGACCAAGAATTCACAGATGTCACTCTTCTCCTGCAGCATCATAGACAGACACCTAACTCTTAAAAAGGAAACAACGGCCCTGGCACATTTCAATCAAAAGCAATGAGTGTAGTCTGTGGATCCCATTTATTTCCCATGGAAAGAAAATATTGTTACATTTTGACATCCTGGGGTTAAGGACCTTAAGGAGTGGTTTTCCCCCAGCGTCTCTCTACCATAATCAAGTACTCTGATACTAATCTGTGTAGATCTAGCATATAAACATCTAAGAATACTCAGCATAAATAAGAGTCCAAACCACAAATTATTTGAAGTAGCACTGACTGGCAAGAGAGAATCTTGTATGGAAGTTAATGTCTGCCTGAGTCCTTAGTCTTGCCACAAAATGTCCAACCACTTTACCCACATACTGTGAATACATGGAGCAAATGAGTAATTACTTTCCAGGGCACTGAAATCTTAATAATGGATTCCTACAATTACCATAGGAATTGGCCAATGTTCTCTGCTTGCTACAATGGCATTTTCTCAGCAGTTAATGACCTGTGTAATAATCAATAGAAAAGCAACTTCATTCTTGGCTGTCCACTGGGTCTATAAATACATTTTAATTAATTTATTAGTAACTGTAGCTCCTCCATTACTCATTGGCAAGACTACTTGTAACTGACACCTTAAAAATGAATGGGCAAAAGCTACCAAATTAGCTTCCTAAGAGAAGAGTTTCAAATAAAAGAATTCTTGGTCAAGATCAATAAACTAGTAAATCAAAAGAGGTCCAGGATGATCTTTGCTCTGACAAAGACTATACTTACAAGCAACTTGAGAGAGAGCAATATTAATGAATATGTATGCAAAATTCAAAAGGCAGGCCCAGTTAAATGTCTGCAAACCCAGATTTTCAAGATGCTCTCTTCCTGTGATATGATGTATATGCCAAATACAGAAATGAGCTGACTACTTGGGGACCACCCTGCAAGAACTTTAGAGTTTAACCAGAACTTCAAGGTGGTGACTATGGGATGAAAAGGATACCTATAGGGAGGAGTAAAGATGTATCTACAGGTATCATACTTATGGGATAAAAGGTGTTATCTACAATGGCTCCCTGCTCATTGTTCCTTCTGTAGGGAAAACTAAGTGACATACCTAGGTCAATGTACGTGTCCAAGTACTTTGGAAAGTTAAATACCTACATAAACAGGCAGCAGACTTAGGAGTTAAAGAAAAAGTAATCTAAAACTGAGTTGCCAACTTCAAAGCCCAAATCTCTTGGGGGATTGGAGTGAAGGGAATAAGGACTGGATGGAAATAAGAAGGTACATCAGACATATATTTATTATATTTGCTTAACATTTTAGAAGTAGTCCCAAACATAAAAAGTGCTTTCTTGTTTTACTACTTCAGTTTATGATGATAACATAAACTGAACATAACATATGATGATAACTCCTGAAGCTTTTTCTTTGAACTTGACCATTTAATATACTCTAACATCAAAAACACCTGTCTGTATGAGTTACAACTCTGGCACCTCCTAGTCAGGTAGCCAATCACCTCCCTTAAGCCCGGCAGCCTTATGTATAAAATGGGGAGCAGAGTATTTTGTACTGCATGGTGTTGCTGGAAAGAGAAGGTCCACAAAGCATTCAGCCTCACAGATAACTGGCACCCATGGGCCATTATCATTACTACCACCATTCTCTACACGCACAGTGTTTTCATGCACTCAGAGCTTCCCGCTGCTGCAGCCCAGACTATATAGGACTCCTCTCTCTTAAAATGACCTGCACTTTGTCCATTCCCTTATAATCCTGAACTTCTATTTAGAATAAATCTAAACTAATGCCTTGGGGAGTTTACATCTGTGCAGGTTACAATGGTTTTTCAATAAAATGCCACCCTCAGAATCCAAGTATGTGTCTAAGAAAGTTCATGCACTTTCTTATTCCCCTCACTCCACAACCCCCCCAAAAGATTTAGGCTTTGAGAGTAGCAACTCAGTTTTGGATTACCTTCTTAACCCCTAAGAATTTTCTCACAGAAAGAATTTTAATGGCTGGCATTTCAGGTGTTGTAATTGACAAAGAAGGAAATTTTCTCCTAAAGGATGAAGGAGATGGCTCTATTGACCCTCATATCACACTCACCACTGCATAAGGCCAGGATGGCTACAGATTGGTATATAACAGCCCAAGAGAGAGTCAAAGTCAGGGGTGGCCAAGCACGATGACTCAGGTCAGTTCACTGTCTGTTCCTGTGAACTGGGTTTTACTAGAATGAAACCACATCAGTTCATTTATGTACCTCTGCGGCTCCTGTCCCAAGAGTCCCACAGCATAGATGAGTAACTGCAACAGAGATTAGCCAGCCCATTACAGAAAAAGGCTGCCCATTCCTGCTAGGTCACAGTTCTTGTCACATAGTACCCTGCTTTAACTGAGAAAGTTGCCTTAGGTACCATATTTATTATGGTGAGTGAGAAACTTAGGAAAGTGCATCCTACTAACTTGAAAACAAACAAACAAAAAAGCATAACAAGCAAAATAAACAAGAAATTGCAATTAGCACAAAAGTAGATTAATCCCTGAATACTGACTGACTCTTATATGCTTATCTGCCCCTGTAAGACCCCTCCGAGTACGTGCTGAGAACTAGTGTCGTAAAAATGGACTGATGCCTCTTTCAACAGCATGGCAAGAAAACAAACTTGCTTGCTCAAACCTTAGCTTTTTCATTTAATAAAACAACAAACTATGGTAAAATATATTTTTAGAGATGCTGAGCTTGGTTCAGACATGAAGATTTTCAATGTAACAATAATAAAACTTCAATTCTTTAGAAAATTCAACTTGAACAAAGGCCATTCTGTGTACAAAGTGGGTGAAAAACACACCTATTAATATTTATAAAACAATTTTCACCATCAAAAGCACATTGTTACATGTTTGATAGGTTATACAAATGAATTTTCTTTCTGAGCAAATATCAAAGAAAGCTGCGGCACTTATATTCACAGGGTGTTTTTGTTGTTTTGTTCTGTGGTGTGAGATTCTGTGAGCTGCTAATTCAACAACCTCCATGAAGAACATGGCTGGCAGTTAGCAGCCTCTGACCCCAGAGTTTTACCAGAAGAATGTGCCATGGAATTAAACAAAAGAAAACTACATTTCAGAGGGGGACTCACACAAAAGAAACATAAAACAGCAGGAAATAAGACTGCCATAATTAGTTTGAAAAATAATCTGTCTTTAAGCAATGTACTGTATTTGATTTGTGACAAATAACTATAATGTGCTATTGAAATGCACCTTGCCAAAGTGGCCTTAAAATGCTGATACTTTCAAATTGGTCTCACTTTTCATTAAATATTGATGTTCCAAGAGTTTTAAACTTTTTAGAACTTTTTTTAGTTGCTATGAAAAGAGAAAATAGACATGAGGAGTGATGGGGGTTTGGGGATAGGTAGAGAACTGAAAATGTTCTTGAAAATAGAAGTCCTATGTATAAAGACAGAAACAGAGAAACACCCACTGACAACATGGGCACTTGCTAACACAAGCAACAGCATTGCTGTTTAGGGAAATTAATCTAAAGCAAGAAAGGGATGTGATGTTCCAGTGAACTTCAACCCAGCCTTAAGGTACTTCTCATGGAATTTTGGCCAGAGAGTCACTGTTTTAAATGGGATTTCATTCCTTTAGCTTGGTGAATGAATGTGTGTTCCAACTGACAGAGATGCCTTAGAGGAGGTATTCTTAATCTGGGGACTACTGACATGTTGCATGAGATCATTCTCTGATGGGAGGTGCTATGCTATGCACTACTGGATGTTTGGCAACATCCCTGCCCTCTGCCCTCTAGGAACAGGTAACGATGTGCACCTCAAGTTGTGACAAACAAAAATGGATGTTCACTAGATTTACTGTGGTTGTGTTATATACCTGAAACTAACATAATGTTATAAGTCAATTATATCTCAATGAAAAAAATGTTTTTAGACATTGTAAAACATCTTCTAGAAACCAAATGCCCACCTTTTCCATTGAGAAACATTATTTTAAAGACAGGAGCCTATGTGCAACAAGATCTGGCTCAAAGTGGGAAGAATGAAATAAGACATAAAATCCCAGTGGCTTACAAAATAAGAAAATGAGTGAATAAGTCAATAAATAATAATAAAAAAATTTGTTCCTAACTTGGTCAGAATTTAATGAATTAATTCTAGCACTGCAAATGGACAAGCAAGAAAAACAGTTAAGTTCTCTTTGACTAATGAACAGTTTATTTTCATTTCAATAAGTTAGGTCATCCTAGTAGACATGTTTTGACTCAGTGTCCCCTTTTCCATCAAGAAACTGCCTTTCTCCTATACCACGTGAGTTCAACTGCGGCTGGTCTAGGCATGAATATGTGACCCAAGCAGGACCGATCAGAATAGCCTGGGAGGTTGCTATGGTTGCTGGAGAAGCTTCATGAGGACTGGAGCACTCTCTGCTGCCCTGCAGCAGCCTGGCTGACAAAGCACAGATTTAGAGGTAAGCAGGGCTGAAAGGACCAGAGAATCCCTGATTCCCTTCATGAATTAAGCCAGTCCACTCCTTAAGACTACTCCTGTTATATGAGTAAAATAAGTATACCTCCCTCACTGTAGACACTTTTTCACAAAAACTAGGCTGATGGAGGTTTCTATCACTAATAACCATTATAGACCTAACTGACAGTCACTAAATTACTTACAGTCAGTAGTGCCAAATCATATTCTTTGAATCAGATTATAAATCATGTTGGAAAAAATCATTCCTAGACAGTTCTTTCTCAATGTCAACAATGTCCTATGGGTGACCTAGCAGCACAGACATATCAAGGCTATTGTTCCCATTCAACCCAGTATCATCTGGAAATATATGACCAAGCACTTGGATTTTTAAAAAATGTTCATGATCAAGCATTGGAAGACTGAAAAAATTCTCTTGCAATGATGCCCATAATGAATAAGATTAAAGTAAAAATGTTTGGTGTGATGCCTAGCTCCTTAAACTTCTAAATTAAAAGAGTAATTATTAAACCAAAGTTTTAATGTGAAGGCTTATATATCTTCCTATGACTGATATAAATTAAAACATTAAATATTAAGATTATCAATATTGCTAAGATATAAATGATTACTTTCACAGCTCCTAAATAAAGGACTGCTTTAGGGGATTGTGAAAATGATGAAGATCAATTTGTACATTTGGTCATTAATCACCATTTCCTAATTGGGTTTAATTTGACTACTGATCATTAGAGTCATAAACCAACACACTCATTTAATTGTAATTAAATTCAATAGCTGAACTTTTTATGGTACAATGAACAAATTAAGAGCTAGATAATTTTGCTCTTAAAAATATCACATAAGACTTATGTTTTAATGAACTGTATGCATGGACTGTATTTTATGATGAATCCTTCAAAAAAGCTCAAGAATTTTTCTTTGTCTTAATAATTAAAAAGAAATCTACAGATTTCACAAGGTTTTACAAATACCCTGTAGGAAAAGGTTTTCACACCCGTTCCATTCCCTGCTGCCAGACCATAATTCTGTGACTGACAACTTCCCAAAGGACTGAATGAAAATAGTATTACAGCCTAATTTTTATCCCACTCCATGGCTGAATTTCCATCTTTTTAATATGAAGTAACCAGGTTTATTGTTCATATTAGTTTGAAAAGCAATATATGACCTTTAAGAATGTATATTGAACTTCTTTCTCTTTCATTTCTTGGATTTAATTATCAGCCACTCAGTGTAGCATGAATTTCGACTGATAGTCCCAAACTAGAACTACTTATAGATCAATCAGATGAAAGCAAATTGAATCAGATTCAATTCTGATTCAAAAAAGAAAAGAAAAAAAGGCAGGTCACTGTAAGTTAGCCTGGCATATTAAAATCAACATAATACACACTGTAGTGAGAGAGACATGGGTTCAAATCCCAGGTAATTGCTCATGCGGGAGCTAATTTTTCAGTCCTCTATAAAATGAAAACAACACTCCTAACTGCATAATTGGTTTAAGTAATAAAAAGAATATAAGTAAAAGTTTATCATAGTGGTTGACATAGAGTTCAAAAAAGTTCAAAAGTTCAAATGACTTCCTGTCTATGATATACTAAAGATATTTCACAGCCAAGTTTTAAATGCTTAAAAATATTTATGAATAAGGTAGTTTGTTTATAAATGATCTATTACAAATTTTTATCTGGTCGTAACTTGTGTAAACCATGAAATATAATATTTCAATTACTTCCTTAACATGAGCCCTTTGCCTATCCTAATTTGTAATGTTTAAAACAACAACAACAAAACAAATAGACAAAAAGATAAAGTCTATATATACCATTCCTGGACAACTGCTGTACCTCAGAAAAGGAATTACATTTTATGAATGTCAGGAACTACATTTTATTTTTGTGTTTGACAGTGGATGCTTACACAAACACCAGTTACCTCATTTTGACAACCACCCTTTTGGAGAAGAGAAAAAAGAAAAAAAAGAGGAACAACTATGAGGTTTAACTTAGGTCTGTGGCCAGGAATGAAGATCCTGAATCTGAACCCAGACTCTAAAACACTGAATACTCTTCCCAAACATCACTCACACATGGGTATGTGACAGCAATTTGGGGACAGGTGGGCAAAAACAAGGTGCTAGAGCAAAGGGCTTCTGAGGGGGCCACTTCCCAGTGACCTCATGATCCCCACTGACCTAGGGGCACAGTGCACTCTTTCTCACATTCGGCCATCCCTTTCATCAGGGGATCTGGGAATGGGGTAAGTGGAGAGGGGCATTCACTATTGTTTCCCTTGTTCTTTTGTTCAGACAGAGCTGTACCTGCAACAGACAGCTCTGAATTAAAGCATGAAAACATACACACGCAAACACAAAAGTCCCATTCACCTTGGTCTACAACTTGGTTGTATTTGCATATAACAGATCACTTCATTTACCAATCCAAAGGCAAATCCCTATTTACTAACTGCCCGCATCATTCTAGGCAGCATGGAAGACATTGAGGGTAAAATATACTAAAAAAGACAAGGTTCACAGAACTTAGTTTCTTGTATCACTACCTTATCTACCTTATAACTCCAATGGTATGCACAAACACAAGCTTTGGATATTGAATTAATAATTAATATTATTTAATTAATATGTTAATAACAATGTTGAATTATTAAATAATTTCTGTATGCAGAACAAAGTGCTAGTGGTGGGTGCTGAGCTATAACACAGTTACTTATACTCTCCAAGTACCTGATGGATAAGAAAAACCTTCCTCACAAAAATGCTGCCTTCTGAAGTACAAGGTCACAATCAAGTAAGCTGAAACAGTTGGACGGTGGGGCACCAGGGGCTTCACCAAGATGGTATACATCCAGAAGGTGACACAAAGTAAATTTATATAGAAGAGGACAAACTAAAAGCTTCAAGTGGGTCATAAAAGCAGATACGTTTGTTACACCCAAGTGCAGTGGCTCCTGTTTTCACCCAAATCTTTACCATAGTGATTTGCCTCAGAAAAAATAATGGGGTGCTGGAGGATGGATGTCTGTAAATAAATAAGAATTAGCCTCCTCTGAAGCTTGGCATTTGTTTATAAACAAATTCAAGTGGTGAAATGTTCAACTACATCATGGGAGCATTTAAAACTATAGCAGAAATTAAATTACTGAAAGAAATTAATGCAGAGCTGCGACTACAGTATTTTGAACAATTTATAGTTTGCATAAATAATTATAATCATTTGTTTTCTCTCATTTATTTTTTTACCTTGTCCTTCTGGAGTTTCACCAAAGGGGTTCACTTCCACCTGAGTAGCATCAATTTTCAGGAAGAGATTATACAGCTTCTTAATTTGATCTGCAGCCTAAATGTGATCAAGTGAAATGAAATTACACCAAAGCAGTAAAAGAACATTTATTCTGCTGGGTTAATGAAATATTACAAATAACATGCTATGTCTTTATTTTCTATTAGGTTTTCTGAAGTAAAAAACAGAAAATAACAGAAAAACAGAAAAGCATAATAATTGTTTTAATTTCCATTGCTATTCATTAGAAGGAATTGCTAAACTTTCCTCCAGACACCACAACAGGTCATTATCAAGAAAATACTTTTAGCATGGCCTAAAGTGCTATTAGTCTTTCTGTAAATTGTCATGTCAATATTAGCCAAGCTATGCTACAATGTGAGCTACAATTGTTAACACAAACAAATTTTATTTAAGTAAAAGGTAAATATGATTTTGAGAGTTTATAATGACTAGATTTTCCTAATTACGTTGTAATAAAAGTTATTATATCCATCAATCCAAACCTATAATCTGTGCAACAACAATTATTGTGTCTAATGGAAACTGTTGCAAGAAAAGATGAGGAAAGTCCTACATAGTGCAGTTAATGAACAGCAGTTCACATGGAAAAGTTTGTCTCAAAGGCATAAACCACAGAGAGCAAGAATATCCAAAGTTTCCCTGATGTTAAGTCCTACCTCATTTTTCTCACTCTGCTTGAAGTTCATTCACTCATTTACTTTCAACCAAGATTTATAAACTGCCTGTCCCAGCATGCTGGCATTGTGTAAACTGGGGCTTGGGTAAGATGTCATGAATGAGGCATGACACAGCCCTGGAAGGCTCATAGCTACAGTGTACACAGCCTGAGGCATCACACAGCAAGGCTGTGCAGTCACAGCTGAGTGTTGGTCATCAGTCTTATTCCTGATTCCATCTTATTTCCTAGTCATGGCTTTTGCTTTGCTGCATTTTTGCTTATCACCCCAGCCCTACACAATTTGTCCTCAGAAATATTATTTGGCTTTCTCCTATCTCTATTCTGTATATTGGAGCTGAATCTTGGAGGCTGAGTTTCTAAGGCTCTTGGGCTTAGCTCTGCACATGGGAAGCAGCAGTGGGAGCCAGTAGAGGGGGGGAGGCAAAGCTGGGAAATTTCTTCCCCCATCTTTCTCCCTGGGGCAGCATCTCTTGCGCTGATTTTAGCTCCTAACAGACAGGCCCACCAGGGCTCTAGCTTCTGTATCCCAGTGTGCAGTTAACACCACCACCTTCCCTTGTTCCCCAAGCATGCAGGTAACAACCAATAACTAACTGCCTGTTGTTGTTTAGCTCCACATGGCCTCGCTGTCCACTCTGAAGCATCTTACAACATCTTTGAGCTCTTACAACATCTATGTGACTGTGTAACTGAATCCTCAGAATAAAATCCCACTGGGGCAAATGCTGAGAGTAGTTTCTTTGTTCCAGTATTGACTGAAGAACTGGAGATGGAACTCATTATTTATTTTATGTATATTTGCAAACTTCCTTAAATCCTAATTTGAAACCCAGTGGGCATAAATAAACAAATATACATAAAGAATAAAACTGAATATTTTTAAGTGGGGGGGAGGATAACACATGCATGACACAAAATTCCCAAGGCACATCAAAGTCTCCCTCTGAGCCTTCCTGGACTCTCTGGCCATGCAGCTCCCACTCAACTCCTATGGCAGCCACCTTACCACTTGGTGGTACATTGAGAGATACTCTATGCATATGCAAGCATGTATATTTTTCACTCATCTTTTATAAAAGAACAAATTTGGTTCTATACCTTCTTTCTTTTCTTAATAGATTTTAAAAAGCCTTCATCAGCCACACAAATAGAGGGATCTTATTCTTTTAAGTGGCTGCGTAATATCTTATTGTATAGATGTATCACAACTCATTTAACCTGGTTCTTTAATAATGGCTGTGTGGTTTCTAATAGCCTGACATTCCTTCAAATGCCACCTGACCTATTTCTGCAAGGATACCATACATGTGATTAAACACCTGCAGGATAACTTCCCAGCAATGGAACAAAGAGGGGTGTGGGAATTTTAATAATAAAAGGTTATCAGATATTGTATTTGGTAAAATCTGCCAGTAAATCCCCTCCCACAAACCCGGTCTGTGGAGACTACCATTTTAATCATAACCAACAGCCATCTGGATCTTGGCCAGCGTGCCAGGTGAAAAATGCATATTCCATTTGTAGTTTTAATTGAAATTACTCATATTAGGAAATGAATTTGAGAATTATTCTATGAGCTTAAGAGACATTTGTATTTCCTCTTCTGTGAATTCTGTCCATTTATCTGTTGAGATGTTAAGTCTTTATCTCATTAATTAATGGGGTATTGTTACACGAAGGAATTAGCTCATTATTTTATATAAATTGCAAATACTTTTCTTTTACAATAGCCCATGATGTTGTTACTTCTGCCACATGGAAATTTAATAATAATAAAGTCATGTTTTCATGTTTTATTTTATTTTTTAATATATTTTACTGATTATGGTATTACAGTTGTCCTATTTTTTTTCTCCCCTTTATTACCCTCTGCTTTGTACCCACCTCCCACCATCATTCCCCAACCTTAGTTCATGTCCATAGGTGATACATATAAGTTCTTTGGCTTCTCCATTTCCCATACCATTCTTGAATCTTCCACTGTCTATTTTGTACCTAATATTTATGCTTCTTATTTCCTGTGTCTTTTCCCCCTTTCTCCCCCACCTCTGCCACTGATAACCCTCCATGTGATACTATTTCTGTGAATCTGTTCCTGTTCTAGTTGTTTGCACAGTTCATTTTAGTTTTTTTAGGTTCAATTGTTGACAGCTGTGAGTTTGTTGTCATTCTACTTTTCGTATTTTTGATCTCCCTCTTTTTCTTAGATAAGTCCCTTTAACATTTCATATAATAAGGGCTTGGTGATGATGAACTCCTTTAACTCGACCTCGTCTGGGAAGCACTTTATCTGCTCTTCCATTCTAAATGAAAGCTTTTCTGGATAGAGTCATCTTGAATGTAGGTCCTTGCCTTCATGACTTGGAATACTTCTTTCCAGCACCTTGACTGAAAGGTTTCTTTTGAGAAATCAGCTGACAGTCTTATCAGAACTCCTTTGTAGGTAACTTTGTCCTTTTCTAAGATTCTCTCCTTATCTTTAATCTTGGGTAATATAATTATGATGTGCCTTGGTGTGTGCTTTTTGGGTCCAATTTTTGGGGGACTCTCTGAGCTTCCTGGACTCCCTGGAAGTCTCTTTCCTTTGGCAGATTGGGGAAGTTCTCCTTCATTATGTTTTCAAATAACTTTTCAACTTTTTGCTCTTCCTCTTCTTTTTCTGGCACCTCTATGACTTGGCAGTTAGAACATTAAAAGTTTTCCTGGAGGTTCCTAAACCTCTCATTTTGCTAAATTCTTGCTTCTTCATTCTGTTCCCACTGAATATTTATTTCTTCCTTCTGGTCCAAACTGTTGATTTGAGTCCTGGTTTCCATCCCTTCACTGCTGGTTCCCTGCACATTTTCCTTTATTTCACTTTCACAGCTTTCACTTTTTCCTCTATTTTTTGACCATACTCAACCACTTCTGTGAGCACCTTGATTATCAGTATTTTGAACTCTGCATATAATAGGTTAGCTATGTCTTCCTCTGGAGCTTTGATCTGTTCTTTCATTTGGGCCATATTTTTTTTTAATCTGGGTATGACTGTTACATAGTAAGGGATAGAGCCTTAGGTATTCACCAGGGTGGGGCAACCCAGGTCTCTGCATTGTGGCACAGCACTATATGTGGTGGGGGGGGTCCGAGAGGGAACAATGCCACTTGCTCAACTCTCTGCCACCTTTCAATCACTTCCCCCGCTACCCATAAGCAAATTGGGCCCTTCTGGTGTTGATTTCCAGGGTGGGTAGATTTGTGTATGTTCTAGGACCCTGTGGGTCTCTCCAAGGATCTTTACTGTGGGGCTGGGAGTTTCTCCTTCCGCCTCACCCCCACAGGTTTTTTTCAGTCAGAGGTTTTAAGGCTTTATTTCCCCATGCTGGAACCCTGTGTTGTGTGGTGTATCTCGTTCCCCAGTTTTCCCTCCTGGTTTATCCACTTGCAAATGTGGGACTGCCTGGTCCTCTAGCCATTGCCTTGCCAGGAGTCCTCCCTTCCCTGGGCTGCCTGTCTCTGCCCCTCCTACCAGTCTGGATGAATATTTCTTCCTTAACTCCTTGGTTGTCAGACTACCATGCCATTTCATTTACTGTCAATACTGGTTATTTTTTTAATTTTAAATTTGTTGTTGTCCTTTTGGTTGTGCAAGGAGGTAAAGTGTATTTATCTATGTCTCCGTCTTGGCCAGAAGTCTGTCACTCTTTTTTTTTTTTTTTATAGCTTCTGACTTTGTGTCAGACTTTAAAAAGGCTGGTACCACTTTGAGTGTTAAAACAATCCTTCTATTATTTTTTCAAATACTCTCTAAAATTTCCTTTATTTGATGTTTACTTTCTAAAATCACAAATATTTTATTTGAGCTACAGTGTAAACTGATAAGTGACACACTGTTGACTGTTTTTTGCACTTGTAAGGGTTTTCTAAGTCAAAAATATGCTTGCAATGTGAGCAATGTGAGTTTCAATCAAAACTGAAACTCTGTACCCATTAAATAACTCCCCATTTCCCCCTTCCCCAGTGCCTAACAAGCACCAATCTATCTTCTGTCATGAATTTGACTCTTCAGATACCTCATGTAAATGGGATCATACCTCTTTATCATTTTATGACTGGCTAATTTCACTTAGTGCAATGTCCTCAAGGCTCAGCCATACTCAGCACATGTAATTACCCCCCTCTTTTTTAAGACTGAACCTTCCATTTTATGTATATACCACATTTTGTTTATCCATTAATTTGTCAATAGATACCTGGTTTGCTTCAAAATTTCTTAAGCCTATCTCAACCTAACTTACACTGAAGCCTGAATTTTCTGCACATTAATGCCATTGTAATTATATATTAACACAGCATTTGTGGGGGAGGGGGTTTTTGCTGTTGTAATTGTTTATTCTTGTACAAAGACAAACTACAAACATGTTTTGAGCAGGGCTGAAGCATGATGAAATCTTACTGTAAAATCTGCAAGGGAGAGCCGGCCTGGCTTGGAGAAAGAACATGCCTTATTCCACAAACAACACACTAAGAGACTATGAGGGCTGGACAGGAGATGTGTCAGTATGACCATGTGTAAAATAGGAAATGGCAAAGCCAGTGGCAAGTTGAGGTTAGCCTTCCTGTTTTTTAAGTGTGTTTGAATTTAAAAAATAAACTGAACATTAATCGAAGAAAACATTCTGCTAGGTAACTTACAATCAGCCAGTTTGCTACTGCCACCTGAGTTTATAGCCACACTATGCAAAAATGTGTTTTCTTTCCTTTTGACACCAGTTAATGTTATTTTAAGGCTATTGTTTTTTAACTTAAAGTTAAGGTTGTAACAAACAGTTGAATAGCTAAAATGCCTAAAATCAAATATCTCTGAGGTCATATGCTTGAAACCATGATAACTTATATTAAGTGTCTTTGAAAATGTTTTAACAAGTTAAAAGGACTTCTGGCCAAGATGGAGTCATAGGTGGGCACACTGTGCCTCCTTGCACAACCAAAATTAAGGAGAACAAAAATTTAGAAACAAAAAAAACAACCAGAACAGACAGAAAATTGAACTGTACAGAAGTCCGACAACCACTCATCCAAACTGGTAAGAGGGGCAGAGTTGGAGGCCCAAGGAGAGGGGTCGAGGCAGGAAAAAGCAGTGGCTGGCAGACCGGGGCGCACAGGGTGCAGGTGGCTATTGGCCCCAGGCATGGGGAGACAACGAGCAGACTCAGTGAGGTGCACAAGGCAGCTGGCTGTCCAAAGTCACACATTCACATGCAGAGAAACCAGGTGAAAACGGGCAGCGAGATAGACCTTGCAACCCATGGACCCAGCACTGGGAAATAAAGCCTAAAAGCAATGATTGGAAACACTTGTGGGGGTTGAGGTGCCAAGAGAGACTCCCAGCCTCACAGGAGAGTTCACTGGAGAGACCCACAGGGTCCTAGACTGTACACAAACCCACCCACCTGAGAACCAGCACCAGAAAGGCCCAATTTGCTTGTGAGAAGCGGCAGAGAGGACTGAAGTCCTAGAGAGAGCATAGCAAGAGCCACTGTTCCCTCTCGGACCCCGCCCCCACATACAACATCAGAAAGCAGCAACTGGGTTGCCCTGCCCGAGGGGGAACACCTAAGGCTCTACCCCTCATACATAATAGGCACAACCAGACCAAAAAAAGGGAGAGAGAGAGAGAGAGAGATGGCTCAACAGAAGAACAAATGAAAGCCCCAGAGCCAATACTTTTAAGTGACTAAGAGACAGCCAACCTATCAGATACACAGTTCAAAACACTGTTGATCAGGATGTTCACAGAATTGGTTGATTTTGGTCACAAATTAGATGAAAAAACAAAGGCTACATTAAGTGAAATGAAGAAAATGCACAGGGAACCAATAGTGATGAAAAGAAAACTGGGTGTCACATCAATGGAGTGGACCAGAAGGAAGAAAAAAAAACATACAATCAGAAAATAATGAAGAAATAAGAATTCAAAAAAATGAGGAGAGGCTTAGGAACCTCCAGGACATCTTTAAACATTCCAACATCCTAATTATAGGGGTACCATAAGGGGAAGAGGAAAAGCAACAAGTGTAAAAGCTATTTGAACAAATAATAAAGGAGAACTTCCCCAATCTGTTCAAAGGAAATAGACTTCCAGGAAGTCCAGGAAGCTTGGAGAGTCCCAAAGAAGTTGGACCCAAGGAGAAACACACCAAGGCACATCATAATTACATTAGCCAAGATTAAAATTAAGGAGAGAATTCTAGAAGCAGCAAGAGATAAGGGGACAGTCCCCTACAAAGGAGTTCCCATCAGACTGTCAGCTGATTTCTCAAAAGAGACCTTGCAGGCAAGAAGGGGCTAGAAAGAAATATTCCAAGTCATGAAAGGCAAGGACCTACATCCAAGATTACTCTATCCAGCAAAGCTTTCATTTAGAATGGAAGGGCAGATAAAAGCACTTCTCAGATAAAGTCC
This sequence comes from Phyllostomus discolor, assembly GCF_004126475.2. NCBI lineage: Eukaryota > Metazoa > Chordata > Mammalia > Chiroptera > Phyllostomidae > Phyllostomus > Phyllostomus discolor. The sequence continues at coordinate 60,834,655 of NC_040909.2, forward strand.
AGTTAAACGAGTTGATCACCAAGCCTTTATTATATGAAATGTTAAAGGAACTTATCTAAGAAAAAGGAGATAAAAATATGAACAGTAAAAAGACAGCAAACTCACAGTTATTAACCACCACACCTAAAGCAAAACTGAAAGAAACTAAGCAAACAACTAGAACAGGAACAGAGCCACAGAAATGGAGATCACATGGAGGGTTAGCAACAGGGGAGTGGGAGGAGGAGAGAGGGGGAAAAGGTACAGAGAATAAGTAGCATAGACGGTAGGGAAAAACAGACAGAGGGAAGGGACGAATAATATGGGAAATATAGAAGCTAAAGAACTTACGACCCATGGTCGTGAACTAAAGGGGGGAAATGTGGGTGGGAGTGGGTGTGCAGGGTGGAGAGGAGTGAAGGGGTGGAAATGGGACAACTGTAATAGCATAATCAATAAAATATATAAAAAACAAGTTAAACAATTTTTAAATACTTTTCTTGCATTCCAGACATTAATATCAACATTCACATATGGTTCTTAAAGCTAGCCAGAGCTATGAACCATGCCTACGTATTAGTAGGTAGGTTTTAACTTAGACCATTGGATGCTTAGATCATTTATCAGCTTCAATCTGAGAGGCAAGTTGACAACTCATGGTGCCAATGTCTTCAGAAATTAATAGTATAGATGATAACTAAGACACACTTGAGAAACTTGTGAGTTTTTTGTTATATTCAGCTATCCCATGGCCTTAGTCTTTTTCAACCAATTCTTGCTGCAGTAAATTTTTGTTAGAAACACATAAGTGCTAGCTTATATGCAATGTGATATTTATTTTATTAAAACTTACATCATATTTTAGAGACAACAGGTATGAGTCACAGGAAAGATATAATTAAATTTATAAGATAATCATTTTATATCGTGTTCATCCATGAGCAAGGTACCTCCCTAAATTCCTGAACCACATTATAGATGAAAATTAAGTAACTTTCAAAGTCATATTGAATTGTTTGGAATTTCTAAGATACCATTTCTTTACCAAACGATCAGCAATTAATCATCTTAATCATCATTTAAAATGCTTTTCCTTCTCAGGTGCCTTCTCCACTGGTTTTCTGGAACATTTCACCAATCACTGTGGCTTGAAGAAGCATCTTAAAGCAGAGATCCCCAAATATACAATTTCTTGGAGCTCCTATGCCATACATTCCACTTTCCAGTCTACAAATATAACTGGTGTCTGTAGATGAATATATTCTAACATATCTACTTCTGAGATCATACCCTCTTCCCTTCACATTCTCCCTTTCTGCAGTTGCTGCCAGTAGGCTGACAACTGTCCACAGAGTTCCTGACCATGGCTGTTACTCATCACTGACCACCAGGGCACAGCAGGGCGAGCAGCACCCAACTCAGTAGTCCCTCTAACTTGGCTGAGCAAGTGAAGATGTAAAGCCTTTCATGTAGTCGGCAATGAAAGAAAATATATAAATTTATACATGTAATTAAAAATCTATAATGACAATTGACTATTAATAACCCCAAGAACTTGCACGTTCATCTTCTTTCCATAGGAAACTCACTTAAAACCTATCATGTTTGAGGCACTAGGAAAACACGATTCAGACATTTAACAGCTATAAATAACTCTTAATATTCTATAATTTTGGGGGGATGTGTCTTATGATGTGCTGCTATTATTATTGCCTTCTCTAGAACCCTGTTATTTCACCTCCTGCACTTTCAAACTGTGTGATTGGCAGATTTGGCCCACTTCAGATTTATTCTCCTGAGGAATCTCTTCAAAGTGAACATCCTCGATGTGCTATTTCACTTATTCATGCACTTAACAGCTGTTTCTTGGGCACTTAATATATCTGCAAAGCACACTCCTGGCAAGACAACACTGAGGAAGATTGCAAAAGTCCGTGCCATTGTGCCCAATAACATCCAGAAAAGGTGACTACAAATGACTGAGAGCACTACAGATGTTCAAAGGGACATGGAGTACATAACCATAGTGACTGAGTACATGTGGAGCTGAGGCACAGAGCAGCTACAGCACAGCGACTACGTGAGAAAGTGACACCCAGTGACCACCAATCTTGCACAAGGAGCCTTTTAATAAATAAATAGCATAGTTATGGCCTCATACTCAAGTGAGAAAATCAACTGTACTTCTGTACTTCTCTACTTACAGTAGAGAAGTAGTCTGGCACCTGCCTTTCAACAGGTCACTACCCTGGCATCTCTTCGCCAGTCCCAGAAATGGCAAGTAGTGCCTCTAATTGTTCACTGAATCCTGACTGTATCTTCTACTGAGGTTTAGTAATGGATGATCCTGTTCCTTTGACCTCCTGAAACTCTTGCTTTCCAAGGGAACTTTTCTTCCCATCTTCAAGTGCTCTCTTAATTTTTAAAAAAGAAATTTATTGAATTTGTTGGGGTGGCATTGGTTAATAAAATTAACCAATAGTTTTCAGGTGTACAATTCTATAATACATTATCTGTTTACGGTATTGTGTGTTCACCACCCAAAGTCAAGTCTCCTTCCATCACCATTTGTCACTGCCTTTACTCTCTTCTGTCTGCCCTACCCCCTTTCACTCTGGTTGTCACCATACTGCTGCCCATGTCTATGAGTTGGGTTTTTCAAAATTTTGTTTTGCTTAATCCCTTTACCACTGTCCTGTAGCCCTCCAACACCCTCCCATCTGAGAGCTGTCAGTCTGTTCTCTGTACTTATGAGTCTGTTTCTATTTTATTTGGGGATTTTTGTTCATTAGATTCCACATATGAGTGAAATCATATGGTGTTTGTCTTTTTCTGATTGGTTTATTTCACTTTGCATAATATTCTCCAGCTCCATCCACATTGTTGTAAAGAGTAAGATTTCATTCCTTTTTGAAGCTGAATCCTATTCCATTGTGCAAATGTATCAAAGCTTTTTTATTTACTCATCTATTGATGGGCACTTAGGCTGCTTCCAAATCTTAGCTATTGTAAACAATGCTGCAATTGACATAGGGGTGGATATATTCTTTCAAATGACTGTTTCAGGTTTCTTTGGATATATTCCCAGCCAGTGGAAGCATTGGATCATAAGGCAGTTCCATTTTTCATTTTTTGAGGAAACTCCATATTGCTTTCCACAGTGACTGCACCAGTCTGCATTCTCACCCACAGTGCATGAGGATTCCCTTTTTCCACATACTCGATAGGCAACATGTGTTTGTTGATTTATGGATGACAGCCGTTCTGATAGGTATGAGGTGATATCTCATTGTGGTTTAATTTTCATTTTTATGATGATTAGTGATGTTGACCATCTTTTCATGTCTATTGGCCATCTGTCTGAATAGAGAAGTGTCTATTCAGGTCCTTCGCTCGTTTTTTTAATTGGACTTTTTTCTTGGATGAGTTATATAAGTTCTATATGAGTTTTGAATATTAACTCCTTATCACATGTATCATTGGTGAATATGTTCTACCACTCCAAGGTTTGTCTTTTCATTTTGTTGATTTCCTTTGATGTGCAGACTTTTTAGTTTAATGTAGTCCTATTTGTATATTTTTCTTTTGCTTCCCTTGCTTGAAGAGATATATCAGAAAAAATATTGCTACAAGAAATGTCTGAGATTTTACTGCCTGTTTTCTCCTAGAATTTTTATGGCTTTGAGTCTAACAGTTAAGTCTTTAATCCATTTTCAGGGGTTTTTTTGGTGTGTATGTGTGTATGGTGTAAAGAGGTGTTCTGGTTTCATTTTTTGCACCTATCTGATCAATTTTTCCAACACCATTTATTAAAAAGACTATCATTACCCCATTATATGTTCTTGCCCCCTCTGTCAAATACTAATCGACTATAAAGGCATGGGTTTATTTCTAGGTTCTCTATCTATTCCATTGATCTATGTCTGTTTTATACCAGTACCATGCTGTTTTGGTTACTATGGACTTCTAGTATAGTTTGATATCAGGTAGCATGACTCCTACAACCTTGTTCTTCTTTCTCAAGATTGCTGTGGTTTTTCAGACTCTTTGTGGTTCCATATACATTTTTGGAACATATGCATACTTAAAGTCTTATCCTGCTTCACTCTACTGTGATTTGTCTTATTGTCGTTCTTAAACTTATAGAAATAGAATCAATCAAAAGAAAAAGAATGGACCATAAGTAAAAACACAGTATCTACTGCTTTATTAGAGAAATACTACTCAACTAAACGAAAGAAAATGTTCTGTAACAATCCTGGAGCCCTAGGGTTAAAAACACACACATAGAGGTACATACACTTACACAGATTCACTAACTTCTGATTTAGCTGTGGAACAAGGAAACTGACTGTGCAGACATGCAGTCAGGCTCCATGGCTGGACAAAGAACAGTGCTGGTCTATGATGCCCAAAACAGACTCTCCCTTAGTAATTTGGAGGTCAATTTTTCTTTCCTTGAAGCCAAGGGATATAATTACTAAATTGGCATGTTTTCAGTTGTTCTCAGTAAAAAATCACCTTCATGCCATTAACACTCATCTTAAATTGCCATTAGCCATGAAAGAATAACAATAAGTAATGTGCACTATTAAAAACAATAATAACTGACCTCTCCAAAGTACTGAATTAGCACTTTCACACATTAGTGTACTCAGTCCTCGAAGCAACCCTCTCAGTTAGGATCGCATCATCCCCATTGAGAGATGATGAAATTGACGTTCAGACGGGCTGAATCACACATGTGCTGGGTTGCAGTACAGGCTTCAAACCCAGGTCAGATGAACTCAATAGCCTGTGCTTCTAACCACTATACTGCCTTTTATAATTCATAGGCTGAAGCTGCAAGCTGTGAAGATAAACTAACACACATAACAAAGTATGTGTCTGCAGGAGACACACACACACACACCTCACACACACCAAGATATATACCCCCCACACATACACACACACACCATAAATACCCTTTTTTGGAACACGAGAGAAATATTTTCATCATCATAAACAATTGGAGGAAAAAAATTACACAACAATAAATTACCTTGTCACCGGGTAATCGCAAATATTAAAGACAATTAAGCAAGTTCTCAAATGTTTTCTGAAACAAGTTAGACACACTGGCCTTCAATTGCGCAGGTACCTGGTTTTTTAAAGGCCCAAGGAAGCCTAGATTTTCCGCCATCTGCTGAGCTTGGCTGTCCTTTACCCCATCAATAATGTCAATTTTCTCCTGGTAATAAACAAATTCAGAGTCAAGTGAAAAGACTTACAACTTCAAAAGAAAATGCTTCCTATTTATTTGCAAATGAGTGATTAAAGTATGGCACCTTTCCAGAGGTCTGAGCAGGGCTAGCACAGCTGCCTAGGGGGCAAGCTTTAATTAGCAGGCCATCTATAAAATAGCCTTTCCAAAAAGTATATAATTCTTCAGGGTGGCATGCTGACAAGATAATCGGATGCCAGTTTTCACTTTTAATTACTACGCAGATGGCACTGATGAATATTTAGTCAGTTAATTTTTGTGACATCTTTTGGAAGGCTTCCAAAGTAAGGTTTTCTGGCCTAATGTTGCTGTTTAGAGTTTGTCACATAGATTAAATATTAGCTTATGGTTTAAAACATTCTAACAATGATGATAGTTATGAATACTTTAGTTCTACAAGTGCTATTCTCTCCTAGATACTGAGCACTGTTCACATATGTACATTCTTTCATGTATTTTCTTAACAAATGGAATGGTTTGTTTTAAATAACATTACTTTTGAAAATGGCTAGGTTTTACAGGTATTACCCTCTTTTCAAAAGTTCGCTTTGCCACTTTGTTTTTACCTGTTTTCATTAATGAAAAAATCTCAAGAGGATTTTTGCTTTTACAAAAAACGCCAAAAAGCAAAAAGAGTTTACCATTTGTTTTGCAGCAACTCTTACAGAGGCAGCTCAGTCTGAGCAGAAAAAGGGGCCCCACAAAGCTCCATCCTCAGAAATGACATTCATCAGCTCAGCATCCAGCTTCCCTAACTGTAAAATGAGTCTGTGAGCTCCTGGGCTTTTTCTTAGTTTACTTTGTGTATCCATCAGCAAGATGTGTCTTAAGCTAAATACTTCTTCTCTGTACACCATTTCAGCTTACAGAAGGTTTCATAGGAAAACTCTACTTCTGAATGGAGGCTGGGGGAACCTGCATTAGTAAGCCAGCCTATAAAGTCTCAAATTAACTTCCAACGCAGTTAAGTTAAATATGTAACACTGGTAAAAATAATTCTAAAACCAATCACTATAGTTATCATTGCTTTACAAATAGAGATTCGAGAAATAAATTTCCCATTTTTTGAAGAAAAACAAAATCACTTTAGAAAAGAAATAATGAATATTTCTACTAGAAATTTGTAATGTGATTTTTTGATACTAAGAACCCAGAATTAAAAACTGGAATTATAGCTCAGAAGGTCTTAGATTTATTTTGTTATTGATGAGGTAGGTTGAGAAGCACTTGATACACATCAATCACCTCATTTAATCCTCACAATTCTATGGGGTGGCAATACCCCATTTTCATTTTACTAATTCAAAAGTAAAGCTTAGAGACATTGGAAAACTTACTGGCTAGTTAGGATTTGACCTCATATATCTTTGGTTGGAAACTAATCTTAATATCAATAAAAAGAAAAAAGATTTAAAGGATTGAAAGAAACAGAGTCTGGGCCTCAGAAGGATTCTATTTTACATCAGTATTGTTGAAAGACATCGAGGTAATCTCTAGTTCACATCTGCTCTCCTTGGAGATTTGCTAGATCATACAAACTGTTAAATGAGTAATGCTAACCAAGAGGAAATGGAAAAAAGCACAGTCCATTTCCACTGATTAATTCTTGGAGCAGGTTGGATGGAAAGGGATGAGGGAGGAAGAAAAGGATGCAACATCTTCAGGCCTTAAATGCCAGAAGGAGATGTATCACTACCAGCCTCAGACTTCACATTAAAGGTTTAACGGCTTCTGCTACAATCTCTAATGAACATGGAATCGCCAGAAATCTAAACATACCTTAAAAATAAGTTCTGGATTTGAAGCTGCCACCTCTTCAATGTCCACACCCCCCTGGGGGCTGCCCACCAGGACAGGGCCATTGCAGGACCGGTCCATCAGAATTGCAAAGTAGGTTTCCCTGGAAATGTTCAAGGCTTCAGCAACCATCACCTACCATATTAACAGGAAAGTCCAATGAATTCAGCATCAAAGTGATTTTCACTTGGAAATCTATAAAAACTTGCTATACAAATCACACAGCTTCATTTTCAGGCTCTTTGAACCCAGTGAATAAGCTTCCAGAGATTTTTGTGAGCTCTGTTCTCAGGGCACACCATGCCCATTTTCACTTTCTTAATTGATTCTATTAATGTGTTCAAGTGACAGGTACTGGTTGGCCTCAAGGAACCTTCCCACTTTAATCATCTTTTTCTCCTTGAGAAACCCTGACACTTAAGAAAAACTCCAGGGAAACAGCTGTTAGTTTAATTTGAGACATTAACAGTACATATATATTAACCACACTGATTTTCCTCCAGTTGCTCTAGTGCAAAATCAAGTCTGGTTGCTAAAGAAGGATTCTTTTACTGTATGTCTGATAGTTCAGATATCTGTATACTTTGACTCTTGGTTCACAGTATTTATATTTCAATTTTTACTTTCTTTTAAGTGACTAATATAATATTTGCTTGTTCAAAATTAATGTCAATGGCACATGAAGTACATAAAAACAGCTGCACATATACCTGCCCAGGACCCAGCGGTCAGCATGGTCATGCAACCATATGGAACCTTTGTGATTATCAGCAACTTGCCCTTTGCTCTGGGAGGATGTGGGCATATGCAAGGACCATCCATGACTGAGTAGGAGGAGAGTGGGACAGGAGGATGCACTCCCCACTCACTGTCTCAGGCAATAGCCCTTGGCAACCTTAACAACTCTATGCAGTAACTAGAGCAGGAAAAAGCACTAATCTGCAAGTATTACAGCAGTGGAATGACCCTGCATATGCAGGCACACTATGTGAACTTGAATGCCTGTATTTTTTCTTGCTTTTAATATTACTACTACAGCTTAGACATCTTTCCAAGGACCTCTCTCTTCCTTGTGAGTATGTGGTATTTATGCATCAATATTTTTTTAACAATGTCCCTAATGATATTTAGATGGGCTTCAATTTTTCTAAAATGCTACTTCAGTGAATATTTTTGTATATATATCTTTGCTCATTTGTTTGAGTACCCTGTAAATAAGGTACCTGAAAGTAAAATGGCTAGGTATTAGAATCTTCATATTCAAAATTTTGATTAAGTACTCTCAAATGGCCCTGGAGAGACAGGCTATACCAACTTCCACTCCCCTCAAAATGGTAAAAGATGTCTTGCATGATTTTTATTTTTTAAAATATTTTATTTATTTATTTTTAGACAGAGGAGTAGGGAGAGAGAGAGGGGGAGAAAAACATCTATGTGTGGTTGCCCCTTGCACACCCCTACATTGGGGACCTGGCCTGCAACCCATGCATGTGCCCTGACTGGGAATCAAACCAGCAACCCTTTGGTTAGCAGGCCAGAGCTCAATCCACTGAGCCACACTGGCCAGGGCTCTTGGATGGTTTTTAAAAGAAAATAAGAACTACCATAAATAATAAGTAGTAGAAGTAAAAATATAAAAGCACTTACATTTCTTTTCCTAAAAGTAGCTCAATGATAAGTTTCACCAAGAAAGTTACAGATTAAGTAGCATTAGATTCTAGCTATCCAGATACCACAAAAACTCTTAAGTTTCAAGTCAATTGAAATGACACAAATACAAGATGGGGCAAAAGTAGGTTTACAGTTGTTCATATGTAAAATAATATAACAATTAGTAATAATACAAGAATTTAAACTGTTCCTCCTACTTGCAACTCACAACAATAAACCTATTTTTTATCCTACTCTATGACCTAAAAAGCTATAATTTAATAAATATAGAATTCCTTTTCAAACTTTTATGGAATTTATCACCAGTTAGAAATAAAACACCTTACAAGGGCTTCATACTAATTCATTTGTCATAAATGGTAGGTCATGGTATGTAAGAAATGGTATGTGAGAAATATTTTTGGCACATGGTGTCGGGATTATCTAGAACCATCCTGATTTTAAGTTCACTTTCTAATGAAGAGATAGTCTAGTGAATGAGAAATTTAATGATTTTCAGTAGTTATTCTTAGAAGCAACACAACATTATAACTTTTTATGATAAATGTCATTCAAGAGTCCCATTCTTATTCTTCTATAATGTGGACAGATGTGCTCTGGATTCCATTAAATTTCTATTTGTAAAGAGCAGCTGCTGTCTCAAACAGCTCCTGCTTGGTAGAAATAATGTATCACTCTTCAAGAAAACATCCCCAGGAAAATGATGATTATCAATAGATAATTCAAGAAATCTTATAATTCAAGAAATGTGATTTGACACACTTTACACAGACCAATTTTTTACACTATTGTGCCATCCTATGACCCAGGACATCAGAGTATTTTAGGAATTGTTACAGAGAGAATCAAAATAAACTCCATGAACACTCATGCCATGAAAAGCTCAGGGAGATATATTTCAGAAAAGCTTCATCTATGACTGACACAAATAATATTATCAATGCAGCCTTTCGCAGTGTCCTCTGGTATAGAAAGCTTTTTAACTTACTTTACCTTAATTTGACCACTGAACCTCTTTTGGCTAGATACTCAAAATGTGATCTGTGGATGAGGATAATTGCACAAACTATATGTAGCACAATTGTGCTTAGGTAAGATAAAAACTATATTCTCAGTTTTTGAAGTTGTCTCATTGCAGAGCAGTATCAACCCCTGTCCCTGAATCACAGAGCACGCAATATGCAGCACCTCACTTCCCCTATTACTATGTCAAGGAACACACCACTAACACAGTGGCACAGCTTTAGAAAAAAATAATCTCATGTATACAGGTGTATGTATGTGTCAAATTAACCTCTGAAACAACTTAGAAATATAAAGTTTCTGTAATCTGGGGACTTCTGATTGATGTCCAAGGTTCTGTAAGTAAAAAACTGCATGTTCCTTAAAGTTGTAAAAAATGTTATTGTTACAGAAATGCAATTTGACACACTTTACACAGAAAAAAGACCAAAATAATGTATAACAATTATTTCTGGGTGGTGAGAATAGAAGGAAGTTTTACTTCTAATTTTTATATTTCCATACTACTGGAATTTTTATATAGGTTAATCACTTCTGCAATCAGGAAAAAACAACTACTTAAAAATAAATCACTCTAGTAGTTTCTTGGTAATGACTCAATTTATAAGAATGCACTTATCGCCAGTATTTCAGGAACCTACCTACAAACTAATTTTATACTTATCTAGTATGACTCTTCTTTGTGTATTTTTATATGCTTTTAAGAAATATTGCAAACTCTAATTTAAAAATCCATGTGTACATAAAAAACAATAACTTCTTTAAAGTAAAAATACTAATCAGGTTCTCTGTGGAGAAATTTTGAAGAAGTTACACAGATAAAGGCTTACAACCAGATTTAAAAGGGAAATAAAGGTAGTGCAGTGGGCCAAACAAAATCAAACCAAAAACACTTTTGCTTTTAAACAGTTTTTGCATCCACTGGAGAGGCAGTGGTAAAAAGAAATAACTAGGACTCATTGTGCGTGTGCTTCCTTAACATCCAGAAAGACTGTACCAGCATGAAGATGATTGCAGTGCTCAGATGCCCCTCGGGCTCAGTGTTCCCTGGGGAACAGGACAGACTCTCTCATGGTACAATCACCACCAGCTGTGATTTTCTTTTTGGTTATGTCAAGAATGTTCCACACAACTCTCTCTGAAGAGTAAAACTAGAATGCACTGCCTCAGTTCCCCCAAGCATGGCACACTGGTAGAGATCGTCATCTATGATGCTATGTCAACAGAGCAGACAGTTGCTGCCCCCAAATGTTGGGCCCAATTCACTGCTACGATGGGGCCATCTATCCATCTGCACCTCTGTGGCCGGGAGTGCAACCTGTGTAATGGTATAGGACCCAGGCTCAAAAGGATCCCACTCCTAGTCTCTTGGTTTAATGTTCTGTTAAAATTCGAACAAAGGTCCTCACATTTTTATTTTGCACTGGGTCCTACAAACCAGGTAACGAGGTCTGGTGCCTCAATACACCAGTGGGACACAGAATGAAGAGACTGATAGGATGAGAGTTAGGTTCTGGCCTCAGCTCTGATACTCACAAGCTCATGGCTGAGGCAGGCTACTTCGCTCTGGGCTTTATTTTCTGTGTGCGTGTGTGTACACATGCGTGTATGCATGCCCTACACACAGTTGGGTGCCTCAACAGATCTCACTGATACAACATACTCTCAGAAATAGCACTGGCTCAAAATGATAGTAATCTCAAAATAAGGTATAGGTCCACTTAGATAAACAGCCACGGCAGTAACTCTGATACACAGTACTGTGGCTGGGGTTGTGGGGCAGCAGGGACTATCCCTCACTGAGTTTGATAGTGTCATACCAAGCCCTTTTCAGCTTTAAACAGAATGTGTCTGAGTTCTAAAAGGGAAGGCTATTGCTTCAATCACCCGTACCCACTTATACTACATGCTGAGGATAATACACAATATTACTATTACGGAAACTTTTTATTTCTCTTTAAGTCATACCACACACTAAACAGATTACATGAGGTTTAAAAATTAAAATAAAATAGCGCATTGCCAAAGTGCATTAAATTCTGCCAAAAACTAAAGTATGATTTTCTCTTTTTTTTAACACATACACAGAAAATGACCAGAAGCATTCATATTACCTTGTTAACTTTCACACCTTCTTTTGGAGTTTGTTTTGTTGCTAGATTATACCCAATCATCTGTTTAGCCAACTGTCCCACAACTTTAGGGCTAAAAGAAAGAGAAAAAAAGAGAGAAAAATAAAAGAAAATCAATGTCTATGTTGAAAATAATTTTAAAGCCAAGTCCATACTAAAATTCTCAGGTCCACACAGCACAAGGTACACTGGTGTAACACAGAATCCCTGGGACTTTCTGTTCATAAATACAACAAGTGAATGTAAGGAAGGAAGGGAGGGAGAAAGGGAGGCAGGAAGACAAGAAGAAAAGATTCATGTTTACATCTCCTATCCTCCTCCCTCGCCCTCAAATAAATTACACTCATAGTAAAGAGATAAAGCTGAAATGCACAACACATTTAGAGTTGAACAAAGAGTTGACAGAGAGCAATTTGGGAAAGTACTGGCCAATAGTGGGGATAAAGGTGAAGGCAAGAATCACAAATAATGAATGGCAAGAGAGGAAAGTGTTCAGTTCTGGGAGACATGGGAGCTAAAGCTGAATAGATAGGCTCAGATGAAGGAAGACTTGGATTGTATCAGACAGGAGAGACAACTGACACCACTGGCAGTGGGGAGCCACTGCAGGTTCTCGAATAGGAAAGTGGCATTATGGAAGCTGTACTCAATTTGTAAATGGTATCATTTCCAACATTTGAAATGAAAAATTGATCATCTAGGAGAGAAGCAGTGTCAAGTTTTGCCAACTAGTGAAGAAAAATCCTTTTATGGGAGAAGAGGAAAACTGGGGTATTGCCAGCATCTACCTCTAATTGTTTCCTCTATTTGATAGCTCTAAGCTCCTACCTTTCATAGCCCAAACCCCGCTCTTAGTGCTCCTTTTCTGTAACAGCCTGGCCCACAGACAAGAAATTAAAACCTCAAAACTTACTCTTTTGATAAATGAACACCTCCTTTCAAACCACTACTGAAGATACCTTTTCCTCTTCCTCCAGCTAAGATCTGCGCTTTTAAAACAATTTCTTTTGCATCTGAAAAAGAAAATTCAGAGTGGGTAGTTGATTTTTAATTATCTTTAAAGCAATAAAGAAATATTTTTATTTCCTTAAGCAATGAGGAAAGTGGTAATGACATATAAAAGTGGTAAAAGCTCTCTCCAACCAGCTTTGAAAATAAAGGCAATAAACAACTTCAAAAACATCAATGTGCCTAAATACAAAGTCTGTTTATTGAGGACATTGAAATATTTCTACCAGTTTAATCTAATACTCCACCATCCCAAGGGAAAGCAAGGCATGTGTTTCCTTGCTCTTATGAGTGTCAGAGGATGCTAAATAAATCCAGGCTGCAGTATTAATTTTACTAAGTAATGGCATTCCCATGTGGTGGAGGAACCAGTCTGCTAGTCAGAGAAACTAGCTAGCTGTCAGTCATCTGAGATGTCAAAGATAAGACAAGATTATAAAAGGAAAGGTTCAAAGACAAGACACAAAGGGAGTATTTAATAATTGTATTATTGGAAACCAACAGTGTTCTCAGCAGTTGCTCTATACATTGACAGGGCTGGGGAGGAGGAAATAGATTAAAACTAAAAGCAAGCAATATTTTAAAAACGTTGGCAGAGTAACAAAACATTCCAGGGGAAAGTGGCTGTAGAATCTTCATTTCTCACTCACAAACAGAGTGAACTGTCTGTTCTTGACATTTGAGACCAGAGTCATGATCTCAGATGTCCTTATGAGCCTGACAGGAAAGCTGGATATGCAAAGAAGCCCAGCGATGGAGACAGTGCCTCAGCAACAGCAGATCTGCCCTCCTTAACCCTCAGAAAGAAAAAAAAGGCAGTCCCCAAATCAAATGTTTAATGAACCAAACAGTACCCATCTCAGGCCACAGCCAACATCCTCTGTGATTTCTATCTGTCTAAAATCAGAGAACCAAGTCTGACAATCTTCTGTAAGTCTCCAATAGTTTTCTGACTCTGCAGACCTAGGTTTCAATCCAGCCTTCATCCCTTACCCAGCTTCATAGCATTGGACAAGTTACTTAATATTTCTGAGACTCAGTTTACTTGATTGTGAAATGATGATGAAGATTGTTTCAATAATTAAAGGAAATAATACATATAAATATTTTATCCCAAGAACCTAAAAACTCATGACTAATGAAAAGACTATTGCCACAATCAATTAGTTCACTTACTGCCTTTATATAGTGTAAGGATTCAAAAGGATTATTTCCACTTGGGCAAAGATGGCAAAAAAAATTTGTTAGTATCTACAACCATTTACATAAAGTGAGTACTCCATACATGTTGACTAATTTCAGCTATTAACATTGATGTTGTTGTTACTCATAGGCAAGCATGTAAAGATTCCAAGAGAGGGTTTTATCATGAAAGCACAAAGAACAGCAAAAGGATTTGACACCAGGCATTGGGTAAGATAGTCACTCCACCTGATGTAGTGAATTATTCGTTTATTGTCTTTACTTCTTGGTCTTCCTTTCTATTGTATTTGTTTATACTCAGAAAACCAGGGTTCACCTTCTCTCAGAAGCAAACAGCTCTTTCTTTGCTGCAATCTATACCCTCTGACAATTGTTTCTGCCTGGGAATGAACCATCATAACATCAGTCAAACCATGTCTTAGAATAAACTGGGTTCCCATCAAACTGAGTAAAGACAAGTTATGATGACCACTTATTATCAGAGATTCACCAGGAGAGAAAACAAGCAAAAAGAATTTATTGCATCTTCATGCTAACGCATGTAAAGAACAGCAGTACAGCAAGGACTTTAGAATTAAACAGATCCAAGTGACCACCTCCAACTCCGCCCATCACTTCCTTTGTAGCCAAGAGAAGACAGAGGTTCTGAAAGGTAAAAGTAGCATGCTCATCTTTAAAGTAGTCATAATAATTTACATTAGTTAATGTGAAAAAGTAAATGAAATAGATTAGGTAAGATGCTTATCTCAACACCTGGCACACTGAAAACAATAGCCAAAATATGATAGCTGTCATCATTATAATTATTTTCAGCAACTAACCAAGAGTGGTACATAGGAATATATATCTTTTGAAGATATCAAGCAGAAAAAAAACTCTTTTTGTGCCTAGTCAGATTTTTCCTTGTAATCTCTTCAAATTATTTTAGGATAACCAGCACTCCACTGCCACTAGCATTATTCATGTCCTCATCCAGAAGAAAAAGATGCTTCCCCTCTAAGCTTTCTAGCAACAAAACTTGAAATGCAGACAGAATACCTAATTGGGCATTATTAACTGGCACTACACAGGCACGATTAGATCTGCTTTAGGCACTACCAACAAGACAAAGAAACCATTGTAGCCTCAATGAAGTGTTGTTAATTCTGTGTCACTATTTGACAATATGTCAAAGAACTTATGTCACCCTCTTGGTAAAGCAACCGCTTGGAACACTGTGAAACTGTATAATCAGTCAGGCATATAGAAAAAGGGAGGGACACAATCCAGGTGCATCTTCTGCAGCTTATACTGCAGGCCAAGAATAAATTCACTACAATCATCTCTTCTGGTGAGATCTCAAGGGCTAAACCAGTACAGCAGGTCAAGAGCTCAGAGCAAAGCAAGTTTTTCTCATCTTGAGGGAAACTCAAATGAAACAATTTAATTCATGTGGTTATTTACACAAAGTACTGAAAATTAAGTAAAGTGACCAAATCCTACTGAACAGTCACTAGTGTTTTCATTCAGTATTTACCAAGTTGACATCATACTTAATGTCATTACTTCCATTTTATTTAAAGACATGATTTCTCCAAAAACCCATACAAATTTCTAGAGTATATATTTTTTAATGTTACCTGTCCATTCCCAAACAGGAATACAAAAGAATGTCCCATACATGAAATTCTATTTTTGTCTGAATACATAAAATGGCTTAAGTATACTTTAAGATAACAAGGTAAAAAGGAGGGGGGAGTCGGGGGGGAAGCCACCTACTAATAAGTTTTGCATGGAAAGAGGTTACACCTATATGTGCACTGGTAACCATATTAGTGCATTTTTAGTTGGTATCATCAGGTCCGCACACCTCTCAATTCCTTGCTATTAACAATGACTCTCACATGCGGGAGCCAAAACATGCCCCACATGCATTTTATTGTATTCCTATCCCAGCAGACTGCTGATAGGTAGCATTGCTAACAGTCAGGCTCCCACTCAGTGCGATGGGAACCCATTTACTATCATTTATATGTATTTTAGGAGAAAACACACTAAGAAATACACTTGATAAATGTACAGATATGGAAGATTCTCAAATACCATGTCAATTAAGAGAACAATATTTACAGTCATTTAGAAAGCCTAAAAATATCCCTCATTATGGTCTTGTTTAGTTGTATTAGCCACATTAAAAATAATGCTTTCTCAACTGTTGTCCTCTCATTTGTTACCACAAGTGCTATTCTAATTACTTTTATACCAATTTTATAGTCTGCCAATAATCCAATGCTGAGTAATAAACATTCTTGCAAGCATTATTAAACCTAAAAAATTAAATTCATTAAGAGAAGTGTAACATTGAATAAATAAGAAATGTCTTTAATTAGACAAGCTTGGTAAATCTGGTTCACTTTGCTTTGTAGAGACAGCATTCTAACAACATGTAGATGCCAAACACTGTTCACAAGACACAGTTTGGAACTATAGTGCAGGAGGATCATGGCAAATGTCTGAAAATGTTTATCAAGAACATTGATAAACATAAGTCATTTTCAACTATCTTTTTAAAGCAGTTTAGTGAAGAATTGAATGTATTACTGAACTGGTTTTTATTCAGCATTGCTCTCTTCAAAAATATAATACTTTCCTAAATGCAAATACAGGGCTTTTTATACCGATATTGCAGTGAGATGGCTACCCTGGTGATCATCTACTTTGGGTTGGTAACACTGGAATTGTTGGAGGAACTAGGATTTCTACAGTTCACCGACTATAGCAAAATTGGAATATCTAGTTTCCAGTATAGCTGTATGGTATAATTTCTACATGGTGATCACCTTTTATGAAGTTTGATAGACTCCTTCATTGAAAAAGTTAAAATGTATTTCAGATTTACCTATTACTGCAAGGCAAGGAGAAGGGGAGAGGTGAGCCAAGAGTCGAAGAATCACAGAAAAATGAACATTTGTAAAGAACATTCAGTTATAGAGTGATAAGTTAGAGGTCTAACAGCCAATTTCACAAGGAAAATAAGGTAACTTCTGTGTTTTCATTATGACCCCACAGAACCCAAACTTAAAACTCTTCAGTCATTACTGTAATATCTCCTGTAGACTGATTCCAGTTTCCTGAAGTTGTAAGTAGATCACTGGAAAGAGATAATACTGCAGTGATGCTTTCCATATGTCCAATGGCATCTCTGAGACCAAAACAATTATTTCACCTTTCAACATATCTGACATAGGCTCATCAATGTAGAAATGGAGAATTTCAAACAGACCAAATGTCAGAATAAACTTTTCCACCACTGGTCACATACCTTGACTGAACTGGGATTAGGGATCCTTGGCTCCCTATCTGATTGCTGCCCATTGCAATTTAAATTACACAGGCCTACCGCAGTGATTCTCCCATATATACAAAAGATGGAAGGAGGGTCATGTCTAGGTCTGGGGTTTTGTGATACAAACAGGAAATTGTCCTGGAAGACACTATTTCACATTAAGAAAACCTTTACTGATAAGGCTTTTTACTAGAGTTTTAAATCTTAAGTTTCCTATTAAATATGGTAGCAAATTAATTCCACATTATCTAAAGCGATTTGTCCATGAAAATGCCACTTTGAACAGTTAGATTATAAAGAAGATAATAATATTATTTTAACACAAAACATACTTTTGTTTTCAAGGGAAATTTCTAAATTTTAGTTCCTATAAAAATTCCTAAAGTGTGATAAATTTTTTCATATTGCCATATCTTAAAAATACTGTATATTTATTACTATATTATAGCCTTCATTAAAATCTATAATGATAAATTAGCTTACTCTTCTGATTTTTTCACTGATATTATTAGATTCATAACCATTAATATATACTTTGATGGTAATAAAATTATTAAAGCTAAATAAAAAATTATCTCTAGAAAGGCTCAATTCAGTTGTAATATCTTACTCTTTTTAATTTAATACTAATGAACCAATTTTATATTTGGCCTACTAAATTAAAATATATATTTCTACAAGAAAAATTAAGGATTGAACATCCTAACACTGATGGTGATAATACCCATGTGTTTTATTCAAGTACCTATAGCTAATCAAAATTTCTAATACTATAAGATTGCAACCATAGGACATTAAACAAATATTTTGCAAATGAAGTTGCTTCAAAACTGACAATTTTTCAGGAAAAAGAAATAACAAGTTTTTACAGAAAAAATACCCAGAAGAAATCTCTACTGTGTTTTATATAGATTACAAGAGATACGCTAATAAAAATATCTGTGTAACATTTGTAACTTTAACAGATCCTAGAAACAGTCATAGAAAATGAAAAGCATTTATGAACACCAATACATTTCTACAGGATTTTGTGGTACATTTTAAGGGAAAGGATAAAGGAAAACCAGCTATAAAAAAATCTTTTTTTCTCCTCATTTTCAAACCAAAGATGCATTCAGTCAAGGTTCAATTAGTGGAGCAGAACCAGTCCAAGTCATGGATGAGGGATTTACTATAGGAGTTAAAGCTCTCACAATGTGGGAGATGTTGAGCACACAGCCCAGGCTTGGGCAAATACCTCCATTAGTGGCAGATTTTGGAAGCTACCTAATAACTGAAAGATAAAAGGGGATCTCCTATTGATCTTAAACAGTGATGAACAAGAGGAGAAAATCATGTGGCATGTCCAACACTGACATGATGCTTTTGTTTTCAGAGCCAAAAGAAATGACTGAACTTATAATGTATGTAATATAAATATTGTCTGGCTGCACACAGACTTAAAGATGTTCCTTTCACTTTCACAGCCATATTACCAGTGGTAGAGATCTCTGAGATCTCCTACCTTCTTGATTAGAAATCTTATATTTCCCTATTATCTTTATTTAAGCCATATTATCAGTGGTACAGATCTCTGAGATCTCCTACCTTCTTGATTAGAAGAAATCTTATATTTCTCGATTTTCTTTATTTAAGTCAATTCCTCTATCTAACCTCCCCTTGGTGAGAGGTGTTCTCATGGGCTATGGTCTGGAATCTGCTCTACTGTCCAGTGACTGTCCTCATTCTGCCACACATGGTCCACTGACCATACCACTCCAGTTTCCTCTGTGCTTCTCCCTTCTGCCATCAAGGAGGATCCTCCAGCTTCTCACAAGTAGGTCCTCGCAGAGGGGCCCCTTAAGAAGAGTGGCTGAGCCCCTGGTAACTCAGCTTTTTCCTCTGCAGCAGTCTCTGTTCTAAAGGACACACTCTCTAGGGGAAATGGGCTCAGTCAGGCACAACCTCACTCTAAACCTGGGAGCCCTGTGCCCTTAGAGCTGCAGCCCAGAGATCATCTCACAGAAGCCCTTACCTCCAAAACCAGGCCCAGTATCTGGCTGATTTCACAACTGCAGAGGACATTCAAAATCTCCTTCACAGACTTATGACAGCTCACTCTCCCTCCAAAATTTGGCCAATATTTGTTCTGTATCCAATTGTCTTCTTCAACACCATAGTTCTTACTCTGTTTTCCACCTCAGTTTCCAGCAGCATGGTATCAGACATCAGAAGTAAACACCTGCACAGAATTCCCTGGAACATTCCTTTCTTCCCCCTACCGCCCTGGGACTGGTGTGTTTACTCCTGTGGCAGCCTTTCCCAGGATCCACGCCCTTTCTCTTGCCTCCCAGCATGAGGTGAACAGGCTATCATAATGCATAAACGTGATTAGGCTGTGTTTAGGGTGGTCTTGCTACTTAGAAGAATTCCCAGAACACTTGTCCATTAAACTGAAAACAAAACAACCCAAACAGGGGATGGCCTAACCTTTTGCAAAAGGAGCCATGATGATCAACAAAATCAGCTTGAACTCAGGAACATTATAGACTCTAACACAACAGATGCCATCCACCTCAGAAGGCCCTCCCAGTTCAAAGGAAATGTCAAACCAAGGGGGACACACAGGGCCGGGGAATAGTTCTGTCAAAGTCAGTAACACAACTGTAGCTTTGCTCATCACACCCCTCATGCTTTCTCCCATGTGTAAGTTTCTACTGAACGGCATACACAGTGTGATGGAGAGTGAGATCACCTCATTCTCCTGAAAATGACCAAAGGAGACTGCCAGGCAAATAGTAGGCCCTCAGCATATGGTCATTATTCATAAACATTACTTCCTTTGCCCTGTGAAACCATAATCAATGTCTGTTGGGAGCTTACTATGAAATAAGATTTGTACTAAGCCTATTCCTTAGCCACATATCACAAATAACCCAACTGAGGCTGAGTTGTCCAGTCACATTGCTAATAAGAAACAGGGTCAGAATGTTTAAGCCAGAAAGAAAATTCTAGAGATGTTGTTTTAACCCCTTCATATACAGCCTCATTATAGGCTGTATATATAGAGCCTATATATATACAGCCCCCCAACGTTTTATTAGAAAAATTTCCAATCACATGAAAAAGCTGAAAAAGTGAACATCCACATAGTACCCAGATTCTACCACTGCTGTTTCACTGCGCTTGCTTTATCACATCTCTCTCCATTCATCACAGCCCGCCTTTTTTTTCATGCGTTTCAACATTATCATTACCCTTAAATGTTTCAACACACAAATCAGTAACTAAAGTCTGATATTTATTTACAGTTCCTTTTTGGAGAGAGATAAAATTTACAATTTACACACAGTGATTGACCAAATCTGAAGTGTGTTGTTCAATAGGCTTGACAGACACGTACAGTGTCTAGCACAAATAACAACTCTTTTTATTACAAAATCCTAGGCATTTAATTCTTTAACAGACTCCAATATCACACTCAAGCACACCATACAACATTTTAGGTGAAATGTTCAAAATAAAACTATAAATTATTACACCCACATTATCACCCTACCAACCATACTCAAGCAGACCTTACTTTTGCCAGACCCTGTATATCTGTATGATTCAAATCCCAATCAAGAAATACATTATTGTTTCTGAAAACACATAACAGTGTCCTTAGTACAAAATATGTAAATGGACAAGCATTGTCAATAGGGATCTATAGCCTCTTACCTGAATTTTCACTGAAACTAAACATAACAAATATTCAATGTGTACACCTCAGCACAAAGATCAACACCTAATACCTGGCCTATAGCAGGCACCCACCAGGTCTGCAAGCATTCAATAGTATCTACAAAGGAGTTAGCTTCTCCCCCACCAAGTCTAAATCAAAATCCTCTTTGAAATATTCCTAAATTAGTCAATGATATATAAAGTACTGATTTCAAAAGGGATTTTTTTTTACCATGAACAAATGTAGCTTTTTGAAAATAATCATTTTTAAACATGAATTTTTACAGCAGTGATATTTTAAGTTCAGGAGAAACTATTGATAATAACTATACCAAAGGTGTTTCTTTGCACATGTCTGTCCTGTGAATTTGGTGTGACTATTCCATGTTGAACAGGGAAGTAAATTCTCCTGGGGGTATCCTGCAACCTCCGGAAAAAGCAGAATGATGCTTGGAGACTGGGTCTGACTCTTAAGTAATGGAGTGATGAAAATGACAATCTTTAACCCACAGCTCTTCTATGCTGTCAGCGTCACTGTCACTTGCCTGAAGCTTAACACTGTGGGACTCTAGACTTTTGATAATCCTGCAGGATTTTTTAAAGAAAACCACCAGAAAATATTTAGAAGATAAAAGCCAAAACATATCTATGTTACCAACTATAGTATGTTACTCTCTTGAAAACTTTAGAAAACACAGACATAATAAATGCCTTTTAAAAGCTGAAATGATATAAAGCTCACATCAACAGTGGTTACCTATGGGGTCTTGAGGTTGAGATAATTTTTAATTTCTTCTTTAAAGTTTCGTGCTTTTTACAGTGACTGTTTATGTCATTTATAATCAGGGAAAAACCACTTTACAATTTAAATAAAACATGTATGTACATGTATACATATATAATGTATATGCTAAGGATAAATTAAGAATAAAAAAACAAAGTATTAACTGATTATTTGGAGGGGAGTATGGGTAACTTTTTCTTCTTTTTGACTGCAAATTTGCTACAAAGACCATGTATTACTTCTGTCAACAGTGGGGGAGGGGAATAGCAGCTATTTCTAAAATGAGATTATGCATTAGTCTGTATCAGTGCCTGACATGCAACACAGAGCACAGCCACTGGAATCTACGCAGCTCACCACCACCCACCAGTTCATAGATTGTGTGACTCGGAATGGAAGGCAGGGCCAAAACCTGCCCCTTGTCAGTTCAGCAGCTGACAGTTCAAAGCCAGCCATGGTGTTCAGACCTGGAAGCACATCCATCTGCGTTTGCCAAAATTAGCTATGGGTAGGCTCAACATTCATCCCTGTGAGACTCAGGACACTGTGCCTCAAGTCATGTTTCCTTAAGGGTGACTCAAAGAGGTAAAGCGCCCTCTCGAGGTATCCCTGAGCTCCAATGTGAAATTAGTAACATCCTTCTATGTACAGAACCATACCATCCCTCTTAATCCCTCCTAAAAACGAAAAGAAATGATTAAAGTGCAGTGGGCAAATTCAGGAGCCATGGGTCTTGCAGCCATGGAGTAGTACTCAGGCTTTGCCCCTTAACAGTCAGTTGAGTGACCATGACTAGAAAATAGAGACTCAATTTTCTCATCTATAAAATAAAGCTGATAAAAACAGTACCTACCTTTCATAGTCACTATAAGTATTTTATGAGAAGAAAAAGTAAAGTACTTAACACAATGCCTGGCTTATACTTACTTATATTGGCTTACACTTAAACTTGCATAAAATTTCATAAGGTAAATGGTAGATGATGATGATAATGATGAATACTCTGTCCATGGGAGAGGATAATTTTTATGATGAATAATAAAATCTAATACTGACTTTTACATCAGCATTAAGAATACATCAACTACCCATCTTGTATTTTTTCCAGTCATTCAGAAATGATGAAATGTGCTCATGGTTGGACAAGAACATATGAATTCACATGGAGATAAAAATGATCAGATGCCTTCCAGAGCGGCCCAAATCTACAGATGTGCAGCACTGCTCTGCCACACCCAGACAGACTCCAAGTTTTGTAAGTAAACTGGGTATCTCCAGGTCACAGATACGAGCCCCTGCCATGAATGCACATGCTTTCATTTACATTTGAGCAGTCTGTTTAGTTCCAAGGCTTGTGTGTGTCTTTGTTTTTGTTTGTCCCCCTTTTGATATTTGTGGTTATTTTGTGGCACAAATGCCCTGGCCCATCCCACAGGATCCCTGACAGAGAACATGTCCTTTGATTCCATCTAGAGCTGCTCAACATCAGGATTCATTGGCAAACTGAGCACATACCTCCCCCACTACACTGGTGCTGGGAAGGCCCTGCGCTGAGGCAGGCTGCAGCGGAGGGACTCTGAGCTTAGCTTGCATTTATACATCACTGGTAGGACACATGTTAACTGTCCTTTAGTACCACTGCTGCTATTGCTGTCATTATCACTATGGTGGGTGGGATTGTTATGTCTTAAAGACCTCACATATTCAGCACTGACTACCCACTAAGAACTGCTCAAAGGACTTTACACACCTCATCTCATTTAATCTTCACGTCAGTCCTCTGCAGGAGATACTATTCCTAGAGATCAGGACACTGAAACTCAAAAGAAATAAAGTCCCTTGTCCAAGGTCACACAGTTGTAAATTTCAAAGCACAGGATCCAGCCAGAGCTGAAGCTCCAACATGGCACTTGAGCATGACCATTCATTACCCTATCCTCTTCAAGTCTGCATGCTTCCTTCAAGTCTGGGGCAGTGGAAGAGGTTGGGAGGTAGGTAAGGTGACAGTGGTCAGAGAGAAGGCAAGCCAGCAGAATTCCTGATGATGACTTCTGGGCTCTGCCAGTTAAAATGAAGAAAAGATGATGACCTTGTTATAGCAACAACAGCAAACACCCTGTTTTCAGCTGCATAAAAGGGTACTCCCAGGTAGCTCACAAGGATTAGCAGCTTCAAGAACAATTCTTTTTACTGTCTATACAACTGTTTTTGTGATTTAATATACTGATCATCCTGTAATAAAACCAAGCTTACAGCATCAGTGTATTCTCTCAGTACTCTTATCATACATGTGAAAAAAGACTGCAGTCCAAACTAGTGGGGTGCAAATGTCAGAGAGCGATTCTACAAAGTCAGAGGCAGTACTGGCCCCACCTCCTCTGCAGCACTGCAGACAGGGATGTGGACCCCACAGGGATTCAAGCATCAGGGTTCGTAGATTTAAATTCTGGTTCAATTATTTCACTTGCTGTGTAAAGTTTTAAAAGTCACATAAACTCTCAAAACTTCAAGTATTTTTAATCTAGAAAATGGAAAGGATACTGGCAAGTATCTCACAGGTTACCGGGGAATTTGGAGTGCAATCCATGTAAAGACTGAGCAATGCCTGGTGAAATGGCAGGTGACTAATGAATATGGAGCTTTATGGTTTTATGTATTATTCCCCCGGATGTGACCCCAAATGGTACATACTCTAATCCATTGACCTTCACATTTTTGTCTGACAAATGCTACTACTGTTAAGTCCCTGCTACATGACAAGCAATATATGAATGACTTAACATCTAATATCACCAATTCTCCCAATAGTCCCATAATTGAGAAATTGTCCCCAGTTCATAGTGGAAGATACTATATTTCAAAGGACAACATGAAGTGGAACCTCCCAAAACCTGGAATTTATCTATAAAAATTTGCATTTATTCCTTCATGTTTAAACTGCATTCACCTTCAAAGTACTCTCCATTGGATGCAGTACACTGAGATGTTTTTTCTAGTGCTCAAAACAGTTTTTGAACTTATCAATTTTGATGCCTTTTAGTACTTCTGCTGTTTCTTGTTTCACCTTTTCTACATAGGCAAAATGTTTCCTCTGAGGACTTTTCTCATCCAGGAAAACAAAAAAAAGTCGCTTGGGGCAAGCGACCAGGTGAATAGGGATGGTGAGCCATGGGGGTCATGCTGTTTTGGTCAAAAGCTGCTGCACACTCAGTGCATTGTGGGTAGGTGCACTCATAAGTCACTCATCACGAAATGGACAAACATGTTGAAAAGAGTCTTCAAAAAAATTCAGTGAAGCCCAGCATAGCCTCTCACAATAATGCCAGCTGGTACACTGATACAGGGGTTCCTAGAACACTCACCTAGCAAAGGAAGCCTGTACTACAAGGCACCCACCTTCCAGCAGATAATTCCGGTTTTGCAGGGGGTCTCCCTTCAGAAGTGACTTGTTGAGGGGTGTGACCTCCAGCTCAGGCTTTTTCTATTATACCTCCATCCTAACCAAGAGGGTTGTGAATGTTCTATCTTCCTACCCAGGGTGGCGGATCATCTACTGAAGGCTAACAATCTCCCATATCACCAATTGGCTCAGGAAGAGGCACCAGAAATCGGCTTCGATGAACAGCCTGGCACCAGTCCCTGCCAGGATGACAACCTTGTTCACCTCACACCTTGGTCACAGTCACTGCAACAGGGAACAGTCCTGTGTCAATATGTTTGGAGACCTAGGGAGGCTTTGCTGCTAAGAGCACACCTGTAGCCTTAAAAAATCCACTTGCGGTTTCGACTTCAACTTGCAATTCCTATCATTTTAATTACAACTGTAAAATTTTAACATTCACTTTCCAGGAGGCTTTGACTAAGGTTCAAACACCTGAAGCTGAACACACTAAATCCTCCTTCAGCAATCAGTATCACTTACAAATTTAATTTTTAATATATTTTATTGATTATGATATTAATAGTTGTCCCATTTTTTTTTCTACCCTTTATCCTCCTCTGCCCTGCACACCCCCTCCCATCAGCATTCCCTCCACACTTAGTTCATGTCCCTGAGTTGTACATGTAAGTTCTTTGGCTTCTCCATTTTCTATGCTATTCTTAACCTCCCCCTGTCTGTTTTGTACCTACCATTTATGCTTCTTATTACCTGTACCTTTTCCTCTATTCTCTCTCAGCCCCCTCCCCACTGATAACGCTCCACATGGTCTCTACTTCTGTGAATCAGTTCCTGTTCTAGTTGTTTGCTTAGTTCCTTTTTGTTTTTGTTTTTGTTTTAGGTTCGGCTGTTGATAGTACACTTTGTTGTCATTTCACTGTTGTATTTTTTATCTTTTTCTTAGATAAGTCCCTTTAACATTTCATATAATAAGGGTTTGGTGATGATGAACCCTTAACTTGACCTTATCTGGGAAACACTTTATCTGTCCTTCCATTCTAAATGATAGCTTTGCTAGATAGCATAATCTTGGATGTAGGTCCTTGCCTTTCATGACTTTGAATACTTCTTCCAGCCCTTTCTTATCTGAAAGGTTTCTTTTAAAGGGAAATCAACTGATAGTCTTATCAGAACTCCTTTGCAGGTAACTGTATACTTTTCTCTTGCTGCATTTAAGATTCTCTCCTCTTTAATCTTAGGTAATGTAATTATGATGTGCCTTGGTGTGTACTTCCTTGGGTCCAATTTCTTTGGGACTCTCTGAGCTTCCTGGACTTCCTGGAAGTCTCTTTCCTTTGCCAGATTAGGGGAGTTCTCCTTCATTATTTTTTCAAATAAGATTTCAATGCTCCAAACCATTGATTTGAGTCCCAGTTTCCGTCCCTTCACTGTTGGTTCCCTGCACATTTTCCTTTATTTCACTTTTCACAGCCTTCACTTTTTCCTCTGTTTTGCAACCATACTTAACCATTCTGTAAGCATCCTGATTATCAGTGTTTTGAACTCTGCATCTGATACGCTATTTCTTCATCCCTTAGTTCTTTTTCGGGAGTTTTGATCTGTTCTTTCATTTGAGCCATATTTCTTTGTCTCAGTGTACCTGTTATATTGTAAGGATTAGAGCCTTAGCTATTCTCCAGGGGTGAGAAGGGTGGGCAACCCATGTTGTTGCCTTGTGGAACATCTGAATGAATGTTTCATCTTTAACTCTTCGGTTGCCAGACTTCCATACAGTTAAGATTTTCTGGCAGTTCTGGTTATCTTTTGTTTTTTAATTTGTTGTTGTCCTTCTTTTGGTTTGCAAGGAGGCAAAGTGTATCTACCTATGCCTTCATCTTGGCCAAAAGTCTCATTTTTCTTGACATTTTCAACTAAATTTATAAATTAAATATACCCATTTTCAGACCTGGCTGGCCTAGCTCAGTGGATTGAGCACGGGCTGCAAACCAAAGCATTGCAGGTTCAATTCCCAGTCAGGGCACATTCCTGGGTTGCAGGCCATGGCCCCCAGCAACCACACATCGATGTTTCTCTCTCTCTCTCTTTCTCCCTCCCTTCCCTCTCTAATAAATAAATAAAATCTTAAAAAAATATATATATCCATTTTCTTTTCTTGTGTACTTCAACTGTCAGACCCAGTAAGCAAAACCTTCTCAAGTACTAAATTACACCAATAAAAGATTCAATGAACTTTAAAAGCATTATAATATTGTTAATATTGTTGTAATATATAACTTTATGTTTCAACATAAAAATTACAACAGTAATGTCAATTACCCAATTGAAAACATATACAGTGGAATCAGTATATACTGTTACTTTAATAAAAATTCCCTTAAACATTACAAATACATCAGCTAAAAATATATACAGAAAATTAATAATTATTTAGGATTAATCATATGGGTTTCAGAAATTTCATCATCTGTTCACTAAATTCTAAGTCTAAATGGGGTTAAAAGTAACCTAACAACTAAGACAACGCTTTTCAAATCCCATGTCATAGATGAGGTCACAACTCCAAGGAATTGGGGTCACCCTCTCAGTCAGTGTAGGAGCGGTTTTTCACGTGCTGTTGACACTCAGGTTGGGACAATTTTTAGTAGTTAGGGAAAGAAATGGAAACAACTCCCCCACAGTCATTCTTTTAAACTTCAACAAACCTTGTCACTTGGTCTAGAGATAAAATTCAACACTTACAGCACCTCTATAAATTTGGTAAGGCCTCCTTTACATACATCCCTATCGCCTCATAGAATTTAGAATTATTTTTGTTTCTTCTCATGTGGTAGTGCTAGTATTAGTTAGAATTAGGTTAGATGTTCAGGGGCCAAAAGTTTTTTTTTTTAAAGATTGTGTTTATTTATTCTTAGAGAGAGGAGAAGGGAGGGAGAAAGAGAGAAAGAGACACATCAATGTGTGGTTGCCTCTCTTGCACCACCTACTGGGGGCCTGGCCTGCAACCTAGGCATGTGCCCTGACTGGGAATTTAGTCCACCCTTTGGTTCACAGGCTGGCACTCAATCCACTGAGCCACACCAGCCAGGACAGGACCAAAAGTTTTAAATAATAATTTTAAAACTTCAAGTAATACAGAAGTCCATTTTTTCTCTCACAAAACATCCTGAGGTGCATTAAGAACTAATGTCATGATTCCATAACCATCACAGTCCTCAATCACATTACTCGGACCTCCTTACCAAAGTGGCTGCCATTGCCTAGAATCACAAGTCAGCAACTAGCTATGAGGGAGACTGAGAAACACAGTCTTCATTCTGGGTAGGTATAGACTTCATGAAACACCAGGGAACTCCCGGTCCCTGAGAATAAAGGGTGTTATTGAGGAGAGAACGGGAGGTATCATGAAAGTACTGCAGCACACCTGGAGCCCAAGTTCACTGTCACTGAGGGAGGAGAGGTGTTCATACAGACATGCCAGATATTACAGGGTGTGGGGTGGTAGGCAGAAAGCATAGCCAGGAAATTGGTCATCCCCCTCAGTTATAAGAAATTGACTGAGGAAATACACATACTGGAAGATAAGGAAAGCCAGGTTTCCTACTATTGGTAAAAGTATTTCCAAACACAGAAAATGGGAAGGCTAGAATGAACTCAGATTTAGGATTGAAATTGGAGGTACTGATATAAATATGTTTATTCATATATATAGACAAAGAAATGGTTATTGATGTTATATGTATGTAAATAAATGTGTATATGCAGAGTAAAATGAATGCATATATTTTTAGATAAATATGTATACACATATATACATATATGTTTGTGTGTGTGTGTGTATACACACCGAACTATCTCAGATGGCCTAACAGCAATTAACACCTCAACATAATGAGCACAAGAACATACCCAGACTTTGGTTTATAAATAGTATCACTACTGAAAAGAATAGTATCTCTTCTGAGGGAAATGGCTGATAGAGGGCTAGACCAAGAGAAGTACAAGTTGAAATAGGGACATCTTGTACAAAAGTCAGAAACTACATGTCAAAAAGACTTAGGAATGGATGATAATTGATTGAATAAAACAGGAATTTATAGGCCCTTGCTGATATAAATAAATAAGGCGGAAGAAAAATCTTCCTTACAGATTTCCAACTCACGAGTTTGTACAAATGATGGAAATGAGAATCTCCAATTGGCAGCCATCATAGAGATAAGTGACAAATTGTCCATGAAGGTCAAAGCTGGGAAGAAGTTAGGAGGTGAACTTGATATACATGTAATCTGAGAACAGCTCCCCACAAAATTCTAACCAATTACAAATGGAAAATGGAAAATCTAAGGTGGGGAAACTTGACGGACACCAATTTGACCAGTGGTGGGAAAGGTCATATACTTGCTAATGTGACCAACTATGAACAGCTGCCCATGATTTTTAGGGCATTTTTACCAGGAATGCAGAACACTGGAAAGACCCAGGCTGAGAAACATTCCACAGAAGGAAAGCCCTGGACGCTTTTAAGTAAGATCTTTAAAGAAAGAGAAACACCAAGGAAATGTTCTAAAGTAGAGGTGATTAAATAGTTTGACATTTAAATGCAACGTGTGTTCTTGACTTGGATCCTGGTTCAGGAAAGAAAAAACACACCGTCAAGGCAGTTGGTGGAATGTGAATGGCTGTGGTCATCAACACTGTTTCCTGACTTGGAGGACAGAGTGGTGATGATGCAGGAAAGTTTCCTTGATTTGAGGAAATACATACCACAGTGTTTAGGGTGATGAGGCAATCATGTATGTAGCTTGCTCTCAAATGTTAAGAGTTGGGGAATCTAGGTGAAAGTGATATGAAGTTGTTTGTATGGGACTTAGAATTCTCCGTAAGTTTGAAATTACTTCAAAATAAAGCACCAAACAAAAAACATTCAGGGCCTTATGGCTTAGGATGAAAAAGAAGCCCTGATATTAAGAAACAGCATGCAGTCTCTGCTTGTCAGGCCACAAATCACACTAACATATATGTTGTTGCCTTAACATCATTTCCTTCCCTCTGTCCATCAAAAAGATCCCAATCTGCCTTATGCCCAAACCAGTCAGTTACCATAAGCAATGTGTTTTGGGCCAGATAACACAGGGTTTTCAACATCACAGTACCTGCACAGCATTTGAGAACTTCTGGACATAATTCTGCCCTCAGAAATAGAAGAGTGGAAGCTGGAGAACAAAAATAATACCCAGGCAACATAGGAAAGTAAGACAGCACAAACTATAGAAGATAAAAGAGAAATAAGAGCAGGTTTCAGAGATACAGAGAGGGGGCACCTTTACACCACCACAAGGACCTTCCACCACCAGCACAAAGACCAACCTGGCCTGGTATTTGTCCAAAAAGTCTGATCAATGAGTCTCTCAACAACTGAATTCTAGACATGGCCCTTATGGATATAACTTAGGTTTACAGACCTGTCACTCACAAGAAAAGGAAAAAAGACTAGGAAAAATCTCCTTCCTGGTTACAAATCCATGGATTCTGTTCTCAATGAGCTAATACAAGGTTACATTAATATCACAAATTGTGTAGCAATTTATAACACTATTGTTAATGTCAACTTAGATGAATAAAGACTATATCTAATGCCTATTATAATAGCTATTAATTTTAAAAATGAATACTTTTCCTTTTTTCACACTCATATTCACAGTCTATAAACATTTATTTAATTCCTGCTATTCTGTGTCTTGAACTGAACACCAAGATGAATAAAACAGCCAATGCCCTGAGTCCACAGTCTTTGGGAGACCAATATAGACTAAAAAAATTCATAAAAAGTACAGATGACATCAAATTATTCACCATTTCTAGGTTTACCAAGTGTCAGATGTTAGGTTATATTTTTAGTTTAGCTTATTTTACTCTATTTTAAAGTTGGGAACCTAATTAGGGGAACTGGACATATACTGGCTGCAGACTTACTATTTAAATATATCAAGCCATGTGCTATATATCACTTAAATCAGTGGTTTCCATGGTCCATGGCTGAGCTGGATCAGAATCACATGCAGTACTTCTTAATAATTTAGAAATCTAGAACTAATGAATCAAAATCCCAGGAATCAGATTCAGAATTCAGTGTTTTTAAGAGTTCCTCAGTAGATTTTGATGCAGTTAACTTTGGGAACTTCTGATTTAAATAACTGTCACTAATTCAGTAAGATGACCTTAGCTCACTATAACACTAGTTGGCCAAATAAAAAACAGTCCCTTAGCTGTGAAATTCACAAGACTGCTGATTAATTTATTTGAATGTGATTAAACTGCTTCCCTCTACCCTAGGTTTGTGGACAGCAAGAAACTGAAATGTTTGCTGCAGCATCCATTATTAATGCTATTGCTTTCCAAAGCCTGTCCCTTTGACCTCTGTTTATCCCTTCTGGTCTCCCATATGAGTTTATAGTTACTTGTTGTTATATGCAATTACATCACGCTGACTATGAGGACACCCCACAAGCTGTTAGCTATATTAACTTAATAATAGATTTCAGGGTGTGATTTCCAATTAATTTCATTTTCCATATGCGCGTGCAGCTCTGTGGGATGCCAGAATTATAGAGTAGCCATATGGTGCCTCATAAGTAACAATTAAAACTAATATTCTATTCTTTGACACTAAAAAAAAATCAAACTGTTTAAATGCCACAGAGAAAATTGAAACTTCCACCACATCTGTAGCTCTCTGGAAAGATACCCCACTTTTCCCTCTGTGGTCCTAAAACTTCAGCTCCAGTGTGGCAGTGGATGGTGAGGACTGGAGTCCTACCTGGCTTCTGGTATATTTGTTTCTTCATCACCCTCATCCCAGGAGAACACCTTAGAACAGGTGTGACAAAGCGCTGGTCTTTCTATTTCACATTTGTGAGCTGGCTTGAAAGAATAGTCGTCTCCTGAAATGGACAATTTCTGGTAATAGAACCTTTCTACAGACCCATTTCCAAAAGGCACGTCTGTAAAACAATGCTGCAATCTGCCCATGCCACAGGGAAAACAAGCAGTTCCACTGAAAGTAAGCAATGTTTTTCAAGCAGTAAATGTAAATGTACTAGGCTGGGCAGGCTGTAGGATGAGCTGCTCCCTCTGGAAACTCAGGCTCCTGTGTTAATTGGATGTGTTGTCTTTTTATACTTATCACATGGTAAAATTTGGTCAATTCCCAACAGTCCAATTTAGGTAAATTCATCAGCTGGGAAGTTAAAAAAACAAAAGAACACTTACAGAGACTCTATTCAAGATAACTAGTGGGGCAGAAAAAAAAATCCTTCCCTTTATTAGCCTTTCACAATTTTCAACCCTAAACTTGTGAATTTTTTATGTCAGAATATGACAGTACAGAATTGCTTTAAAGAATTCCTTAACTATTTTGATGAAAACATCATAACCTTCATTATTTCATATTTTATGACAAACCCCCTCTACAATTAGGTAAGCAAACAGGAGGAGCAGAAAAAACTATGGGGACTGAAGCAGGAGGTCATAGGTCTCCGCGAATTCTCATATGCATTCAGTGAAATCTGCATTTTATTTTGTTAGTTAAAAACAAATCAGAGGCAAAACTTTGTGAAACCAATATCAAAAATTTCATCAACAAAAATTATAATTGCTGTAAAAACTCTTGAGTCTATCGCACAGGTGGAATTGGGTTCCTCCATAATTGATGGGTTGAAATCCTATCACCCAGTAACTCAGAATATGATCTCATATGGAGATAGATATTGCATATATCATTAATTAAGATGAGATTATTAGGGTGGGCCCTAATCCAATATGACAGGAATTGTTATAAAAAAATTTGGAGACACACACATATTGGAGAACACCATGCCACGAGGAAGGCAGAGATTGGGGTGATGCTTCCACAAGCCAAGGAATGACAGAGAATGCCAGCAAATTTCAAGAAGACAGGTGAAAGGCAGAGAACAAATTCTCCCTCAGCCTCAGAAGGAACCACGCTGCCCACACCTTGATCTTGGACTTCTAGCTTCCAGAACTGTGGGACAATAAATTTGTGTTATTTTGTTAGATAGAGCAGCCCTAGCAATTGATGTCATGCAGGTATAAGACATGGCAGCTGGCTTCAAGCCCCAACTCTACCCTGCCTTAACTCTGTGACCAAACAGCTTTGCCGTAACAGCAACCTCCTTACCACAGTATGAGGAAGGGTGCATTAGATAAATACCTGGGCATCATGGAGGTAAATGACCTGACTCAGCCCCCTGAGTTGCTCAGCCTCTGGGAGTGTGGAATACCCTTGATGATTTTCTAGGTCCTCCTTCCCATAACTCCAACATGCTTGGATCATCACACAAGGTCTCCTGTTTAACATCTCTGGAATGACAAACTCTTCTCTTCTTTCAAGTCACTAAATAGCAAAACTTTAATAGTCCTGTCTTTTTGCCTAATCTTGAGATGTTGTAGATGGCAGTGGTTACTATTGACATTATTGTTTTAATTTTATTTATTTTTAGAGAGGGAAGGGAGGGAGAAAGAGAGAGAGAGAGAAACATCAATGTGTGGTTGCTGGGGGCCATGGCCTGCAACACAGGAATGTGCCCTGACTGGGAATCGAACCTGCGATGCTTTGGTTCTCAGCCCACGCTCAATCCACTGAGCTATACCAGCCAGGGCTACTATTGCCATTATTAAACAAACAAGTTTCCCCCACCCCCAGCCCCGTTTTCTACTACCCCCCACCCTACACTCACAAAATGAATATAAAAACAGCACAATAAACATAAAATCAGCAAGTTAAAATTAACACAGCTGTTTACTTTGCTCATCTAGAATGTCAGGCTCCTGACCCTGTCAAATGCTTCGAGACCATAAAAATATTCCTCTTTGGTAGTTAACCTTTTTTTTTTTCTGTTAGGAGAAACACATGCCTCTCACAGTCATTTAGTATTATATGTGGTTTGTCTTATCCCCAGAGGCTACTTGAACCTTGTTTCAATGACTCCCACAAACTTCACTAAGCAGAAGTACTGTAATGAACACCGACCCTGATGCCTTTTTGTAGGAAAGTTAACAACCACTCAACATAGCACTTTTTTGCTCCATGCTTGTGAACACTGATGAGCACCAAAAAAATGAAGTGAGTTCTTGGGTATCTTTTGCTTTCTTGCATTAATTTTCAATTAAACATCGCTGACATTATATGGGGCATTTCATGCTAAACAAATTTTAATGCTTTCAACAACTATGAAAAAAAATACCCTCTTGCCTGACAAAAGAATAGCACACAGCTTAGCAGCTGTAGCAGCCTACTTGCTTTGCTGACTAACTACATACACAAAAATGAGCTGGACTATAATTCATTCATATTCCAGCAAAAATAAATGTTTGATCAAATGTTTAAAAAACAAACATCTGGTCAAATACTTCCTCCCTCAATATTCAATCATCATTATTCTATCATTTCTTCTCACTTTGTCCTTTTTTCTACTCTATTCCCACACCCTCCATGACAATGATTTAAAAAAATTCTTGAAATTTCACTTTTCAGTGGCGCATACTCAAAATTCAGATGAAATAAATAGCTGTGTGTATCACATACGTCAAGGTTTCTATACTGCTGTCTTTATCTATTTACAGTGCAAGCAAGATACACACATGACACATGCCTATGAAAATAAATCTAGAGATGCTACTCTGCTATCACAGTACATTATGGGGGTTTTCAAAGTCCAATCTGGCATTTTATTTATAAGTTTTAAAATCTTCACCCAAGAATATATTTTTATTGATTTTAGAAAGAAAGAAAAGGGAGGGGAAGAAACAGACAGAGAGAGAGAAGCATCTATCAGCTGCCTCCCATATACACCCCAACCAGAGATCAAACCTGCAGCCCAGGTAGTGCCCTGACTGAGAATCAAACCCACAACCTTTGGGTGTATGGGGCGATGCTCCAATCAAATGAGCCACTTGGCCAGGGCCAGTCTGTCATTTTTGAAGGTTGCTCCTATATCTACCAGTTATCCAATGTTAGACCCCAAAACTGGGCCAGACCAACATTTAGTTTCCACAAAGGTTCTGGCACCTCTTCCTATACTCCTGCCTCCATTCCCTTTTCCATTTTGTTATGGGGAAAACAGGAATAGGTCTGTGAGGAGGAAAAGACATTCCTCATTTAAAGGCACCAACTGTCCCTTCAGACCAGACACCCCAAGCCCAGCTTGGGCCAGTGAATGCAGACAGACACTCTCACTGGGAACTCTTCCTTGCAATTCTAGTCATGCCAGTTTGCCTCCATGTGACCCTTTAAAATGCACTCTAAGAGACCACATTCCCCAATTTAAAGTATATGTGGTGAAAGGTTCCCCAATTTTATTTAATAAAGTAGTACGATGTTAATGGTCAAGAGCATGGCAAGTGACAAACATTCTCAACACCAATTTCCTTGTCTATTAGATGAAGGTGACATTTTGTAATCATGTCTAAACCTCATTTCCTTAATACAACTTTTTCTCCTTTCTTTCCTTTTGATTTGAACTGGCCTCATCCAGCACCGTGACTCACCTGCCTCCTTCTCCCTTTCCCATTCACTCCTTTAATCACTAAGCACTCAGGACAAATAGGCTCTGATCAATATCAAATAACCTTAGGAACAAAACCTCAGGTTCATGACCCCAGAGACAGACAGAATTTCAGTCAAATTAGAGGTAATATCTAGGCATCAATTGTGTTTCAGGCTTCAGACCCCCAAAAATAGTGAAAACCAGACAAACAATGCCATGGATGACATCAGGACCAGACACACTAATCAGCTACTCCCTACCCTAGTGCCGACTAATCAGTAGAGACCATGAGCCTAACTCCCTTAGTCACCAAGATTGATGACTTTCCCCTTATATAACCCATCCATCTTCTCGAAGTCATCAGGAAACCAAATCTTTAAGCATTACCTCACTTGTGTGTCTGGGTGAGGGCCACTTCCTAAAAACAAACCCTAACTTTCTTTGCAAACTCTGGTTAGTGTCTTATAAGCTTTGATGTGTGCAAATAAACTCATCTCATCCAGTAATACTTTCACCTCATAAGGTTGCTGAAGAATTAAAGTGACCTAATTTTTATAAACTGCCCTAATATAACACCCGGCATAAGTAAGTGCTCAGTAGGTGGTGCTTCCTACTCTTACTGCTATTAATATAATTCTCAGTAAGGTAAAAAAGTTTATTCACACAAACATTGGTGAGCTGTCAATGTACACACATACAAAAATATATATATTTAGGAGAGTTCTGGACAAGATGAAGGAGTAGGCAGAAATGCTTTGCTTCTTTACATAACCAAACAAAAGGATAACAACCAATTTAAAAATAAAGATCAAACAGAACTGCCAGAAAAACATTTGCGTGGAAGTTCAACAGCCAAGTACTTAAAAGAAACATTCACCCATACGGTAAGAGGTGGGGAGATGGGCAGTTGGGCAGAGAAGATGTGTAGCAAGGAGGAGACTAGTGCACCACATGGGCAATCCCACATTCATGCACAGACAAGCCAAGGGGAGCAAAAGTGGAGCAAGACAGACCGTGAAACCCTGGGTGTCAGCATGGGAAACTAAAGACTCAAAACCCCAGGCTATAAAAAAATCTGTGGGGGTTATGGCAGCAAGAGAAACTCCAGCTTCACAGGAGAGTTTGTTGGAGAGACCCACAGGGTCCTAAAATATATGCAAATCCACCCACATACAAATCAAATCAGCAGGACAGAAAGGGCACAATCTGCTTGTGGGAAGTAAAGGAAATGATGGGAAGTGGGACGAGAGCCCAGCAAGTGGCATTGTTCCCTCTCTGAACCCTGCCTCAGAGCACCACAATGCAGCAAGGAGGGTTGCCTGCCCTGGCAATACCTAAGTCTCTGCCCCTTACCACAATATAGGAGCAGCAAGACAAAGAAATATGGCCCAAATGAAAGAACAAAACTCCAGAAAAAGAACTAAGTGACAAGGAGCTAGACAACCTATCTGATGCAGAGTTCAAAACACTGGAAATCAGGATGCTCACAAAACTGACTGACTTTGGTCACAAAATGAAGGAAGAAATGAGGCCTGCATAAAATGAAATTAAGGAAAACATACAGCACACCAACTGTGCAGGGAAAGAAACCAGGACTCAAATCAACAGTTTGGACCAGAAAGAAGAAATAAACATTCAACCAGAACAGAATGAAGGAACAAGAATTAAAAAAAAAAAAATGAGGAGACGCTTAGGAACCTCTGGGGCAACTTTAAGCATTCCAACATCTGAATTATGAGGGTGACAGAAAGACAAGAGGAAGAGGAAAAAATTGACAACTTATGTGAAAACACAATGAAGGGAAACTTCCCCAATCTGGCAAAGGAAATAGACATCCAGGAAGCCCAGAGAGTCCCAAAGAAACTGAACACAAGGCACATCATAATTACATTAGCCAAGATTAAAGATAAGGAGAGAATCTTAAAAGCTGCCAGAGAAAAGGAGACAGTTACCTGCAAAGGAGTTCTGATAAGACTGTTAGTTGATTTCTCAAAAGAAACCTTACAGGCAAGAAGGAGCTGGAAAGAAGTATTCAAAGTAAGGAAAGGCAAGGACCTACATCCAAGATTATGCTATCTAGCAAAGCTATCATTTAGAATGGAAGGGCAGATAAAATGCTTCCCAGATAAGGTCAAGTTAAAGGAGTTCACCATCACTAAGCTGTCATTA
Organism: Phyllostomus discolor; assembly: GCF_004126475.2. NCBI lineage: Eukaryota > Metazoa > Chordata > Mammalia > Chiroptera > Phyllostomidae > Phyllostomus > Phyllostomus discolor. Next base: position 60,872,679 of record NC_040909.2, read on the forward strand.
TATGAAATGTTAAAAGGACTTATATAAGAAAAAGAAGATGATCAGCCCTGGCTGGCGTAGCTCAGGAGATTGAGCACGGGCTGCGGACCAAAGCAAGTTGAATTCCCAGTCAGGCACATGCCTGGGTTGCAGGCCATGGCCCCCAGCAACCACACATTGATGTTTCTCTCTCTCTCTCTTTCTTCCTCCCTTCCCTCTCTAAAAATACATAAATAAAATCTTTAAAAAGATGATGATCAAAAATATGAACAATAAAATGACAACAAACTTACAACTATCAATATTTGAACCTAAAAAACAAAAACTAAGCAAACAACTAGAACAGAAACAAAATCACAGAAATGGAGATCATATGGAGGGTTATCAGTGGGAAAGGGGAGGGGAAGAATGGGGGGACAAGGTACAGGGAATAAGAAGCATAATAGGCATTTGGGCAGTTGGGCAGTTTGTTTTGTTGATTAGGTTCCTGTTAAAGGTGAGATCATATGGTATTTGTCTTTTACCACATGGCTTATTTCGCTTAGCATAATGCTTTCCAGTTCCAGGCTAACAGTGAGCAGAGGAGAGAGAGGAGAGAATTTCAGGGGAAAAGGGGAAGGGTTTGAAGGAACAAGTATAAAGGACACATGGACAAAAACAAGGAGGGGTGGAAACAGGAGGGAGGTAGGGAGGGCTGGGGGTTGGGCTAGGATGGGAGTAAAAGGCAGAAAACTGTACTTGAACAGCAATTAAAATAAAGTAATAAAAAATTAAAAATTTAAAAAAAGAAGCATAACAGGCAGCCACAAAATAGACAAGGGGAGGTTAAGAATAGTATAGGAAATGGAGAAGCCAAAGAACTTATAACTACGACCCATGGACATGAACTATGGGGACAGGGGGAAAGCTGGCGGGTAAGGGGGTGGTAGAGGGCGGAGGGGGATAAAGGAGGGAAAAAGATTTGGGACAATTGTAAAAGCATAATCAATAAAATATACTTTAAACATATATTTATATATTTAAAACTACAGTTTCTAAACTGTATAATTGTATATTTATATATAATTACATAATTTATATTTTATTATCCTATAGATTAAAGTGAAAACATGTTCAATATAATTTATAACTTAAAAATTATAATGCCTATAATTTCCATTTGTATTTTTATAATCAGTCCATTAGTTCATTATTTTAAATTATAATTTATAATATAGAACAAAATAAAGTGCTACATGTTTTCTCTGAAAAATCTCACCATAGCACAAAAGCTGACTGGAAATGTGCTGAATTCTCTCAGAGTCAGGGTGAGAAATCACTGCTTCAGGGAACAGTTTTTGGAACTCTATTGTGAACAGTGAAGAAGAGGACAGTGTTCTAGAGAAAAGCAAGCCTCTTATTTTTATTCTGAATTTGAGCAAGTCCAACCATCTGTAAAATGCTCTATTGTTCCTGAGTTTCAAGTCCTCAGCCAACTTAAAGCTTCAGGTCTTTAACCTGAAGCAGGGAGGAATGGCCTGCATGTACACTTAAGCAAAAATGGTACACCCATAAACTGGGAGAGTGTAAACTATCAGAATGAAGATGTTCCCTTTATATTGATCTCTAAGATACTGTTCAGTGGGAAATGGGAAAACACAGCTTAGAATGGACAATACGCTACCAGTCAAGCTGACCTGGCTTCATTGAAGTTCTTAAGGACCTGCATTTGAACTATTACTATTAGAAGATGTTAGAAAAGAAGTACTAATTGTCCCTGAAGTAATTTTTTTGCCATTTAAGTAATATGTATGAAGGAATAAAAAGAGGAAAACTTCAAGGATGTTTTTAATTTTCCTTCTAGAAAAATCAAGCATACTGCAGTAACAGTGTAATCTGGCCAGCCATCATGCTTTCTTTTTACAAACAGTAGGCTGCCTGCACCAGAAGTAAACAGTCTTCAGTTTTCTGGACAGCTTTCTTCCCCTTGGAACATATATCTGAAGTGTTAGATCCCAGCATACAAACTCTGTGGAGCTGATTTACAGGGCTCACTGGGTTTCGGTTTTTATTCTGCTAGGATTCAGTCCAATATTTATTTCATATTTCAGCCTGATTTAGATTTTCAGCAACTTACAAAGCAGTCTACCAAAATAGGGAAGGAAATAAGTCAGGTGGTATGTTACATCAGTGAAACTGGATGGGGGATGAATGCCAATTACAATCTCTATATTTACCAAAATGGACAAGAGTTCCAAAATGAAATCTTCTGTGGGTGCTTCAAACCCCTGTCTTAAATATTTGCTTCCGAATCTACAGAGAACAGTCAGAGCCTGAAATTCTGGTACTCCAGCAGAAAAGTGTCCCTATTTTAAAAAACTGACATAAGCATATACTGCTATTTGTAATCTTAGAGCAACATTTTTCCTTTTCAGTGAAAATTAAATGGAACTTGCATTATAATAGTACCTCTATTTTTCCTACTGGGTATTTTTAAATAAAGAAATATATATTAGATTTTCAAACTGTGGCATCTGAAAAATCAAAATAATGAGCAAACTTCATGGAATCAATCAAACCTTCTCAAACAGAATTCCTACATGAATGCATTATGAAATATATGCTGTATTTCAGGCACTGTGCTAGGTGCTGGGGATACAGAGGCAAATAAAGTAAACAGTGTGCTTGTTTTCACAAGGCTTATATATTATGTCTGGGGGGAGGAGAAGTCATTCCACAAATAAATTATTTCATAAATTATTTGGTGTAGTCATATATACTCTATAATAGTTCCTGATTTATGAGGACTTAGTAAGAAAAACTCTATTGAACATAGTGTTGTTTTGTTTTTATTATGTGTAAAGTGGCATCCTGTAATGCCACTTGGAATATTTGTGTGAAAACCAGTTATTTTATGCTTTCAGTCTCACCGCAATTCTGTAGTGATATTATTAAAATACAAAAATGTAACACATTTCACTAGCCACTGCCTCCAGTCCAAACCACTTAATATCAGTGTACAAACACCCTTCACATTCATCAGCATAAGAAATCCATTGCCCCTGGGAAACCCTCCTGACTACTCAGGTGGGTTTGTAAATTGTTGTGTTCCCAGAGTAATTTATAAATGCCTACTACTGTGTTTTTAACATTATACTAGAGTTATTTGTCACTTTCCATAACTTGGGATGTCTCCTGTACAGAAACCCTATCTCCTTCATGACATCTCACCAGCACCCTCTCTGGTGCTGGTACACTGCAGCCATGACACAGGACTATTGACTGTGTCTAGGACAGAGGGTGAACTGGACACTACAAGACAGCTGTCACTCAGTTCTCCAAGGCTCCACAAGTCACATTCACTGCTCACATTGGAAATGGCTTAAAACTCCTGTCCATCTCAGCTGTCTACCATATATGAAATTACACCTGCCTATTCTCATCTCTGATTTACTGAGGCACACTCAGTTCCAGTTACTGTGGCCACAAAACCCCGGCTCCATCAGGCAGTGCCTTCCATCACCTAGTGCAAGGGAATCACACTTGTTCACAGAAGACAAGATTTTGTTTCAAAGACAAGCATTTGCAGAAAGATGCTCATGCCCTGGCTGGTGTGTCTCAGTGGATTGAGCACTGGACTGAGAACCAAAGGACTGTGGGTTCGATTCCCCATCAGGCACATGTACGAGTTGAGGGCCAGGTCTCCAGTAGGGGGCTCGTGAGAAGTAAGCATACACTGATGTTTCCCTCTTTTTCTCCCTCCCTTCCCCTGTGTCTAAAAATAAAATAAATAAAATCTTAAAAAAAAAGATGCTCAAGCATGAAGCAACTAATAAGCCTTTTAAATGAAACTTTTGGTTCTCTGAGGATGGTGAACATTCCATCTTTGATCTTATAAAGTCATGTCTTTACTTCTCAAGTTGCCAATTTACAGTAATTTAAAGAAGTCAACCTAAAAATCCCAAAGCATAAAAGTGGTTAAATAAATTCTAATTTCTTTATATATTATTGAGATTAAACCTTTGTCTGAGTTATCATTGGCAAATATGTTTGCCCATATGATTGGTTCTCTTTTTAATACCGTTTTCTTTAGCCATGCAGAAGCTTTTTATTTTGATGAGATCCCATTTTTTTATTCTTTCCTTTATGTCCCGTGCTCAAGGGGACATATCAGTGCAAATGTTGCTGTGTGAAATATCTGAGATTTTCCTGCCTATGTTCTCCTCTAGAAGTTGTGTCATGGCTTATATTTAAATCTTTTATCCACCTTGAATTTATTTTTGTGTATTGTATAAGTTGGTGCTCAGGTTTAATTTTTTTTGCACGTAGCTGTCCAGTTCTCCCAACACCATTTGTTGAAGAGGCTATTGTTACCCCATTTTATGTTGCTGCCCCGATTGTCAAATATTAATTGACCGTAGATACTTGGGTTTATTTCTTGGCTCTCTGTTCTGTTCCATTGGTCCATGTGCCTGTTTTTATAATGGAATTTTATGCAGCAGAAAGAAAGAAGGAGCTCCTACCCTTTGCAACAGCATGGATTCAACTGGAAAGCATTCTGCTAATTGAAATAAGCCAGGCAGTGAAAGACAAATACCACATGATCTCACCTTTAACAGGAACTTAAACAACAAAACAAAGAAACAAGCAAAATATAACCAAAATCACTGAAATAGAGAACAGGCTGACAGTGTCCAGAAAGGAGAGGGGAGGGAATTTCAGAGGAATTTCAGGAGAAAAGGGGAAGGGTTGATAGGAACAAGTACAAAAGACACATGGACAAAAACTAGGGTTGGGTGGAAATGAGAGGGAGGTGGGGAGGGCTGGGTGGGTGGGCTGGGAGTAAAAGATAGAAAATTGTACTTGGACAACAATTAAAATAAAAGAAAAAAATAAGTTCTAATTCATCAAATGATGAACTTTAATACAAACACTAAAATTACATTGGGGAGAGTATTTAACAATATTGAAAAATTCTCATATACAATGTTAATGTAAAAAAAGCAGACTACAACAAAAATATGAACTTGATTTGTTAAATACGGCTGTATAAAAATAATCAATACACATTTATTTGCACAAAGAAAATAAAGAAGATAAATTATCTCTCTGAGGACTAATTAAATAGATGACTTTGACTTTGTTCTTTATAATTCCCTCTGGTTTTAATATTTCTATTATGACCATGCATTACTTATAGAAATTCTGCTTTATTCTAAAAGTAAAAAGCGTATTTTCTTAACAGATTTTATAGTGGACTCTACAAAGTAACAATTTCTCTACTATCTTCCACTAATATACATGTTCTGTTTTGTAAATTGAATTGCATTAATTAAAAACACACATACAAAAGGTAAATAAGCCATTATAGCTCTCTCCATAGTGAATAAAATGAGCTTTTAAGAAATTTAACAGATATAATTATCTAGGATTTTAAACATTGATGGTTACCTTTATAATTATGGATCTCTTCCATTTTATGTTTTTTTTTCTTTCTTTTTTTAAGAGAAAATTTTTTAAAGATTTTATTTATTTATTTTTAGAGAGGGAAGGGAGGGAGAAAGAGAAAGAGAGAGAAACATCAATGTTCAGTTGCTGGGGGCCGTGGCCTGCAACCTAGGCATGTGCCCTGACTGGGAATCGAACCTTCAATGCTTTAGTTTGCAGCCCGTGCTCAATCCACTGAGCTATGCCAGCCAGGGCTGTTTTTTTTTTAATTTTCAAGGTTTTTAAAAAAGATTTTATTTATTTATTAATAGAGAGAGGGGAAGGGGGGGAGAAAGAGAGGGAGCGAAACATCAGTGTGTGGTTGCCTCTCACCAGGCCCCCACTGGGGACCGGGCCTGCAACCCAGACATGTGCCCTGACTGGGAATCGAACTGGTGACCCTTTGGTTCACAGCCCGAGCTCAATCCACTGAGCTACACCAGTCAGGGCCACATGTTATGTTTTTCATGTCTTGTAACTGTAGTGTGTTTAACCTCTGCTGGAAGGGAGGGAAAATAACAATGGAGATTAACAAAATACTTTTACATATAAGGTAATGACGCATTTTAATATGGCAAAACTATACCTCATGTCTGTCAGGAACTTCTAAACTAAAAAAAAATAGTAATTTGAAAAACATTCTGGCAAACTTTTATTCAATTTGCTTTCTATTCCCACTCACACTGAAGGCAACTTTTGTCTCTTTAATTTATGCTATTTGGAAAGAGGCTGCTTAAAGTCCACCAGAGAGATGGGGCCAAAGGTAAGCATCCCACTTTGCCTTCTGTTAAGACTGGCAGCTTTTCTTTCTGATCTTTCTTTGCACTTGAAGAACATAAAATTGATTTTTCCCAGTTGAGCCAAACTAGAGGAGGGACAATATTTTATTAAAGGATTCTTCATCCTCCCAAAATCAACCCCCTTCTTTACTTATATACAAAGAAAATCTGTCTTTTTGTTCTTGAGAAAATGTTTTCAGAAACTATCACTATAAAAAGTTAATTCAGTTGTACCCAACTACAACTAGAGAAAAGAGAAAAAAGATGATGATGGCAACCGTACTAGCCACCTGAGCAAAGAATAAAGACATGCATTGATTAGCTCTCTCAAGAACAGTTGTCACAAACGAAACTCCACCAAAATGTAAAACACAAGCACCTTGGAGGCCAGTTTCAGGTGACTTTTGTTGTGCCTTAGAAAAAGACCACAGCAGAAAAAACAAACAAAAAACCCCTGCTGTATTGGAGTCATTGAATATTTTTCCATTTCAGAGAAACTCATTGTTGGGTTTAAACTTGCTAAACAAAAGGGTATTCATGTCACACACAAGGCAATTTAATAAGGAGAATCCAAAATGATCCCTCAAATGAGAAGAGTAGGGGTATGATTTTCAATAAAATGATAAGACCCAATCTGCTACAACTCTGAAGGAAAATCATCAGGTAAATTTTAAAGAAGCAAAGTTAAGGAAAGGATAAAAAATAAAAGACAAAATAGCAATATGATTCTTTGATCCGATGTAAGCCTGAGATTTCATAGCAACACAGAAAGGGACAATTGAGAAAGAAAATGAGAAAACAAATGCTTTCCCTCCTGGTCTTAAAGAAAACTGGTGACTTTTTCTTTTAAATAGATTGGGTGGGCTTTTTTAGAAATGTTTTAGGTTTACTACAAAATTGATCAGAAGGCAAAGAGATTTCCCAAAAACACCTTGCCCCAACACATGCATAATGTCTGCCATTATCAACACACCCACTCATGCATCCTATCACCTAGAGTTCACAGATTACATTAGAGCTCATTCTTGAGGATGTACATTTTATGGGTTTGAGCAAATGTATAATGACAAATATACATATTGTACGTATGGTGTATACATACATTATATGTACACCAGTATTGTACAGAGTAGTTTCACTGTCCTAAACATCCTCTGTACTCCACATACACATTTGTCCCTTCCCTTTAACCTCTAACAACACCGATCTTTTTTACTGTTTTGCCTCCACAGTTTTGCCTTTTCCAGAATGTTATACAGTTGGGATCATACAGTATGTAGCCTTTTCAAATTGGCTTCTTTCACCTACCCATATGCATTTAAATTTCCTTCATGTCTTTTTGTGGCTTGATAGCTCATTTTTTTTGGCTGAAATATTCTTTCTGGATGTTCCACAGTTTATTTATTCATTCACCTACTGAAGAATATCTTGGTTGCTTCCAAGTTTTGGCAATTATGAATAAAGCTGTCTATATGTGTTTTGGGGCTTGGCATTCAATATTATTTCGTACTAGTTTCAGGTCTGACAGTCATATACTTTACAATATGCTGCCCCCAATATTTCCAACATCCACCTTGCGTGCAAGTTTTTTGTGCAGACAAGTGACTTATTTTTTGAAGAAAAGCCACGAATATTTCCTGAACACAAATTTTAAATCCTTAAAATTATCTTACCCCTTTTTTCTAAGAGAGGCAAACTTTTAAAAACAAGTATTGAAAGGCCTCAAAAACAATTACAGCTATTTGGAGAAAACATTTCCAGACCTGAGCTAAGATTATTCATGGAAGTTAAAAGTATATTAAGGATATGTTTAGGAATGATGATAAAACAGTTGAGCTTTTCAATTATAATCCCCAGTTCTATCTGGAATCCTAAGATTCTCAAGCTCACGAAAGCAAATGCATTAATTCTCTCCTGTCTTGACTCATTTATTGAATCATGTCTTAAAAGATATAATGTAAGTAAAAATCTCAAAATCTCAGATATTCCAGATCACACTTCTAAACTCTTAAAATTCTAGCACTCTTAGAATTTACTGTTTATTACAACTTTTGTTTATTATAATCAATTTGATACAACTATTTGTGTAGATGACTGTCTCCCCACCTTGACTGTATATATGAAGATCAAGTCGGGCTTAATATTTCTCATCATATTTACCTTCACCAGGAGTTGTGGGGTTAAAGCTGCCACTGATAATTGAGGGGGCAACACTGCTACCCCAATGAGCCCAGAAGGCAAGGCCATCACCCCAGGAAGCTCAGAAAACAGAGTATCACCAAAACAAAGTGGACAACTCTTGAGCCTTAAAATTTAACAGAATTTTCCCTACGTTTTGACTTACCTGGAACCTGTGACACTTTTTCTCATTCTGACTCTGCCTGTACAATGGGATTGCCTGTCCTGTGCCTGCCCCACCACTGTATTTCTTAAAAATATTTAACTGTACATTTAAAAAAAATTGTTTTGAGAGGGGAAGGGAGGGAGAAAGAGAGAGATAGAAACATCAATGTGTGGTTGCCTCTTGAGCGCCCCCCCACTGGGAATCTGGCCCACAACCTAGGCATGAGCCCTGACTGGGAATCAGATCTTCGACCTTGGTTTGCAGGCTGGCAATCAATTCACTGAGCCACACCAGCCAGGGCAGTATTTTGTAAGGAAGTAACTTGTCTGGTTCACAAGTTCACAACTGCGGAGGAATCTGCCTCAGGATGGATTCCACTTAGAGCCTCAGTCATGGTGGACTTACATATTCAGATGAGATCTTGGAGTTGATTCTGGAATAGGTTCATACATTTAGGATTGTTGGGATGCGGTGGTATAGTTTTCACACAAGAACATGAATGGCCGACATTCATGTGGGGAGTGGGGACAAGGGGGCAGAATGGCAGGGGCTGAATCATGTCTTCTCTCTCCCAAATTCATATGTTGAAGTCCCAACCTCCAGTTACACAGAATGTAACCATATTTAGAGCTAAGGTCTTTAAAGATGTGATTATGTTAAAATGAGGTCATTAGGGTGGAGCCCTAATCCATTATAACTGGGGTCCTTCTAAGAAGAGGAACCAGCCCCGGCTGGCCTAGCTCAGTGGATTGAGCTCGGGCTGCGAACCAAAGCATCGCAAGTTCGATTCCCAGTCAGGGCACATGCCTGGGTTGCAGGACACAGCCCCCAGCAATGGCACATTGATGTCTGTCTGTCTGTCTGTCTGTCTCTCTCTCTCTCCCCTCTCTAAAAATAAATAAATAAAATCTTTTAAAAAATCTTAAAAATAAAGAAGAGGAACCAGAGATGGAAGAGATGGATGTGCACAGAGAAGAGACCATGTGAAGACACAATGAGATGGCAGCCACCTGCAAGCTATGGAGAGAAGCCTCAGAAGGTGTCAAAACTATTGACACCTTGATCTTATACTTCAAGCCTCAGTGAGAAAATAAATTATTTTTGTTTAAGCCACCCAGTCTGTGGAATTTTATTATGATAGCCCTAGCAAACTAATATTCCTGCAATTTACACATTACACCTGATTGCTACTGGCTGAGGCTGCATGCCATGCTAGCTCAACTACAAGTGGACATCTGTTCCTTTTCTCAGAGACTGTGTCACAAATTATTTGGCCATTCCTAAAGAGTGGTCTGGGTTTTGCCCTCAACTTCTGGGAAGCAATCTTAGAGAGAGTGGCTTGTTTAGGGCAAGAGCTGTTAGGGACCAGACACATCCCATAGTTTCAGGGTAAGGGGTGACCGTGTCAGAAAAACCTACCACGTGATTTAGGGTGAGGGCTATGAGTAACACATTGTCTGACATCACCACATGGGCAATCAAACAATCATGCAAGCTCCAACAAAAATTCTGAACATTTCACTAAGGTGAACTTCCCCGGTTGGCAATATTGTGCATAATGTCTCACATCAATCCTGAGAATATAATGTGTCCTGACTGTACAGGGAAATGACAAAGGAGCCTCATGTCTAGAACCATATGTGTCTCTTCTCTCGGCTGACTTTAATTTGCATTCTTTCTCTGTAATAAACCACAACCCTGAATAGAATAGCTTTCAGTGAGTTCTATGAGTCCTATTAGCAAACCATGAGAACTGAGAGTGGTTTTAGAAATCCTCAAACTTGAAGTTAGTGTCAGAAGTGAAGACAGCCTTAGAGACTGTGTCCTCTAACTTTGCAGTTTGACTAACTTGGGGCAGGGACAAAATTTCAGGTAGCACCATCTCAGTAATACTTCTACTACTACCCAAAACATTTAACCATGATATTCTCCTCAGTACATCACAGCACAGAATCCTAATTTGCCTGATGGTTACAGGGGTTCTAAACTTAGAGAGATTTTGTCCCTCATAGGATAATTGATGATGTCTAGGCACATTTTTGGTGGTTTAAACTGAGGGTTGCTCTGGCATCTGGAGTGTAGAGGCCGAGGACACTAATAAACATCCTACAATGCCGAGGACAGTCTCCCACAACACAGAATTATCCAATTATCCTGGGTCAAGGATATCATATTTAGGAAACCCTGCATCAGAGCCTTGACAATGTGGACACCCAGGATCTATGATGATAAGAAGTACTGACACAGCACCCTAAATTCCAAGGGCCAATGCTCAAATGCCAACTTCACAAAACTACTTCTGTTTAACATCAACCAAACTTGCAAACCTCTGATTCTCAATTTCTTCATTTGTAAAATGAAATTAATAATCAAATTTGCTTCATAGGATTGTTCATGGAAAAAATAAAACCATATATTAAAATGAGTTGGCAACGTGTCTGGATCAAAGTAAGTACTGTTGAATATTTTGCTGTAGATCACTTAATTTTCCCTGTATCATGAAAACCATTAAAAAAAATTTTTTGCACTGTTTGGAATACTAATAAAAGCAGGTTCACAGGTCAGTTTTTTCTTGAATTGTTACAGAACTGATGACCCTGGATTTCATAAATCTGTAATGTCAATAAATTAAATATATCTTTTTATGCAAAATTTACCTTCTCCATCCATGACTATTTGTCTCTTTCTTTCCATTATTACCAAACACAGTGGCTTTTTTGATTATCTATTTTCTACAAAGAAACAAAGTTTTAATGACCCATGAGAGTTACTGCAGAGACAATGACAGGAAAATAAACCCAGCAATCCAGAGATGACACTGCTTGGCAGTCAGCTGAGCACAACCACTTGTTGAACTCAACCACAGGGTAAGAAAGTCCCTCCCACACGACCATCTCCCAGAAAATTGTAAACTGCCCCAAGTTTGAGATCATTCTGCTCACAAACCTGTGCATGCTTTATACCTGAGACCCAGCAAGGTTTAATTTGGTCTTTCTCTGTCTGGGTCTTCCACCTCCTTCCATGCAAAAGTCAAGCCCTCAAACAAAAGACATAACTTTTCCTTCTCAGGCCCCAAAACCTATCATAACACCTGACACACTGTATGTTTTAATTTACATCTCCTGGATGGATGGAAGGACAGATGAACAGATAGCCAAATGAATGAAAAAGCACAAGAGCAAATGGAGGAACAAATAAAACAATGAATAAGTGAATAATTAAAATTGTTCTTTTTTTAGCTTATAAGCAGCAGTACTACCAATTTCTGCTTGAACTTGCACAAAATTAAAATATGTGTGTTCTTACAATATATACACAGGACATAAATGTCTAAGAAGAGAACCTGATTTACAGCCTTACTCTGAACACAGAATAAATGTATAGTTGATTCCTGCCAGTTTCGCTTTCTAGTTTCAGTTATCCATGGTCAACCACGGTCCAAATCTATTAACTGGAAAATTCCAGAAATAATTCATAAGTTTTAAATTGCACACCATTCTGAGTGACACAATGAAATTTCACGCCATCCTGCCCAGGACATGAATCAGTGTATCCACCCTGCGTATGCTCCCCACCCAGTGATCACTTAGTAGCCATCTCCCTTGCTGGGAGTAAGCTCTTGTCCATTTTGCAACACCATGTCATGTACTTCAGGTCCAAAAAACTAAGAACACAGCAAATGTCATACATAATGGAAAAATCTACTTAATCGGTCTCATTGGGCTAAAATCAAGGGATGAATTCCTTTTTGGAGGTTCTAGGAGAGACTGTGTGTCCTTTGTCATTTAGGTTATTAACAGAATTCAGTTCCTGAGGTTGTGCTACTGAAATCCCTATCTACCTGCTGACTGCCAGCTGAGAGTTGTTTCCAGGTTCTAGAGACAACACACCTTTCCTTGGCTAGTGGCTGGCTGCCTCCATCCATTTTAAAAGCCAGTCACAGAGGGTTGAGTCCCTATCATTCTCAAGTACTTCTTCCTTTTATCTCATCTCCCTGACCTAACATGGAAAGGGTCTCCACTTTTAAGTACATGTATGATTAAACTGAGCCCACCTAATGATCCAGAATACCCTCCACCTCAACATTCAAACCATAATCACATCTGAGAAATTCCTTTTGTCACATAAAGAAACACATCATAGGTTCTGGGGATTAGGACATGGGTATCGTGGGGGGTGAAGGGCTGCCTGTGATAGGCAGCTAGCACATTGTATAAGGATAGGTGTATAATGAATGAAACAGAATTGAGAGTCCAAAAATAAACCCTTATACTATACTTACAATCAGTTCATGTTTGACAAAGGTGTCAAGACAACTTATTAAGGGAAGTATAGTGTTCAAAAAATGATGCTGATACAATTGCAAAAGGTCAAATTAGACCCTCATGTCATACCACATATAAAAGTGGACTTAAAATGGTCAATACACTTAAATGTAATAGCTAAAAATAAACCTTTTGAAAAACAGGAGAAAATCTTTGAGACCTGGGCAAGGTATACATTTCTTAGATATGATATCTAAAACACAGTATAAAAAAGAAAAAGTAAGTTGGACCTCATTAAAGTTCTAAAACTTTGCACTTCAAGAGGACTATTTGAAAAATGAAATAACCAACAATAGTCCAGGAGAAAATGCTTGTAAAACATATCCACCAAAGGACTTGTCTCTAAATATACAAGTAACACAATCAATAATAAGGAAATAAATATCCAATCCAAAAGAAAAAACAGACCAAAGGCATGACCAAACAAGTTACCAAAGAATTCAGATTAATGGCTAATAAGTAAAATAGCTACAATACATGAGACAGAAAATAACAAATGTTGGTGTGGATGTAAAAATACAGGAAAGCCCCTGCATTGCTAATAGGAATGTTAATCAGTGTGCAAATTAGGGAAACAGTTCACTGGTTTCTCAAAAAGTTCATCATAAAGTTACCATATGACCCAGCAATACCAATTCTAGGTATCCACCCAAGAAAAATGAAAGCATATGTCCACACAAAGGCTGTCATGTGAATATTCTTAGCAGCATTATTCATAACAACCCTAAATTGGAAATAATCTAAATGTCTACAAACTAATAAAAAGATAGACAAAACGGAGTATTACCCTTTCAATGGAATACTACTAAGCAATGAAAAGGAACAACTCACACACACTGTCAGAAATGAACCTAAAAACATTATGCTAAGTGACAGAAGTCAGAGACAAAAGGCTTCCTATCACATAACTCCATTTATATGAAATGTTCAGAAAAGACAAACTAAAAGAGACAGAAAGTAGATTAGGGGTTGCCTACGGTTGGGGTAGGATTGGGCATCAGGGATCTTATTGGGAGAGAAAAACATTCTCAAGATTTATGGTGATGGTTGTACAACTCAACAAAGTTATTGAAAGTCACCAAAATGTACACTTGAAATGGGTAAAATGTATGTGAAATGTTTCTCTACAAAGCTGTTTATAGAAAGAAGGAAAAACAACCAGGAAATCCATGACAAACATCCAAGAATGAAGCATATGATCTTGGAAAATAAATAAAATTAACACTGACCTTAAAGATACAAAATACTTAATTTCATCCAAACAGATTTGAAGAAAATGAATAATAAAGTCCACTGTCTACTGGGTTCTGAGCAGTTGTTTTCTAGGTTGATGTTGAATTACACTAGAAAACTGGGCTTTTCCCATGAGGCCATACTCTCTTCACATGAAATCCAGAACACCCACAGAGAGCCTGACTCGGAATCAACCTCCATGGACATCTGAGCCCTTTGTACCCTGGCTTTCTGCGTGACTACCAGAACTGTGTGTGTACTGTAACTATAAACACAACTATTTACCAATCAACAGAGTGGCAAACACAGGACAGAACTTCTCAACACAGGTCTCCTTGAGAAATCATAGACAAAGCCTTTGCTACATGGCAGTTTACAAAGATGTTGTTAATTCATAACCCAGAGACTGTATTGAAGGGAAAGACAAATTAAGCTATAGTATGGTTTGTGCAAAGCAAAACTCAAAAACATCTCATGTGGGCCAATAAATAACCTGTATAACTTTTAATAGGAAAAAAAAAAGTGGAGTTCAAAAATATTCCTGATTCATAATTTAACCAAGTTTTAAAGAAGTGTTTCCCGTTCATAAATATCTTGAACATTCTCTTCTTTAAACAGCAAATAGACAAATTCAGATAAACATAGTTAAATTCCCAAAGCACCCTTGAGGGGCTGCAATAGCTTAGGGAAATATCAAGAACAACATCTGCCTGAGAAAACTACTCTGCTATGTAAGAAGGAGATGGTATCAAAGAAAATAGAAACCTTCTCAGAGAACTTTATTAAGTATCACATTTTCTCCAACTGTTGATTTTAGAGCATTTCAGCTGAGGGTTACTTCCACTCTGTCAAATAAATATACATATCTCAGACTAGCTGGGTTACACAGAAAAGCATTTTAGGTTGAGACAACATTAAATATCAGAGGTTCACTTAATTCACAGCTTAACACTTCTCACTAAAAATTGATAGCAAATTGTTCAAATGAACTTTTACTATCAATTTCAAAACAGTGATTAAAAAAAAGAAAGGAAAATATCTCAAAATGGATCAGTGATCTCAGTGTAAACAACTCAACAGGTTGACCTGGTCCAACTGGAAGGCATAAGTAAAGAATTAAATTCAACTAGAGCAGTTAAGAGTGAAATTCACTTTGTGATACAAATAAGCTATTGAAAAAAGTACAAATTCATAGATAAAATTAAAGAGAAATCATAGAAACCCCATGCTGAACTCAAAATAAACAATGTAAGTTGTGCTTCTCTGAAATGTTCCATATCATGGTGAAGTCACAAATGAATGGTTTTTTCAAGAAAACAAGGTATACTCTTCATTACAAAAGAAATGGGGCTCAGAGCACAGTTTGATTAATAAGTTTAAGTAGACTCATGAGCTAGAAAAAAAATTAGACTAGGAAATTAGACTAGATTAGAAAAAAGTGAGAGAATTAGACTAAATAAACAAAGACAAAGAAATATCATGTTAATAGAAAATTTGATTTAAATATTAACTTTTCATAGCTACTAAATACTAAATAAAATATTTCTGATTATTATAGGGATTTAAAACATAGTGGCATTTCAACCAATAGAGACCTAATAGAAATGTTTTTAAATACCCAGGGCAGATATTTGACCGTCTAGAAAGCTATATCAGAGCCTATATTTTATTTGTTGAGTAAATCTTTCTCTTCGAGTAATGGCAGGAATGAGAAGAAAGGACAGGAGTATCACCCATCACCAACCAGTTGAAGAGAGATCAGTGGGGGTGGGGGAAGGCCAGTGATTATTTTATATCTTCCTTTCTCTCAGTGTTTTTGTTTCTGATTTAGTCATATAATAACACTTTAAAATCTTTCCACTTCAAAAAACACCTATGCTTTTCATTAAGATGATTACACATCACAAAATGAGTAAGTTGTATAAATTTAATAATATAATCAACACATAATATATATTTCATATCTATATAAATAATTTAAAACCTTATTTCTATATTGAAGAGCTAAAGAAGTTGTGGCAATTAATCAAGAGTAAGGGCTTATGTCTGCTGAAATTATCCAGTTACCTAATAAATATTTAGACAAAACAATGAAAATTTATGTTTTCAAAATGTCTTATACTGGATTATAGTAAATAAGAGCCTATTTTTAAAAAGTGTATGCCAAAGGTATTCTTTATTTGAGGGTGGCATCACAGACTGAGAGGGAGCAGGGTGGCAAGGCAGATGGACAGTGGGAATAGACACAGCATGTGGCCAAGGAGGCCAGGGCTCCTGAGAACATAGCTGTTTGGCTGGTCATGGAGGATGGGAGTTCTCCCCAGGGACAGTGGAGCTTCTGTATGTGAGAACAATCCATGAGGGAAGAGGACAGGAGTACATGGGGCAGAAAGAGAGAGCAAGAAATGTATATGCAACCTTTTTTGGTCTTCTGTCTCCTTTTTCTCACTGGTCAAAGTGTGCCAAAAATTGGTGAGAAAAGCCTGAGCTCAGAGGTTCTGGAGTGGCTCAGCTTGGGTCTCAGGAGACAAAGGGTGCCCACTGGGCATGTGGGGAAAGCTCAAGGGAGCAGCCATGTGAAAGGGGCCAGGAGCACCTGGCCCACCATAAACTTAGATTCACCCAAAATAATTTCTAAGGTTTAATAATATTTTTCCAAAGGTTAAAATGTATATTATGAAATCTTAAAATTTCCTTTTAAAAAGTAATTACAAATTTCAGTATGTTATATGCAATATCAGAATTTATATTCAAATAAAGCTGAAAATAAAATAGATTTTACTTCCTCATTAATAAATCCTTCTAGAATGGAATTTTCAGCAAGATAAAGGGTCCAAGTTCACAATGTATAAATCATGGCAAAATGAAGCAATTATGAGATTAAGAGTATAAGAATTTAGAATGTCAAGTGGTATTAAGTGAAAATAAGTTATCTACACCATATTTAACTAAGGCCAGGATCTCATAGAACTTTGTTATTCTGGGATGAAACTTGAAATTGGATGAGTCATAGACTAACACAATATTTCAGAACTACAGTATTTATTTCTCATTATTAAAAAAAACCCTTATCACTTACCTTGTATATAATATAAAATCGGGGCAGGGAGGGATCCAAACAAATTTTAATAAGCTTAGTGGAGCTAAATCACAAACCAAGAAAGTTCCAAAGGGGGCTCTGTGGCCTGGCTTCTCTTCCTACTTGATAGGAAAGACTGTTCTGGGAACACAATGCTATTCTAAGTTAGATACTACTCCCCTCAATAGACCACTTAAAGGATTTCAAAACAAGTCAGCATGTTGTTAGAAAGATAACATTTGAAAAGGGTCTAGGAAATGGAATCCATGTCAATTGCCTACTAGATTACAATGTCATCCTCTGTGTTAGGACTTTTTAAAATTTGGTTATAAGAGAATGTTGGGGCCCACCCTGCCTGGTTTCAGGAAGCTGTAACCCCCCATGACTTAGGCTAAGTGAGAGACCTCTGAATCAGAAGCCACTAAGGAGACAAAACTTATTTCCCTGGCATGAACGCTGCCTGTTCTGTGCCTGGCCTCCAATGCTTGATCAGTTAGCCAATGACAGGTAAGATTTCCCATGGGGGGAATCATCTAAGACAGGCATGATCACGTGGAGGCCTCAGGGAAGAGACTCGGGGCTGTGGAAATGAAGGGGTGATCAACATCAATCCCTGCCCCCTCAGCTTTGTCAAAGCCTGAGTTCTTGTTCTTAGTTGTGAGAATTCCAAGTCTCCTGGGTGCCTTTGTCTCCTCTGTTGACTCAGGCCTGCAGAAATAACTAGGGTGGTGTAGTCCAGACCAGAGTCGGCAGACCCCCTGGGGTAATCAGGCCTGGGACACAGAATATGCAAGATCCTGTGAGATCTGCTTGCTGGAGGATGCTATTAAATTAGAATATGAAGGCATGGGCGGGAAACGAGACTAGCCTTTTAGGTCTTGTAATGATAAAACTCCAAGCTCTGCCCAGAATCCCAGCAGGAGTTCTGTCAGATCCTTTGAAAATTACCTGTCCCTTTTGATCTTCCCTGCCAGACTATAATCCACAAACCATGTCTGTATTCTTAATATAAACCTGCTTGGGCGGGAAGACGGGGCGCTCTCCACTAGAGAGAGTGGCTGTTTCATCCCTATTTCCCCACAGGACTCGGTTGTCCCTGTGTATGTTGTTCTCGTGTTTCAATGAGTATCCACAGCAGGGATGGATACTGCTGGCCGGTATCCTCCACAAGAGAACACATGACATTGAGGATCAAGTGCAGTAGGGCCTATTATTCTGCATATTACACTTATTTTAGTCACAGGTGTCTGCCAGTGTAACTTTACAACTTTAAAATATCAAGGCAGTGAAAGAGTCAGCATAAAGAAAAAAGGAAAGAAATAGATACAAAAAATATATACAAAAGAAAATATACTCTGGAAAATCTCAATACAGTAGATATTTTTGTCCAACCTTATATTACTTAATCCTTATTTAATTCCACCATTGCTATATGAATATATTCCAAGACTTTAAAAAAATCGAACTTTATATAAAGAACACAAAGTCAATATCCCTCACTATCTGTGTTGGTTTCAGCATATTCAGCATGAGCAGAATAAAGAAATCAGGTATGAACACCTTTGGTGTGTCAGTGACTCGCATCACAGGCAGACCCAGTCACCTAAAGCTGAGCTAAAGGCCAGACTTCCCTAACAGAATCACTGTGCTCCTGTTCAGTTCAGTTCAGTGAGTGGTTCAGACCACTCACACTGCAGGCAAACATGGGTGCTGTAGAAATCTGCTTAAAAATCCCACTGCACAGAGCTATGCTAAGGGTTCAATGAAATAGTGAATAATACAAGTGGGACATACTGCTTCTGTCACTGGGATGGGGACTAGTCTGGAGCAGTAGCTTTCCCCCCAGGATATCAAAGGAGAGAGCACTCTTTTTATAATGTAAATACCAAGATTTTAGTGAAAAATCTAAACCATCAGGTAATTTATCTGAGATCATGGTCTATAGTAGGTTAAATGGTGGTTCCCCAAGACATGTCCACCCAGAACCTGTTAATATGACCTTATTTGGAAAAAGGGTCTTTGTACTAAGTTAAGGATCTTCAAATGAGACTATCCTGGGTTGTGCAAGTGGGCCCTAAATCCAATGACATGTGTCCATATAAGAGAAAGGCACAGGGAAATTAGAGGCACAGAAAAATGGAAGTGAAGCAGTGTGAAGACAGAGGCAAAAACCTGAGGGATGCACAGAAAATCACAAAGACCAATAACTGCTGACAGCAACCAGCCACCAGGACAGAGCTTCCCTCAGGGCCTCCAGAAGAAACCAACCCTACAACATCTGCATGTCAGACTTCTTTGCCAGAATTGTGAGAGAATCCACTTCAGTCATTTTGTGATTATTTGTCTTATTATAGAATTAGGAATAGTAATAATGTGTCCCAGAGTACTTACCACTAAAATGTGTTCTCATTTCACTGTATGAATTCAAAAGAAGTGATGTTGAAGAAAGTATTTAATATAATGGCTGGCATATGAAAGACCCTCAATAAAAGTTAGCTTTCCATCTACCTCCACCTGCTCTCATCCAGCCATTTGGGAGCCCTGCATTGAAGCATCCTGTGCTTCAATGCAGGGCTCCCAAACCATCCACTGAGATAGACCAACCATTCACCAAGAGGGAAATATATAAAGTCTTCCTGGCCAGGACTATACAGGTCAGGCCCTTTCCATAACCAGAGGCAACTGTGCCATCTTTTCTTATTCATTTCTAGTCTATTACTTCCTACAGAGCTTCTCCATTAACCACTGCTTAAACTTTTGGCTTCCCAAATTAACCCAACCCTTATACTTTCAGCTCCTGATTGTCTGCATTTCTGTATTTGGCTCACAGATTGACTGGACTTTATTGTTTTCCTTCAAAAGCAATACAACCCTTACTTTTTCAATTATTTTATAGTTAAGAGTTTTTATTTTCCTGAAATTTCATTTCATCCTCACCACCCCCTATGAGGCAGACTATTTTATTAATATTACATAGAAGTAAGGAGATTTGAGAGGTATTACAACTTTTCCAAGTCACAAAGGCACAAAAAGCAGGGATGGAAAAAATTGTGATCATCACCCCTAAATCCATGTGTTCTTTAGCCTTCAACTATATTATACAGACACACCATTTGCTTTAAAAAAAAAAGCCAGTAAATATCCAATGCAAATGAATTAAATGTGGACCCTTAAAAATGAAAAAAAAATTAAAAGAATAAATTTTCCAGAATAGTGTAAAATATACTGGATAAAGACAAGAGATTGCACAAGACAGAGCAGACCCCGATACATTAAGAATTTCATGATTCCCAGTCAGGGTACATGCCTGGGTTGCAAGCCATGACCCCCAGCAACTGCACATTGATGTTTCTCTCTCTTTCTCTTTCTCCCTCCCTCCCCTCTCTAAAAATAAATAAAATCTTAAAAAAAAAAAAAGAATTTCAGGGAGGAGGGGGAATATGGGGAGAAAAAAAATTAGGACAACTGTAATAGCATAATCAATAAAATATACTTGAAAAAATAAATAAAATAAAATTGAAATTTTTAAAAAAAGGATTTAGGTCAAAAGTCCAGCAGAACATACAAGGAAGCAAACAGAATCAGTCATGGAAGCAATAACATCTAATTTTTAAAAACAAATATTGGACAAATGCCTACAGATGAGGATCAGAAACACTTGACACAGACAACAAACTAAAATTTCTTTCACCAAAGAAGTCATTGAATATAATATTTGTGTAGAAGTTTACATGATATTTTGTGCACTGCCTACAATATAAAGGAGGCCATCTATGTCCTCAATGTGCTTACAGTTTAAACTCACAGGTACAGAGTTACAATAGGGAACATACATCTGGGTCACAAATAATATAAATACTATAGAATGGCACTGCTTGCAATATTATGTCTCTACCAGAATTAGTAGTAGTCTCTAAGAGGCAGTGAACATGCTGGTAAAAATGCAACTGAATGACCACATACAACTTCAGAGCAGCTGTAGGGAAACAAACACATTACCTCTAAGAGAGATTCAGTCATCCACTCGGATTAAGTGTGTACACTGGTATAGCTTCTCACAGGCAGTGATGAGCAAAGGACTCTCAAAAGTCATGTACCAGCAATTCCACACCTATAGCACTGATCACCTAAGCAAATAAGGATGTTCATGGCAGGGTTGTGTATAATAGAGAAAACAAATGCATCCTAAATGTCTAAAAAAACAGGATTGGTCAAATAAGGTAGTGATTCTGTGTATATCTATAGTATAGAGTTCTATTCCTTGACAAGATGGGTGTGTGATGTCGGCTCCCAACTACAAGGCAGACCCAAAAAAATTGGACTTATCTTCTGGAGGGTTAGCCTCTTGCAGTACAGGCTTCCTCTGCTAAGTGACTGTTCTAGGAATCCATCTGTATCAGTGTACCAGCCTGCACTGCTGTGAGAGGCTGCCTTCAGCTTCAGTGAATTTTTCTTGAAGGCTCTATCAACCCATTTGCCCTGAGTGCATGATGGGTGATTTACGAGCACAACTGCCCACACAGCACTGGATGTTCAGCAGTTTTTGACCAAAAATGGCAAGACCCCCGTACCCCTCCCTCCCTATTAACCTGATCTTGACCCAAGAGACTTTTTATTTGTTTGTTTTCTCTGATGAAAAACGTCCTCAAAGGAAATGTTTTGCAGATGTGGAAGAAATGAAACAAAAAATAGCAAAGCTAAAAGGCAACAAAATTGCTGAGTTCAAGAAACGTTTTGAGCAGTGGAAAAAAGTGTCTCTACAGGCGTATCACATCAAATGAAAAGTACTATGAAGGTGACTGAAGTTTTAACATGTAATGTTGGGGACCACCCTGCCTGGTCTCAGGAAGCTGTAACCCCCCGTGACTTAGGCTGAGTGAGAGACCTCTGGATCAGGACCCACTGAAGGAGACAAAACTTATTTCCCTGGCATGAACACTGCCTGTTCATATGCCTCATTCCTTTTCCTGCTTGAACGGCAGTCAATGACAGGTAACAATTCTCTTGGATAGAGAATGAATCTAAGACAGATGCGTTCATGAAGTAAAGACAGGGACAAGACTCACAGGGCTGTGAAAATGAAGGGGTGATAGACATCAACCCCTGCCCCCTTTGTCTTTGTCAAAGCCTGAGTCTTTGTTCTTGGATGTGAGAAATCCAAGTCTCCTGGCTGCCTCTGCTCCTGCCCTTCTCAGGCCTGCAGGGGCAAAACAGCCCAGACCAGAAACGGCGGACCCCCAGGTAATCAGGCCTGAGACATACAGTAGGCAAGATCCTGTGAGATCTGTTTGCTGGAGAATGTTATTAACTTGGAATTTGAAAGGCACAGACAGGAAACCAAAACTGCCCTTTGAGCCCTGTTAGATAAAACCCCAATCTCTGCCCAGAATCACAGAGAGGTTCTGTCTGCACATTTGTAAGTCACCTACTTCTTCTGATCTTTTCTGCCAGACTTTGAATCCACAAACTAAGTCTGTTTTCTCAATAAAAATCTGCTTGGGTATGGACATGAGGTGCTCCCCACAAGAGGGAGTGGCCATGGTGCCCTCCAGGAGAGAGGGTGGCCAAGGCGCTCCCCATGTGAGGAGTGGCCCTTCTGTTCCTATTCCCCCACAGGACCTGGTTGTCTCTGTGTATGTTTTTAGCATGTTTCAATGAGCATCCACAGCCGAGATAGATACTGCAGGATGGTATCCTCCACAATGTAAGAAAAATAAATACACTTATAAGCACTTACATATAAGTCTCAATGGCCATAAACCAAGCTCCCAACAGTGGAAGTCACTGTGTGGAATGATTCCAGTTCAACTTTTTTTTGTTAATTGAAAAAAAGAATAAAAAATTAAAAGATAATAAAAGACACATCCTCAAAGTGACTATATTTATTCTTTTACCCAATGTTTGCCGAGTGCCTCCTGAGAGGACTGTGAAAGACATACAAAGACTAGCCAAACCTCTGACTCCAGAAATGAAGCCTGAGATCCTAGATCACCAGTGGAGACATTTCCTTGGTTAAATATTAATGTTACTCCAACTTACAGGATGAGAATATTATCCATGGGTCACAAAATTTGGAACTGGTTCATCTTCTAAAACTTACCATTGGTCAGTTCTGAACACAATTGAGCTGAACATTATGGAATGTCAATCATAATTCCACAACTGAGTTGTCAGGAAGAAAAATATCTACTACATTTGGAAATGTCAAGTGTAACCCAATAAATGTCAAATAAAATTGAACTGTTTGTAGGACCTTATGGGTATGTGAATGGGAAGCCTGGGCAAGACCGTCTGAAAATGAGACCTCATGTGTTCAACTGAGTTTGTGTTCCTGAAATCAAGGATTCTCGCCCCCTCCCCACCCCGATGGGAGCCTGCACAGTAAGCCATGCTAACTTTCTCTCAAGAGTACTTTATCCTATTACTACTTGGCTGCCCAGTCACTTTTCTAATAAATAATTTTCTCACACATATCTCTGCACAGTGATATGGGGGGCATTACAAAGGCCTATAATTGTTGCCATTAACATATTCTTCAGACAGTTCCATGGGAGTCTTTTCTCAGGAGATACAGCAAACTCCAAAGATATATCCAAGTCAGTAAGGCACAAGACCAAAAGTGCTTAGGACATGGCAGTTTCCATCATGTTGAATAAGATCTTGGTGACCAGATGCAAAACACAAATATCTGTGGTCAGCTTAATATACTTTTCTCTGCTCCATTTGTTTGTCAAAAGAAAGTCACAAATGACTTTCTCTGGACACTCATTCTTTCTCTAAGCAGGGGTGTCAAACTCATTTTCACCGGGGGCCACGCAGCCTCGCAGTTACCTTCAAAGGGCTGAATGTAATTTCAACTCCTTAATCATTAAGGAGTAGTTACATTTATACAGCCCTAAAATTATTTTGGACCTCTGAAGGCAACCACAAGGCTGATGTGGCCCCCAGTGAGAATGAGTTTGACACCCCTGCTATAAGAGATAATATGTTAAACATTTTTAAAAGAGGAGGGCTACTGTGGCTCAGTGGACTGAGTGCTGACTGACCTGCAAACCAAAGCTCACAGGTTCAATTCCTAGTTAGGGCATGTGCCTGGGTTGCAGGCCAAGTCCCCAGTAGGGGACATGTGAAAGGCAACCACACATTGATGTTATCCTCCCTCTCTTTCTCCCTCCCTTCTCCTCTCTCTAAAAATAAATAAAAATCTAAAAAGAAAAAACAAAAGAGGAGGGCGTGCAATAAAATGCTGGTTATGATTCCTTGTTTTAATGAAACTAATATTTACTGAGCACTTTCCTGTGCCAAGGTCCTTTGCACTAGGGATTCAATGGTAAACAATGAGCTCTGAACTTTTGGAAGCCCAAAATCAAGTTAAGAAAACAGATGAGAAGCTAAGACAAAACAGCATATAATGAGTAAAGGGCCTGGAGTGGCAGTGTCTCAAGTTAGGGATACCTAGCTTGAACATGGAAGGTCAGAGAAGTTTCTTAAAGTATTAAAGTACAAAGGGAGAGAAGAATAACACATCCGGGCCCTGGCTTGGTGGCTCAGTTGGGTGGAGCATTCTCCCGTACACCAAAAGGCCAGGGGTTTGGTTCCGGGTCAGGGCATACGCCTAGGTTGTGGGTTCTGTCCCCAGTCGGGGCATGTACAGGAGGCAATAGATCGATGTTCTTGCTCACATCGGCGAATCTCTTTCTCTCTTTCTCTCTGTCTGTCTGTCTGTCTCAAAATCACTGGACATATCCTCAGATAAGGATTTTTAAAAAGGAAGGAAGGAAAGAAGCAGGGGAGGGAGAAAAGGAGGGAGGGAGGGAGGGAGGAAGATAACGTATATCCAAATACCTAAAAGTATTAAAGAAGCTAATGGGATTCAGACTAGTAAGGATATCGTCAATATGGTATTTAAGATGTTGGAATAGTGAATAAATGAGTTAGCAATTAGCTTCAAAAAACTTGGAGAACTGAATATTACTGACAATACCCAAATTAGGAAGCCAGATTAGGAAGTCTGCTCATCTCTCAGGTCAAATTGAACCAAGTATGTCCTATGTCCTTAACACCTGATAGTAACTACTAGGAGTGTTTTGTAATGTGTATGATATTTCATTACAACACACATATATTTGTGTGAAATGACATTCTCCACCCTCAAAGCCACATTTCTTTACAGGACACACTATGTTTCTCCCATAAGACTCTCAGTCTATTCTTTTTGATGTTCGTTTTCCTCTGTCAAACTTACATCAACTTCAACTGTAACTAGTCTGTCTCAGAGTGGTAAGTGGCAGTTGTTTATTTACATGCATTGATAAAAGGGAAAGTATCTTACAGCCCCTTTCTTTTACCACTGAGTCAACTGTACATCCCACCTCCTCTTCTGTGGACTCAGATTCCATCTGAGACTGACCAAGTGGAATGTTCAATCAACAAGAGATCCAGAATGTTACCATCACCTTCTACCATGCCACCTCCCCCATGCTACTTCCAGAAGGTCCAACCGTCTCCAGATGCCTGTCATCAATGGCTCTGTCCTGATTCCAGCTCACACAGGGAGACTTTGGTTAAGCCACCACCATTACTTGTCTTGCCTTCTAACTGTTATCCCTGCTTCTGCCCTTGGCCTCTCCATGGCCTGGTTTCAGCAAAGCCAGAAGATCCTTTCCAAATATGTCACTGCTCTGCTCAAAGCCACTGCAGTTTCATAAAGTGGCAATTTACCATGTAACCCAGCAATTCCATCCTAAGGATGTACTCTATTAGTTTTCTTTTGATATAACAGATTACAATAAACTTAACGGTTTAAAGCAACACTCATTAATTATATCAGTGTTTATAGATCTGAGGTCTGCATGATGGGACTGGATTCTTTGCTTAGGGTCCCACCAAACTAAAAGCAAGGAGTTTATCAGGACTGTAACACTCATTTGGGGCTCAGGATCATCTTTCAAAGCTAACTGGTTATTGGCAGAATTCAGTTCCTTACAGCTTTTGGATTGAGGTCTTCATTTCCTTAACACACAGTAACCTTAATTGTATCTGTAAAGTCCTTTTTGCCAGTAACATCACATATTTATAGGTGCATCACCCACAGGAATGGAGGTCATGGGGCTAGAATTCTGCCTACTATAAAACTCTACAGAAACAAAGAACATATTCCACACAAAGATTTACACATAAATGTTCACAACAGAACCAAAACAGGTAAAAAAATTCAAAACAACTTCAAAGTCCACCAGTTGGAAATGAATAGACAAAATGTGCTATATCTATACAATGGAATACTCTTCAGAAACAAGAACAAACTACTAATACATTTGGCAACATGAATGAACCTTAGAAACATCATATTAAATGAGATATGTACTTCTACTAAGAAGCCAGAAACAAGAGACTATATGTTTCATAATATAATTTACATAAAAAGCAAATCTATAGGAACAGAAAGTAAATAAATGGTTGTCTGTGAGGGTTATAATGGGATTAATAGTAAATACATATGACAGATCTTATTGGAGTATTAAAATGTTCTAAAACTGGACTATGATGATGTTTGCATAACTTGGTATACTTATTACCAGAAGTCATTGAACCAGCTGTACATTTGAAATGGGTAAATTTTATATGTAAAATGACTCAAATAAACTTATTTAAATACTTCAACATTAAAATTAAATAGAAACACTGCAAAGTGGTTACTCATGTTGTGCAAATTTCAAGTCAGTACCCCCCATTACTTACAAAGCCCTACAGATTTGCCTTCCCCATACCCATGACCTCATTTTCTACTGTGCTTTCTCTTTCCAATATGCCGTTCCCGACCTACTGACCTCCTTAACAGCTTGAGTACTCCAACACACTCCAATTTATCTTGTCAACCCAACCCTTACAATTAACCTATCACTGCTTTAGGCCCAGCTCTCTTGAACCAGTTCTGAATTCAAATGGTCCTGACCATTGGAAGATCATGGAGAGGATGCTCAGTGCCTCCTCTGCTCCCCTTTGCTCTCTCACAGGCTAAGGGAACATACAATGAAAAAGGACCACACTGTGAAAATCATAGCAGTTGAGCATGGTAATACTTAAGAGGACAGGCAGATGACATTCTTTGGAACAGAAGTACTCCATCATCTGTCTCTAGCTGCCACTAGGTGCCACACTGAGCCACTGGAATGTAAGAGCTGACTCCACCAGGAATGCACAAATCACTGTTCTGCTGAACTGCTTTCTCCCTGCCACTCCACACCCTGTCAAACTAATCCAGTTTACTTCAGTTATTTCCATGATGGAATTTCCTCAACATTTGCAAAATAATGGCAATATCAACCAACTAAGATCCTAAAATAAAAAGGAAACACCTCCACTTCATCAGAATCACTTACACAATGAAATTCACTTCCACGTAATTCCAAAAGAAACCATTATTTCCACTTTTTACACCAGGTTTTTTTCTTCTTTTTGTAGTGAGAATAGTGCATCCTCCCTGTAACCATCAATGACTTTCCCGGAGACTGTAGCTCTGACGGTGGTGGTGAAGGGGGGGCTCTTTCTTTATTCCTGCCTAATCTCTCATCCAAGTCAAGGACAGAAGCTTAGGAGTTCCAAGAACACCACCAGTTAACCTCACAAAACTATTGTACAGTTTCTCAACCAGCCTCTACAACAACCTAGATTGCATGGGAAAGGAATTTCCTTTTGCAAATGAAATAAAGAGCTGTTATCAGTGAATAATGAGATTCACTGATTTTTGAGAGATCAGAAACAAGCAAACTCTGCAGCAGATCCAATATGCCAATCTCAGACCTCAGGCACAAAGTTAATCTACCTTCCCCAATTGGACTGATACCCATGACTCCATGGGGTATTTTAAATTTTATTTTAATGAATATTTTGAAGAAAATAAGGATGTCTCTGGCTCTCCTACTTTTTATTATGCTCTGTCAGATAACCTTTTCAAATGCTCTGGAACATGTTCTGGGGCTTTTTTTTTTTTTGCTTTAAAGGCAATACACGCTAAGATGGGCACAGGTTAAAATCCCAAATCTGACATTCACTAGCTTCAGAGACAAGTAACTTGCCTAAGGTCACAAAACTAGTAAGTGACAGGAGAGGGGTCTGAACCAAGACAGTCTGCTTCCAGGATCTAGGGGATTAGTCACTATTCTAAGTCCCTCTCATTCACTATTATAGTACCTTCTACCCTTACCACCAACACCATCCTCCTCATCATCATCACTACCAGAGAGCCATATTATAGACCTAATTAAACTGTTTTTTTAAATTAAATCTTGACCTCTGAAAAGCCACATTCAGCAAATGCCACTCAATAGTCACCACATTCATTTATTTTTCTAATGCTATTCCAGTAAAGTAGAGAAGAAAATGTCACAAAGCTCATTTTGCAGATTGGGGGACTGAACTAAAAATTATTCAGTCTCCCAGCATCACCTGGCAACTGAAAGGCAGAGAAAGAACTGACGAAGCTTGACTCTATTTGCCCAGCATTAAGTCACCTTAAAAATATTTAAGCTTCCCATGTGAAAATAGGTAGGACTGTTTCCAGCCACCTGATATACCTGGAAAAAAACAAGGGCAGGCTGACTTGCTAAGCACATTGGAATAAATAAAGTATTAGGACATGAGTAAGGGCCTATCATAAAGAATTTATGTGTCACAATCAGCATAATAACTGTGTCATTTCTTATCGTTTTGCATTCAGCCTAGATAACTCAGTGACTGTAAAAGTGTCAGATGAACTGGAAAAAGAGCTGACATCTCTTGCAGGAGTTGAGAATATCTGAGAAGGATCCTAACAAAGTGTAGTGACAGCAAGGACAAGGGCAGAGTTTAAAAAGCAACTTACCACTTAATTTTTATGTTTAACTTTTATATTAAAAAGACAGCAAAAACAAATTGAGATGGCTCTGAAAAACAATTCAATAAATATTTTCTTAACTGAACAGTTAATATTACTAAAAAAGAAACTCTGTCCAAAGCAAAATGAATGTCAAATGGGCCACTGATGCCTACAAAGCTCATTCTATCACTCACTGGCAAATATTTTTACCTATTTCAAAACAGACAAGAAAAAATGACTTTTAAAGATTCCACTAGACCATCAGAAAGGCCCTAAAAAACTCCAGAGCTTTATAGTATTTTCCTAAAAGTCTGCTACATGCACATTTCCCAACACTTAACTAAAACAAACCTCTTAAAATTAATAAATTACCTGTCAAATCCCATAAAAACAGATGGTCACTTGGAACAGCAGAAAATGTTATCATTTTGTTTTACACAGCTGTTTAGTCTAGGAACAGATCTTTCATTTTCCATAACATACAATAAAGCTTGTCTAAGATTTCTTATATTATGCATAAAAATAAAAACTTCATGCAGCTGCTTTTGTGTTATACATCTGGTAATTGTTGAGGAAACATCTTTAATAGTAAAAAGATATTATAATAAATAAAACTTAAAATTAGCCTTTGTTTTCTCTTAATTATCAAGCTACTTCGAAATGATTTGCTATCAAACGATTTAAAGTTGTTGAGTGATCCTAAATTGAGGTATTCTATTATGCTATTTAACACAATTAAGAATTTATTAGCAATCACTTATTAGTGAGAAAGTATACATAGCTGAATATCTGATGTCACAATTGTTTCTTCCTGTTACTTCTTTCAAGATGTTTTTTACAAATTCTATCAGAAATCTGACACATGAAACAATAAGTCAACACAACATTAGTGTCACACATTTGAAATGAGATTTTGATTTGTTAGTCTCCAACACATTATTTACATTACTATAAATCATGTGAAGATGACATTGGTACCTAAGAATAATTATGAAATAACCAACACCAAGAGCATGCCTCTTATGCTTAGAGCTCTCTTGGTTCTATATTTTTAGCAAAGAACATAAAACTTGATAGCTAAATATATGGCTACTTTTTTTCACATTACTTGCCAGAAACATCAATGTTTAACTCTTCAAAATGTCCACAAAATATATATGTTACATTCCACTATTGTAAGAGTGAGGGAATTTGTATGGTAGGGGATTCATTTGGTATTGGCAAAATAATTAAAATTTTGACAAGCCACACAGAGTTAACTATCAGGAAGTTTTAGTATCACTCCCCTGTTTAACATCTTCCAAAGGATCCTACTGAACACAAACCAAATCCTTTGAGCATACAACATACCAGTGACCTCCCAAACCCTTCCCTCTCTCCAACCTCACTTCCTTCCACTCCCTGACCACCTATGCCCAAACCTCTGTCTGACCAGCTTTCTGTCTCCTGAAGTGGCTGAGCTCATGGCCAGTACCTGTGTTCCACCTGCTTGGGACATGCTTCCCTTAGATCTTCTTGCAACTGTTCAGCATTCATATCACAAATGTCATTTCCACATAAAAGCCTTCCTTGACCATTAGCCCCTTCCCTACCCTTCCATCACTAGCTCCCTATCATCTTTCATTTTCTTCACAGCATTGGTAACCTTTGGACATTATTTTGTAATTTTTTACATGTTTATTTTCAGTCTTCTCCCAGTAGAATTTAAGTTCTTCTATCTTGTTCATAGCTACAACTCCAGCACCAATAACCTATATATAATAAATGCATACTGAATGAAGGAATTAACATTATTTTCCACCAAACTGACTAATAATGTGATTGAAGTAGCCAAACAATCCATTTGGATCCAACTTGTATCTCGGATACCCCACTCACTACAGCCATCGCAATCAGTTTTAATCACAGGATGGAGTGAAGAATCTGTGAGGCCCAGGGGATGTCCCTAGAGCCCATCCCCTTGAAGCTTCTGCCCAAATGGGCTCCAATGGGCCTCTTCCTAAAATCTGACCTTACATGGGAAAAACATGGTACCTCCTCAGTGCAGTCCGAGGCTGAAATGCTAGCCAAAATGTGGCTATTTGCAGAAAAGGTGGATGATCTGGACATGAGCGACATGAGGCACCTAACCATACAGGATGGGCCAGGTTGAGGAGAGGAATGACACAGGTAGTTGATAATCCCTATGACGCACATTCTCTTACAAAACTCCAGAGAGCACAGGAATGTAGACTTTAAATCAGGACTCCCAGGTCTTTCTGAAGATATGTTTATCAAGGTAAAACAATTTATGCCATTTTGGATACCTGTATTTTAGTCTATATGATAGACTGTTACCTTGATTTATAACTCTGTATTTGGAACTTGGGCCTTTGTACCTTTGTCCCTGGTCCTGCAAATGTTGCGGTGGACCCATCTGCCACTGGGATACTTAATCAAGCCTCTTGAGTTCTCCCAGCCTGTTTCCTCACTGGAGAATGAAATAATTCCTGTCCTCCAACACCTCTTATTATGTGAAGAAAAATGAGATCATAATACATAAAAATCTATAAAAAGCATACTTTAAAAATATTTGTATTTTGTTCTTCCTTACCTGCCACCCTATATACTCCAGTAAGCAAGGACCATGGTAATTTCCACTGCCAATTTCAAAGGTACAACAGCTTCTAACAAACTTTTGAGGTGGATAGTGTTTTGCCTCATTCATTTTTTTTCAGAGTATTAAGTATTCCAAAATTATTTCTTTATCCTGCCAGAAGTCTCATATCCTTCCAGAAGGAAAAAATATCAAAACTGCCTAAGAGTTCAGACATTCAAAGAAGAAGAAAATGTTGAAAAAGTAACTTCTAGATTTATAGTTATTTATAGTTATAGAGGCATGCCAACTAAAAAATACCTCTTCCACTATTTAGCACACTG
Organism: Phyllostomus discolor; assembly: GCF_004126475.2. NCBI lineage: Eukaryota > Metazoa > Chordata > Mammalia > Chiroptera > Phyllostomidae > Phyllostomus > Phyllostomus discolor. The sequence continues at coordinate 60,904,660 of NC_040909.2, forward strand.
ACTATAGCCCAGTTTTCCAGAAAAAGCACACAGCATTATCAGTGTGTGCATTTACTAACCTCTAATCAGTGGCTGGAATGACTAGCACATGATGCAATTCAGATCTCTCAGGTTGCCGACCCATCCCAGAAAAACGAAGATCTCAGAGATTTAATAAATCAAGAGCACAAAGAGAACACATTTTTAAAAAGCTAGGACAAATAAAGAGAAACTCAAAAACTTGAAGATGGCAGAGGAATAAGCTGGCAAGAGGACACTAAACATTAAAATGGACTCAGGCCAACACAGAACAAGAGAAAGTGAAATAGGATTTTGTTCAACTGAGATTCAAAAAGACTGCACTTCAGATTATCAAAACCCTTTTACATGACACATTAAACACATCAAGTCGAGTACAATGACCACTGCAGAAAAATCACAAATCACCAAAAAATAATGAAAATCTCTATCAAAGCACCCTTTAGAGTTCATCAACACATAAACTTTATAATTTCCTATATACGCAGACAGTTTTGTCCCATCTCTCAGGTCTACAAGTCAAGTAAATTCAGCAGGAAACTTACCTGTAAATAATAAGTACAATTATAATTAAAACAGCTAACAATCATTAAGTGTAGTTATCTGATTATAAAAAATGAGTTATTACAAGAATGAGGAGACTCACAGCAAATCTCTGATGCAAGAAATGTTAGTCCCTTTTTAGATGGGGAAACTAAAGCACAGAGGGATTAAGTACTTGCCCAAGACCCCATGCCATAAAATTAGAAGAAAAATACCTGAGTAGCTCTGGCTTATAGAGGCAGCCAACACAAAAATCCAGAGAGGTAACAGAATCAAGAGCTATGAGAAACCTGACACTTTATCTGCCATGTCTCCCATAAATATATGCTTATTACCACTATGTACAAGGATGCAAAGCACAGTGAATTTTTAAAAAAAATGAAGCCAATATGAAACCAGGCCTGAAAACTCATGGTCTTGGTGGAAAAGGAAGAACTTATTGATAGGATCCTACACAGGGCTTTCACATACAATCTTTCATTTGATCTTCACAACATCCCTAAATTGTTATTCCCAGTTCACAGAACCCAAATATGCCAAGCAAGTCATTCAGAGTCACAAAAGTATTCAGTGGCATTGTCCACATGTAAACTGGTATTAATTCAATGTTAATCCACTTAGCATCCCCTAATTGTCTGGGGATCAGGTTCTCCTTGTCATTCAAAATACTAAACTACAAAGGTGGATAAAAAGAAATCAGCAGTATCTAATCACAATCATACACAGTGTTTGACCCCACACCTAGAAAGTGTGGAGAGGAATGACTGAACACAAAAACCACAGCTCAGATTCAGACCTATTTAAATATTCTTTCCACCACACCAATATAGTCACTCAAGATACTACTATACAGGAAATTCATGTTGTAAATGTAAAATGTCTATCACAATAGGTTCAGCCCCTGGCAAATTAGAATAAAGACAATTGGGCCCATTTTCCAATAGTCATGGCTTTCTTGGTCACTACAGAAACAAAGTCCTTTGGTCAGCTGGGGTACATTTGTAGGCTATTATGAAAACTCACTTTATTAGTGTCAATCACTTTTCTGATACAATCTGTTTATGTTATTCTAAGACTAGATCTATATATAGCAACCTCCACATTTATTCCATTGATTTCTTGGCATGGTTTCAAAGAGAAATGCCATATATTGTGAACTATCATACAGAAAGTATTTGTAAGTACTGGTTTATTATAATATTCTTGTAATAATTATTATAATTTTCTATTCTACTCTATAGGTTATTTAGGTCATCATATTGTAGCAAACTGCATAGTCACTTGGTCTAACGTACTCTCAGTTAATTTCTTCATCTACCACACTCCATAAATCAGTAAGTCCCATGGGCCCCACCTCCAAAAGATATCCCCTATATATATATATATATATATATATATATATATATCCACTTTTCCCCAGTTCCTCTGCTACCCTCATCATCTAACCACCACCTTCTCTGTTAGATGATCACGGCAATAGCCTATCTCTTCCTGCAGCCTGTTAATCCATTCATCACAGGAAAATTCATAATAGGGAACAACACATCCTGGTTTGGCTGAGACTTTCTTGGTTTTAAGCTCTGGAAGCACTATATCCCAGGAACCCTCTCACTTCTGGGTAATACAGGATAGTTGGTCATCTAGTCAATGGTAAACATTTGTTTTCATATAAAGATAAGATCAGGTCATTGCTTGTGGTCACATAAAATCATGGCCCTATTCTTTTGCCTTCCCTGGAGGCACACTGTGCCCTGTATCCTTGCAGGTCCTTCTTCTGGGTCCTCTTTGACTCCAGGTTCCACCTGTGGGACGTTAGCAGATGTGATGCAAGGAGAGGCTTGATACATGCTTGTGGTTAGGTTTGCTCTCTTCTTTTGTGGACATTTCCCCATGAAGACATGTCCCTAGGTATGCCACTGCTTCAAGGACAATGACTTTAACATGGAGCAGACCTGGACCCAACCAGATGCCTGCTGCCATATCCAGTGAGGCCCTGAATGGGCCAATATACAAACATTCGAGCAAGAACAAATGATTCACTGATGGTTTATCATCCAGCATTGTTGAGATGCCTAATAGATATAAATTTTATTAAAATCTTTCTGTAGCTCCCCATTCACTTACAATAAAATCCAAAAATATTTTAGGCTTACAATGACTTCTCTTACCTACCTCTCAAATCTTACCCCACTGCCTTTCCCTAAATGCCAGTCTCACAGGTCTTTCTGCTTTTCAATTTATAAAGCCATTTCCATTTCAGGATCTCGGCCTCATCGGTCACCTCTGTCTGGAACACCTTACTTCTAATTCTCCTGACTGGCTCCTCCCTCCTAAGTGTCAGCTTAAAATCACCTCTTCAGAGAAGATACCAAAAGATGTTGAACAAATAAAAAGTGATTTGGTCTGATATGAAATCACAAGCCTTTTACCTACAGAAGTTAAAAGAAACAATAAAGAAATCATTCTCTGTCATTAATTGTATATGGTTCCATACTACTGACAAAGTGGAAAATTTCAGCTATCTGCTTTCTTCAGGGACTTAGTGTACACAAGAGACCCTTTAAACTCCAGCCCCTGCAAAGTTAAAAGGCAATGAATAACAGTGGATGTGTTTCTATACTGAGAGTATTTTTGTGATGTAAACCACAGTAGCCCCAGTTCCTGGTTCACTAATGGGTGCTGCTTGCACCATTTTGTGGCAGGAGAAGGGGATATACCAGGACTCCTAAGGATTCTAAGAAAATCAACCCAAGAAAAGAAGAGACAGGATGTCAAGAAGGCTTCAAGCAAGGAGGATTAAGGAGGTAACCTGCCCAGTCTAGGGTGTGGGGGACTAAGCTCTGGGGAGCAAGAGAGTAAAAGATGGACCAGAGTCTCTGGGTTAAGACAAGCAAACTTGTAAGCAGGGCTCTGGATGGTAAAGGCCCTTGTCCCTTGCCTTTGGGCTCAGCAATAAAAGGCCCTTGACGTGGTGTTTCTGTCACTCAGAGGTGCTCCATTCTGCCTGGAATTTGTGATGCTCATTGTAGTTACTGAAGGTGTGATCTCAGAATCCAGCTTATGTGGACCTCCTAGGGCCTCTTAGAAGATTTTTCTACAATCTATGAATGAGGATGATGACATATCTCAGAAATGTCTTATGAGTATTCTTTAAGACAAGGCAGAAAAGCACTTAACAGTGTATGTTAAACACACACCAATTCTCAAGTTAATGTTAGCTATTACATTTCTACCACCTTGCAAAAGCACTGAATAACTACTGTTGAGTGTTTGAGTAAGTGAAAGCCCAGCTTCTGCTGAGGTGTGTTCTTCTGCTTAAAAACGGAAAAAACCTTGGAAAGGTAAAAATCTGTCTTCTAAGACAGCAATCAAGATAGTAGATATGAACATTCTAGTCATGACAAAAACATTTCACTTTGTAAATGTGCTCATCAGCAATCTGGCTTATACATCATTCTTATAGGTTTGGTTGATAAATATCTAACCACCTTAGTCTGATGAATTCTGACTGGATACTCAAAGTTTCCCAACCTAGAAAAGCAAGGAGTGGTCAGGTTTATTAAAAACAATGCCCCTTGAGGAGTTGTCCACAGAATTCTTTGGGAAGGCAGCCATCTCCAGTTCCCTCAGGCAGCACACTTCTCTTACCCACTAGAATAACTACTTAGACACACAACTAGCAAAAGTATCTGAATTATAACTTCTCTTAAAACCTAGTACCACCAATTATTAACCAATTATTTTGAGGGCTGTTACCATGACACCCAAAAAGAAAAAAGAATTAAGGCCAAGGTTTTTATTTTGGGGTCAGAATAAAGTCTCTACCTTAAATGTGTTACATTTAACAAGGAGTCAGAAAGGAAATGTAATGGGGCTTCACTCTTCCAGGAAGCCCCACCCCACATCTGACCACCAGCACACACAATAGTATAGGCACCCTCCCCCCTGTATGTCTGTAACATCTGGCCATGCCCCTACCATCAGAATGACCACCCTGCATCCTATGGGTTATATATCCATCAGTCTCTCTACCATGCAGCAAACATCTTAGAAGCACCAACCATTCTTAGTCATCCTTGTGCTCAACCAATCTCAGTGCCTAACTCATTTCAGGCACCCAATAACTATTAAATTAATTAACACTACATGGAAAAAAGATTATATTTACATGTATTTCTGAACCCTCCCTGGTTTCCTCTTAGTCCCCTCTCTTATTTCATCAAAGTGTAATGAACAACATTCTCACAAGGATGGAAAACTACTGTCTATTTCTTTTTCTGAGAGTAGAGGAGCCAGTGTGAAAAATGGCACTGAAATGAGAATAATTGGGGTACCTTTCAACTGAAATGAACACACATACAAGATGCTATAACTCAGAGATTTTCAACCCTTTTCATCTCATGGCACACATAAAACTAATTACTAAAATTCTGTAGCACATTAAAATATATATTTTTGGTGATCTGACAAAAAATTAAGTATAATTTTGATTCATGCACACCAGAGAGCTATTGTTGTGTTGGCTGTTGTCGTTTTTTAGTTTGACAATCTAAGGGAAAAGAGGTCAGTGTCCCCAACTAAATAGTCAGTGCATGTTTTAAAAATTCTTGGGGCACACTGGTTGAAAACTGCTGCTATAACTGAAAGTAGAGTTGGCTGGTGTAAACGGAAGAAAAAGCCACTATGGACAAGGGACTTTCATTCCATGGCCAGCTAGAGCTCAGAGAGAACATCTTGGCAAAAGGTGAAGTTCTTTGTCTATGTTGATTCATTCCTGACAATACCAGAAAACTTGACTGTCCCAGCATTTTGACCATGGCTGTTTTGAGGCATTAGGTAGGAAGACCAGCCTAAAGAGAACCCGGGACCAATTTCTGACACAAAGCTTGCAAAGGCAAAGCTGCTAGGCTGATCATCTACCATGCCCAATAAAGTCTAAGGACATGGGCCAGTGGTATTAGAGAAAAACCACTGGATGAGTACATCAGAGAAGTCCTTCTTGCCAACTGTTAACCTAGTTGGAGATTTCCATGGGGTGTTTGTTCCCTTATTGATTTTTCTAGTCTGTAACCACTTACCGAATGCAAAGATGAATGAGAAACAGCCTGGAATCAAGACTCATCCTACCCAACTGTTTTTATACCTGGCTCCCTGCCATCACCCCTAACAGTGTCAGGAAGGCCCTTTCATCTCCTGTTCATCCTTCATGATTTAATGGGAGAATATATATATATATATATACACACAATATTCTGTCTTACTAAACAGGCTTTATGTTAAGGACAATTGCTATCAAGGAGTCACCCTTAAAGTTACTCTTTGAGTAAGGTGACCAAATACTTTATTGTTAAAATGGAGACAATTTTGGAAAAAATAGCAATATATTTGGGGGTTGCTATTAATAATAGTTTAAGAACAATAGATATATCTAAGTCTGTCCCAGGAAAACCAATAGAGATGGTCATCTATGCTTGGAGACACTTCTGAAAACTTTAAATGCCTGATGACTCTTGAAACCTCCTGTCCTAATTTACAGGAATACACATTATTTCTTATATGAAAAGTACTATGTGAGAGGTCAGCCTACAACTGTATCATAAGGAATGTGCTTCTTCTTTCTGACATACAGACCACACAGGTGGGTTACCCTCTACCCTACCCCATGCACACTGACATGCACAGCATATCATTTATCATCATAGCAAAATCCACAGCAATATAATGCCAACAACTGTACTGCTGGTGGGAATGTACTTTGGTGCAGCCACTATGGAAAACAGTGTAAGGGGTTCCTCCAAAAATTAAAAATAAAATAACTGTAAGATATAGCAATCCTCCTTTCAGATATTTATCCAAAGGAAACAAAAACACTAAAAAAGATATCTGCATCCTCATGTTCATTAAATCTTTATTTATAATAGCAAAGACATGGAAACCACCTAAATGTCCAATGACAAATGAATGTATAAAGAAAATGCATTCTATATACAATGGATTTATTATTCAGCCATAAAAATAAAAAGAAAATCCTCCCATCTGTTACATGGATAGACCTTGAGGGTACTGTGCTAAGTGAAATAAGTCAAAAAAGACAAATACTGCACAATCTCATTTATATTTGGAATCTTAAAAAAAACTTACAGAAATAGAACAGAGTAGTGGCTGCCAGAGTTGAGGGGTGGGAAGTGGGTAAAATGGATGAAGAGAATCAAAAGGCACAAATTTCCAGTTATAAAATAAATGTATCATGGTGGCTATAGTTAATAATACTCCACTGTATATTTGCAAGTTTTTAAAAGAACAGATCTTAAAAATTCTCACACATAAAAATATATGTAACTATGGGTGACAGATTTTTAACTAGACTTATTGTGGTAATCATTTTATAATATATACATATATTTGTATCACAGAAAGTAGTATAATGCTATATATGTCAATATACTCAAATAAGTATACACATACACATAATGACAATATCTATCCATGTTTCCTGTGGGCCAGTCACTATATTAAGACATACGTCACACCTCCCACCAAGTCCATGGGTAGATAGGACTGACATCTCATCTTTTACTGATGAGGAAAAGGAGCCCTAGAGAAGTTAAAACAAATCCAACAAAAAGGTGGAGCTAGGTTTGATACAAAGTCAGTCTCCTTGAAGGCCCACTTTCTTAAATACCTCCACAGTATCTCCTAGAAGATCTCACTCAGAAGGGAAGTTAGGCTAGACCAAAATGAAAGGCAATAATAACCATGACAATGATCCCAGCTACCCATTACTGAGACTTTAGGGTATACAACTCCACTAAATCTTCTAAGTCCATAACTTCACTCTCATGGTTCCCTAAGAAGTGAGTGTTATTATCAATATTCAACCCAGTTACAGATGGGCAAACTGGGGATTCTAGAGGTCAAATCACTTGCCTAGGGTACAGCCAATATATAGAAGATGCAGGATTTGAATTTAAGGCCAACTCCATGGTGATCTCCACTGGGTTAGAAGGCCCTTTGTGAAGGAAAGAACATGGAAGGAGGCAGGAAGAAACAATGTGGCCACACACTAGGAAACAGCACAACAGGGCAGTGTGTCAAAGACAGACTGTGACCATGTCATGCACAGCTGGCCATCTAAATTTATCTTGAATCTGCCAGAGAGACCATGACTGTGTCATGTACAACTGGCCACATGAATTTACCCTGAATTTGCTAAAGAAGGGAAAGTAGTAAAGAATTCTGAGCAAGAGGAAAGTAATAAAGGGATCTAAATTTTCCCGTATTTATGATACTTTTATGTAGGTTACTTAGAAAGAAAATATGTTTATGTGAAGCTGTTTTTCAGTGATACATCTCCCACCTGAAGACTGGGAACAGTTTGATTTTTGCATATCAAATACTTCTATCACTGTCAAATCCCTTCTGTTATCCACATCCCATCTGCTTTCCCCCCACCCTAAAATTCTAATAATTGGCCCACATTTTAAGAAAAATAACAGACTCACAAATCCCTTAGCTTGTTCCATGTTGAATAAAAGAAAAAATACATAATTGACATAGTTTGTCTACTCATCCAGTTTTCATGCTAAGGCAGATCAAGTCAACATATTTTTTTTAAACTTTCTCAATTCATCGCCTGACTTTTTTGTAGGTAACCTAGAAAAGTCAAGTGGAGCATTAGTGCTATTTACGTGCATTGGTTGACACTGTCATCTCCTGTAATAACCACCTTAGGGTAGAACACAGCAACTTAAAAAGCAAAATCCCTTAGGTAATATTTATTCTGTTGAAATGTAGAGAAAGCACAATCTTCACTTTCTTTCAAAATTATGCAACATTTGGTTTCATCACTACCATTTCCCTAGAAAATATAAACCAACGGTATACGAGTATATAATCATTATCAAATCATCTAACAAGATGTATAGTAAATATAGTTTAACACTCAGGTGTTATTGCAAAAGCACTGATCATTTTATCTGCTATTGATGTTTCTAATAGTTGTTATTACATTCCTTTTACGATGGCTTGAAACATTCGCTCAATTCAGACCAAAAGAGAAGGAAGGTAAATTGGCAAGTACTTTGTTTATATGTGTCATGTGTTATGTTTGTCTTTTTTTCATCTGAATTATTCCTTGAAGTATGTGTTATTATCCTCAATTTTATAGTCAGGTAAATTATAGCTTAAGTAGTCAAAGTAGAGCTGGGATGAGAACTGTGTTCTTTTGACTATGTATAGTCCATGCTTATTATAAATGAAGAAACAAAGAGACAAATATCTCCCAATTCTAAATGCTAGAGACTGCTATCTAATTCCTTTCCTCTTCTGAAGTGTGCACTGAAACAATATTCCTAGTCTCTCTTGCAGTTCATTACGATCACCTGGTGAATTTCAGCCAACAGAATGTGAGCTGATGTGATATGGTCCCTGCAAAATCCCTACATACAACTCCATGCTCTTTTCCCCTTTTAAGTGGCTGGAATCAACACAATGCCCAGGTCATCTGCAGGAGCAATGTGTTGAAGAAGGCAGAGTGGAACAATGAAAGGAGCCTGGATCTGTGAGTCACCATTTAGAGGCAGACCGAGAACACCACATTGGGCTTTTATGTGACTAAGAAATAACTCTTTATTGTAGTAAGCTATGAGAATTGGCAGTTTATGGTTTACAGAAGCTAGCATTACTTAACATACTAAAAGAGAAAAAAACAATCTAAGTAAGTCATAATAGGAAACAACAGTCAATCTAGAGATTAAAGTACAACCATTAAAACAATACTTTTAAAAAATTTATTATTTGGGTAATGCTCATGTTATAATGTGGAATTTTAAAAGATACAGGACTATATGATTAGTAATTTCCCAAGTGAAAAACAAATATTCCCTCTCAATTATATTTATGTAAATATGTACACAGAAATTAAAGTTGCTGACTGAACAAATGAATACATAAAAAATGGAAGAAAATATATTATATTGTCAGGTTTCCTCTGGACAATAGGATAGGAGGAAATTTTACTTCTTTGTACTTTTCTGTAATTTTTAAAATCAAAATAATGAGCATATTCCTTTAATAAACAAGAGATTTGTATATGTTTAAGATTTCTTTAAAAAGGCCAATACATCCAGGCAGACAGATAATACAAGCTAGTGTTATGCCCCTCTACCCCAGGCAGGGTTTTTTGACATTTACAGCCCCATCAGGCACCCTCTAGACATTCAGAACTACCAAATGTACACTGAAGGGGAGTCGAAGATCCCCAGGAAAAATCATTCACAGGAAAGTGCTGGAGGAGACGGTGCACACACCTTCTTTGTTCATTCACAATAAGGAAGCTTTAAAAAACAAATTAATAAATATCCCCATTAACGATATACACTGAAAAGACAAAAGTAAAAGTATGTCAGTTACTGTGGCTATACAGTCATGTGCAGGCAGAGATCTCGTGATATTCAGAACCAGTTCTTAAAGAAAAGCCTCTCTTTTAATTTAAATGAGGATGACATGAGATCACACTCACAAAATGTTTAGCACATGCCAAGCACATGGCCGGGAACCAAAGGTTAAATGCCACTACTAGTATTTTTATTGGTTAAAGTGTGAAAAGATGAATTAATCCTTGTGTTATTAGACTGTCAAAATCCAAGTTGATGCACTGACTTTCAATGCACTGTTATTTGTTCCTAAGGAAGCTGATAGGAAGCTACATTCGAAGCCTTCCTGCCCACAGCCTGCCTTGATCTCACCCTTCACTATATAGCTATCCTGCTGCTTCTATCTGTAAACATGAGACAATTAGGGAAAAGATATTCTAACACAGAAAAATTCTAAGATGACAACCAGAGAAACTTGCTTGTATTTGCAGACTCAGGAAGAAGAGAAAAGAACATTATATAAAAGGGGTACTTCTTTGCAAAAAGACATGCAACAGGAAATGAGAACCTCTTCATACATTTTGGGAATGTCTTTAATGTCAATTCAGGTGTTTCTTTAAGGAGAATTTATAAGTAAACATTAGTAAATGAAAATTTTCTGACTAACAATAATATTGAGCATTTACTATGTCTCAGAGTTTACTATCTTACTTATGATAACAGTTTCTGTCTGAGTGAGTCACGGTTGTCAGCAATAAGCAACTGAAATTGATTCTAGCTGAAATAAGCATCAAGTAAATTACAAAAAGATATTGGGAGGTTCACATAATCATCAAGGAGGTGGGAAAATGAGGCTAAAACAATGGGAAGCAACAAAGGGGCCAGCAGCCAGGAAGAGCCAGATCTCACCACAGACACCACCATGAGGAGAGCACATCACCATTATTTCTGATAAGCAAACCCTGCTGCAACCTCCGATGGCCTGTGTTTGCCTGACCCTTGCTTCTTTGCATTCCTGACTCCAGATTCAAAATAACAGGCATCCAATGCAGTGGTGAAATGAAGATTTAATATGCAGAACCAATGTTATCCTTGCCTGTCATTACAAGGCAATAATGACCATCATCTCAACAGAAAGGATATTAAGATCTTTTGGCAAGATCCTTACCATGCAATTTGGTATGACAAAGCCACAAAAATCAAGGAGGCTCGTGATGCATTTATTGTCTTGGGATTAATAGTACATGTCAATCAACAGTCAACGGGTAGTTCTCTTTTCATATAAAATACATATACATAAAATACATAAAATACATATATATATATTTCATATATATATATGATAGCTGATTATATATATATAATTGATTGACAAAATCATGCTGTAGCTAAAAGTAATCTAAAGGTAAGCAAGTTCAATAAAAGCTTATCTCCATTTTAAAATGCAGGTCATTAGCTCAGAGAATATTAATTTCTCCACTCATATTTCAATTTCTTTCCTGGCAAAAAATAAAACTGAACTTTTGAAATACAATCTTCTTGCTTAATCAAATGTTCAGAGTTCATAGCAACATAATGGAATAATTAACAAATTGTGGCAATTCCAAAAACTAAAAAGTGGAGGACCTAATAAAGTTTCATATGTGCTTAATGCAAATACTCTTAAGGCAGGCATTTAGAATTATGTGAGAGACACAATCCTTCATTCATCTTTAAAGAGAATTGAAAGGCAACATCAAGTTTAGTTACGCATACATGCACACAGTGGGTATTCTATAATTATCTGTTGATTTTATACATTAAAGTTAACCTACAGAGGAGAACACATGTAATTAATAAACCTCCTGAGAAAATTGTAGGCAAGAAAAACAATTCCTTATTTTAAGTGTGATTATAAAAGGTAGCTCATTCAAACTGTTATAGAAATGACTATTACCCACATATTAAAAACTTAATTCACCAAGCCAAATTAACTCTCTCAATCAGACATAAGTCTATTTTCTGTGCCAGAAAACAAGGCTCTCACTCAGTCTCTTATCATTCTCAATTGTGTTTGAGAAACAAAACATATGCATTACCCATTTTAAACAAATGCTCAAATTTTAACAAGTTTTTCATAACTATATGGCAAAATATTCTATTGCCTAAAAAGATACAACAAAATGAATCATTAAGAAAATATCTGCAGACCACACAATTTCTATAAATTGCTCCACAGAAGCTGCCACTTCTAGTTTTAATTCAACTTTCTAATTTTATTAATATATACTTTCCATCTTAAAAATGATGACTCACACATAAAAATCTCCCAAGATCATCATCAAGTTAGCAAAGAGGAAAAATGCTTGGGGAGGAGATTAAATCTAATCGGGCTGGGTAGAAATCCCATCTTCATCAATTATTAGCTATAGAAACTTGGCAAGTTTTTAACCTTATATTGTTTATTCCCTTGCTTTGCAAAATAACAATGCTACAGTACCAATCGCAGGATTTGGTAAATGATTGAATATGGCAGACATGAGAGGCATTTGAGATGACCTAGAAATATCTCACAGTTGGGTAAGCAGAGGGACATAGAGGAAGAGAGGGTTTAGAGCAACCAGAGACAACCAGTGCCATTTGAGCCAAAAGAGATGGAGACATTCATAAATGGGTGGCGAACAGACAACCAGGAATGTGGGTTCAGACACAAAGAAAGAGATCTGTAGACCCACACAGAGATTCCTGGAAATCATAGGCATGCCTAACATTGACATCTATTTTCAAAATATTTTATTAAATGTCATGTTATTTTAAAACTACATCCAAATATGAAGCAGAAAAAAAAGCATATACATGTAAATCATTTATAAACTTTCTGAATTAAAACATGAACCCTATCATATGATCAATAAGATTCTGATTATTACATACCTCTAATTTGTCTATGAATTTGAATCCTGACATCAGCAAAGCCCCTGAAATTATATGATGCTGCTGCTGCAGATAATAATGATGATGATAGCAATAAAATCTTATAGAGCACTTACTGCATGTTAGTCATTATTATCCTTCTATGTAATTTTTTTCATTAAAATACCATAATTATAAAATAGAGGTCCCATTTTAAGGACAATCAGAAAGATATATGTGTTATCCACATACATTAAATTTTAACCTTAACCTCAAATCTATTTGATAAAACTGCAACTGTGTTCTTGGTTCTTATCAATCTTGTAGTGACAAAAATGTAAACACTGTGGAGTTTTGCCAAATTCTTATTTTGCTTTATCCAGGCAATCTCAGTGACATGCACACTTCCTTTTATATAATATTTACTAGCACCTCAGTTCATTGGAAGAAGAGATGGTCCAATACTATAAATTTCCCCTCTGATCAAAATTGTCCATCCAGCAACAAAAACCAGAGAACACCTTTCTTCTACAGTAAATGCTCGCTGAGTAAGAGAAGGATTACTCATGCATTCACCAAATGAGGTCCTTGGATTCATTCTTTTAATTCCCTTTTAGCTCTAATCAATACCAGAGAGGCCCTCCCACAGCTATGCCATATAAAGAACTGTCACAGGGATGTGGCAAGCCACGCCATTCTCAAACTTTTATCCAGTTTGATTTTCCTTAAAAACAGTCCTCAAAAATCAAAGTGGATTTTTCAAAAGTTTATTTTCATTTTTTAATTTTATTTTTCATTTACTTAAACTTGCTTCGTTGTCTCTTCCCTCCCTTCACCCTGGCCCCAGCATATAAATACCACCTTGCTAATTCCTCCAGAGTACAATTTTCTGTCTTACAGACACTGTATACAATCCCCAACCACAAAGAAGTGGCTAAATAAATGCTTATAAAACAAATTCATGACTAAGAAGCCAATTAGTTCATTAAGTCCAAAGCCCCATGAAAATCTAAAAAAGAAGTCCTCCCAACTGTGCCTGAAGGGGCTGATCAGCTCTAGCAGAATTCCCTTAAGAAGGACCCTTGGACCTGGAACACTAATATGTCAGCAAATTTAAGAAAATAATGGGGAAAATGAAGACCGAAACCAACATGAACTTTACATTTCTTTGCTCTCATTACCTAATTCCCAAAGCACAGGAGTATAAAACAAAAATGATCCTTTCATGTAAAAAGGTTCGAATACTAATTTTTACTGAATCTATAATCAGTTTACTGAGGAGCACTTATCCAAGGTTAGGGCTAATTTTACTGAATTTTTTCACCATAAAAAAATTTTTGATAGTTTTGAAAATGAAACCAATTTTCATTTCTTAAAATATTGGCTCTCTCACCTAAAACTGATACCAAATAATACTAAATATAAACTCTAACTGAAAAATAAAACTAAAAGTATATATCAGTTGCTCTCAATTTCTACATTTAGCATCCAAAAATTACAAATTAATTTTTTTCCATAATGTAACTTCTGAGGAGAAAGAGGGCTTGCTTATCTTCCACAGCTATATCCGTGGTGCCTAATACATGGTCGAAAATAAATACTTATTGCAGGAAAGAATAAATATACATTTCAAATGACATAACACAAGAAAGGATATGGTGTATAAGCATCTGAATGAATTTTGAAAGGGAGAGAAAAGAAGAACAGCAAACAGCTGAAGTGCCTCACTGCTTCCTTTTAAAAGATCACAGAAAATGAGAAAATTGGGATAGGAAGCCTGCCTCTACCTCACACTCTCCAATTTGGCTGAGTCCTGGGCAAGGCCAGTTAGCAGATGCTCTATTCTTCACTTTTCATAGGCAACACCTGCTTTCCAAAGCTGCAGGCAGAACATGCACATGCAAAATCTTCTCGTGTCCAGACCTGAGCTGTCCAATATGGGGACCATCAGCCATGTGTCTGCCCAAGCACATGACATGTGGCTGGTGTGAAATGAGATGTGCTGGAGCTGTAAAGTACAAACTGCATTTGTGAAGATTAGAACCAAAAAAGAATGTAAAACATCTCATTGATAATTATTTTGTTAATTACATTAAAATCCTATTTTGAATATACTGAGGTAAACATAGTATATTATTAAAATTAATTTCACCCATTTATTTTTAGTTTTCTTAAGGGCACTTAGAAAATTTAAAATTGTTTATGTAGCTCACACTGTACTGATGTTTCTATCAGACAGTGCTACTCCAGACCAACAATAAGAAAGTCTGGATGCCACCAAAAGGAAAGTCCACTGAAAAACAGACAGTAGGATCTGATTCCTAATTTCTCAATCTATAACTAGAGACACTGGTTAGATTCTCTACCATGTATCGATGCAGTCGTCCTTAAAGAAATACAACAGTACTGTAAGATATACACATTAGCCTTGATTTATAGATAAGGAAGCTGAGGCAATGATGTAAAGTTGGAGCCAGTAAATGAGATGGCAAAACACTGAACCAAAGTCACCTCGATTTTGAAATATAACATGTTCTTCCATTTTATCTGCACAGTCACTCAAGGGGAACTTTCTCCATGTTCTAAAAGATTTAAAAAAGGACACCAAGTACCTTCCCTGACTACCCTGCTATTGGCTTCTCTTTGACACTCCATATCCTTCAACCAAATTTCTCTGAGCCACTAAACCACAGATAAGAGAACTGGGTGAAGTGTTAACAAAAACTGAGGAAAATTACCATAGAATAACAGCCCATATGCTGCTCTCTCCTATAAAAAAATAGTTTACCTAATTGGGCTTTTTTGGACAGATACCGCAAAGAAGAAAAGTTCTCTGCGGTATCTGTCACTGTTAGTATAACCCACAACAATGCAATTTTACTGGTGAGAAACAGCTGCCTGTGAATTCACTGATTCCGGCCAATGTACTTCACCTGTATGTGTATGCTTACTTAGTTTCTTAGCAGCCTCCAGAGCCTCATTTGCAGTGTCCACTACAAAGAATCTTTGAACTTTCACTCCATTGTCAGCCATCAGTTTCTTGCTCTGGTATTCCTGAAGGTTCAGCCACCGTCTGGAAGTTAATTGAACTGCCTAGAGAAATTGGGGAGAGAGGTAAGAACACATTAATAACCAGAGAAATAACAGTCAACCTATATGGCCAGTCTTATTATAGATACCCTCAAATGGCAATCAGCAACACAGATTTTAGATGAAAGAAAAAAATGCATATAAATTTTCATACTTGTTTTTCTAATCAAAACATTAAGATAATTACATATATAAATGCATGCAACATTTAAGAAACTATGAAAACAGTAAGATCTGCATCTAGTTAACAGTAATGTACCTATCTTGATCTCCTGGTTTTGACTATATAAAAACTATTTAAGATGTCAACGTTAGGGGAGGCTAGAAGTATACAAAGACTCTTGCACTATTTTTACAGCTCTCTGTAAGTCTGTATTTTAAAATAAAAGTTATTTTTAAAAACAATAAGGACTCTATTACATAGCATATGCCTCCACCATCCTCACCCCAGACAAAAAAAAAATTCACAGCATTATTTCATTACCTGTATGAACATTGTTAATCATTGTAAGGCAGCTCAGGAAAATTTTTTTAACATTTTGAGGTCAATGGACCACAGACTAATCCATTTTTTTACCATAGTTTTTAATGGAGTCTAGGTATAATTATTACATGTTTAATGAGATTATCTTTCACACACCAAAGCTAAGTTCAGTAACCTGAAAGTGTCACCATTAATTAAACTGGTTCCTAAAAACTGAAACTGGTGTATGAAAGTCACCTTGCTATGTATCAATTAGTTTTTATCTATGCAGAGAGAAGATAATCAAAGGACAGAATAACATGAATAGATTCTTTGCATTTTCTCTAGTAAGATCAACAGCATTCCCTATCAAATTTGTAAGTCCAATGTTTAAAAGAAGAAAAAAAACAGGAAAAAATAAATATACTTAGTTTAAACTCATTTCCACCTATGAGTCATGATGCAGAGGATCCACTGCTCACAGGAGCTAGGATGACAATGCCCCTCATGCACAAAGACACCATAACATCAATCACAACTCATCACAGCCGTGGTGGTAGGAGACCTCCTAACACACTCCTTGTGGTTTCTGTCAAGAGCCTCAGTGGATGCCCAAGGCAGAAACACAAAGACTGTCAACTGAGGTCCACAGGGCTTTACCAGATGGGATCATGAACTTTCAGGACCTCTGTGTCTTTATTTTAAAACTACATTTTATTCTGAAATCTCCAAGCTATGATGCATGGAGCTCTTTCGGACAAAAGGCGTTCCAAAGAGGCTCCAGAGCCTTGCAATTTTACGGGGTTCTACTCAAGGGTAGAGAATGTGTAGGCATTGTCTTTGTGTCTTTATAAAGAATGTCATGGTGCTTGGCATATGAAGATACTCCAAAAATACCAGTTAGATATACAAATGAATAAACCCTGCCTTCTGGCCTTTTGTCCCATTATTCAAATAACTTTTCATTCCCAGAAACTGACCTTCTCTAAAAAGAAAAAGTCCCAGGCCTGGCTGGCGTAGCTCAGTGGATTGAGCGCGGGCTTCGAACCAAAGTGTCACAGATTCAATTCCCAGTCAGGGCACATGCCTGGGTTGCAGGCCATGACCCCCAGCAACCACACATTGATGTTTCTCTCTCTCTCTCTCCATCTCCCTCCCTTCCCTCTCTAAAAATAAATAAATAAAATCTTTAAATAAATAAATACATAAATAAATAAAAAGTCCTTCAGATGTGAAATAAACATAATTTACACACACTTTTAAAAAATTCAAATTCTGACATGATTAAACCTAAAGATATGTCTCTGTTCTATCCTTATTAATATTGGAAATGATGTTTTTAATATTGAGATTGCCTGCACTTCTTTAGAAATAAATATACTGGGATAAAAATAAATTGCCAGGTAAGCAATTGTCACATAATGTACTCAATATTGTATAACTGGATGTGATTTGTTAATCTTAATTCTAAACGTTTTAGAAGTCTTAATGAAACATTAATAATTTTAAAAACACAAAATTTCAAAAATGAACTTGTTCACTGTCCCAATATTCTTAATAGCACATCACATAACATACCAAGGAAAACTGAAGTATTAGGTGTTTAGTAAAAGCTCCCTAAAAAATAAAAAGTTTACACCTTAGATATGTGCCATATTCTGGGACATTTTTTAAAGACAAATGAAAGGATCAATAGATTAAGTCTATGTTAACATGCCAATTTAAAGCAGTTGACAGAAGAAGAAAAAATATGGTTTGTAAAGAACATTTGAGAAAGACTAAAAACAGCCATGGTGTGGTCATAGTCAATTCTTTTTCATCAGAATACTCACTGTATTAATTTTGGATATTTTAATGCAATCTGCTGCAAACTAATTGTAATTGATCCAGAGACCAGTTTCACAGACATATAATACGTATTGACTGTTTCTGCATTGACCCAAATGAAAGCCTGCTTAAAGTCGGTTGCACTTAAATTGAAAACTAACACAGTGAACATGGTTCTAAAGCCATTGCTGATTCCAAGCTATAACCCCATAAAGTGATTAATAACTACCTGTGTCTGTCAACCCTAAACTTGAAAGAATAGGGTCACTGACTGGGTCTAAAACTTCATTAACTCAACTTCATTCATTAAGAATTTGTGACATATCTAGAGAGGAAAAACTTAAGTCTACTTTTGCATTTGCAGGAGGAAGAAAAAAGAAAAGAGACACATGCTAAGCAAATGAATGGTGTAAAGTATGTGGAAATGTAATCAAATGCTGAATAGTAATAACAATAATGAGAACAATTCTACTGACTGAGCACTTACCATACAGTAGGCATCATGCTAAACACTCATGTATGGAACAATCAAAACAATCATGAGAAGTCAAGCATTTTATCATTCTCAACAGCTGTCATTAGGGCAAACCAACAAACATCCCTAACCTTCCTTCTTCCAGGCATTTTCTAGCCTTAGCTGAAGTGAGATGAGGCCTGTAACTAGCTCTGGCTGATACCATATTTTGCTGCATATAATGCACCCCATGTTCTTGTGGGCATTATATATGGGATTATGTGATCATTGTACCCCTGTATAATGTACATCCTTATCTTCCCTCAAAAATTTGGGCAAAAAATTGCACATTATACACAGCAAAACATGGGTAAGTTGTAAATCCATATGGTATGTGACACACCCGGGCCAACACGTAATTAACCAACCCAACCCTCCCACCCACAGAACTCCGCACTCTCCTGACCCAAGGAATGGCAGTATTCAATGTGGCAGTGGATGTACCAGCCAGGGGCCAAAGTGAGGACTGACATGTCCCCAGATGACTCACAATGAATGTGAGGTGAAAAATATACCTTTGTAAACTTTTAGCCAATGAGATTCTGGGGATTATTTCTTACTGTTGCAGAACGTAGCCTCTCTGGAGAACTTGCCTGTACTAACTATAAAACCATCTTACAAATTAGGAAAGACAGGCTGAATGGGTGGCCCAAGATCACAGGAGGCTGTCGATCAGCTTCTCTAATCAACAGTATTGATAACTGTGTAATACTACTGGTTCCCTGTATTTGAATTCCAGCTTTAAAATCCCAGAGGCCCCTGGTAATAAAGATTGGAAAGAGTAAAATCATGTTCCTATCTTCAAATGCCTACCAGGAATATAACCCTCATAAGACGCTGACCCAACATGTGTAACAAAAAGTGTAACTGCTCCAGACTTTGGGAGGGACGTATGAATAGGTGCTGTCCTAAGACACTAAAATGATAGAGGTCATTTTTTTTCAATTCTTAAAAAGAAAGCTACCTATTAAAATGCAAAACTAGTATCTCAACTACAGAAGTCAGGCCTTGCTCAAAAAAACACATGAACTCTGGAATGGAAGCAATGGAAGGGAGTTTAAAGATCATCTGATGCAGGGCCTTTCAACAGTTTCTGCCAGTTATTTGCCTGCAGCTCCCCCTATGCTCTTTTCCATCCAGATTCTACCTAAACTTGAGGCTCTACTCAGGGACTGGACAGGCTTTTTCTTCCTCTTTCTGAGTTGGGCATAAACTCTGGCAGTGACTCCATTTCCTCTGAAGTTCCAGGCCCCTCCAGACAACACTTTCCTCCATAATTCCAGTCCCACCATCTCTCCCACCATGCCTCCTGCACCCATCAGCTGGCCCTGGCCTCATAATGGTGTGTCCTTCCATTGCTTGGGCTGAGAGAGGAGACCTCCTGTTTACCTTCCATTGGCTCTAACATCTTGACAACCACTTGTCTTTCCTGTTAAAGTCTATTAAAAGACCTGATGCTCTACAGAGCCTGTAGGCACCCCTTCAAGACAGAGGAGCAAAGGAAATGGCAGTGGCCCACTTATGAAGGCAACACTGGTGACACTGGGACACTGCTCTATGCAGTTTCCAGGCAGGAAAATGACTCATACATTCAGATTCCAAGGTACATAAAGACTATTGGGGTCCAACCTCCTTTTTTTTCCCACAGTCAGGAACCTGAGGCCTAAAAACAGGATTTAATGTGCTTAGGATCCTACAATGAGCCAGAGACAGGATGGGAACTGGACAAATTGCAATTTTCTTTTGCTCTTTCATACAGATTTTGGTAAAGTGATCATATTAGGGACAGTATCATGTTCTCAAAACAGCAAGGTGGGTGGGTACCTGGGTTTGGTTTCTTTAGGACTTATATACTGACCTCTAGTTCCTCTCCCTTCCATGTCTCTGGAAGAGCAACCATTTCTAAGCTAGAAGAGAAAAGGAAAAATGCAACTTAAAAGAAAAGCTGTGCATAAAGATTTAAGGGCCAAGGGAACAAGGGAGCAGAGGTAGAAGAAATAGAATGAAAAATAAAGAAAGGACAAAAAGAAGAAAGAGATAAAATACAATAACTGAGAGGGCAAAAATTCACCCCCTCTCCCCCAAAAATCAAAGCATGAAATTAGACAGCTACACAGAAAAAAAATGACACAATTGAGAAATCATCTTTGGCCTCATGGTTTTAAAATTAGAGGTGTGGAGGCTACTGAAATAGCACCACAGGAGGAAAAAATCAATAAAGGGAGTCTAGAAAGTAATGTCATTGAGCTGGGCATCCTAGAAAGGGAGCATGTGTGAGCCACACCTGCCTACTGGCTCTGCTCTCACAGTCTTCAGCCTGAGTTTCCACAGCAATACTGCTTCACTCAAGAAAGCAGCATCAAGGGGTATTAGAAAGAGCCACAAACTCACTAGTAATAAAAAAAAAACAGAAAATAAAATAAAAATGAAAAGCCATTCATTCGAAAGGAATGAAGGTTTGATAATGTCACTATGAAGGTACACTGAACTGTTTCTCATACGCTGATACTTTATTTACTTGTGCAAATAAAACACCAGTGTAAACACCTTCAAAAACAATTTGACAGCTTTTAGGACAACTACAATACCCACCCACGTAGACTTCTGGTTCTAACCTAGCAAAACATTCACACGTGTACTGGGGATACAGACAGAGATCTTTTGTGCAGTGTTATACATAGTAGAAGAGAAAGCTAGAACAAAAAAATACTGGCTAAACAAACCACAGTATATCCAGACTATATGAGGTTTAAAAATATCTGTGCCAACACAACAGCACCCAGTATCCCAGTGTGCCCTGACATTCTCAGTTCCCTTGTACTAGCATGCCAAAGCTTTTGAGCAACAATATGCCACCTTCCAGAATGCTATTTGTTAGCTGAAAGGACCTGGAAACCACAAGTGGAAAGGGTGGAGTCAGCACATGGAGGAACACAGCCTTAGAGTCACCTGACCCACGTTTGCATAAATGAGAAATATATCTCTCATGTGTTTAATCTCTGATGTGTTTACCACTGAGATCTTGGGAATGACTTGTAATAGCATCATTGGCCAGTCTAGCCTGATAAGTATGAACATCCTAATGCTGATCATTCTCCAAGGTACATTACTAAAAGAAATCATCAAGTCTCTTTCAATACATAAAATAGAATAACATTTATACTTCAGACAAACATGTCCACACACCAAGCAACATTCTGTATCTTTTAAAGATAGAGCCCTGAATAAGTTAAATGTATAGGAAAAAGGTCCAGATGAAGTTCATCAAGCTTAATGCCAGAAAACTTGAGGAAGGCAGGCCAGGAAGACAGTAATCAGAGGAAGATTTAACCTAATCTAATGTTTTTAAAAAATTATGGAAAAATCATTTATTATTTTTTAACTATTTAAAAAATTTTATTAACTCCTAAAAACCTAAAAGTTGGATTTAACAGTTTATTATGATCTATAAATGTCATTTAAAAACATCACTCCATTAAATCACATAGAAATAAGTATGCAAACAGTTTACAAAACAAAACATACTTTGAACATGTTTAAGTTCAGCAATTATCTGAAATTCCAGATTTTTCAGTCACTTCATTAGTATGCTATTGGCAACTAAGTAATGTTTAACTTCAGTTGGAGTAAGTCTCCTAAACCCACTTTCATTGCAGAGTCCAACTTCTACATTCTCTTCTGTCATTTACCCTTCAAAGCTTTCCTTTAGGATTAATATGGCTATATGAATGCCATCTTCAAGTTCTAGATCTTCATTGTATCTTTTTGCAAGGGAAGTTTTCCCATTCACATAATTCTTTCCCTTTGCTGTGGCTTTCCAGGCAAAGTAAGCTCCTGATATATCTGAAATAAATATGGTCATCCAACCACAAATTAGTAAAAAATTCCAAAATGGACAGACACCACCTGACTCTGTATATTCTTGCATCACAGAATCTATTATCTGCACTAGCTGAGCTGTGGGAACAGGTTCTTGGTAAACAAGATAATACTGACAAACTAGTTTTTGAGCTCAGCGCACAAGCATTCTATAATCTGAGCCTACACCACTATATACCAAGCCTGCATGTTTGTAATTGGTTCCACTTTGTGTACACTTCACTCATCATACAGAATAGATTTCTGTTTCTTCTCTGTTGCTAATACCACACCATTTGCAGCATTAATTTCCACTGAAGAAACTCCACCAGCTACAACAGCTGAAGCATATTCAATCTGGACAAGTTTACCAAACGGGCTGAACATAGTCAACGAAAAGCTGTAACCATGCTCCACCACCTTTACCTGGAAAATCAAATCACTGATCATTTATTATTTGTGTAATGAAAATCAATCTACTTAAAAACAACACTGAAATGAAATACACAAAGCTAGGCTTTAACATAACTGCACAGCCTTGAGCCTCTATTAACTTGTCTGGAAAATGAAGGGCTTATACCCTTATTTAAAGTAGCCAAGTTCTTGACATGCAGTACAAGTGGGAGCGGTAGGGACAAAAGCTTGTATTCTCTGTCACACAGAACTACCTCCTATAAACTCCTGCTGTTCCATAGGAAGAGGCTCTTAAACCTCATTTTGAGCTCTCAACAGCAATGAGGCAGTGGAAAACAAACAAGGAATTAGCTGTAAATTCAGAGGAAAATCTTGTTATGGGCAAAACAAGGAAAGCAGTTGCTCAGTGGGCTATGGCAGGCCAAAAGTTGGTATATGTTTGTTATAGTTCAGTTTTTGCCCATGTAATTCTGCATGCAAATTAGCACCCATAAATCTACCTTAGTCATGTTACCAAAGAAATACTAGGTTTCAAATAAACATGTTGGTGCAGATGAAAAGACAGATCTCAGCCCTGGCTGGCGTAGCCCAGTGGATTGAGCACGGGCTGTGAACCAGTGTCACAGGTTCGATTCCCAGCCAGGGTACATGCCTGGGTTGCACCCCAGGCAACTGCACATTGATGTTTCTCTCTCTCTCTCTCTCTCTCTCTCTCTCTCTCTCTCTGTCTCTCTCTCTCTCTCTCCCTCCCTCCCTCCCTTCCCTCTCTAAAAATAAATAAATAAAATCTTAAAAAAAGACAGATCTCAATACCAGTATTATAAAATAAAAGGCCTGACTGCTTAAAACACACTGTGATAAAAAAGCCACTTCACTGTTGCTCTGTAAAAGAGATTAAGCGGAATCCTATTTTTAAGAGGAAAAATAGTGATAATGATAATAAAAAAAATAATAGTATTTTCCTGTTTGGCTCTTAATGTGATAATGCCAGCACATCAACTCCTCCTTCAGAAAGAAAACATGGTTAAAGAAACAAATAAATAAAAGCAACATAGTGTATGATTAGCAGCCTAAGCTCAAGGAAAGGAAGAAATACTAATGTGAGACATAAAAGAAAGAGCAGGAATGTAGTGCTGACCCTTTGTTATTATATATGATGAAAGTTTTGACCTTCTTTTGACCTGTCTATAGGGCAAGGCAAAGTATTAATTACTGAAGGCCTTGCTCTTATCATCCTGCAAGGAGCTTTTGAAGCCCACAAGACACCTTACCTCATCCCTACCTCAGGATGTCTTGTATACCTGTACACCCCTTTCTATCTATGAATCTCTCCTGTGTGTAAGGTTCCCATTTGCATGAGATTAAATTTGATTTTCTTTTGTAAATCTGCCTCCTGTTGATTTGCTTATCTGGCCAGCCAGAAAGAACCAGAGAAGGGAAAGAGGAATTTTTCCCATTCCTCAAAGGTACCTTGACAAAGTCTTATATTTTTTAATCAAACTGAACACTAACTAACATGTATGAGTGCCATGAAGTTCCAGAAATTATACTCTACACTTGACAAGTATCACCTCATTTAATTCTCACCACAATCCCATGAGGACGAGACTGGACAAGATCCATTTTAAACATGAGCAAATTAAGGCTCAGAGAAGCTAAGTGCCTACTGAGAGTCACAGAGACAGTCAGAGGCAGAGCCACATTTCAAACTTAGGCATGTCTGATTCCACAGTCTATGCGCTCCAGTGAGACTTTAATTGTGAATGGCATTCCAGCCCACTGAGTAAGGAAATAACAGGCAGGAGGAGCAGCAGGAGGCAGTACACAAATTTCCCTGCAGGAAGGTACAGAGTTGCCCTGAAAAAGAGATTCGGGGGAGAAATGGGAAGCTCTGAATGAGAGAGGGATTCCTGGATGGGTTTCACTGTGTCAAAAGAATTAAGATTCTCACAAATACTGTCTGGTTCTTTTTATATCAGGTTCAGCAGAAAGGCAGCCTATTTTTTCTAAGGAGTTAGGAAATGTAAAACTTTCTGTAATCAGAACAAATGCACAGAGACTTCACTCCCTAACTCCAGACCTCTGCTCTGCCAACAGCAAACAAGAAATGGAAGAAAAAAATACAACCTTGATAAATATTAGCATATAAATACAGCAAAAATAAATGTATAAAAGGCCCTGAAAATACTGAACAGCATCATTTCAAAATGCCTGCCTGTCTCCTAGTGGAAAATGTGCTGGCTCAATTATGTCATAGAGAATCACCCTAATTTTATACTGTGAAAAGAAGTGGGCAAGACTTACTGATACATAGCAGGAAAACAAACTGAGATGGCATATATACTTGCATTTAACTCCTACCAATGAAACAGCGTGCAGCTAAGAGGGGGGCCCCAAGTAGGGATTTGGAATGGGGTCCAGAACTCAAAGTATCCAGGAAATATTAGAAAGATATATAGGATGTCCTCACCCCTTCCCCCCACAGGTGTGAGTTGGGGGAAGGGACACATGGAGCAGGAACATGCAGAGCTGTTTTGTACAGCAACAGCTTTGCAGCAGCTAACATCTGGTGTGGTCACTTAACATACCTATAACCTTTAATTGGTTGCATAGATATGTTAAATAGCTGTGGCCACACCTTAAGCCAGGGGGATAGAAGCGACTTTCATCCAAGATATAACAGGGGGGCAGGTCCCCCTGGTTAGAGTCTGTGAGAGAGCTTGGAGAAGATTGGCTCTATGACATGGGGCCACATCTGCCCAGACTCACAATGGCAGCCCAGTAAATCTGGAATAACACAGGAATGCTGGCAGGTGTAGCTGATTGTAGGAAGAGTTGGAAATGGGCATACAGAGGAAGACTGGGGAGGGGATTTAAACCAGACACGGCAGCCATTGAGGGATCACCACGTGGCTTTAGTAGAAGAGGACCACATGGCTGTGGCAGTGCAGAGAGAACCACCCAGCTTTGGCCAGGGTGGAGACCCCCAGAGCTTTGATGGGGGACCCCCACAGCTTGGGCAAGAGTGAGGACCCCACAGCTTTGGGGCATTCCTTTTGGCCACATGGCTTAAGAAATGAGAGAGTTTGTCTGGAAGAAAAGGGGTGCAAGGACTTTTATTGGTGGGCCATGAGAAGGTGCCACATGGTTTGGATTAGCTGGAGATCCTGGAGGCGACACAGCTGATGGTCCCAGGAGCCTGAATTATGGACTTCTACTTCTTTTCCTGAGATACAGTACCCCAGATTAGGGCAGAGGGAGAAGGAAGGACTGTGTATGTCTGTGGGTATCTTAAAAGATTTTAATATTTTAATGAAGACATTAGGTCACTACTTTAAGTCTGTATAGCTTTAAATAAACATTTCGTTTTCTTTCACAACTCTCTAGCATTGAGAGACATCTTTCCTCTGGCGGCAGACAATGCAAACCTAGTAGGGGTACTTATGGTAATAGTATATCATCCCCCTTGGCCCTGTTCTGTAACACCAAGACCACTGGCAGAACCTGCACCTTGTTCATTTGTTTAAAAACTTTCTGCTGGGCATTCACAATGTGGCAGCCATGGTTCTGGCTGGCATGCCATATCTACAGATTCACTGCACAGAGAAGCTGCTGTTAACAAGGTTTATGTGCTAGGAGGGGAGGCAGGGAAGAAAGACAGGAACACACAAATGAGGAATTAATTACAGAGTGGGAAGTGCTACAAAGAAAATAAAATACATGAGAAACTAGGGAGGTCAGTGTAGATTGAACAGCGACTTCCAAGACTTCACATAGGTCTGCCAGCACTCCCAGAAGAGACACAGAGCCAGCAGAACCAGCCCAGCAGGCTCCTTCCTTACAGCTCTGGTCCCAGCTCTGCAGAACCCCCTCCATTCCCCCAGTTCCTGGAGAGCCACAGTGGCTTCCTTTGATTTCAGGGGTGGTAGCTTCCTCCTACACCTACAATCTCTACTTCAGTCACTTCTCTTTTTGCCATTCCAAGTCTTCTTTAATCCTCCAATATTTCCTCAATCAATTTTCTTGTTAAATTATCCTTATTCAAATGATAAGTATAGTGAGAAACTACAGTTATCATTACAGTTAACTACAGTTTCTCACTACACTTATTTCTGACTGGATCCCAAATGACAAAAGCAGGAATGCAAAGTAAAGTATGAATATAGAAATGTAGTCGGTGCTTCCCTGTTTCAACTTTCCTACCTGTAACATTTTATATATATATATATATATATATATATATATGTATAATATGTCATATATATATATATGACATTACACATACACAGAGATAAATCCCAGCTCGATTGGGTAAACACTGGTTTTGTTCCTGGAAAGGTGCCAGCACTAAAACTCTGCATGACACAGAGTAGGGGGCTCCCGTTCAGTCTCACTGAGTGAATCAGGCTGAACAAAGGGATGAACAAGATGGACAAAGGGAGATCTACTTCGTCTCAAACTCCCATATGCATATGGAAGGAGCATTTTGATAAGCTATTGGGCTAAGTGAATGAGAAACAAGGACAGGTGTAAGTAGTCTCAGATGGTGTCCAAACTTGCAACTAAGAGAAGGGAGTTGAGTTGACTACAGGGCTTTTTGGTGCATGGACACATAGTTTGGGAACAGAGTTAGACTGCTCCACATGACATAGGAGAAACTTCTTGGTACAGGGAGAAAGGCCATTGGAGAAGAGACTGGTCTTGTGAGACTGTTTGAGGAAGGCAGCATAGGAATGCCATGACTTTACATGTCCCCTCTGAAACCTTCAGCATAATCTGGCTCACTGATTATTTGATGGAACTATGTTCTGCAGAATATCAAAAGATGCTGAGTCCCATAATGAATTACACATTGGCCAAGAGCAGATATTATGCATGGAATTTTTTATCACCAGATAAATGTCATTTTTCTACAAAAATTCTCTAATTCTCTTACATACAAAGGTGTCCAAAAATTCAATTCAACTCTGTTACTAACTCTGAGAGTTAGCACAGACCCTACAGTTTCAGGATTCAGTCCCACAAGATTATTCCTACTTCAAATACCAACTGCAAATGGAGTTCTCAGTCTCCTTGTATTTCTACTCAGCTGACTACAAATTGGGCAATTCCCATGGGCCCTTTCTCAAGTTCAAAAATTCACCGGAATGACTCACAGAACTCAGGAAAGTGCTTTACATGTGGCCATTATTTGGTTTATGACCAAATAATGGCCACATGTAAGACATGCACAGGGCAAAATGCAGGATGTGAGCAGAGATCCTAGGTCCTCCAGGCACGTCACCCTTCCCAGGCAGTATTTGGATGTGTTCACCAATGTAGAAGCTGCCCTCATCTTCTTGTTGTAGAGTTTTAATTCAGGTTCATTACATAAGAATGATTGATTAAATGACTGACCCTGCCTGACTGAACTCAATCTCCAGGTGCTCTTCTCTACCCAGAGGCAGGGTTAGGAAGGAGACTGGAAGTTCCAACCTTCTAAGCAGAACATCCTCTTGGTAGAAACTAACTAAGGACCCACCAGGAGTCAACACATTAGCATAAACTCAGGTGTGGCTAAGGTAGCTAGTTATAAATAACAAAAGGACACTCCTGTCACTCAGGAAATTCCAAGGGTTTTAGGAGCATTATGCCAAGAACCCAAGACAAAGACCAAATACATATTTGTTTATTATGCCACATTATGTGCTAGAAAAGTCACCTATATGAGAATTACAGCAGTTTCTTATGCTGCTCTCTGCTCCTTTCCCATCCTACAACCCTAAAAATAAAAAAGGTAAATTTTGTTATATAGCCATGAAGTGTATATTGTGCCTGTAAAAAACAATTCAGAGCATTGTAAATGTATAAGGCACTGCATCTGTTTATTGTAAAGGAATGAAACCAGTTTGATGAAGTACACATGAAGAATGACTCCTAATTACCCATTCTATATTATTTCAAAGAAAGGTTAACACAAATTCTAATTGTTTATATTACTCGTAAAAAATGTAAAAGCTTAAGTCACAAATGAATTAACAATAGAGCTAGAAAAATATCATTTAAACTATAGATTTCAGTGGATCTGTTACGTAGAAAGATAAAATACCGACAGTCAAAATACATTAAACATAGAATACAAAGAATTTTCTTTCTTTGGAAAACCATCAGAATAAAAAGATATTTACATTAACATTATAAGTATTTAGTAAGCACTTCTTGTGCAGTGTAACTGGTTTAATTTCAGTTTTCTAGGAAGGCATCAAGTTAAATGTCCATTCATTTGATAAGCTTTTCTTAAACTTTTACATATTGTAACTCTACCTGATAGATAAAGATAAATAGGCAAAGACTTTGTTTTCTAGGCATTCCTAGGGGCAAGGATGATAAATGCATAGCACTGTTCCCATAATCTGAGTTTATGACAGATATCACTAATCAATCACATCCTTTTCTCCAAAGAATGGCCTTGGGGTGAAGAATCCTCCTCCCTGCCATGCTCCACATGGGTACCACGAGCAAGAATTAGAATAGGAGGTAACAGAGGGATCATCTCTCTTCTTATTTTTTAATTTTTTAAATTTTAGTCAGAGGGGAAGGGAGGGAGAAAGACAGGGAGAGAAACATCAATGTGTGGTTGCCTCTCACATGCCCCCTACTGGGGACCTGGCCCACAACCCAGGCATGTGCTCTGACTGGGAATTGAACCAGCGACCCTGTGGTTCACAGGATGGCACTCAACCCATTGAGCCACACCAGCCAGGGCTCATCTCTCTTCTTATATGAAAGGAGGTTCTGTAGAAAGTAACCTTATAGAGTGATCTGAACATAAATTCCTGACTGGGCAGGTCATGGTGGGATAGTCACACACCAGGTCTCTAACTTGTTTAGTGAAAGGCCTATGTTTGACTTAATCAAACCCTGTGCATTGTTTCTGTACATCTAGGTTAATACAGTTTTGACAATGCCTCTTTTCAGACCCCTCCTTCTAAAACAGGGGTGTCAAACTCATTTTCACCAGGGGCCACATCAGCCTCACGGTTGCCTTCAAAGGGCCAAATGTAATTTCAACTCCTTAACAGTTAAGGAGTAGTTACATTTATAACATCCTAAAATTATTTTGGCCCTTTGAAGGCAACCATGAGGCTGATGTGGCCCCCAGTGAAAATGAGTTTGACACCCCTGTTCTAAGATGTAACCACTCTCAAGAGAGCAAAAAATCTCAATGATCCTGTAATTCAAGCCCTGCCTGGCTTTCTCCCACCTTCATGTAATCTTCCTTAAATCCTCTCCTTAATTCAAATGCATCAGAGAAACTTCAAAACTATTATTCTCAGGAGCATTTGAGATCTTGCTCCCCCACATATGTTATCTGTTTGGCTCAAATAAATTCTTACAAAAATTCTCTATAAGTCTGGGCATTTCTTATATAAAAAAACTTTCATGAATTAATTATTTCTCAAAGGCTATGTTACTGGACCCAGAGTTCACATGCCCAATGCTCTGAAAAGCCAAAACTGAAACATCAGGGTTTGGAGTAAGGAAGGGTTTATTGAATGAGAAGGTGCCAGCCAAGAAGTTGGGAGACCTAGTGGTGCCCCAAATCTATCTCACTCACTGAACCAGGCCAAAGGTTTTTAAGAAGCTGGGGGGAACAGGTATGCATGCTGGTGAGGCAAGCTATAACTAGAGATGAAACCAGAAAAGTAGGTGGCCACACTGCCTTTCACTATTAGAACCGATAAGTAGAGACAGGGACTAAATCTTTATGGGAGCTTTATTCAGATGCCAGCAATCTGAGAAGATGGCAGGTTATATACCCTAAAAGCCCTCTTAACATTTCATCCCAAACCAATCTTTTATAAGGAAAAAAAAAGGTAGGTAAGGGGTATGGAAAAAGGATAATCAGATAAAAGTTGCCAATTTTTCTTGTATTTCTTTATGTACTGATCAACAATTCTTTATCTGTGCCATGCACATTCCCTCCCTGGGAAACAATGGATGGCTCAAATAGCATGATCACTTACAGATCCCCTGGGGCTTGTCAACCTCCCAGAGTCATGTAGGTCATGTATTCCAGTTCCTGGAACTATAGCTTTCCACAAGCTTTAATCACTTAGCCTATCAACTATAACAACAGCTAAAATCTCTGACTCCTGAGTTCCCCTATCAGAGGAACTTGGAACTTGGTCATTTACTGCAAAGGGGCATCTGTACCAGATCTTCCTGGATGCTTGGCTTCTGAAAGGGTTCCACTATTCAAGTTCAGTCATGTCTGGGTCCTTTGGTTCTATAGGGGGTGGGGGGATTTTGGTTCTGGGTACAGCTAAAGGCCAAAGTCTCTCCTTTGTGCATGCACTGGCCCTTAAAATCTTGTCTGTTATCTCTGAAAAGTAACTCAGTATCTCATTAAACAGGACAGGACCAATCTGAGCTGATTCTCTGGTTATAAGTCCACCTCCAAATATCATTATGTTATGGATTAGGGCTTCGATATATAAATTGATGGGTGAGGTGGTGAGGGGTGGTTGGGTGTGCTCCATAGGACCGAGAATACTAAGTCTTAATCAACTCTTCTGAACAAACATATCATACAAAGACTTTTAATAGCAAGTTTTATCATAACACAGCTATGCCTGCCCCTTTCTGTATCATCTATAGCTACTTGACACAACTGTAGATTTGAGCAGTCACAACAGAGACTATATGGATGCAAAGCCTAAAATACCTACTAGCGGGTCTACTCTCTCTGAGGGAAAAGTTTGCTGACCCCTGACCTATATTTAAGAGAGAAGGAGATAAACTCCTTGGAGTCCAGAAGAGAAAATTGCATTACTGTCCTCCTAGGCCAGCTGTGAGTCCCACAGGAGCAGTATACCTGTCTAGCCAAGGGGAACACCCAAGTGGCCTCCCAGTGGAGACATGCAAAGACACCTCTTTGTTAGGTAAAAACAATCTATGCCCTTTGATGCGCTTCTCTGACTCTGATCAGAAACACCCTGAGGGATCGAATGTCCTTTCTCCAATCCAGATCATGGGAAGAGGATGAAGACCTGGTCTACTTCTGGGGAAAGAGGGCAAAAGGGAAAGGAGGGGAAGATTCTCATTATGGTCTTTTACCTCCCAGCTGAGATAATGCAAACCAGCCCACAGGTTAAATAAATAAGCATGTGATTCCATGACAGCTAGTAAAGATGGGAATTTTCACCCAGGGGCTTTTAAAACCAAGTTTTGAACAGATTTTCAACAGACTGCCACACACACTTGGCTTATGTGAGGAACAGTTTCTTCTCTAAAATTACAAAGTGAAAGCAGCATTTGATGCTCCCGATTGTAAATTCCATTTTTCTGCACCATTCAATGATAATTCCAGGGCTGCTCCTTTACCTCATGCTGATAGATTTTTATTATACAGATGTCTTGAGAGAAGAAACTAATTTCACAAATTCTGATCTGCATTAAGTACTGAAAGACTGCGTCACATTTATTGATAGAGAAGGCCAAATACAATCTGTTCCCCTCACCTCATACCTCTAGTGAATAGTGAGAGACCCAGAAGCAGCAGCACCAGCTCTTTCCCAGACAAAACTCGCCTAACTCAGCTTACCAGGTAAATGGCTTCTTAAAAGTGTATTACAATTTACAAGTGTGGCTTATAAAATAAACTCTATACCCAAAGCTGACAATAGTACACACCTCTGAGGAAAAGCAGGGGGTATAAAAGATTTCGTTTTTACTATAATACTCTACAGTCTTTTGAATTCTGTCTCAATAATATAAATTTTCTTTACAAATGAATAGTTTTCTCTAGAAAACCTTTCCTGAGTCCCAAAATCAGGGGTTAGCAAACTACAGCCCCTGGTCATATCTGCCCTCCAGCCTATTTTGATCAATCAAGTCTGACATAACCACAGCCATTCATTTATATACTGGACAGGGCTGCTTTCACTGAAAAAACTGAGGCAAGTGGTAGCAACAGAGAATCTAAGGCCCAGAAGCCTAACATTTACTATGTGGTCCTTTACAGAAAAAAATGTGCTGACTCCCCCAAAGCTCACATCAGCAGTCCACTCCCAAATTCAACTTTCTCACTACAGTCCATCACTGTCCCTCAGAGGATGTCTCAAAGTGCAATTATACATTTGGGTGATTTCTCAATTTCTGGCACAACCCACGAGAGGCACAAACCAACCTGCTATGTTCACCAACTTATCCCCATGCCTGGGCCAGTCCAAGCACACATGAGGTACTTTGTAAGTACTTGCTAAATAACAACTAATTAATTAGATATCGAGACCACTGATAAAAAACTTTCAAGCCAAGACTGGGA
Source organism: Phyllostomus discolor (assembly GCF_004126475.2). NCBI lineage: Eukaryota > Metazoa > Chordata > Mammalia > Chiroptera > Phyllostomidae > Phyllostomus > Phyllostomus discolor. The sequence continues at coordinate 60,937,962 of NC_040909.2, forward strand.
CCACTGACCTGCCTTCATGGCAGATAAACAACAATGGCTCTCGTGACAATGAGTTAATTGTACAAGGCCAGGCTTTTCCCTGGGCTAATAGTTTAGTACTCATATTTCTAGTGATACAGATTTCAGCCCATATGCCCATCATTTATCTCTAAAACTCCAAAGCTGAGAAGTTTTCTCTGTGTTTAGCCATATATTATCAACAAATGGCCAAACAAACCAGTTCAAAACCAGCTCAAAACTAGAGATGTACCTCAGAGTACATTTATTAAACATGGGCTACGTGTCAGGCAGCACACTCAAACACACAGTAAGGTGGCTAACACCATAGACTATGATAATAACCATGACCATTTAATGAGAGATAGCCAGGAAAGGTGTTTACATCTTAGTACAATACTCTGGGAACAGCAAGGTGAGAAAAGTATTATTTTGTCCAACTGCAGATGGAAAACTAAAGCACAGAGAGAAAAAGACATTTATCCAAAGTCACAAATGATTGAAACCAAACTTCTGGAGCCCATGACCTTAATCATTATACTGTCAAGTTATTATTTGTCATCAATGAGATCCTCCCTTTGAAATATATATCATAGTTCCCAGCCCAAACAGGCAGTCCATAAATGCTTTCATTATTATAACTATTCCATTACCATAATCATCTCAATAGTCAAGCAAAGAATCCATTTGATCTTCCACAAATTTAATAAGCACATACAAATATATTTCATAATCCTTCATATTGAAATATAAATCTAAGCTTGTCTGATTTTGCTTTTCTGCCACCATCACCTCTAGAACCCACAAGTATAGGGGGATGAATGTACCAGTACTGCACTTTTAATTAATGTACTTAAGTCAGAAACAAAAAGCAAGAACAAATGAATAATGAAAAGTAAAAAAAAAAATTGCTTAAACAACAGAACTACATTTTCTCACAATTTTGGAAGCTGGAAGTTTGTGGTCAAGGTATCTGTAGAGTTGGTTTCTTCTGAGACTTCTTTATTTGGCTCATAAAAGGCTGTGGTCATCACATAAATAAAATGTTTTTAAGGTTATTCAAAAAGACATGATTATGTTTTTAGGGCTATTTCACAGACTGATTCAGGTAAAATTTCTCTAATTCCATGCTGAATGAAGTACTTATAAGCAAAATGTAGCCATTAAATATTTCTTATATCAATATTCATAAACATTGTAGTACACTGCAATCAGTATCTGTATTAAAGTCATTTACACAGAGGTCAAACCTTTAAAACACAGAAAAAGCCAGCGAAGTTTGCACATTTTCAAAAACCAAGTTCTAAACCAATATCCACATGGTTAGTATTCCTTGACTCCTTCATTCTATATTTGATTCCCTCATATCCTATAAACTAGAAAATTATGTTAAGTCCCCAAGTCCACATAAAATTAAACAAATATCCCATAATGAAAGGCCAGGAAACATGTATTTGTAGTAAATACCAACTAAAAAAACAACACTTCCTATCAGTGTCAAGCTTTCCTGGCAAAAGTGAAGATAAAACTTCATTAGGCAAATAACATAAAATAACGTTCCACAGACAGTTGTTTACTGGGCTGGCTAGGAAGGGTCCTCAGAGGAACATGAATAAATGTGGATATCATTCAGTATACTTCCCTTACTTGAAGGGTGGAATCCTCCAACACCTTCAAATATTTTAATATTTTTGCAATTTTTCTTACTTTGCATATGTTGTCTAGAGGTTATCATTGAACCCTTTGAATTAGGGTTCAGTCTTAGGGCCTACACTAGTATTTCTTACCCTAGTCCCTGACAAGTTCATGCCAGTAAACTTGATAGAATATAGTAGCAGAAAAACATTATTGTCAAATCTACCTTGCTCAGGAATCTACTGGAACTCAGTCCAGACAATACCTGTCCCCCAATTCAAACCATGATTCTGAGAGTATGCACATGAGTACACATACCATATTAACCTAGCTTCCTCTTCCTCTTGACTCCTGATTTTGCCACTTTAGAGCTGTGTATTCAACCTCTCTGGTCCTCAACCCTTAAATAGGAATGACAAAACAGGGTTATCATGACAATAAAATGATTTACTACATGTAAGTGTCTTTCATGTAATGAGAGCTCAGAAAATACTAGCTATTATCATTTATTATTAATTGTGATTTTTACAATATGCTTCCAACACCATTCCGAAGATCCAACACAGTAACATGAAACAGCCAATGACATCAGAATGCAGGGAGAAATCTTCATAGCACACCAGTAATCATGCAAAAGAAGTAGGAATTGTGACAGAACTATCATCCCTAAAATCTCTTATCAAACACTTGGCTGAGGATTTGAACTAATTCTAAACATTTTAGACCTCTTGCCTGCCTTGTAAGCCCAACAACTGTGAAAGAAGCATATGAAACTCAGGCAACTGAACAGTGGGAAAGAGTGTATTTACATTGTGTGTATCAGTCATAGCGAAAATAGCTGTGCTCAGTGAAGAATGATTCACAGGTGACACATTCAAACTCACATTGCAAACTCTATCTCTTGTGCAGCAGCTTAAGTCTCCATTCAGTTCTTTTTTACCTAAGCCAGGCCACTTAGAGTCAGCCCCTTGCCTGTACCCTTCCAGGGATACCTTCTGATCTTGGCTGAGTTTGTACACAGAATCCAGGACTCACCCTCTCTGTCTCTCTCCTTTCCAGGATACCTTCTCACCTCCCAGGTGCAGTGGTTGTCCCAAACTGTCCCAGTTCTTCAGGACAGAAAGACTATAGATTTTCTATTGGAGTTGTAGACAACACTGTGGTCTGCTCTCAAGAAAAAAGCTGAAAATAATAACTAGAAACTTAGAACATGCCTGTCCTTTCCAATTTTGACTCCCTTCCAGGATCTCCCTGCTTTTTTTCACTCTCCAGAAGTTCAACTAGTTGGTTGTGTATTTTGTGTCTATTGTGTAGTCACTAGTTACAGAAAGTTCAATCTGTTAAAAGCTTACATGGCCATCCTGGAAATGGAGCCTACCCGGCACATATCCCAAAGGGATTCAAGCAGACATGTTCTTTTCTATCCCAAACAGCCAGAGAATTCATTAACAGAGACAGAACTTTGAGAGTTCATATTGATACAGGACAGTAAGAAACTAGTAATATTCCTTGGCAAGTGGAAAAGGGAAACTGAACAGCTGATCCTAACTGGCCTCACCTGCCTCAATTGCTTGCAGGACCACTCTCTTAAGCATTAAGCCCTCAAGACAATGAAGTTCTGATGAGCATCAAATAATCTTAGGAACAAAGCCCCTAGTCCCTTGACCCCAGACACAGAGTTTCAGTCAAAATAGAGACAACATCCAGGCCTCAGTTGTGTTTCAGCTCCAGACCCAGAAAAGCCAATTACCCCACCAACTACACACCCTTGTGAAATCAGAGAGACTCCATGGCTGACATAAGGACCAAATGCACTAATCAACTACCCCCTACCCTAGTGCCGACCAATCAGTAGAGACCACAAAACTGACCATGTATGTTCATTTTGATGAATCAGCATATTAAAGGACACACCTGGAAAGTTGATGAATATTCTATTGAGATCCTCCCCTGAGACCTCCCTTAAAATTCCTCCCTTTAGAAAACAGATAAAAACCCTTAAGACAAAGGACCCAGCACATACACGCTCTCTCTCTAGAGTATGCCTGCTCCTTCTTTCTTCAGGCATGTATCTTTGCTATCTTTCTCCTAAGCTCTAAGGGTCCCCATAAGACTTACAACCAGGGGAGCTGCAGTCAGCAACAGCTTGTCCTGGACTAATACCCTGAATCTGTTTCCAAGGGCCCTTCTTTTGCCTCTGTAACTTGTTTTTTGAGTCCATATAGCCCAACTGGCTCACTTCTTCTGCCTCGGTGACTTTCCTTCCAAAAGGCCAAAGTGGCTCACTGAATAGCCCATTCCATTCTTCTCTACGAGTGTACTTTTGCTAAATGAACTGCCTCTTGCATTAGAGTTCTTGACTCAGCATTCTTTTTTGCCAAACTGAAGAACTGAGAGTCTTGAACTAGGGTTGACGTCACTGGTAACAATATCATTATGTGAGAAAACAGTTCATACCTTAAGACAGAAAGTCATTTCCAAAAATAACTCTAGAGAAACTGACAAAGACTGGTCAAAAAGTAAGTAGAGCAGCTTGTTCTGAGATGCTCACACTAGTTGGCAGCTTGAAAGATTTGAGCACATTTGGAAAGTAATGTAATACATAGAGGCTCAGTAAAGGAAAGGTCTTCATCCAAATAGGTAGGAAAATGGAAGTCTAAGGAAGAAATTTAGCAGAAAAAATAGCTGATAATGTAACTTACTCAAGAGGTTGTCAAGAGGTATATGCACATCTAAAACCAAAGACAGCCAATCAGGACCAGAGATAGCAGACAGTTGGCATGCTTCATAAAGCAGGTCTCCAAGGCTTTGTCTGGTCTCACCAAAATAATGTCATGATTGATTATCGATGTCTTCCAGAGGAAGCAAAAGGGGAAGCATAGAGTCATGTATGCACAAACTAGAATTAAGAATAAGGTTATAAGCCCTAGCCAGGTGCCTGACTTGGTTGGAGTGTTGTCCCATACACCAAAAGGTTATGTGTTCAATTCCTGGTCAGAGCACATATGTAGGCTGCAGGTTCAATCCCCAGTCAGGGCAAGTATAGGAGGCAAATGATCGATGTCTCTCTCTCACATCAATGTTTCTCTCTCTCTGTCCCTCTCTTTCTCCTCCCACTCCTTCATCTCTCTCTAAAATCAACAAACATGTCCTCAGGTGAGGATTAAAAAAAAGAAAAGAATAAAGTTATGAAACTTGAGAAGAATAAGGACAGATTCATCAACATCATCATTATTAATAATAGTGAGTATCTTCAATATGCCCAGATGATGTCTAGAGTAATTTAAAAATAAGTGAAATTAAAAAGGGATATCAGACAGGCTAAAATAAAAAAAAGTGCCTTGAATCTTAATAAGTCCATAGTACATGAACTGCCTCTAATCAGATTCAGGATATGACTCCTTTGGAAACCAATCAAGAGAAAACACTTATTCAGAAGATTTCAATGAAAAATTAATAACCACTTGGTTCCACTTTATCATGCACAGACCTCAATAGTAGATTTTTAAAAATAAAGTACAGTCTGTCTCAGAGAAATTACTCTTGTGAGTGCTTCAGAATCTAGGACATTTTAATCAATAAGGTGTAAGAGTGATTTACTGACTTACATAAATGAACAAAATACTTGCTATTCAAAATGAGTGAAGTCTGTCACTGAAATCATTAAGTGTTTCTGTAACCATACTACTAAATTAACAAAGAAAAAGCAACCAAAATCTGCCATTCATCTTGATGTTCAAGCTCCAATTAAGCAACCACTGATCTGGATAATGGTGACTAAGGTTTTTAGAAGCTATTTGGCCTCATATCTGTCTTATTCAGAGACACATGACCTGCCCAAGGTAAATATAATTACAGAAAGGGATCATCTTTGCCTCTGATTTCTGGTTCATGTAGCTTTTGCCTAAACCAGATTATGACTTGCTAAGGAGGATAATTAAGCAGGATAATTAAGAGTATAAGTTCCACAACCGAGTGAGTGAGTACCACAAAAGTGAGCATGGGATTTTATGGGGTACTGGTAACTTTCTATTTTGGTCCTAGGGAGTGATGTCTACTTATAATTACATGTCATACACACATGTACATACATATATGTATGTATGTATATGTATATGTATAACATACATATATATAATGTTGTATGGAATTCTTTTCAGTATTGTATATTATATTTCACAATTTTAAGAAACTTTAGATAAAAGTGTAAGCTTTGAAGGCCCATAGCTCTGAATTCAAATCTAGACTCTATCACTTACAATTTGGGTCAATTTAGGCAAACTACTTAACTTCTCTAAGGTTCAGTTTCCTCTTTCGTAAAATGAGAATAATGATAGATAATGATAATAACAATATAGACTGCATAGGATCGCTGTCAGTGTCAGGGAAGAAATGCACTCACAGTGCTTAGCACTTAGTGGGCCTGTTTGGGTGGGGCTATCACAGCAAAGGCTCAGACACTGCCCCCTGCATCATCTCCCAGCTGGTGCACATCAACACATTTCCAGCTTGTACCTACACTTGACTTTCCACCTCTTAGCTGACAATGTGCAGCTGATCAAACTGCTGTGGGGCAGCGCATAGCTGAATATAAACACAGTCCTGCTCTCTGGGCTAGGGCTCCACAGATCAGGACATGCCCTCATAGCCAAGGGATGGGCAGGCTTAGTCCATACAGAAAGCCAGCAAGTGGACACTTGAACACAATTTTGGACCACTGGCCATCAGTCTAATTCCAGTAGGAAACCAATGAGGGGAAGTACAATTCCAACCCTTTACAGCTAGTAGTAGACAGATGTTTAAGTAGTCAGGTAGCACAGGGGAAATCATGCAGACTTTGCATACTGTCTAACAGAGGGTTCCACTTCTAGCTGTGCTGCTGGCCCCCAACATGGCTTAGGTAGACACTGTGAGTGACTACCCAGTATATTTTCTAAACTGTTCTGATGTCTCAGCCAATGACAGGAATTCCACCTCTTTGACAAGGGCTGGTTCAGTAATAAGCATATGACCTAATGAGCCCCCAAAACAAGTTAGAGAATGCCTGATGGAAGGTTTTGGAGGAAGAACTTCCTCCTCCCTGGGAGAATAACAAAATGAGATGATCTCTATTCTTTCTTTAGATATTGACTTGGACCCAGAAATGCTAAAGTTATATGGCTTTCAAAGTAAAAGCAAAAACAGAGCCAAAGCTTTCACAGAAGAGAGAAGCAAAGGTCTTAGAATCTCAGTAACATGTGAGTTACTGCATCACCCAACCTTGGCATATCCTACCTCTGGAGTTCCTGAGGTAGGTATATATGGAATAATGAATTCTTTATTTCTTAGGCTAGTTTGACTCAGTGTGTATATATATATATATATATATATATATATATATATATATATACACATAATGCACATGTGCGCAAAATAATGAAAGGCCTACACTATTATCCACAATGGCTTTCTCTAGAGCACAAGATATCTTTATGATCTTTTGATATTTTTCTGTAGTTTCAGGTTTTTTACAGTAGGTGCAAGCTAAATTTTCTTATTCAGAAATAAAATCAGAAAAGACATTACATTACCTGTTAAACCAGATGTCCAGAATGTCTGACACCCATATAGGTTTTCTCTAAGACTATGCCTTTACATCAGTCATTTTGTCAGCAACCTGGTACCTTAGAAATATTATTTGTCAAAAAAGGTTTTAGCCCTAGCTGGTGTGGCTCAGTGGACTGAGTGCCAGGCTGAGAACCAAAGGGTCACTGGTTCAATTCCCAGTCACTGCACATGCTTGGGTTGCTGGCCAGGTCCCCAGTAGGGGCACTCAAGAGGCAACCACACAACAATTTTTCTTTCCCTCTTTCTCCCTCCCCTCTCCTCTTAAAAATAAATAAATAAAATATTTTTTTAAAAAGGGTTTTAAAAATATTCTTAAATTCCAAGTAGACTGAGGTTTCAGTATAAAACCAAGTGTTACCTGTCAAGCTAGACAACATCCTATTTTGAGATGGTTAATAAAAATTTGAACAGACTAGAGACAGGAATGCCAGAAATGTTGGGCAAGAAGGATAAAAATATCCAGATAATGACAAAAATTAGAGTTTTTTAAAAATCAAAAAGGTTTCCCTGAAATCATTTTCATACCAAAATGAATAGTTTAGAAAAGATCAGATTTTTGACTTTGCTCTTTCCCTCAGTTTGTTATCTTATTGAGTTTTTAATTCCTTCATTTCATACCACAAAATAAATAAAAACATTAGTAGCCACCAGGTAAATTCTGAAAACTAAATACAAAGCTAAGATTAGAACAACTACAAAAATAAGTATTCAAATATTCTACCTTCTGTGTAGCTGACTTTACATTAGAACCAAAAGCTTTTCCGACTATGCCCAGATTTATTACCAATATTGCCATTTAGTATAATACAGTTTAATGCACTGAAAAGCAAGCTAATAACTATAGATAACAAAGGCAAAAAGTGCCAACTAATGGTAAACCACAAAGCTTCCCAGCCCTGAAAATTAAGAATGGAAATTAGCCCTGGCCAAGTGGTTAGTTAGTTTGAGTAGTGGTCCCCAACTTTTTTGGCACCAGGGACTAGTTTCATAGAAGACCATTTTTCCAGGGGCAGGGTAGGTGGGGAGAGACAGGAGGAGGAGCTCAGGGAAGTGGAGGGGGATGGAAGACAGGAGAAAGAGCTTGTGTGGTACTACAAGCAGTGTCTATAAACAGGGGACAGAGAGAGGGGAGGTTGGGGACCCCTGTGTTAGAGTATCCTTCTGATGCACCAAGTTTGTGAGTTGGATCCCTGGACAGGGAACATACAAGAATCAAGCAATGAATGTATAAATAAGTGGAATAAGAAATAGATGTCTCTTTCTCTCTCAAATCAAAAAATTAAAAAAGATTTTTTTTAAACAAATATTAAACCATCAACTCTTAACTTCTCCCCTACAATCGATTCCAAATCACATTGATTAAAGAGCTCCTCAGGTAAAAGGGTGAAGTAATTGGTTTTCCACATGGGTTGGGGGGGGTTGGGGCGGGGGGAACGGGCGGAGAGGAGAGAATGGCTGGAAGCAATACCTGATTATTCTCTCAATTAAATTTTTATCAGTTATTCATGAGCACTTTCTTATTAAATGAGAAAAAAAATTATTCTCAACTTATCTAGTTCTGATGATGTCATCCAGATACCCAAACTTTCTCTCCTAGATAACTGAAAGTTACTAATTATCAAAAGCAGAAAACTCCTTGCTATCAATTAATTATAAGCTTCTGTTTACCAGCAATTGGACATATGCAGTGTACAGAGCCTCCATGAGCAAGATGCTAGGGATTCAAAGGTGAAAAAGCCTCAGCCACTGCAGGGAGAAGTAACACTGGAAAACACACAAAAATCACAATAAGTACCTTTTGAGCTAAATCTCGAAGACAAGAAAAAAAGAGTTGTTACGAAAAGACATCCACACAGCATACAGCAGAGAAAACATGCTATGCAGAAGCACAAGGACATCCAAATCCAGAATCTGAAGGGACCTCAGGTGGAGTGTAGAACAGACATGTTGAGTCTGTGGTAGGCAGTTAGACAGACATGAGCAGAGCAAGGACGATGGGCCAGTTACAGAAGGTCACCAGGACAGAATACCTCCAGACACCTAGCAATGAGAAAAACTGGGAGAACAAGTACTGGTAGAGCAAATAACTATTGGTAATTGGGACCTCATCCCTAAGGCACCCTCCTTTTCTCCCCTGGCATGTAGCTCAAATGGTAGACTCCCTACTCTTGGAGAAGAATAAGGGGCTGGAGAAAAGCCCCATTTCACTTCCCCATATGGACAGGAGCCAATGGGACAGGACCGACAGGTCAGCTTGAGGAAGAGTTAACCCCTCTCCATGGCTCATACCCCAGGGCAGCTCTTTGAGCCACCACTGGAAACTTTCTTTTGAGTACTTTTTCTTTGCTTGCTGAATAAACTTTCTCTCTCCAGTTCAAGTCTTGGCTCTGAATTATTTTCTTAGTTAAAGCCCAAGTACTAAGGTCTACTTTTCACTGTTTACAAGCCCACATGCACAAGAGAAAAGAGAATGAGGCCACAGTGGGCTAGAAAAGGAAATAGGAACCTTGTCCATATACAACGTAGTACCAAGATTACTCTCTAGGACATGCTGATGATCCAGAGAGAGGATCATCAGAATGAATTCTTACTTTCCAAACTGGTGTGGTATTTAAGTTATTTAACTTGCTATTTTAAGAAAGTATACCATATACTCTAACCCTCTAGGGTGCCCATATGTAAAATGATTTGCTAACAAAGTATTCAACTTATTAAACAAAAAGGCAAAACTTGTTATTGTTATCATACCTAAGAAAATAACTAGTACTAGTAATACCATGGCCATAACCACAATTTATTGAGCACTTACTACATGCCCAGCACAGTTTTTACTTCTGTTAAGACTTTACAACCCCTTACTATATTTTCTCAATTAACATTTGAAGAAAATAAAATTCTTAGAGTTTAATTAAGTTCCGTGATGAAGGGCCAGGATTGGAACCTAGGAGTCTGCCTTAAGAGCCTATGTTTTGTTTTTGTTTTCTTTTGTTTGCTTTTCTATTGATTACCATATTTTTAGACCATAAGACGCACCTAGGTTTTAAAATAGGAAAAAAAAATTTGAAGCAAAAAATGTGGTAAAAATTTAATAACAAAAATAACACAATATTTCACAAATGTAAATGTAAACAGAACTCAATAGCAACATTAACAACCATTATTCCTCCCAACTTGGGGAGGGGGCATCTTATAGTATGAAGAATACAGTATTTCCTATTCTGTCTCCAGCTTTACTGACAAAATCATAAGATAAAACATGCAATGTGATGATTTCTTAAACATACAAACTGTGAAAGGATCTCCCTATCAAGTCAATTAACACATCTATCTCCTCATATTTACCCATTTTGTGTCTATGTGAGAATATTTAAGTTCTACTCTCTTTGAAAAGTTTACTTATACAACACAGTGTTATCAACTATACTTACCATGTTATAAATAAGTCCTCAGACTGAAACTCTGTACCTTTTTTACCAACCTCTCCATAGTTTCTCCACCCCTAACCCCTGGGTTTGTGTTTTTAACCCACCAAACTGTACAACTGCTTCACAGTCCTAGTTGCAATATTTGTTACTAAAGCTGAATGAAAACAAAGTCTTTAAATCCCAATTTGATTCTATGTAACAGCCATACACAAATGTAAAAGACAAGAAAACAAAACACAGATTTCTGTTCCCAATGACCATAAACAAGTTTCCATTGCCCATATGGATAAAAAAGGGGCCACATCCTAAACCTGACAGACTTGGGGAAAGCCTGCAACACTGGGCCCTACAAACTCAAAATGCCCACTACAAACCTAACTACAAAAACTACAAACCTAAAATACCCACACAGGACAGTGTGAACATAAAACTTCCAAAGTAAAAGAGAGTCAGTCCTGAGGGCAATCACATCCTAGGCCTGTAGCTTCCTTGACAAAGGACCATCTTTACCCTAAGTAAGCTTGTCTATTGTCTTTTTGTATCTAAGATAATGTACCTTTGAAATCTCAAGGTGATCTTTTCCAGGCCTCTCAGGGCACACCCATATCTCAGAGCAGAGACTACAGAAACCCTCATTGTTACCTTGTTCCCTGAGTACTGCCACTATGTGCTGTTAATCTATGTGCTGCATTGTTAATTATTACCTATCCCATACCCACCAATGTAAAAGAAGTACGTCTCTCTGTTTTACATTTTATCCAATCTCAGAGATTTCCATGCTTTGCTTTCTCCCACCCCCTTAATTTACCACCAGTGGATTTCATGTAACCTCCTTATGTCTCCTCCTTTGATTCTAATGTATAAAATAAACTGCAAAACTGCCACTATGCAATGCATTTTTCTCAATCCATTGAGATTTTGCTTCCTGGCAACTGTTGTCAGTTTGGTTCAAATTAACTCATAAAAATTCTCTACAGGTTTGGATGTTTCTTATGTTGACACCCTCCCTTCCAAAAATAAAAAATTAGCCTTGGCTTCTGTGTTGGGACTATATCAGGGGTGTCAAACTCATTTTCACTTGGGGCCACATCAGCCTAGCAGTTGCCTTCAAAGGGCCAAATGTAATTTTAGGACTGTATAAATTTAACTACTCCTTAACTAGGGGCAAGGAGCTTGGCGCTGCAGCCAGGTAGAAACAAGGTGCTGGGCCAGATAAAACAAGGTGAAGAGACAGATTTGGCCCACGGGCCTTGTGTTTGCCGCCTGTGGACTAAATAATTTCCAAAATTGTTTACAGTCCTGAGATCCTGTAACCCACTGATAAAATCATTCACTATCTATCTGCGGAACTCTTTAAAGAGTCAAGAAAAAGTTGATCTTTTATCAATTATCTTCCTAAGAGAACCACAGAAAGCTGACAAAAACCAACCCATTACCAATCACCTGAAGCCATTTCAGCAATTTTTACTTGATCAACATGCTTATGAATGTTACTGAGACTATCACCAATGGGTGCCTTCCCAGGTCCCTGTGTTCTATTACACTTCAAACTGTAGGGAGAAAGCTTCCAAAGAGAAAACACACATACTGATTTCACTAAGAGACCAAGTTTTGAGAGTAATACCTTTTTAATGCAGATGGATGGCCCAGAGTCCTTGGGAATATTAAGCCAAATGTTCAATATCTCTTTCCAGAATCTCATATGGTTCTGGATTAGAAGCTCTAAGTGTCCTGGAAATGGAATCAAATGACAAAGGTTCCGGTTCCCATTCTGACCAAGGCAATACCACTGGCCTCCCACATTCAATTTCTCTGCAATTCAGCTGCTTTACCATGTAAGAGATGATGTCAAAGATGCCTACAAATTCTAAATTCCAGATTTCATCAGAAGAATTAAGTTTTCTAAACAAAATTAATTCAACACAGGAAGGATAGATAGCCTTGCCAACCAATGGTGCTGGAGCAACTGACTATCCATAGCCAAGAAAATGTAACCTCAACTAATCTCACATCTCACATGAAATTAACTCAAACTGATCATACATTTATATGTAAAACTGGAACAACTTTACAAGATAACACAGGAGAAAATCTTGTGGATCTAGGGCTTCGTGAAGATTTTTAGACATGACACACCACAAGCATGATCCATCAAAGAAAAAAGATAAATTGGACTTCATCAAAATTTAAAACTTGCTCTGCGAAGGATTCTTTAAAAGGTAAAAAGACAAGCTACACATTGAACCCTAGCAACAGCAGACATGCTGGAGCTCTGGACCATGTGGCCTGGAAGGAGAATAAGGAGAGCCATGAGAGGCATTCTCTCTCCCTCTCATCCCTCCTCCCCCTCGCCCCCCCCCCTCTCTCGCTCTCTCCCTCTCTCCCTCTCTCCCTCTCTCCCTCTCTCCCTCTCTACCCTCTCTCCCCCTCTCCCCCTCTCCCTCTCTCCCTCTCTCCCTCTCGTCCCCCATCTCCTCTCTCTCCTCAGCAATGCAGCTTGGGAGCAGACAAAGCTGTCCTGGCCATGTGATTTGAAGGGATGCAGAAAGACTCCCACCAGCCCACCATGAGGAAGTGCCATCCAATGGTGGATTAAGACCAGGACACTAGTCAAGCATGGATTACTGAGAGAAACTGGGAATGCTGAACTGAGACCAGGTGAATACTGAGCTACAGACTTCTATTTCTTTTCCTGAGAGATGGTACCCCTGACTGGCCTGGTTTGGCAAGGGGAGACAGGACTGTGTGATTAGGGGTGTTTTCTTGTTTCTAAAGAGAGTGGGATTTAACAGCAGAATTCCACCATTATTCTAAACCTGTGCAACTCACAGTAAATAGTTCCTTTCCTTTTCATTAGACTCTGGCATTAGGAGTCATGGTTTTTCAGCAGTGGGCAATAGAACCCAGAGGAATAGAACCCACCATGGTTCTGTTTCACCATGGGATACTGCTCAGTAATCAAGCACAACAAATAAAACATGCAGTTTGGATACATACTCAGGGCTTTATGTTGAGCCAAAAAAAAAAGCATCTCAAAAGGTCAGATAATGTACAATTCCATTTATATAACATATGACAAATCACAGAAATGGGAAACAGATTAGTGGATGACAGAGGTCAGGGATGGTAGGGGGAGTGAGTGGGTGTGAGTATAAAGGGGTAGAAAAATGGAGAACTTTGTACTGATGGAATAATTCTGTATCTTGATTGTATTGGTGGTTACAAAAATCTACACATGTGACAAATGGCACTGAACTATACACATACATTGTATCAGTGTCGAATTCCCAGTTTTGGTGGCATACTTCTGATTATGTATTATATAACTACTAGGAGACCTTTGTGTACTATCTTTGAAACGCCTATCAAAAGAACCTATGCACCCCAATGTTCATAGCAGCACAATTTATAACAGCCAAGTGCTGGAAGCAACCTAAGTGCCCATCAATAAATGAATGGATCAAAAAACAGTGGTACATTTATACAATGGAATACTATACAGCAGAGAGAAAGAAGGAGCTCCTACCCTTTGTGACAGCATGGATGGAGCTGGAGAGCAATATGTTAAGTGAAATAAGCCAGGCCATGAGGGACAAATACCATATGATCTCATCTTTAACTGGAATCTAATCAACAAAAGAAAAAAGCAAGCTAAATATAAACAGAGTCATTGAAATTAAGAACAATCTGACAGTAACCAGAGGGGAGTTGGGAAGATATAATGAGGGGAAGAGGGGAAGGGTTTTCAGAAACTACTATAAAGGACACATGGACAAACCAAGCAGGGGTAGAAGCAAGGGAAGAAGGTGAGTTTGGCTGGGGTGAGGGGAGTGGTGGTCGGTAAATGCACACAATTGTAATTGAACAACAATAAAATAATTTTAAAAAAATAAAAAGGAAATGCTTTTAAAAAGCTTTCTAGGAAACTTTTCAGTTTTGTGTAAGATTGACAAGACAACTCCATATTGCCACTTAGAATCGAGTCATCCTTGAATCTTCTCTCTCCTTCTCATTCTTGATATTCAACCCATCAGGAAATTCTGAGTCTCCTTTCAAAATGTTTCCAGAATCTGACCACTTCTTATCATGTGTACCCAACACTCTGGTCCAAGCCATCTTCATCTGTTCTCTGGATTACTGCTGATCTCCCTGCTTATAAACACAGCCTATTCTCACAGAAAAAGGACTGATTCTTTAGGTCTCTTTAAAAGCCAGATCCAGTCTTTTACTGACTTCATTTAGAGTGAAAACTGAAGTCCTTACAATTCCCTACAGGTCTCACAACATGAGCAACTTCCTCTCCTCTGCTTATGGTAATAGGTTGAATGGTGGTCCCCATATGTGACATCTACGTCAAAGAAACTCTTATTGGTACTATGACACTATATGGGGAAAAAAATAAAGATGTAATAAAATAAGGATCTGCAGATGAGATCATCCTGGATTATCCACATGGGCCCTAGTTCTAATGACAAGTGTACTTATACAAGAAAAAAGACAAGATGGTACACGGAGAAGAGGAAAAGGCCAGATGAAGACGGAGCCAGAGACTGAACTATGTAGACACAAGTCAAGGAACACATGGAGTCACCAGGAGCAAGAAGAGGAAGAAAGGAGTCCCCTCTAGAGCCTTCTGAGAAGGAGCCAACACCTTGACTCAAGATTTCAGACAAGAGAAAAACTTCCTGCTGTCATAAGCTACCTAGTTTGTGGTAATTCATAGCAGCTCTAGAGAATAAAGCACTGCACATCCCACCAAGATCCTTTTCTTCTCTCTACTCACCCCTCCCAGATACACTGGCTATTTGTTACTTAAACATACCAGGTATATGCCCCTACCTCAGAGCCCCTGCATTTACCCTCCACCTGCCTGGAATAATCTCCCCCAATTTTCCCCATGGCTCCCTCCTATCCACTTCAGATTTTTGTTCAAATCAATGACTACTTTCCTGATGCCTCTTATTTAAGGTATAATCCCATTACTGAACCCCCAATCTGTCCCTCTTGCTTTATTCTAGCACATACTGTAATGTGTCTCTCTTTCCCCAGTAGAAAGGTGGCAGAGAGTTTTGTTTGTTTTGTCTTGTGCTATCCCTGGTGCCTAAAACTGTCCCTAAATGATAGTAAGTATTTGAATATTACTGGCTGAATGAATGAACAAAGGCAGAGAAAGTAATGATATATATGAGGCTCCGCCTATTATAGTACCTTCCAAACTTCAGATTAACCACATACCAGCTTCCTTATTTTTTACTATGGCTCCTTACTAAAAATACAATTATATACTTAAAATTTTTAGCCTACTATCTATATTTTATGTAATTATCTCCTTTAGCCTCATCCTAAGCAATAATATGTAGGGAATTACACGTTTAAAATGCTAGTTACAATTTTTTTCTAACATACAATGCATACCGATCAACATTTAAAATGTTCACCTGGGGACCCCTAAAATCAGTTGTGGTGCCACCAACTAAGTGTCTGTGCAGCACCGAGAGGCAAGGGTTGGCTTTCTTCTGCCACTGTAGTTACCACACCCAGTATAATGGGGGTTGCAAGGAGGCAGGAGCCTTGTAAATAAGGATGTTTGAAAGGAATCACAGAAGTAACAATAGTCTCCAGGTAACATTGCCCTCCAACCCCAAATGGAAAGGTACTGAACCCCTGATCCCTCTTCTTCACAGGCACAGAGTAACAAACCATAATGACCCACATCTACGTAGAGCTCCACTCTGTCTACCAAGAATTCCTCACCTTCATTTTGACTCTCACATCTACTCTTCAAGACACACTAATTATCCCCATTTTATAAATGATGTGAACTGATTCCTCAAAGTCATTTGTGTGATTTTAGCCAAGGCTTTTTGAGCTCTGTGTTAACAAATGAGCCCAAACATGAAGTGGTTCAATACAACAAAAGTATCCTTCATCCTGAAGTTACAATCCAGGGATGGCAAACAGGTAGGGAGGGCAGGGCTCTGCAGGAGTTGCTCAGGGACCCAGGTTACACAGGCTCTGCCATCTTTACTAGAATTTTTCCAAATTACCTTGATGATCACCATCTCTGTCAACAGAAAGGCACAAGAACATAAAGAAACCATACAGGAGTTCTTCATAAGCTAGCCTTGTCCTTTTCAAAGTCACATGAATGTGCCCAGCTGCAGGGCAAGTGGGAAAATGCAGGACAGCCATGTGTCCATAGGAAAGGGGAAAAGGTTTCAGAAAATAGATAACAGCTCTGACATGAGTGCTTTCTCCATGTTGGGACTCTTCCATGTGCTTTTTATTAATGCATGTTTAGAAAACACACACACACACACACACACACACATATCTCAATTACCTATCAAGCCCATAATTTCATGGGTATTATTGCTTATGGTGAAACTTAAATAAAGATTTAAATTTTAAAAAATTAGTGAATAAATTTTAAATAAATATTAAATTGATAACACTGATATTTAAATATCACAAAACCTCAGAGGCAAGTCACACTGTTGTTTTAACCTGGATGAGGAAATCGAGATATTAAGGGTCAAACTAATTGTCCAAGGCATAAAGCTAATAAGTGGTTCCCATGTCACTTAAAAGTGGAAGGGACTTGCGGCAGAGGCTCTCAGTGCTCCACTCACACCACCTCAGATCCCTGCCTATGTGCTCTCACTCCCAAAAGCCAGCCTGTGGCCTTCTATGTGGAGTGCTGAAGCCAACTTACCCTTGAGCAGGAAGAACCAGAAGTGCCTGGGAATTTACATCCCAATGGGAGTGATGATGGTATATAAATGCCCCAACTCCCTTGCCCCCAATGGGACAACTCTTGAAGTATAACCTCCCGACACTGTCTCCAAAGCTGTCCTGTAGAACTAAAGCAGTCACCCTCATTGAGACTCAATGTATTAACCCACCCTCTCAGACTCCTCCTTCTAGGTTCAACTTCCCAAGTACTCTTCCAGATTATCCTGAGAACAAACACCTACCCAAAAATTCACATTCCCAAAAGTCTTTTTCTCAGGATCTGCTACCAGGGAACACAAACTAAAAAAAAAATCCAAGTTACTCTGGTTCAAAGCACCCCAAATGATAATCACTCACATACAACACTTGCCATATCTGCAGAACACTAACACTAGTATCAACTTCTGTATGTGGCTGGTTTTAATGTAAATCACTTCATTTTTTAAAGATACCTTACATACTACCTCCAAAGTTTGCATACATGTAAGCAGAAGGTGATATACACAATTTAAAAATAAAAGGGATTCAATTCTTGCTAGTCCAGGTGAAAAATCCTCAGCCAAAGATCTTAAAAGCACATGTTGGGGACCTCACTTTAGAGATATAATATGGCTCCAGCAGCAAAGATGTCTGGCAAATACTGACCTCTGCAACCTTGGGCTAGGCTGACTACCCAGGAAGCTGGAATGCAACACAAAGACAAACAGCATGCCCCCAGGTAAGAGGTTACTGCATGTATAGAATGTGGTAACTCCCTGATGTTATCTTTTAATTTTTCTTTTAATTTAGTGGTATATTGCTCTCTGGGAAGGTCTACACAACTACAGAGGTCTACATAACTACCCACAATCTGGTTTTGCTATTAAACCCCTATTATTAGCCCCCTTTAAAAGGGACCGTGAATTGGGATGGGTGTGGATTCTTGCCAGCCCACCACCTGTGGGAGCAGTTGTTCTAATGAGTATATACTGGGTTGGCCAAAAAGTTCATTTGGTTTTTCCTGTAAGATGGCTGCAGTAGAACTTCATTGTCTTTAACTTCATTCTAAACAATTTTTTTTGGATTGTATTGACAGTTGTCATATCAGCATACATTTTAAAAAATTATCAAAGTTGGTGAATTTGTGTAGCTATTTTAATATTAAAGATGGAGGAAAATACACATTTTTAGCATATTATGCTTTACTAATCCAAGGTAAGAACTGCAACTGAAACACAAAAAAGATTTGTGTGCAATGTATGGAGAAGGTGCTGTGACTGATCAAATGTGTCAAAAGTGGTTGTGAAGTTTTGTGCTGGAGATTTCTCTATGGACGGTGCTCCATGGTTGGGTAGACCAGTTAAAGATGACAGTGATCAAATCAAAATATTAATTAAGAACAATCAATGTTATACCACACAGGAGACAGCCAACATATTCAAAATATCCAAATCAATAGAATTATTGGTGAAAATGAAAACCATGTCTTTTATTTTATAGAAAAAAAAATAAGCAGACCTTTTTACCAACCCAATAAGTTTCTCTCCTATTAAAGTTCTTAAGAATCTGAACAAGGCTATGTGTCAGTTCTTTAGAATTGATCCTGAAGTTAGGCTTTTAGGGCTTTGTCCCAATAGCATACCAGCACAGAAATAAAAAATTCCCCCTGACAAAATCTTAAGGTTTCAAACATATTTAACAGAGTAACTTCCTCACTAGGTGTCTTATCCATATTCGATGTGGCATCTCTGTGTTACCTGCTCCCGTGTGCCATCAATGGTATGCACCCCTTCTGGAAGCAAGGTGTTAGTAGCCATTTGCAAAGCTGTACATGTTCTAGTACGGCAATTTTCAACCAGTATCCACAAGAATGTCTACATGGAATATCTAACTATTTAGTGCAGGGCATGGACTGATTTTTCCCTTAGATCAGGGACCCCCAGCTACAAGGCAGTGGACCCAGTACCAGTTCCTGGACTATTAGGAACCTGGCTGCACAGCAGAAGGTGACCAGCTAGCAAGTGAGGGAAGCTTGGCTCACCTTACTGCGGGAGCTCAGTCTCCTGCACCCCACACCCATCCATGAAAAAAAATGATCTTCCAGGAAACTAGTCCCTGGTGCCAAAAAGGATGGGGGATGGTTGCCTTAGCTTTCCAATTTTTAAAAAATGACAACAGCCAACAATTGCCCATCTGGTATGAATGAATTAAAATTATACCTACTTTTCTTCAGATAGGCAAAAGTATATTTTCTGGTGTGCTGAAGAATTTTAGTAATTAGTTTATGTGTACCATAAGCTGAAAAAGATTAAAAATCACTGATCTAAGACATAGCAAAATTCCTGGTACAATTCATGTACAACAAATTTAAACAGGTTAATAAGGGCATTCAGTCTCATGGAAGTTGAGAATCCTACTTTAAAACCAGAGTTGGTTAGTGGGCCAGAAACAAGCGCAACTGAACCTCTTCTCTCTGTGATATCTGCCAACATCTTAAACAGAGATGATGCATTCCTAAAACCCACTACGACTCTTCCCAGAAGACTTCACCTATAGCAGTATATCTGCACATGTATATAATTCTTTACTCTCTTATGCTGGTTTCCCCCATTTTACTCAAACTCTTAGAACTCCATGAACAACACTGCTGGATGACTTTCATCCACTATTTGCCTATTATCATAAGTAGATCTCTTTCAACTACTGCTATTACTCCTTTTCTCTTTCATTATAACACTTCAAATTGATTTCACTTTTATGGTCATTATTGTCCATTTATAATCAGTTGTTTGCATGCTGATGATTCTTAAATTTCAACCTTATACTACTACAGAAAACAGTACTTGGTATTACACTGTGATTACAAAACCAGATGGATTAAATTATATGACTGTTTTTTTTTAAGGCCTGTAACACAAGTTTTAAAATGCAGGAGTTTTTGTTTAACCTTGAATGAGCTATAAAGAAAATAGTTAAGAACTGGGAAAGAAAAAAAGTTTTTTTTCTTTTAAATAAAATGAAAAATACCAGAACTTACACACTTGAATAAGTAGTTATATATTCCAATTTCTTGCAACTGTTCCAAATATTTCTAGAACTCCTACTCGGGAAGTGGTATCAAGTCTGTACCACATTCCTTGGAATATTCTTCTCAACTGCAACTCCTTTTCCTTTAAATTGATTCCACTTTCAGAAATGGTCAGAATGTCTTAACCCCAACATTGGTGAATAAGGTGGTAGGAAACAATGTTCTGGTTCAAAAACAAGTACATAAAGTATACAGAAAGATGGACTGTCACCATGTTCATGTGCTAGCTTTTCAAGCAGTTATAAAACAAGATGTGCATCTCTAGGATAAGCTCAGATTCCAAAAGCTTCAGCTGAGAAGTTCAAGATGAGCCTAGCAACAGTAGTCATTTCCTAGGGCTGTCATACAGTCTACAGGCATCCACCACTTTACTACACTTCATAGATAGTGTGTTTTTTACAAACTGAAGGCAAGACCCTCAACCAGCAAAAAAGATTATGACTTGCTAAAAGCTCCAATGATATATTTTTAATTAAGGTGTGTACATTTTTTAGATATTATACACTTAACAGACTATAGTATAGTCCAAATATAATTTTTATATGTAAAAAAATTTAAAAACCATGTGACTTGCTTTGTTGTGACTTTTGCTTTACTGCAGTAGTCTGGACCTGAAACCCACAATCAGTCTGAGAAAGATATGCCTGTATCAAAAACTGGGTGGCTTAAACAAGAGAAATTTATAGTCTCACAGTTCTGAAGGCTAGAAGTCTGATATCAACATGTCCTTAGGGTTGGTTCCTTCTGAGACTGAAGGAGAATTTGCTCCCTGTTTCTTGCCTGGTTTCTGAAGGTGGCAGTCTCTGACTTTCCTTGGCCTGTATAAGTGTTGCCCTGTTCTATCTTCATGTTCAGATTGTGTTCTGTCTCCATGCATTTCTGAGCCTAAAGTTCCCCATTGTACAAGGATACCAGTCATACTGAATAGAAGCCCACCCTAACGACCTCATCAAATCATCTCTGTAAAGACTATCACCAAATAAGGTCACATTCTAAGGTACTGAGCGTTAGGCCTTCAACATAAATTGTGGAGAGGACACAATTTAACCCATAACAAGCACAAGTGAACTGACCAACGCAAGCTGCATCCCCAGGGTTTACTGCAGGACAGATTTGTGGCAACAGAGAAGTTGTTTAAAGTCTCTGCGCCACAGTTTATGATTCTCTTTAAAATGGGTACAATGATGACAATAGTAATGCTTACCTAATCCTCTTCAAGTACACAGCACTCAGGATTGGCCCAATGGAATGTGCTTGATAAATGTCAGGTGTCTACTTCTATGTGTACTCAACATCAGGTTATCCAAACAGACACCATTAATAACCACTGTGTAGGTGAGTCCAAGAGAAACAGCACAGCTGTACTCCCAGGGAGCCCCCGGGAGCCCTCTGAATGCCAAACACCTAGACCACACGTCTCTTAAAGGCAGCAACGGCCTCACCTGCCCAAGCTTTCTACCAACCCACTACCTTCTGGGCCTAATGGTGCACCTGTTTTGCATATAACAAATATCCACTAGAAGAATAAATGAACATGAAAATATTAACACTAAAGGTATTTCTTAACAGACATAGTAAACACAAAGTGTAGCCCCAACTATACACCATACAACATTTCTGCTCAGGTGATCATTAACATTAACTACATATTCATTGTACACCAGCATTATTCATCATAGCCAGAAGGTGGAAGCAACCCAAGTGTCCACTTGGATAAATGGACAAACTGTGACATGTACACACAAGGGAGCATTATCCAGGCTGAAAAAAGAAGGTAATTCTGACACATGCTACAGCAGGGATGGAACTTAATGGCATTATACTAAGTGAAATAAGCCAGTCACAACAGACAAATATAGTATGATTCTTATATGAGGTTCCTGGAGTAGACAAACTCATGAGACAGAAAGCAGAATGGCAGTTTCCAGGGGTGGATGACAAGAAAATGGGGAGTTATTGTGGGAGTTTAGAAATCTCACAAGATGTGCCTCTGTGGTATGCAGATTGCTCTGAGCTAAAGGCAATTTTAGCCTCAGATTCAAGAAAAAACTTCTGCCTAGAAAAACCTGAATTAGGGACTTTGCCCATAATAGGAGATTATCAGAGATAACCTCTTTTGACCTACAATAGGGCATGGCAAACTTCGATTTACTAAGCATCTGCTCTTCTTACAATCCTGCAATGACCCTTTGGAACCCTCAAGGTGCATGACCTCATCCCTAGCTCAGGATGTCTTATATATACTCTTTGTATCTCTGAACCTCTTGTACATGGGGTCTGAATCTCAAATAAACACAGGGTTCCCATACATGTGTATGTGTTAAACTTGATTATTTTCTCTTGCCAATCTGTCTCATATTCATCTGATTGTTAGAACAGCCAAATGAACCTGAGGACAGAGGACAAGTTTCTTCTCACCCCACAGTGTTTAATGGATATAAAGTTTCAGTTAAGGAAGATGAAGAAGTTCTGGAACTTCTGGAAGTTCCAGAAGTGATGGAACTTCATGGTGATGGTGATGGTACAAAAATGTGAATGTACTTAATGCCAAAAAAGGTATATTTAAAAATGGTTAAATCATAAATTTTATATGTATATTTTACCACAATAAAATGTAAATAATAAAAATTTTAAATAAAAAATATGCATTCATATCTTTAGTACCCTTAGAAGTTTGAGAAGCAAAAACAAGGTTTTGGAGACATAAAGATCATTTGCTGGCCTAAACTTTTAATCAAAAAAGCAGTTCCTGGCTGAAGGAATGGAGGCATTGTAGGAGGGAGCAGATTCCACTTCCCCCTACACACAGGAGAAAAACTAACCAGTCCACAGAGGAACAGGGCAAAAAGCCAACAATATCACATTTATGAAAAGAGGAGATCAAAAATTGTAGCAGACATTGAAAAACCAGATGGTAAGGAGAGTGCTTCAGGATAATAAGGGCCCAGGGATCAGCGTGGGGACCAGCGAGGTTGCAGACCCAGGCCAGGTGCTCCCGGGTCTGCCTCAGGGCACTTGGGAGAAAGCTGGGTCAACCACTCCCTCCCCTGCCAAACAAGGATTGAGCAGCACCAGGGAAGGCCTAGTTGCTTGAAGAAGGCACAGAGAGGGGAGTGAGAACTGAGAGACAATCACACAGGGGCTGTGAGCACACACCCATAGCCCTGGGAAGAGTGTGTGCCCCAGCCTGTGCGACCAAGGGTCGCCTGGCCCTGTGCCCACACCCCCAACCCGGAGAGAGTGTGGTTTTGTGGGAGACCCAGACCCCACAGCCCTGAACACAGAAAAGGCACAGGTGCTCCGCAGGATCCCCGGTACCCACAGGCGAGAACTCCGGGGAGGTGCGCGCCCCTCAGGATCCCCAGAGCTGACTCAATGAACCCGGAAAAGGCGTGTGCACTCTGTGGGACCCGGAGCCCACAGTGGTGAGCTCCAGAGATCGTGCTTAGGAGCTCCCACACCCACACCCAGGGCCCTATGGAGAGGCACCAGATTGGCTCTGGGAAGACCTCACAGCTAGACCTGGGGACAGTATGAGAGAGACTCACTGAGTTCTGATTGGGAAGGGAAAAAAGCGATTCCAATTGCCCCTCAGACTGCTGAAGCCAGCAAGACCAGAAAAACTGGTTTGGCCACTTAGAAACAAACAAGGGTGTTTTTTGTTTGATTGTTTGATTTTATCTTTTATTAAGCAACTTTTATACTTTAACTCTTAGTACTTTTATACCTCTCAATTCCTTATACTTCTCTTTTTTACTCTAGTGTTATTCCTTCTTCCTTTTCACATTTATTTCTTCTTCATTCCATCTTCTGCTTCTTTTCCTTCTTTTTTTTGAACCTGCAAGTTATTTCATATTTCTATTATCTTTTTTCATTATTCTTACATTTTTAATTTTAATAGTATTTTGATATTTATCTTCTTTATGTATAGTCTGCTTTCCTTGGCTGGTTATATTATGTCGTTTGATAGATTTCCCCTGTTATCTAATTCATACTGCATTGCAAATTTACTGTCCTTCATTTGTGTTCCATTAGTACACTACTCAAGGTTGTATAATCCCTATTCTTGTTATCTAGATCTCATAGATTCTGTCATATGATTGTTGCTCTAATATTACTGTAAATAACAGCTATTCCATACAATTGTAAATACTACACAACACCCCATCCAGATCTTAGCCCACTGCACGGTTTCCTGAATTCTATTACTGTAGTGTTTAACTCTATTCTTTCAAACACTACACCTATTTTCTATACTTTACTCTCACCCTACCTCAAATCTGACCTCCCACAACCTCACTGCTTTCTAGATCCAACTCACAATCTTTCCTGCTCTAACAACAAGTGTCTTACCTACTTTCCATCCTTTCTAAATAGTGGCTAGCTGGGTGGAAGATAACAGTTAACACTATACATAGCCAAAGGATCTCCTATGTCTTCTCTACTGGCTGCTCCTGTAAATATCATAGAATACTCCCTTGCTCTCTTAAACCATTTTTCCTTACGCTCCAACTGATCATTAAAAGAGTAGATGGAAGCTTCAACACCAGGAGACCTCAAAGAGACTGCACCACTGAATCTCACAGATATTCTACCACAGAAGTTCACACCATAAACCCTGGGAACCAGAACAGATCAATTTAAGAAACAAAGGCTAACAAGAAGAGTCTCATGAAAAATAGGAAGACAAAGAGACAATTGCCAAATGAAGGGAAAGGAGGAAGTCTCAGAAAAAATGCAAAATGAAATTGAGGCAAGTAAACTATCAGATATTGAGTTCAAAGAAATGATTACCAGGAAGCTCAACCAGCACACAATGAGCTACCAGAAACTACAAGGAAACTACAATGAACTCACTGCAAACTATATCAACATGAAAAAGGAAATAGAAACTATCAACAAGGGCCAAGAGGAAATGCAGAATACAATTTCTGAACTGAAGAACACACTAGAAGGAATAAAAAGCAGGATTCATGAAGCAGAAAATCAGATCAGTGAATTGGAGGGCAAAGTAGAAAAAAACACCCAGAAAGAGCAAGAAAAGGAAATGAGACTCAGAAAGAATGAGGAGGGATTAAGAGAAATGCATGACAATATGAAACATAATAATATCCGTATAACAGGGATACCAGAAGGAGAAGAACAGCAAGGGACAGAAAACCTATTTGAAAAAGTAATGACAGAAAACTTCCCTAATTTGATGAGAGAAAAAGTCACACAAATCCAGGAAACACAGAGAGTCCCAATCAAGAGGAACTCAAAGAGGCCCACCTCAAGACACATCATAATTAAAATGGCAAAATTTCAAGACAAAGAGAGAATCTTAAAGGCAGCAAGGGAAAAACAGGAAGTAACAGGAAGGGAGCCCCAATAAGGCTAACAGCTGACTTCTCAATGGAAACGTTCCAAGCCAGAGGAGAATGGCAAGAAATATTCCAAGTAATGAGATCCAGAGGTCTGCAACCAAGGCTACCTTACCCAGCAAGGCTCCCAATCAACACAGAAGGCCAAATAAAAAGCTTCCCAGACAAAAGAAGTCTAAAAGCATAAACCTCCACAAAACCAGTTCTGCAAGAGATACTACACAGACTGCTTTAAGAAAAGGAAGGAAAAGAGAGAGAGAGAGAGAGAAAGGAACACAGGCACATAAATGGCAATGAATAAGTACCTATCAATAATAACCTTAAACGTAAATGGATTAAATGCTCCAATCAAAAGACATAGAATAGCTGAATAGATAAGAAAACATGACCCACACATATGCTGCCTCAGGATAAGAGACCCACCTCAGGATAAAAGACCTACACAGGCTGAAAGTGAAGGGCTGGAAACAAATTTTCCAAGCAAACACACAGGGAAAAAAAAGCCGGGGTAGCAATACTCATATCAGACAAAATAGACTTCAAAAAAAGGACCATAGAGAGAGACCAAGAAGGTCACTACATAATACTCAAGGAAAGAATCCACCAAGAAGACACAAACATTGTAAATACATATGCACTCAACATAGGAGCACCCAAATGCATAAAGAAAATCTTAGAGGACTTTGAGAAAAATCTTGACAGCAAAACTATTATACTGGTAGATTTTAACACCCCACTGTCAAAAACAGAAATATCTTTCAAACAAAATATCAAAAAAGATATTGTGGCACTGAACAATGCCCTAGATGAAATGGACTTAACTGATAGATATAGAGCCTCCATCCAAAAAAAGCTAAATACACATTCTTTTCAAATGCACATGAAACATTTTCAAAGATGGACCGCATGATAGGTCACAAAACAAGCCTAAACAAATTCAAGAAATTTGAAATTATATCAAGCATTTTCTTGGATCACAAGTGACTGAAACTAGAAACCAACCCCAAGGGAAAAAACCCAAAACACTCAAAATCATGGAGATTAAATAGCATTCTATTAACCAATGAATGGGTCAAGATTGAAATTAGGCAAGAAATCAAAAGGTTTCTGGAAACAAATGACAATGAACTCACAACAACCCAAAACTTATGGGGCACAGCAAAGGCAGGCCTGAGAGGGAAGTTCATAGCAATACAGGCCTACCTAAAAAAGATAGAAACATTTCAAGCAACCTAACCCTGCACCTACAAGAACTGGAAGAAAAACAACAAAGACAGCCCAGAGCAAGTACCCAAGATCAGAGCAGAATTAAATGACATAGAGACTAAAAGCACAATCTAAGGACCAATGAATCCAGGAGCTGATTCTTTGAAAAGATTAACAAAATCAACAAGGCTTTAAGCAGACTCATCAAAAAAAAAAGAAAAAGACCCAAATAAACAGAATCAGAAATGAAAGAGGAGAGATTACAACTGACACCACAGAAACACAAAAGTTTGTAAGAAGTTACAACAAACAACTATATGCCAAGAAATCTGAAAACCTGGGTGAAATGGACAAATTTCTACAAAAATATAATCTTCCAAAACTCAATGAAGAAGAAGCAGAAAACTGAATAGATCAATAACAGCAAATGAAATCGAAGCAGTAATCAAAAAACTCCCAACACACAAAAGCCCTGGACCAGATGGTTTCACGGGAGAATTCTACAAAGTATTTAAGGAAGAGCTAACCCCTATCCTTCACAGACTATTCCAAAAAATCCAAAAAGATGGAAGACTCCCAAACTTTTTTTATGAGACTAGAATCATCCGAATCCCAAAACCAGACAAAGACACAACAAAGAAAGAAAACTTCACACCAATATCACTGATGAACATAGATGCTTAAATCCTCAACAAAATATTAGCAAACTGCATCCAACAATACATTAAAAAGATCATACACCATGACCAAGTGGGATTCATTCCAGGGATGCAAGGATGGTAGTATTCACAAATCAGTAAATGTAATACATCACATAAACAAAAGCAAAGGCAAAAATCACATGATCATATCAACAGATGCAGGAAACACATTTGACAAGGTACAGCACCCATTTATAATAAAAACACTTAGCAAAGTGGGAATAGAGGGAGCATTCCTCAACATAATAAAGGCCATATATCAGAGACCTACAGCCAACATCATACTCAATGGGCAAAAACTAAAATCTTCACTGTCAAAAAGTAAACTGTCACTGTTTGCAGATGACATGATAGTGTGCATAGAAAATCCTATAGAGTCGACCAAAAAACTGCTTGACCTAATAAATGAATTTGGCAAAACAGCGGGATACAAAGTCAATATCCAGAAATCAAAGGCATTTCTGTACACCAACAATGAAACAACAGAAGCAGAAATCAAGAAAAAATCCCATATGATATAGCAAAAATAAATAAATAAATAAAATACCTGGGAATAAACCTAACCAAAGAGGTAAAAGACCTGTATTCAGAAAACTACGTAACAATGAAGAAAGAAATTAACGAAGACACAAACAAATGGAAACATACACCGTGTTCATGGATTGGAGGAATTAACATCATCAAAATGTCCATACTACCCAAAGCAATTTACACATTTAATGCAATACCTATTAAAGTACCAATGGCAAATTTCACAGACATAGAACAAACACTTCAAAAATTTATATGGAACAATAAACAACCCCACATGGCTAGTGCAATTTTGAGAAAGAAGAGCAAAGTAGGAGGGATCACAATACCTGACACTAAACTACAAGGCCACTGTAATCAAAACAGCCTGGTATTGGCATAAAAACAGGCACATGGACCAATGGAACCAGAGAGCCCAGAAATGAACCCAAGTCTCTATGATCAATTAATATTTGACAAAGGGGGCAGCAACATAAAATGGAGTGAAATTAGCCTCTTCAACAAATGGTGTTGGGAGAAGTGGACAGCTAAGTGCAAACAAAATGAAACTCAAGCACCAACTTACACCTTACACAAAAATAAATTCAAGGTGGATAAAAGACTTAAATATAAACCCTGACACCATTAAAGTCCTAGAGGAGAACAAAGGCAGGAAAATCTCAGATATTCATGCAGAAACATTTTTACTAATATGTCCCTTAGAGCAAGGGACATTAAGGAAAGAATAAAGAAATGGGATCTCATTAAAAAAAAAGCTTCTGCACAGCTAAAGAAAACAGTGTTAAAATAAAAAGAGAACCAACTATATGGGAAAACATATTTGCCAATGATACCTAAGACAAGGGTTTAATCTCCAAAATACATAAAGAACTTACATGACTCCACTCTAAGAAGACAAGCAACCCAATTAAAAAATGGGCAAAGGACTTGAACAGACACTTCTCCAAGGAGGACATACAGAGGATCCAGAGACACATGAAAAGATGTTCAATATTGCTAGCTATCAGGGAGATTCAAATTAAAACTACAAATGAGATACCACTGCACACAGGTCAGAATGGCCATCATAAACAAAGCAACAAACAACAAGTGTTGGAGAGGTTGTGGAGGAAAGGGAACCCTAGTGCACTGTTGGTGGGACTCCAGACTGGTACAACCGCTATGGAAAACAGTATGGAACTTCCTCAGAAAACTAAAAATGGATCTGCCTTTTGACCCAGCAATTTCACTGCTGGGACTATATCCTAAGAACCTTGAAACACCAATCCAAAAGAACCCATGCACCCCAATATTCACAGCAGCACAATTTACAATAGACAAGTGCTGGAAGCAACCTAGGTGCCCATCAGTAAATGAATAGATCAAAAAGCTATGGTACATTTACACAATGGAATTCTATGCAGCAGAAAGAAAGAAAAAAAGGAGCTCCTACACTTTGCAACAGAATGGGGTGAGCTGGAAAGCATTATGCTAAGTGAAATAAGCCAGGCAGTGAAAGCCAAATACCATATGATTCACCTTTAACAGGAACCTAAACGACAAAATAAAGAAACAAGCAAAATATAGTCAAAGACACTGAAGTAGAGGACAGGCTGACAGTGACCAGATGGGTGAGGGAAGGGAATTTCAGAGGAGAATGAAAATGGGAAGGGTTTACAGTAACAAGTATAAAGGACACATGGACAAAAACGAGGGGGGTAGAAATGGGAGAGAGGTGAGGAGGGATGGGTGGGTGGGCTGGGATGGGAGTAAAGGACAGAAAATTGTACTGTCCCAATGATTAAACAATGATTAAACCCAACAATGATTAATAAAATTTTTTAAAAAAGCAGTTCCTTCCCTACTCCTCCAACTCTCCAAAATTCAATCACAAAAACACTGCTTTGCATTCAGAATTAATTTTACTTAAATTATAACAATTTTGCTTATTTAAAACATCCAAGTTCCAGGAAAGGAAATGTTTTCTGACCTATTAAGACAGACCCTGAAGTATGTTGGGGGGATTCATCCCCCCTCCTGCAGCACAGAAAAAAAATATATTATTAAGAAAGTAATACTGTAACTCATGGATTAGTAGAAAGATAACATTACTGACACACTGCCAATATCAGGAGCAATGAAATGCCATACTCACTCGCGTCATTTAACGGAAAATAAAATAATTTTCTCTCATCTTTTCTAAAGTTTAACCCTGTAAGTTTTCCCCCACATTATAAGTATATTTTATATAAAACATTGTTGCTGTAAGAAACATGCAAACCTGTAAAGAACTTTTTTTGAGACACAAAGCGAAGAAGTTTATCTCTTCATTTTTTTTGCGTATGAAGTACTCTTCAGTGACATCCCTTGCCTGAGACTCTGACACAATCCTTAATCATCACAGAACTGCAACCAACCACTTCACAGGTTTCTCTCTCTATGGATTCCCCTCATTTCTTGTTATCAGCAACCTTAATTAGGCTACTTTGGGGTTCAGCACAAAGGGCCCCTACCAACTTGACATAAGTAGCTTATCATAGTTGGATGCAAGCACAGAGAGATGGGCTCGGCACTAATTCATCTAAAAGTCCAGGTGCTTCAGCAACAAACTTGAAATTTCATTCATTTAACTTGATGGTTTAGTTTTGCAAACTGCTTAAGGAGGATTCCTGTCTGCCATCTAGATAACACGAAATAGCCCCACAGCCTACAGGTTTGTCAGACAACATGTTATCTTTCATTCATAAAAAAAGTGAGATGTAAAGAATTTTTATAAGAGTTTCTTTAGGCCCAACTTACACTTGCTGGGAAGCAAGACTTCAAATGCTCTAGAGAGTAAGTCTGCAGATTATTCTATACATCTGAAGTTAACGAGGGGATTTAAGATAGATTACATGAAGGTGGGCGAAATCAAGGTGGGGACTGGACTACAGGGTACTTAACAAGATTATGTGTTTTCTTGAGGGTAGTTATTCCTTTGTGGGGTATCAGGCCTGGCATTTCAAAAGACTGTTAACCTAGATCAGGGGTGTCAACTCATTTTCACTTGGGGCCACATCAGCCTTGTAGTTACCTTCAAAGGGCCGAATGTAATTTTAGGACTCTATAAATGTAACTACTCCTTAACTGGGGACAAGGAGCTAGGTCCTGCTCTTGGGTAGAAACAAGGCACCAGGCTAGATAAAACAAGGTGGAAGGCCGGATTCAGTCAGTAGGCCTTGTGTTTGCCATCAGCGTTCTAGATGTTCAAGAACAATGAACGGGGCTGGTTTCAGAACCTTTCTTTCATACAGAAGCTACGAGCCTGAGCCATGATTGTCCACCATGACATGCCCAGTTAGGAATTGATGATTTATTACAGTACCACTCTTTCTTCCACAATACACATAGTCATAAAATCAATTTTATACCACTCATAAAAGCCTCACCATAAATCTATATCAAACAAAACAGAAAGCATCCATTATACTCACAACATGTCCTGCTACTTTTGGATTTGGTACTCCAATCCTAAAAGTACCCTATGATAGTGTGATTTACAATAATAAAACCATATTTGGTCTTCAACCCTGGTCTTGGTACAAACTCCTAAAACCCTAGGAATTTCATAAGTATGATAAAGATGTCTTTGTTGTGTTAATGAGGCAACTTTAGAAGTCCCTAAATAAACTAAGGATGGGGGCTGGTTGCTAGGGGAACCAAACAGGGATTAGGGCAGGGGTGTCAAACTCATTTTCACAGGGGGCCACATCAGCCTCCTGGTTGTCTTCAAAGGGCTGAAATAATTTTAGGACTATAAATGTAACTACTCCTTAACTATTAAGGAGTTAAAATTATATTCGGCCCTTTGAAGGCACCCAAAGGGCTAATGTAGCTCCCAGTGAAAATGAGTTTGACACCCTTGGATTAGAGGGTTGAAATTTTCAGTTCCATCCCTTCATCTCAGGGGAGATGAGAGGGGCCAGAGATTCAATCACCAATGGCCAATGATTTCAAGTTATGCCTATGTAATGAAGCCTCCACAAAAATCCCAGAACTACGGGGTTTAGGAAGCATCTTGGTGGGTGACTACACGGAGATTTAAGGAGAGGGGCTAGCTGCTCAGAGAACATGAAAGCTCCACAACCCACCCCACATACATTGCCCTAAGCATCTCTTTCATCTGGCAGTTCCTGAGTTACATCCTTTTATAATAAACCAGTGATCTAGTAAGCCACATGTTTCTCTGAGTTCTATGAGCCACTCTAGCAAATTAATCAAATCTGAGGAGGGCATTATGGAAACCTGAAATCTATAGCTCATTGGTTGGTGAGAAGTACCCCAGCAACCCAAACCTGAGTGCAAAAGGATGATATAGACTAGTGAGATTTTCTTGTTATTAGAACTATAACTTTCTCGGAAATAGAAGCTGGATGATGTGTTGGGGGCAAAGGGCTGGACTGGGTGTGTGAATAGACAAAGTCATGGGCAGCAGAAGTTATAAAAAGATGTGACCATCTCTTTGGTAAGCGACCAGTTAACAGAACAGAAAAGGCACAGAGAAGCCAACATCAAGGAAAATCTGTCTTGAATTCTAATGTGTCAGTTTCAATAAACCTTTTTTCTTCCTTAAGGTAAGTCCAAGTAGGTCTCCTCACACCCTCTCACTCAGGAACAGTAAACGGCCTTTGTGACCTTTTTACTATGTGGCAAAGGATGGGAGAAGTCAGCAGTGAGGAGCCAGCAATGGGGACCCAGCAGGGAAATAATGGGTCCTGTCCAGGGTTCCCTTAATAAGGTCAATGTTCCTCTCCTATTCCATTACCACCATTGAGTCCATTTTAGTTCCATGACTATATACCTGTTTTCCAGTAACAGTCTTGGTTTCATTACACCTGTTGTCCTGGTATAATCATTCACAGTGCTCAAGTTCACATTCAAAAGTATCCCAACTTGGCAATAAAATATGTAATCACCCTAATTTTAGTTTAAGCTAAAATTATATTATTCTCTCATTTTATATGCCATTGGAGGGGGAAAAAACTGTTAACCAATCTATGACACAAGTATACAAACACATTCAGTTTTCAGAGATGTTGAAATGTGAAAAAGAAAGTGAGTCTTGTAATAAAATGTTAAGGAAGCATCAAAGAACAAAAAGGTAATTGGTGCTGAAGGCAAGATCTGAACCCAGGTAGTCTTGACTCCAATTCTGCTGAATGCCTATTATCCTGACCATAATTACTAATGCACTGAGTTTTTACAAGTCTTTCAAATGATCTCCATTCTGTCATTCCTCCAACTCTTGCCCTACTACATGTATAAAGAATACTCTAGCCCTGGCTGGAGGGACTCAGTGGATTGTGTGCCAGTCTGCAAACCAAAGGGTCACTGGTTAGATTTCCAGTCAGGACACAAGCCTGGGTTGCAGGCCAGATCCCCAGTAGGGAGTGCTCAAAAGGCAACCACACATTGATGTTTCCCTCTCTTTCTTCCCCCTTCCCCTCTCTAAAAATAAAATAAATAAAATCTTAAAAAAAAAGAAAGAGTACTGGAAAGCACAAACTGCCCTGACACCCTACCATCTAAAACCCTTCAATGGCCCCCATTGACCTCAGGATAAACTTTAATTCCATTTCCAGACTCACAAGAGTCAGAATTTTGCCCTGGCTAGTGTGGCTCAGTGGATTGAGTGCTGTCCTTTGAACCAAAGGGTTGTCAGTTCGATTCCCAGTCAGGGAACATGCATGGGTTGCAGGCCAGGTCCCCAGTAGGGGGTGCATGAGAGGCAACCACACACTGATGTTTTGCTCCCTCTCTTTCTCCCACCTTTCCCCTCACTAAAAAGAAATAAATAAAATGTAAAAAAAATAAAGCAGAATTTTGCCCCTGCTTATGTTTCCAGCCTCATCTCTTAGTGCTCCCCCACCTCAAACTCCACAAGGCAGCCCTCCTGAGATTCCTCAGCACCCTGGAATCACAACCATGGACTAACACAGCCTGGGAATGGAAACATGGCAAGTACACGGAGAAATAGGGCCCACTGTCACTCACAGGACCCAAGCTTACACAGACCTATTCCTTCAATTGGCCTATTCCTAATGTCTCCAATACCAATTCATACTTTATACCAAATCCTTCCAATTTTTTAAATAAAAATAAACTTTAGAGGCAAATATTAGAAATCTATTCTTTGAGGACTAGTGCCTAAGTGCTATTCATTTGGAACCATTTTCAGAAAAGGGCAAAGTCCAACCACATAATCAGCACACTGATCAAAGTCTGAACTCAGGACACCAGGGAACGCCATCCTCCATGACCATCACCCAAAGTGCACCTGGCAAAGCAATGCATTTCCCAATTTCTCCCGTGATCCTGCCACCCTGGAGGCAGTGCTTCGTATTGGGCAGACAGTAAAGGCACACACCAGTTGCCCTTTGGTACACGTTGTAATTACAGTCTGTCTTGTAGGTGCCCCCCTACATTGAATTATTAATATTAATGCACATGAATTCCAGAAGCCATGACTACTAAGTCAACATCATGATGTGCAAATGTTTCTGAAATGAGCAACATCCAGGATGGTACAACTAAGCTCCCTCCCTGTGTCTCTCCCCACTGCCACCTTGGGACTCACCAGACCTTCATGTCATCTGTGAAGCAATGGAGATGACTGGAGCCCAAGAGGCAGGCCCTGAACTCTGTGAACCTCCAGTTCCCCACATGTAAACTGAGAATAACCACCTCTGTCTCACATGGTTGTTGCAAGAATTAAGTGAAATAAAACATATGCTAACACCAAGCCAGGGTCTAACCCTGATATGGCAGCAAACAATACATGTTTATGAAATCTGAGAAATGAAAATTATTCTAGTTTAATAAGTTTTAAAAAATGCAAGTAAATTTACCTTCAAATCCACAATGAGGAAAAAATCGCTGTGAGCCCACCATAATCATAGTGCCAAATGTCATATATATATATATATATATCATCTTATTTAATCTTAGTAACCATCTGTGAGAATTATTCTCTTTCAGAGAACAATTAATTGAGGTTTTGTCAAGTTCAATAATTTGCAGAGCAAGAACCAGACAGACCAGAATTTGAACTTAGTTCTATTTGAACATAGAACTCATTCTCCTTTCCCCTCTGTTACTGTTTCCCAGAGGCCAAAGCCAGGGAAGGAGGGAGATGAATGAAGTCCTGGCAAGGACAATTGCTCAGTGCTGGTTAGTACACCTGAGTCAACACAAGCCCAAATGACGGGAGTTACCTGGCACTCGGGAGTTACCTGGCACTCGGGGGCAAAAAGGTGGGAAAAGATAAGCAATCAGTGCAACCAAATGTCAGCTCAAACAGGATCCTTTGGCAATCTACATTAATGTTTTAAAAGTATAAGTGGCTTATCAGCACAAGGCAGATGACTGACTGCACTGTGATTTTAAGCAAGCTACTATGTGACCCCTTGTGCCTCATTCCCTGGCATGCAACATGAAGGCAGTACAGTCTCTCTTGCAGTAATACTGTATATGGGTTAAAGAAATAATGTGCAGAAACAATTGTGCACAGGGTCTGTCACAGAGGAAAGAATACTCCCATTATTACAAAAGCCCTTTCACAACTAGATTTCCTATAGCCCCTTCCTTCCTCACTTGCCAAAATTATCCGTATCATTCCTCAACTTCTCCTGTTACTTATCTGCCTCTTCCTTCTTCTCTATGTACCCCACTAATTCACTTAGGCCACAAAAGCTTGCTGAATACCTAGTCAGACCAGCAGGAGAATAGTCAGGCCAGCAGGAGAATAGCAGAAGTGTATAAGAAAAATCTGCCCTCAGAGCTTAAATTCTTGCATTTGTGAGAGAAGGTGGAACACAGACAATAAACAAACAAACAAAAACACGTAATAAACCACCAGATAAAGTGTATACGGTGAGGGATAGAAAATACTTCTGGGGAGAGGGGTACCAGATACTCAGGGAAAGCCCTGTCTGAAGACTTACATTGAATCAGAGAGCTGAATGAAGGGAAAGAACAAGGCATGAGTTCAGAGAGAACAATGTTTCAGAGAGAGAGGGAACAGCAAGTGCCTTGTTGCAGGAACAAGCAGTGTCTTAAAAGACTGAGGACATAATCTGCTTCTGCTCCTCCTGTTCCTGCTCCCCCTCTGCATCACTTGCAATGCTGCCATATGATTACTGGATTACATGCCAATTTTGTCACTAGACTATGAGTCCCTTGAGGGCAGGAGCCATGTAGCTTCATCTGTGTTCACTCAGTCATACAACACTCGTTGGGTAAGTACCAGCATTCTCTTAACTCAAAGCACTGGGTTTACAGTGAAAAACTAAATAAGCATACTCCCTGCCTTCAGGAGTTTACAACAAACAGCACTGAGCACACGCTAAGTATTCACAAAACATTTACTAAATGAATAATATTGGCTTAACTTTTAGTTATGTAGTTTTATGCCATGCAGAGTTCTGGGCCTCTTTTGTCCTAAAGATCACTGTTCTTCACCTCCTCCTGTTACTCAGCTGCACGCTCCACAGAAAAATGTTTGCAATGACCCCTCTGACTCCTCACATTCTCTCCTCGGCCTTTGCACACAGTCTACTCCATCAGGAAT
This sequence comes from Phyllostomus discolor, assembly GCF_004126475.2. Lineage (NCBI taxonomy): Eukaryota > Metazoa > Chordata > Mammalia > Chiroptera > Phyllostomidae > Phyllostomus > Phyllostomus discolor. Next base: position 60,974,816 of record NC_040909.2, read on the forward strand.
GCCCTCCCTGCCTTCACCTTCTTCACCAGACTAACTCCTGGTATTATTTCCCAAAATTTCATTAGTGTATTAATGTTATCATTTGCTTGAACATGTACAAATTTCTTAAATACTTCAGACAAAACATTTCCATCAAGTAACAATGAGAGATGCAACAACTGACAATTCCAGATTGAGTAGTAAAGACAGTTGAACGAATGATCTGAGTTTACTTATGTAATTTATTTCTCTCCTCAAAATACCAGATATTTTAGGGACTTTCTGGGCATTGTGCCTGCAGAGCTGGGCCAGGGTACAAGGGCAGCAAAGTTCTCACTGCTGTGATTTCATGAGCTCATCACCCACGCATTACAGAAATATTTCATTTACAGTAAACAAAACCAATTTGGCAGAGGAGCTATCAGTTAAAGGTCTTCCCCACACAGAAGGTCAATAGTTTAGCATCTAAATGATCTAAGATGGATTCATTTTCTAACAGCAGAAATTGTAGCTGTACTTGACTTTTTTAAAAAAGAAGAAAAACGCCTTATTTTTTTTCTAGGCAAGAAGGCAGATATAGGTTAAGTCACAACTTCCAATGCAGCCTCCACAGCCTCAATCAGCAGATAAGAACTTATACATGACCTTTAGTCCTTCCCTTCTAAAAGGCTAACATCCGTCTTGGGCCTCCTACTTCTAGAAAGCACAGAGAGTTAAGCTGCAGTCACCCATTTTGAAGTATAGAACAACAGGGGCAGGTTAAGCAGTTTCCTTCAACAATACACATTTCTCTCCAAGTTCCTAAACAGAAGCTCTGGGCTTTGTGAAGAAGCACACAACAAAGATTCTACAGCTGGAGACCTGGGGGGTGGTGCTTCTTACAGTGTCTCCCTCTGCTCCCCTTACAAGTGAACAGCTCTATGACCTTCACCCAGCCATTATGAAAGAGGAAATGTATGAAAAAGCAACAATACCACACTTACAATTACCATTAAAACTCGGTGCCCTCAGCCAAGACATCCTCTGAGATGTGAGGGATGGAATGGGTTCATCTCATGCCCACCAAGGCTGTTCCTGTTATATTACACTGCCACGTACCACAGCACCATGTTCTCCTTGTTACTTGGACATGGCAAAGTGGCATCTGCCAGGATTTGGGTCTGTGAGATGATGCCTAACAATGTAGATCTTTACAGGAACGCTGAGTTCACTAAACATTGCCCTGTAAAAATTCAAAACCAGCCTAGCTATATCCCTAACAGAGTGTACAGCACACTAATGAAAAATGCCTATCGTTGGGCAGCCAGGGCTGTGATTCAGATTCAGCTATTGTTTACTAGTTGAGTAACTTTGAGCAAGTCACTAAACTACTCTAAGCTCTTAAAAACACCTTATAAGACCCTCCAAGTGCTCACCGGACCTGGCCCCTGCTGACCCCTCAGATTACTACTTGTACTATACCACCTTCTCCCTCTTTAACTACCTGGACTCAGGGCTCATTCCCACTTCAGGGCCTTTGTACTTGCTATCCTCTCTACCTATCAACACACTCTTCCCTGGAGTTTCCCCTGCTGGCTACTTTTCATTCCTCAGGTCTCAGCTCAAATATCAAAAAGTCACTTCCAGGATCTCATAAACATAATGTTGAGTTCTATGGGTGCATGTCATATAATTTCATTTACATAAAGCACAAAGAGGAACAAAACCAGTGTATGATTGGTGTAAGTCAGGGGAGGGGTTACCCTCTTTAGGGGTAGGGCAATGAAAGTAAGGAGCACCAGAGGCATCCCTAGGTTACTGGTAAATGATTATTTTCTTGATCTGGATTTGGTTACCTGGATGTGTTCAGTCGGTGAACTCATCAAGTTGTTTGCTTATAATATACATATTTTTAGTATGTGTATTATATTCAATAAGAAATTTAAACCAAAACAAAAAAACTACCTTGTTAAATCAGTTTTCCTTAATCTTCTAATCTATACCACCCTGCTGGCTAAACTATTCATTTGAGATCCCAAGACCCTGCTTTGTTTTCCTCATAGCATCTGTCACTGGCTGAAATCATCTTCATTATTGTTTCTGTATGTACATGCTAGCTGTTCCCTAGTTCATTAAAGTGTCATGTGGCCAAGGGTCAAAGACTCTGCCTACCTTGTCCACCACTTCCAAACCTCAGCACCTGGAACAGTCCTGTTCTAGCTATCAGCCAAATACAAAAATGTATGTAAAATAAAAAAATCGCTAAAGTGGGCCCTTTAAGGATATAAAAGCAATCAAAACATCAAAACAGTGACGCCAAGAACACAGGAAATAAAAAATTTCAGCTCTGGCTGGTGTGGCTCAGTGGACTGAATGTCAGCCTGCAAACCAAAGGGTTGCTGGTTCCATTCCCAGTCAGGACACATGCCTGGGTTGCAGGCCAGGTCCCCAGCAGTGGGCACATGAGAGGCAACCACACATTGATGTTTCCCTCTCTTTCTCCCTCCCTCCCCCCCTCTCTAAATAACATCTTTAAAAAAATTTCAGTGGCATTATGCATTAGGAATATATGTCAAATGTTAAATTTAACTACAGGGAGGGAGTAAAGTGTCACTCTATGGGTACCTTCATAAGAGTGGTTAAAGTTACTTCTTAAAGTAGACACTCAGTCTTCTATGTCTGTATATCTAACAGTTTTGCACTAGGCCTGGTACAAAACAGGTCTGAGTTAAAAAAGTGGCAACAGATTTCTGAGGCACTTGGTGAGGATTCTTAAGTTTTGTGAGAAAAGTGGGTGACGTTCAATTGTAATATATGCCTCAGTCAAGGGAGGGCATAGGTGCATGTCCAAGCAGATTTAGATGAAGCATCCAAGAATCTGAAGAGTTCCTTAAGGTCAGGAGCAATATTCACCTATTTTATTTTTGCCAATTCCAAGATGTTTTTTATAAAGAAAAAAATAAACTGTGTAGCAGTGCTAGTGACTTTAACGGTGCAATATAGTGCCTACTGGTATGCAGACTAATGTACATGAATGCATATTGCATTTCATGAGCAAAGCTACACTCACAAAGCAAACGCCTGGTATAAGCCTTTATTCTGCAATCAGCTCTGTCATAAATTTTCTTTATAACCTTGAACAAGTCACTGAACTTCCTTAGGCTTCAATTTTTCTACCTGTGAGATGCATTGATTGGGCTAGATACTCACTAATGTCCATTTCTGATTCTTGGACCGTTCTGACTTTAAAAAATTTTGCTCATCTTCTAAGCCTTCTGTTTACAAGATAATAAATCATTTACAATGTAAATCAAGTTTACTAGATGCAATTGGTCAAACCAAGGGTATCTCTCCACAACCAGATTCTCTAAAGAGTTGTGTTCAAGTTCCCACTTCTTGGTTAGGCAAGTAAGAAGTCCTGCATTCAGCTAAACACCTATGTTTCTATGAACAATTATTTCTTTTGCCTGAGTTTTCATGCCCTGTGTCCCATATTTCTCAACAATGCAAGTCCACACTCACAGTACCACGGTTCTAGCTTTTTGTCACACCTAAATAATGAATAGAACTTGATCACCTGGAAATATCCTCCTTACTCTATTACAACAATTAGTGATTTTAATTAGACAAAACCACCATTTCTTTTGCTATCCCACCATACTGTCAAGTGCCTATTAAAGATATTACAGTAATAAGTATTAGCACCTTTTAAGTTTATATTAACAAAAGGAGAGAAATGAAAAGTCAGGAAGTGAAAGCAGAAAATAAAAAAAAAACCTCGCAGATGTCAAAATTAGTCAAAGTTTAGAGTAACTCAAAAAATCATTAGTAGCTATCTTTTTCTTACAAACTATACTATACATACCGTGGTTAAAATTGCATAGGTGATAACCTGCTTCTCATCAATTAGAAACGGAAAACTGGACAAGGATGTTGCATTGCTGTGGCTGAGCCCCACACTGTCCTTTCTTAAAAGGGGGAGAGGGATTGATTATCTATGGCACAGGTGGCAAACACAAGGCCCACGGGCCAAATCCGGCCTTCCACCTTATTTTATCTGGCCCAGCACCTTGTTTCTACCCAGCAGCAGTGCCCAGCTCTTGCTTAACTGTTAAGGAGTAGTTAGATTTATACAGTCCTAAAATTACATTCGGTCCTCTGAAGGCAACCCTGAGGCTGATGTGGCCCCTGGTGAAAATGAGTTTGACACCCCTGATATGGGCAATAAAATGTCAAGTACTTGAGTGATTTCTCCAAGAGTCATTACCAACTCCAAACTCCACAAAGAACTTCTGCCTCTTGCCATCCCCCAAAAGTAAACTCTACTGGAGGCCAAGTTCCAACATCCGATATTGGGCATCCACCACTGGCCCTCTTGGGGTTTCACTTCCTATAAACAAGGAGAAAGTGGACAGGGCGAATGTTCTGATGGGTTTTAGTGACCAGACTGGTTTTCACTGAAGGGCGGGAGAGGGGAGGGCACTTCCCTAGCTCCCCCCGTAGAGGTCTGCAAAAGCAGGTAGCCTATAGAAAAGTTAGGCTGAGACGGGTTTCTAGGCAAGTTCACACATGGCTTAACAAAAGCGCTCAGAAGTAGAGACATTTCAAAACCTTAACTGGAAAGCGGGTAAAACCTCAGAACTCCAAAACGCCATGGGAGAAACTTCCTCAACTTGCATGCTGCGCCCTTACCGGGCCAGACGCCTTCCCCGCAAGCTCGAGTAGTGATGCTGGGGCCATCTGAGACCTGGGTGGCTCACAGTCTGGAGCAGAGACCAGGCGCCCCTCTCAGCCCTTAAGCCCACACCAGAGAGGAGGGAGGGTGCAAGGTCCTTCGTGCGCCGGTGCAGCGCCGCGCTGCCGGACACTGGGGCAGAAATAGGACAGGAGGACAAGAGGGGCCAGGCAAGCGGGTGCCCCACCAGTGCCTTTCCTGCACCCCCTACGGCCTGCTCACCTGCGACCTGGCAGCTAGAAGCGGTGGCCAGAGCACTAGGTCTCGCAGAATAGTTCGGGCCTGCGCTGCCGCCGGGAACGCCATCTTAGACAGGATAGCCCGCGCGGAGAGCTAACTGAGCGAGGTGCTGGTGGGGGAAGTGGAAAGAGGCGGTCCCAGCCTTCCCCCACTACCAAGCTCCTCCCTTACCACGTGCGCCCTGGACGCAGACGCTTCCCTGGGCAGCGCCCAGTTCTGGGGCCCGCTGGTGGAGCAGCCAATCCGTCAGTCCGTCAGTATCCCAGACCAGGCTCCAAGTCCCCAAGTCCGCTTTTAGCTTTCAGCGGAGGGGTGGCTTTGGCACTATGCCACCAGGAATATGCCTGTAAGCAAAAAAAAGATCCCAAGTCCAGTGGTCATGGGGCTTCAACTGTCCCCGTGGACCAACAGACAAGCAACTATTAGTCCTTGCATTGAGGGATGGAGGGAGGGGCCTGGGCTGACATTATCGACCAAGTAACAGCCTACTCCTGGGTCACAGGCTGGTCTGGAGTATGGGGACATTTGAGCTGAGACGAAGGAATAAGGGAGAGGCAAATGGGTCTGGTGATTTTGGCGGAAACCCTTCAGGGGTGTCCAACCTTTTGGCACTCTGAGCCACACTGGAAGACTTGTCTTGGGCCACACATTGATATATTTTGACATGTAATCACAAAAAAAATATCGCATAATCTTTTAAGTAAATTTGCGAGTTTGTGTTGGGCTGCATTCATAGTCATCCTGAGCCGCAAGCAGCCAGCAGGCTGCAGGTTGGGCACCCCTGCGTACATCTTAGTAAGATTTCGTTTTAATCCTAACAGAGTATTAATGCAAAACTATTGAAGGATTCAAAGCCCTGTCATCACTATAACAACATTTGGAGTTTACCAACTCTAAAGACTGGACATGCAATAAAAATGACTATATCCCTGGTCCAGTAGCTACTTGGTTTGAATGTCTTCCTGATAGCCCAGGTTACCGGAGGTCAAGGCACATGCATGAATCAACCAATGAATGCATAAAATAAGAGGGACAAGAAATAGATGTCTGCCTCTCTCTCCTTCTCGCTCTCTTTTTCTTTCTGCCCCTTCCCTCCCTCCCTTTCTCTTTCTCTCCATCTCTCAAATCAATTTTAAAAACTAAAAAAAATAAAAATAACTAGCAAATATGCTTAGTGCATGCCAAAAACTTTACAAATATGAACAAATGTAGTCTCCATAGCAACATTTTCCAGTACGTAGAAGTGTAAAATCCACATTTTGCAGAAAAGGAAACTGAGACACATTGAGATTAAGGAACTTGCTCCTGGTCACAGATCTGATAGCGAGTGGAAATGGAATTAAACCCATTCTCTCTCTTGTCCCCAGCTCATTAAGCACTATTTTTAGATTTTTTTTTTAATTTACTTGTTCCAGAGCTTGTTATCATGGGAGAAAATGGTACAATGTAACAGAACTGGGCAACTATTGCTGTAATTTTCTTCTTCCTCTCCCTCCCTCCTTTTTTAAAATTTAATTTTGACAAATCAAATACACAGAAAAGTTGTAAGAATATTACCCCAAAATGCACAAATATCCTTTACCCAGAGTTGCCATGTATATTTTGCCATTTGCTATTCTTGATAGAGATATATAGATTTATAGCCTATTCCTCATTTCATTACAATTTTATCTGCTAGGTTTAGTATCTGTTAGTGATTATTGTTTGAATCACTTATTACTGTGATGGTTGCAAAATGGCAATTATTTAGTTCCACCCTTTTCTACATATTTTAGTTGAGATTCTACTCCGAGAAGAGCTTTACCTTCTCCCACATTTCTTTACTTATTCTAGTATTCATTGGTATCAGTATGGACTCGTGGATTATTTTTTTATTCTGTGCCAAACCTATGCTCTTTGCTATTGCTTACACATCCTATTGCTGCCTCTGGATATGGGTCTTTTTAAACCTCACAGAAACCCTTCGACTGTGTCCTACTGTTATTCCTATTTTGTCATAGAGAAGTGGGCCACAGAGGGATTATGTAACTTGCACAGAGTCACATAGCTTGGAGTCATACCCCAAATCTAGAATCTAACCACTTCACTCCATACCCTCCCCTTGACATGAGTAGATCTGAGTTCCCATCGTCCATCATTACTTCTACTGGAGATGCCATCTAACAAGATGGAGCAGAGACTCATTAATGTTTGTAGACTGAATGTTTAAACTTGGTGAGTGTTTTGAACATGTCATCAAGAAGCAGATCACCTGTAGAATTCATCAAAGACTGTAAACTCAGGTGTTACCATGGTAAGGAAATCAGCCTTCCAGCAGAGACTAGAAGGGATCTGAAAGAAGAGTACATTTTATGAAAAGAAAGGAGATATTTAAGACATTCTTTGGTTCAGTGTTCTAGGATGACGTTTTTCTATTAGAGTATGAGTTTGGAAAGTGGCATATAGAGAGGCTTTCTAATTGCCATTCAAGTACATTTGGTAGTCGTTAATTGGTTTACTACTTATTAGTACATAACTGAGGACTGTGTGGTCTGAGTAGCATTGTATGAGTTTTCCTGTTTCAGTTGGTCCTCAGGTTTGGGGCCCAAGTCTTGTGTCACCAATTCCTCAGTGTGTTCAAGCACATTCTCTCATTCTGCCTTCTCTGCAGCCAAGGAACTAGGATGATGGAGCAGGAGGACATTTGTATGCTATCTCCAGTGCCTCACACTCAGCCAGGACTAGAGGAGGTGTGCAGTAACACAGGTAGGATAAGTCCCACTTACTGAGCTGCTCTAAAGAATTTTTCCTATTTTCTGAGCATTTTTTCCAAACAGGAAGCTCTTAGAGGTCAGAGGTTCCACTACAGAGTTCTACACTTTGCTTTACTGAGACAAGCACAGGGTTTTCGGTTAAACGAGATTGGATTCAAAAGCCACCTCTACCCCTTAAAAACCTGTAGCCTGGGAAGTACCTACTTCATAAGGTGGTAGTATATATTCAATGAGATATTGTATGTAAGGATCTTGTGCCTAGCAGGGGTTTAACAAACGTTGTTTGTCTTCTGCTAATAGGTTCTTAATGATTTTTGTTTGATATCTAATGTGAAATACCAGAGCCACTCTGAGATGTGAGTTGCAAGGGCCCAGGCACTTTGTAACTTATCTTGATAGCACTGGTGAACTCTGGAAATGAGTAAAAACCAGATGAAAGTATTAAAAGTGTTTGAAGTGGTTGCTTCCAGGAAGCTGGCAGAGGGTAATGGTCAGGAAACCTAATTTTTATTGAAGTATAATAGGCATATAATAGTAGTATCATGTGTATAGCATAGTGACTTGACATTTATATGTATTCTGAAATGATTTCCACAGTAAGTGTACCATCTGTCTCTATGCAGAGTTAGTACAATATTTACTGTATTCTCCAAGCAATACATTACATACCCTGACTTTATATTTTATAATTGGAAATGTGCACCTCTTGACCCTTTTACCCCATGTTTGCCTCAACCCCACCATTACTCCTACCCTCTGGTAATACAATGTGTTCTCTAGTGTCCTATGAGTATAAGTTATGTTTTGTTTGTTTGTTTTGTGTTTTGTTTTAAATTCCACATATACATTAGATCATATGGCATTTGTCTTTCCCTATCTGACTTTTTTCAGTTAGCATAATATTCACTAGGTCCATCCAGGGTTTTTGCAAATAGCAAGATTTATTTATTTTTTTCATGGCCAAGTAATGTTTCACTGTAAATTATATACATGACATTTTCTTTATCCATTCATCCATTAATGGATGCTTGCATTGTTTTCCATATCTTGGCTGTTGTAATAATGCTGTATTGTACATAGAGGTGCACAAGCTTTTCCAGAAGTAGAATTAATGTATCATATGGTACTCCTATTTTTAATTTTTTGAAGAATTTTCATATTGTTTTTCATAGAGGTTACACCAATTTACTACATGCCCCCCTAGTGTGCATAAGGGTTCCTCTTTTATTTACATCCTCACAAACACTCGTTGTCTCTTGTCTTTTTTGATAATAGCCATTCTAACAGGTATGAGGTCATATGGATTTGCATTTCTTGATAAATAGTGATGTTGAGCATATTTCCATGTGTCTGTTGGCCATGTAAATGTTTCTTTGGGAAAATGTCTATTCAGACTATCTGTCCATTTAAAAATCAGGCGTTTTATTATTTTGTTATTGAGTTGTATGAATTCTTTTTTTTAAAGATTTTATTTTATTTATTTTTTAGAGAGGGAAGGGAGGGAGGTAGAGAGAGAAAGAGAGAGAAACATCAATGTGGGGTTGCTGGGGGTCATGGCCTGCAACCCAGGCATGTGCCCTGACTGGGAATCGAACCTGCGACACTTTGGTTTGCAGCCCACACTCAATCCACTGAGCTATACCAGCCAGGGCTAGAGTTGTATGAATTCTTTATGTAGTTTGGATAGTAATCCCTTATTAGATAAATGATTTGCAAATATCTCTTCCCATTATTAGGATTTCTTTTGGTTTATTGCTAATTTTGTTCATTGTGCAGAGCTTTTTTGGGTTTCATATAATCCTATTTGTTTATTTTTACTTTTGTTGACTTTGCTTCTGGAGTCCGGTCCAAAAAAACCACTAGAACCAATGTCTAGAAACTTACTTCCTATATTTTCTTCTAAGGGTTTCATGATTTCAGGTCTTACATTCAAATCTTTTATCCACTTTGAGTTAATTTTTGTATTGGTATATGATAGTAATCGAGTTTTATTCTTTTCCATGTGTCTGTCCAGTTTTCCCAGCAGCATTTATTGAAAAGATTGTCTTTTTCCCATTTTATATTCTTGTCCCGTTTATCATAAATTAATTGACCATATGTGTGTTTTTATTTCCAGGCTCTCTTCTGTTCCATTAATTTATGTGTCTCTTTTTATGCCAATACCATACTGTTTTGTTTAATATAGATTTGTAGTATAGTTTGGAACCAAGGAACATGGTATCCCCAGCCTTATTTTTTTCTTAAGATTGCTTTGACCCATTATATTTCTAGAGCTTCAAAAATGCAGATTTTTAGACTCCGATATAGATCTACTGAATCAAAGTCACTTACCATGGGGTCTATGATCTGCATATTAAAACATCTCCAATGTTTTCTTAGTTTAAAAACTAAAAAAAAGCAAAGAAATTAAGCCACTGAGAGGCCAACTCTCAATAATTGTCTTGATATATCAAGAGATAATTTACTCTACTTTCCTCCATTGAGTTCCTAAATGTAGAACATAAAGTTGATAAACTGTAAATGCAGGTATCACTAAATGCTGCTTCCAGAAAACCTTGACACTCTGATGCAAAATCCATTTCCTACCAGGGTCTAGGGCAGCTATGACATATAGAAAAATTGGGTAAGGGTGAATAAACAGCAATTCTATGTTTTTTCCTTATTGAAATTGTACTTGTGGACTGTTTGAACAGTGACTGTGTCCACAGGCAATAGCACTCTCAGAAGCATTCTGTACTGTTGATATCAGATTGAAGCTCAGAGGTACATATCAGATATAACGAGCTCAAGTCTTGACTTTGTGATTTAAAAGCTCCATGACCTTGGACAAATTACTTCACAGCCTCAATTGTTTCATATGTGAAAAGGAGACTATAATGATACCTATTTTCCAAAATGTGTTGTGAAGTTCTTGAGATCCCAGTGGCTGTTATCCACCATGCCCTCTTTACTTGACTAAGAAATTCTTTTCATGTTTGTTTGTTTTTTAGTGTCTACCTCAATGAGCCTCAATTTCCCCATTAGTAAATTGAATTACAGGTATAACAGCATCTTATATGAACTGGAAGTTAGCAATGTAACACTTCTCGTAAATTTGCATACATTGTTAAGTTCTAAAACTCCACGATCAAACTTTGGACTTAGAACAGCCTGCCTACATCTGTATCTTAAATTAATCATTTCAAGAAGAAAAATAAACAGATTAGTAGGCTTATACATTTTCTCTTTCATCTCAGCAGTGCATGTTAACTGTGAAATATTGTGCTCACTTTCATATCCATACTGATTTCTCCAGCGTCCCTGATTTGCCAGGGAGGCATGTCATGAAACCTAGCACAGGGCTAGTGAACCTAGCAGTTCCAATGGTTGTTTGTCATTACCTTTTCTTTTAAGCATGAAAACCATTTGACAAATACAAACTCACTATAACCTGTAGAACCAAGTAGAATTTTAAAGAAATAACCCTAATTTTTATGAATAACATTTGAGTTCATGCTGGTGCATGTCAGAAATGAAAATCACTATTATGATGATTAAATAAAGGGCTCTATAGGATTTTGTTCAGTTATTTTTTAATTTTTAATTATTTTTATTGATTATTCTATTATAATTGTCTTGGGCCCCCACCCTTTGCCTCCTCTATCCAGCATCCCCCACTCCCCCAGGTAACCTCCCACCATTATTCATGTCCTTGAGTCATGTGTATAAATTCTTTGGCTACTCCATTTCCTATACTGTACTTTACAGCCCCATGGCTATTCTGTAACTACCTATTCATACTTCTTAATCTCCTCACCTCTTCATGCATTCCCCCACACCCTTCTCCCATCTGGCAACTATCAAACACTCTCCATATCCATGATTCAGTCTCTGTTTCTTTTTGTTTGCTCAGTTTTATTTTTAGATTCAATTGTTGATAGATATGTGTTCTTGCCATTTTATTTCATAGTTTAATCTTATTTTTCTTAAAATAAGTCCCTTTAACATTTCATATAATAATGCTTTGGTGATGATGAACTCCCACCATCTTTAGTGTAGGTGATCCATGGTCCAGGGTTTAGGAGGCATTGACCTGGAAGGTGGGACTTTGAGGAGGCTAGAGGAAAAGGACAGCAATCATGTTATTCCCTTCTTTCTCATTTTCCTTTCATTTCTTACTCTACTTCTACCCACCTTAATCTTTCTTTCCAAAGTCTCAATGCTGTTCCATCTGCCTGAAATACCCATCCCTATGGTTCACCAGCCTCAGGCTCTCTCTGATCTCTTGAGTATCAATCAGCCCCTTCAGCAAGAGTCCCTGAAAGCAAGGCTGGGTCATCTCAGTGGGTTAGCAAGGAATAATTTACATTGGCTTCTTCCTTTAGGATTTTAAAATCTTCAGTGACAAAGTCTGTGTCTTCTTCAATGTTATTATCCTGCTCACAGTACAATACCTTAAGCAGAAAGGATAAATAAATAAAGATGAAGCTGATGCAATAATCACCCTTAATAAGAAAATTCAGAGTCATTAAGGTCTAGAAATCTCTCAGTACCACCCCAACAAGATAGGAAATTGAGGCCTATGAAGGGAAAAAACTTTCCTGTTATCACACATTACACTTGTTCTTAGATGCTTTAGAAATCTACCTTATGCATCTCTTTTCCTCTACATTTATTTTACAATTACAGTTGACATACACTATTATATTAGTTTTAGGTATACAATATAGTGATTAGACATTTACATAATATTTGAAGTGATCACTGGATAAGTCTGATACCATCCTGACACCATACCTAGTAATTACAATATTATTGACTATATTCCCCATGCTGTCTTTTACATCCCATGTCTATTTTGTAACTACTAATATGTACTCTTTAATCTTTTTGTCTTTTTCACCCAGTTCCAAAACCCCCTCTCCTCTGGCAACCATCAGTCCATTCCCTATGATTCTCTGTTTTGTTTGTTTATTTTGTTTTTTAGATTCTACATAGAAGATAAATTATATTTGTCTTTCTCTGTCTGATTTATTTCAGTTAGCACAATAGTCTCCAGGCTCATCAATGCTACCACAAGTGGCAATATTTCCTTACTTTTATGGATGAATAATATTCCATTGTATATATGCACCACATTTTCTTTAGCCAATTGTGTTTTGGTGGACACTTAGTTGAGAGAGATTACTTCCATATCAGGACTATTGTAAATAATGCTGCAATGAACATGGAGGTGCATAGCTCTTTTCTAATTAATATTTGGGCTTTCTTCTGATAAATGCCCAGGAGTGGAATTGCTTATCAAAGATAGTTTTATTTTTAATTTTTTGAGAACCCTCCATATTGTTTTTTCCAGAGTTCTATATCAATTTACAATCCCACCAACGGAGCACAAGAGTTTTTCCTTTCTCAACATTCTCAACACTTGTTTCTGTCAAGGTGATATCTCATTGTAGTCTTAATATGAATGTCTGTGATGAATACTGATGTTGAACATCTTTTCATATGTCTATTGGCCATTAGTATGTTCTCTTGGGAGGAGTGTCTGTTCATCTCCTCTGCCAGTTTTTAAATTGGATTGCTTTTTGGTCTTAAGTCATATGTGTTCCTTATATATTTTGGATTTTACCCCTTATCAGATGTATCATTGGTGAATATCTTCACCCATTCAGTAGGTTTTATTTTTATTTTGTTGATGGTATTTTTTTAATGTAATCCAATTTGTTTATTTTTTCTTTTGTTTCCCTTGCCTGGAGAGACATTTCAAAATCTACATATAGTGCTAAGAGCAATGTCAGAGAGTTTACTGCCTATGTTTTTTCTAGGAGTTTATAGTTTGGGGTCTTACATTTAAGTCTTGATCCATTTTTAGTTTATTTTTTATATAGTGTAATAAAGTGATCTAGTTTCACTTTTGCATGTATCTGTCCAGTATTCCTAACCTTGTTCCTTGAACAGATTGTTCTTACCTGTTGCAGATTCTTACTCACTTTGTCACAGATTAATTGACCATATGGATGTGGGTTTATTTCTGGATTCTCTATTGTGTTTCACTGGTCTATTGTCTGTTTTTATGCCAGCGTCATGTTGTTTTGATAACTATAGCCCTGTAGTATTGTTTGGTATCAGATAGCACTATGCCTGCAAACTGGTTCTTATTTTTTAAGATTGCCATGGTTATTCTGGATCATTGGTGGTTCTGTGTAAATTTCAGGATTATTTGTTTTGTGAACATTGCCATTGGTATTTTTTTAGGCGATGCATTTAATCTGTAGTTTGCTTTGTGTATTATGGGCATTGGAACAATGTTAATTCTTCCTATCCATGAGCATGGTGTGTGCTTCCACTTATTTGCATCTCCTTTAATATTTTCCAATGTCTTATAGGTTTCTTTTTTTTTTTTTTACTTATTTTTATTGTTGTTCAAGCACAGTTGTCTCCATTTCTCCCCTACCCTAGACATACCCACCTTTCTACCCTGATCCCACCCAACCCTTGGTTTTATCCATGTGTCCTTTATAGTAGTTCCTGAAAACCCTTCTCTCCCCGCCCCCCCCCACTTTCCCCCTCTGATCTTCCCTCTGGTTACTGTCAGTTTGTTCTTAATTTCAATGTCTCTGATTATATTTTGCTTGCTTGTTTGTTTTACTGATTAGATTCCATTACAGGTGAGATCATATGGTATTTCACCACCTGGCTTGTTTCATTTAGCATAATGCTCTCCAATTCCATCCATGTTCTTTCAAAGGGTAGGAGCTCCTTCTTTCTTTCTGCAGCGTAGTATTCCCTCATGTAACAATGTCTTGTAGTTTTCTGAATACAAGCCTTTTACTTCTTTAGCTAATTTATTCCTAGGCATTTTATTCTTTTTCATAATATTGTAATTTTACTTTCCAATAGTTCGTTGTTAGTGTATAACAGTGCAACCTATATCTGAATAAGGATTTTGTATTTTTACTGAATTCATTTAATCTAATCTTTTTTTGGTTGAATCTTTAGAGTTATCTATATATGTTAACTGCAGATAGTGACAGTTTTGCTTCTTTCTTTCTAATTTGGATGTCTTTTATTAATTTTTCTTTTTCTCTTCCTTTTGTCTGATTGCTGCAGCTAGGACTTCCAATATTATGTTGGTTAAAGAGGTGAAAGTGCACATACTTGTCTGTCCCTGAGCAAAAGAAAAAGGTTTCAGTTTTTCACCATTGAGTATGATCTTAACTATGTGCTTGTTGTGAATGATCTCTATTATGTTGAGGTATACTCCACCTACACACATTTTACTCAGAATTTTTATTGTAAATGAATGTTAGATGTTGTCAAATGCTTTTACTGCATCTATTGATATGATCATATGATGTCTATGCTTCATTTTGTTCATATGATGTAGCAGTCTAATTTCTTTGTTGATATTGTAGCCCAGGGAAAAAATCCTACTTGATCATTTTGCCATGATCTTTTTAATGTTTTCCTGAATTAGATTTGTTAATATTTTAGAGAATTTTTGCAGCTCTCGATCATCAGGGATATTGGCCAATAATTTTTTTAGTGTATTTGTTTGGTTTTAGTATCAGGACTGAGTTCATAAAACTTCATAAGTTCATGATTCAAACTTCATAAAATGAATAAGAGAATCTTCCCTCCTCCTCAATTTTTTAGGACAGTTTGAGAAAGATACGTATTAATTCTTCTTTGAATGTTTGGAAAAGTTCACTTGTGAAACCATCTAGTACAAGACATTTGTTTGTTGGGAGTTGTTTTTTAATTATCGACTCAATTTAATTAGTAGTTATCAGTATGTTCGGATTTGCTATTTCTTCTTGATTCAGTCTTGGAAGATTGTATGCTTCTAGAAATGTATTCTTTTCCTCCAGATTGTTAAATTTGTTGGCATATAATTGTCTACAGTATTTTCTCATAATTCTTTGCATTTCTATGGTGTCAGTTGTCACTTTCCTCTTTCGTTTCCAATTTTACTTATTTGAATCCTGTCTCTTTTTTTCTTCATTCTGCCTAACATTTTATCAGTTTTGATTACCAGTTTATTTATTCATTTATTCCTCACCTGAGGATACGTTTATTGATTTTAGAGAGAGAGGAAGGGAGAAACATAGAAAGAGAGACATCAAAGTCAGAGAGAAACATTGGTTGTTTGCCTCCTGCAGGTGCCCCTACTAGGGATCAAACTCCCAATGTACGAATGTATCCTAACCAGGGATTGAGCCCACAACCTTTTGGTATATTGGACATTACTCCAACTAACTGAGCCACCCAGCCAGAGTAATTTTGGTTACCTTTTTAAAAGAACTAGCTCTTGGTTTTATTGTTCTTTTCTGTTGATTTCTTTAACTCTATTTTGTTTATTTTCACTCTGATTTTTATTATTTCCATCCTTCTATTTGTTTTGCACTTTGTTCTTCTTTCTTTAGTTCTTGTAAGTATAAGGTTAGATTATTTGAGATGCTTCTTGTTTCTTGGGGTAGGCCTGAATTGCTGTAAATATCCCCCCTTAGAAAAGTTTGAATCATTGTGTATTCATTTTCATTTTTCTTAGGGTGTATTTTAACTTCTCCCTGGTTTCATTGTAAACCTATTTATTGTTTAATACCATGTTATTTGGCCTCCATATGTTTATGGGTTTTTTCCATTTTCTTCTTGTAATTGATTTCTAGTTTTATACCACTAAGATTTGGTAAGTTGCTTGGTATGATTTCAATCTTCTTAAATTTATGAGATTTGTTTTGTGTCCTAACATGTTGCCTATCCTAGAAAATGTTCTATGCATACCCAAAATGAATGTATATTCTTCTGCTTGTGGGTAAAATCCTAATAATATCAATGAATTCCATCTGGTCTAATGTCTCTTTTAAGGCCACTGTTTCCTTTTTGATTTTCTGTCTGAATAATCTATTAAATACTGTCGATGAGGTGTTAAAATCCTCTACTATGACTGTGTCACTGTTGATCTCTCCCTTTATATCTGTTAATATTTGCTTTATATATTCAGGTACACATTGGGTGTGCATATGTTTACAAGACTTATATCCTCTTGATGGATTAATTCCTTATCATTATGTAGTGTCCTCTTTTGTCTCTTACTTTTTTTTTAATGGAATGCTTCACAGATTTGCATGTCATCCTTATGCAGGGGCCATGCTAATCTTCTCTGTATTATCCCAACTTTAGTATATGTGCTGCCTAAGCAAGCATTCTTACTTTGTTTTAAATATTATTTTGTCTGATATTAGTATTGCTACTCTACTTTTTTGTTTGTTTGTTTCTCCTTGCATGAAATATCTGTTCCATCCCTTGACCCTCAGTTTGTGTGTCTTTCAATCTAAACTGGATTTCCAATAGGCAGCATATGTCCAAGTCTTAGTTTTTCAACCATTCAATCTGTCTTTTGACTGGAGCACTTAGTCCATTTTTATTTAAAGTAATTATTGGTAGTTAAGTAGTTATTACCATTTTGTTCTTTCTTTTCTGATTGTTTTTGTAGTTCTCTGTTCCTTTCTTATTGTTCTCTTTTTATTCCTCTTGCTCTTTTCTCTTGTATGTTGATAACTTCCTATAGTGTTGGGTATGAATTGGTTTCCCTTTATTTCTTGTATATCTCTTATAAATTTTTGATTTGTGGCTACCATGTGCTTCATATAAATATGAGCAATTTTATAGCAGTCTATTGTAAGATTATTATCATTTAAGTTAAAATACATTCTAAAATCACTACCATTTTTACTTATCCCCTC
The DNA here is from genome assembly GCF_004126475.2 of Phyllostomus discolor. NCBI lineage: Eukaryota > Metazoa > Chordata > Mammalia > Chiroptera > Phyllostomidae > Phyllostomus > Phyllostomus discolor. The sequence continues at coordinate 60,992,227 of NC_040909.2, forward strand.
TACATTTATAATTTTTCATTATTTTGTGTGTGTGTGTTTTTGTGCATCCATTAATTTATTATTGCAATTATGCATGATCTTTTTTATCTTGTGACCCTTCTACTTGCATTTTAATAGGCTGATACACTGCTTCTACTAAGTGTTGTCTTTGTCACTAAGAACTTTTTTGTCTTCTATTTTTTTTACTTATATGAGTTTTTTTTAATCTCTTCTACTTAAAAGAGTCCCTTCAACATTTTTTTTTTGTAATACTGGTTTAGTGGTGAACTCCTTTAGCTTTTTTCTGTCTGGGAAACTTTTCACTTTTGTTTCTATTCAAAATAAAATTTGGTGGATAAAGCAGTCTTGGTGAAGGCTTTTCCATTCATCATCTTTATTGCATCTCATTTCCTTTGGTTCTGCAAAGTTTCTGTTGAAAAATCAGCTGTCAGTCTTGTGGAAACTGCCTCATGTGTAACTACCTGCTTTTCTATTGTTACTTTTAAGATCCTCTCTTTGTCTTTAACCTTTTAAATTTTAATTATGTTGTGTCTCAATGAAGGCTTCTCTGGGTTCATCTTGTTTGGGACTTTGCATTTCCTTGGCTTGTATGTTTTTTTCCATCACCAGGTTAGGGAAGTTTTTCATTACTTTTTAAAACTGGTGTTTAGTCTCTTTCTGTTCTCCTTCTGGGGCATCTATAGTGCACATGTTGGTATATCTGATATTGTCCCAGAGGTTCCTTAAACTATCCTCATTTTTTAAAAAAATCTTTTTTTTTATTTTTCCTGTTCTGATTGTGTGTTTTTGTCACTTTGTCTTCCAGATCACTGATTCAATCTTCTGCTTCAGCTAATCTGCTCTTGATTCTCTATAGGATATTCTTCATTTCTATTATTGTATTCTTCAGTTCTGACTGGTTCTTTTTTTATCCTCACCTGAGGACTTTTTTTTCATTGATTATTTTAGAAAGAGAGAAAGGATGGAGAGAAAGGGAAAGAAACATCGATGTGAGAGAGAAATATCAATCAGTTGCCTCTTATATGCACCCCAACTAGGGAACTAACCAGGCATGTGCCCTGACTGGGAATCAAATTTGTGACCTTTCAGTTTATGGTGTGATGCTCCAACCAACTATATCACACCAGTCAGAGTTGACTGATTCTTTAAAAAAAATTATTTACCTTTTTATATTATCTATGTCTTTGTTGAAGTTCTTGCTAAGATCATCTATTCTTCCTCTAAATTTATTAAGCATCCTAATGACCAGTGTTTTGAACTCTGTATCAGGTAGATTGCTTGTCTCCATTTTGTTTAGTTCTTTTTCTATGATTTTGTCCTGTTGTCTTATTTGGGACTTTTTTTCTTTTTGGTCTCCTCATTTAGGCTGCCTCCTTATATTTGTTTCTATGTACTAGGGAAATCTTCTGGTCTTTAATAGAGTTGTCCTATGTGGAAGGTGTCCTGTGGGGCTTATTAGGGCAATCTCCTCAGTCACCTGAGTTGGGTCTTCAATAGGGATTCCCTTGGGGATTGTGTGGATTGTGTGTCCCCTTCTGTTGTAGTTGGGTCTTGAGAGCTGTTGTTAATGTGTGGGATTGACCCTCAGGTTGACTGGCTATTAGGGCTGGCTGTGACTGCAAAGGATGGGCTTTTGTGAAAGGGTTGACCCCTCAGAGAACCAGTCACTATAGTGGGATCCTGGTGCCAGCTCAGTCCACTTTTTGCATACTGTTTGTGGAGCTGTTAGAGTAGGGCTCTGGTGCAGTCCAAAGATAGCCACTGGGTTATTAGGTTTGGAGTCTCATGGGAGTGGCTTCCATGCTGGCCAGGGTCAGTCACTGTTTGTGTTGGACTTGGGGCTGCCTGGTAAGATCTACTAAGTGATCTGTCAGAATGCTGGGCTTGGGGTCACTTCGAGGGAGCTATCATGCACAATTAGCCTAGCCACTGCTGTGTGGATTTGTGTATCTTTGAGAAAGTCTGCAGCTCAAGTCTAGGGTAGTCAAAACTTGTTTGAGGTTTACTGTCCCTTGAGTGAGTCTATAGCATGAGCTGAGGCAGGTTGCTCATATTAAGGAGCCACTGGAAGATGCTGGGCCAGGCAGTTTTTTGGGTGGGGCATGGTCTCAGGGAACCACTAGGGTGGACTTAATGTTGTTAGCTAGGTTAATGGAGAGCTCAGATTTCATGTCCACCTGTGCTGGGCTGGCTTGGTGGGTGGTGGAGAGGTCAACAATGGAATAATGGCTCCTGCTTCTACTTCCAGCCCTGGAGAGAGTTACCCAGACCCCTGCCCCTCCAGCCCTCACACAGAAGTTAGTCAGTTTAGTTCCTGTATTTTTTATGTTCCTGCCCAACATTGACCTTTGAGAGAGTGAGTTTGTATCCTTTAAGAGTAGTACCTGGGTCTCCCAATTTTTTTTTTCTCAGACACAATCCCCACTCATTTTCACAGCCAGAAGTTATGGGACTTCCCTTCCCACACTGGTGCCCCATTTTGGGACTGTCACCCCTCACTCCTCAGGGGGAACCTCTGAAGCTGATATATCCCTCCTGTTTCTTAATTGCCACACCATGAATGTGGGACCTGCCACTTCTATTTCCCCTCCCTCCTACCAGTCTCAATGTGGCTTCTTACATCCTTAGTTCTAGGACTTCTGTTTGCTAGTCTTCTGGTGGTTCTCAGTGATAGTTGTTCTAAAATTTAGTTGTAATTTTGAAGTAGTTTTGGGAGAAGGTGAGCACAGAATTTATCTAGCCTGCTGTTTTGATTGGAGACCCCATTGAACACTTATATTTTACATAAATTATACTATTAACCTCAGTCCTATTTTATAGATGTATAAATTGAGTCTTCCAGTGAGAAATAAGTTGCCTGAATAATAAATAAGAAGAGACCAATCCCTATCAATCTGAGATTAAACCTAGGCAGGCACCATCCAATAGAACTTTTTGCAGTGATGAAAAGATTCTATATCTATACTGTTCACTACCATAGTCATTAGCCATATATGGCTACTGAGCTGTTGAAATATGGCTAGTGGAACTGAGAAAACTAATCTTTAATGTTATTTAATATAATAATTTATATTTAATTAAAAGTTTTATTATTTATTTTAGAGAGATGGAGGAAAGGAGGTGAGAGAGAGAGAGAAAGAGAAACATTGATTTGTCATTCCACTAATTAATGCATTCAGTGGTTGATTCTTATATGTGATCTGACCAGGAATTGAACATGCAACTCTGGCATATCAGACAATGCCTTAAACAGCTGAGCTATACAGCCAGAGCTAACTTACATTTAATTTTGAATAGCCACCCATGGCTAGTGGCAACCATATTAACTAGTACAGGTCTAAGCTATCTAACTAGTGTACAAAAAACTATGTACCACCATACTATTTTCTTAATTGTGTGACTTTCATAGTGGTTACTGAGACAAGGATTGTGGATACAAATAGCTTATTTAAAGGGTGATTCTAGGCAGCCAGTGAGGGAGTGGGGAACTGAGATAAGAATGGAGGGAAACTAATAAAGGCTGCATTAGTTGGCTAGAGGTAATTGAAATTAATTTTTAGGGGGTACTCTGACAGTCTGTTGTAGAAGATACATCATAATCATCCCATTGTGGGGTGAGGAAGTGGTCATATTTATCCAACAACTCCTTGGCCTCATTGGTTGAGGGCTGTTCCTGGGGCATCAACACATTATCTGTACACTCAGACTTAAAACCTGCCTCTCTGTGGGACAGTCACATACATCCCTGTGGCAAGATAAAGCCTTAGGACAGTGAGACACAGGTGCAAGAAGGATGGACTGCCCTGCAAAGCTGCAGGTGACTTCCAGGGAGATCAAGGGGATATGAGGTCATGTAAAAATATATTGAATCTCATTTTAAACTTACAGATTAGCTCATATTAGTATTTCACCTGGAGTGGGAAGAAGGGCACTTGAGGTTGGTAAGGAAGGTTCTGCTACTTAAAAAAGAAAAAGTTCCTTAACTATAGTGGTAAACTGTGCTCTGGTCTGCTTTCCTGACCACATCAGTTAGTGAATTTTGTTCTGATCAGTATCATTTCTAGCTTAGCATGGATGGTCTAAATATCCCTGCAATCTTGGCCCCTCAACAGGGCTGAAAAAATAGCTGACCCTAGAATTTCAGTGGAGACATAAAGAGACTCAAACATTCCAGAAAGTGTTTGTTTGTTTGGCTTTTATTTACAGCAAGAAAACCAGGAAGAATCTACATGTGTTTTTTTTTTTAACAAAAATATATTTTACAGCAGAAGTTGAAAGAAGTGGTGCAAATAATAATTTCTCCTCCTCTGATATCAAACTTTGTTGAGCTCCCAGGAAAGCAAACGTATAATTATGGTGAAGTCAGTTGACTAAAAGCCAAGTAAAAAGGAAGATGAGCTTTAAGAGGAAAAACACTCGATTCTGCAAAAAAAAGCAGCATTAAAGATTCTAGCCACTTGATCCATATTAGCTTCTGGTCTTTACAAGCTTAAGCTCAAAGAATGTGGAGAACTCTTGATATTGTAGGAAAATGAATGTTACCAAAGCTCTGTTTGAACCAATGGCTGACCATGGAGGCTAAGGAGAACTTAGCTACCTCAAAAAGAAGATGCTTTTACAGATTTCTTCATGTTATAAACTTCCATAAATTTCTTTTCAAAAAAATAGAAATAACCTTGGATCAAAGTTAGAGCAAGAGTTTCTATAAGAGTGAAGCCAATAATGCCACAATGGAAAAAGATCAAGGGAGACTGGAGTAAAATTTTAGCATTAAAATATTTTAAATATATCTAGAAGCTCTTAAGAAATAAAAAAACACCATAATGGACAAATGACATGCATAAAAAATTTAGAAAGGAAGAGGTAGAAATCTTTAGTAAACAAGAAAAAGAAAGATTTACTTCATTGAATGTATTGAAGAAATGCAAAATAAAACAAAAGGTAACATTACTTATTAAAGTTTGTACATGTTTTTAAATAAATAAAATGCTCAATGTGTATTCAGTTGGGTTACATCCTACCAGAAGACAATTTGGCAATATACATATATATGCAGAGCCTAAAAGAGTTTAAATCCTCCAATCTGATAATTTTATTTCTGAGGATTATCTTAAATAAATACTTAAATTTACAGTTAAAGATTTTTATTCAAAGATATTAGTTGCAGCAATATATTTAACAGAGAAATTTTGGAAACCATGTTCTTGGTAAGTAGTTCATAAAGATAAACTAGAATACTGAGCAACACCAAAAATTATAAAATTTAAATTTATTTAAAGAAGCAATGGGTGCACACTGTGAGATTTTTAAACTCTCTGAAGGTAATAGCCACTGTTAGTGCTGTCTTATATTTCCTTAATATTTTTCTTTATGAAATTTTTAATCTATGTATATCTGTATTTATTACTATATTCATCTCTTTTCTATCTATACATACTATTTATCTATATCTATACCCATGTCTATATATTTATGTTTACCTATCCATACATCCATCTATCTGGCCTGCTTCTTATCTTTGTAAATAAAACTTCATTGGAACTCATGCACACTCATTTCTTTATGTATTATCTATGGCTGCTTTGCAGTTACAATGGCAGAATTGAGTAGTTGCAGAGACCATACGATTTAAAAGATGTATCTGGACCTCTACAGAAAAAGTTTGCTAATTCCTGTACCTCATGCTAACTTTTTAGAATTTAAGCTAATAGATTGTAATACAAACTCATAGAATATAAACTCAGTGGGTGCAAATATTTGTATCTTTTGTGTTTCTTATTGTATTCTCAATGCCTAGAACAGTATCTGACACATAGTAAGCCCTCAATAAATATTTGTGAAGTGAATGAATGAAATCAGTTGCTCCTATTAATGTACATTCATGTGATTTCCATGTTATTTTTAGTACAACAAATAATTCTATAGTGAACCAGATCTTTGCTAACTTCTACAATTATATCACAAACAATATATTTGAACAATATTGAATAGCATGGAAACATTGATACATCAAACTTTGATAATTAATTTATTTTTAAGCAAACATAGCTCTTTTTTATCAAACTTTCCATTTGACATTATCAAATGTCTTTAGAAAGGTCATGCTTTATCATAAATAAAGGCAACATTGAAGTTTACATAATGAGGAGAGTTTATTTTTACAAATGTTAGCTTCTGCTAAGTACTTCCAAATCTCACTTAGTACGCATTAAACTTAAGCATGTTCAAACACTGCACTGAGGCTTTCTGAGCAGGTTAAACAGGCTGAAAATGATCAGTAGATTCTTCGACATATATTTTCCTCCTAAACTTAGGCAACTTACAGATTTCAAGTACTTAGAGAGTTCTTTCACATTTCTTGGCTACAACGAGTTTTTTTCCCTTTCAACTGTATGTTTCTAAATAGGGTGGACAAAAGACTTCTTTCACAAAAATTTCAGTATATACCAGGCCATTTTCTGATAGAAAGTTGTTACACAGGTTTTTTTAAAGAGCTTGGTACAGAAATTTCCATAACGTACTTCTTCTGCATGAAAAAAAACATAGTGTACCCAGCTTGACAACACATGCTTTAGGGACCTGAGATTAACCATATCTGATTCAAAAGAGACCTTTCTTTCTCTTTTTTTATTAAATACTTTGGAACTTTATTGTTCTTCAAGAACAGTTTTCTTCCTTTTCCCCCACCCTTTCCCCCAACCCCAGTCATCCCCACCTCCCTCCGTTTCCACGCCCCCTTGTTTTTATCTATGTGTCCTTTATAGTTGTTCCTGTAAACACTTCACCCTTTCCCCTCCCCCCCATTAATCCCTCCCATCACTCCTTTGGTTACTGTGAGTTTGTTCTTAATTTCTATGTCTCCAGTTATATTTTGCTTGCTTGTTTGTTTTTGTTGATTAGATTCCAGTTAAAGGTGAGATCATATGGTATTTGTCTTTCACTCCCTGGCTTATTTCACTTAGCATAATGCTCTCCAGTTTCATCCATACTGTTGCAAAGGGTAGGAGCTCCTTCCTTCTTTCGTTGCATAGAATTCCATTGTGTAAATGTACCATAGTTTTTTTATCCATTCATTTACTGATGAGCTCTTACTGTAGGTTGCTTCCAGCACTTGGCTATTGTAAATTGTGCTGCTATGAACATTGGCATGCATAGATTCTTTTGGATTGGTATAGGAGACCGTTCTGCAAAGTGTGGGCCCAGACAGGACCCACAGCCACAGATAGGTTCTCCCGTGGGGAATCAGGCCTGCATTGTACCTAGACCACTATGAGACTTATTTTTGCTAAAACTCCCTCACCCTGTATTGAGGCAGCAAACATTCACTGCAAAGTAACTTCCAAAACTCCATGCTAAACCTTCCAAGGATGAGTGTAACTGGTTCAATCACTTTTTGCATTTGAAAATATCTTCCTTCTGTGATGTGATTAGTGGCATCCTCTCCTTTGTTTTCTGTAAAAGATGACCACCTAGCCCTGGCTGGCGTAGCTCAGTGGATTGAGCGCGGGCTGGGAACCAAAGTGTCCCAGGTTCGATTCCCAGCCAGGGTACATGCCTGGGTTGCAGGCCATAACCCCCAGCAACTGCACATTGATGTTTCTCTCTCTCTCTCTCTCTCTCTCTCTCTCTCTCTCTCTCTTTCCCCTCCCTTCCCTCTCTAAAAATAAATAAATAAAGTCTTTAAAAAATATTAAAAAAAAAAAAAAAAAAAAGATGACCACCTAAAGTGAACCTGTGCATAGTAAATAAGGGACCATCATGTAAGGTGCCCAGAAAAGCAACAAAAGCTTGTCAAGGCAAGAGTTTGGAACTGTCTGCCCTTAAGAGACTGGCTGAGGTGCTCCAAGGCTTTTATTTCCTCTTGAGAGAAAAGCTGCACCGTCCCCTTTCCTTCACAGGAAGTCCTTGAGAATTTGTTGTGTCTCATCCACAATGTTGCGGACCACACGAGCTGGGGTCCTCATCAGATTGGTGTTTCAGGGTTCTTAGGATATAATCCTATCAGTGGAATTGCCAGGTCAAAAGGGAGTTCAATTTTTAGTTTTCTTAGGAAATTCCATACTGTTATCCATAGTGGCTGCACAAGTCTGCAATCCCACCAACAGTGCACTAGGGTTCCCTTTTCTCCATAACCTCTCCAACACTTGTTCTTTGTTACTTTGTTCATGATGGCCATTCTCATTGAACTGGTATGTGTGAAATGGTATCTCATTGTGATTTTAATTCGCTTCCCTCTCATGGCTAGCAATACCGATCATCCTTTCATATGTCTCTGGACCCTCTGTATATCCTCCTTGGAGAAGTGTCTGTTCAAGTCGTTTCCCATTTTTTAATTGGGTTGTTTGTCTTCTTAGAGTAGAGTTGTGTGAGTTCTTTATGTATTTTGGAGATCAAACCCTTTTCTGAGGTATCACTGGCAGACATGTTTTCCCATATGGTTGATTCTCTTTTCATTTTATTATATTTCTTTAGCCATGCAGAAGCTTTTTATTTTGATGAGATCTCATTTATTTATTCTTTCCTTTATGTCCCTCGCTCTAGGGGACATATTAGTGAAAATGTTGCTGTGTGGAATATCTGAGATTTTCCTGCCTATGTTCTCCTGATGGATTTTTATGGTGTCACAACTTATATTTAAGTCTTTTATCCACTTTGAACTTATTTTTGTATATTGTATAAGTTGGTGATGAACTTCCATGTTTTTTCATGTAGTTGTCCAGATCTCCCGACACCATTTGATATTTTTACTCCATTTTACACTTCTGCCCACTTTGTTGAATATTAATTGACCATAGAGACTTGGGTTTATTTCTGGGCTCTGTATTCTGTTTCATTGGTCTATGTAACTGTTTTTATGCCTGTACCAGGCTGTTTTGATTACAGCGGCCTTGTAATTCAGTTTGATATCAGGTGTTGTGATCCCTCCTACTTTGTTCTTCTTTCTCAAAATTGCTGCAGCTATTTGGGTCATTTATTGTTCTACATAAATTTTTGAAGTGTTTCTTCTATGTGGTACTTTAATAGGTATTGCACTGAATCTATAATTTGCCTTGGGATATTTTGATGATGTTATTTCTTCCAATCCATGAACATGGTGTATGCTTCCATTTGTTTCTGTCTTCCTTAATTTCTTTCTTCAGTGTTGTGTAGTTTTCTCAGTACAGGTCTTTTACCTCCTTGGTTAGATTTATTCCTAGGTACTTTATTTTTATTGTTGCTATATCAAATGGGATTTTTTTCTGATTTCTATTTCTGATATTTCATTGGTGGTATAGAAAAATGCTTTTGACTTATGAATATTGACTTTGTATCCTGTTATTTTGCCAAATTCATTTATTAGGTTGAGCAGTTTTTTGATGGAGTGTATAGGATTTCCTACACACACTATCATGTTGTCAGCAAATAATGACAGTTTTGTTTCCCCTTTTCCAATTTAGATGCCTTTTATTTCCTTTCATTGTCTGATTGCTGTGGCTAGGACTTACAATACTATGTTGAATAGAGTGGTGAAAATGGACAACCTTGTCTTGTTCCTGCTCTTAGTGGGAAAACTCTAAGTTTTTGTCCATTGAGTATGATGTTGGCTGTAGGTCTCTCATATATGGCCTTTATTGTGTTGAGGAATGTGCCCTCTATTCCTTCTTTGCTGAGTGTTTTAGTCATAAATGGGTGCTGTACCTTATCAAAAGCTTTTTCCTTATCTATTGCTATGATCATGTGATTTTTGCCTTTGCTATTATTCTTGTAAGGTACTACATTTATTGATTTGCAAATATTGTACCATCCTTGTAGCCCTGGGATGAATCCCACTTCTTCATGTTGTGTGATCTCTTTAATATATTGCTGGATACAGTTTGACAATGTTTTGTGGAAGACTTGAGTGTCATCAGTGATATTGGCCTGAAGTTTTCTTTCTTTGTTGTGTCTTTATCTGGTTTTGGAATTAGGATGATGTTGGCTTCATAAAAAGAGTTTGTGAGTCTTCCATCTTTTTGTGTTTTTTGGAATAATTTGTGAAGAATAGGGGTTAGCTCTTCCTTAAATGCTTTGTAAAATTCTCCTGTAAAACATCTTGTCCAGGGTTTTTTTGTGTTGGTAGTGTTTTGATTACTGCTTCAATTTTGTCAGCTGTTATTGGCCTGTTCAGGCTTTCTGCCTCTTCTTCATTCAGTTTTGGAAGATTATGTCTTTCTAGAAACTTGTCCATTTCACCTACTTTTTAAAATTTCTTGGCATATAGTTCTTCATAGTAATTTCTTACAATCCTTTGTATTTCTGTGGTATCAGTTGTAATCTCTCCTCTTCTATTTCTGATTGTGTTTACTCAGGTCCTCTCTTTTTTTTTTCTTGATGAGTCTGCTTAAAGGCTTTTCAATTTTGTTTATCTTTTTAGAAACCCACTCCTGAATGCATTGATACTTAGAATTGTTTCTTTAGTCTCTATGTCATTTAATTCTCCACCAATCTTGGTCATTTCCTTCCTTCTGCTTTCTCTGGGTTGTCTTTGTTGTTGTTTTTCCAGTTTTTGTAGGTGTAAGGTTAGATTGTTTATTTGAAATGTTTCTATCTTTTTTAGGTAGACCAGTATTGCTATGAACTTTTCTCTCAGGGCTGCCTTCACTGTGTCCTATAAGTTTTGGAGTGCTGTGAGTTCATTTTCATTTGTTTCCTGAAACTTTTTGATTTCCTCCTTGATCTCATTCTTGACCCATCCATTGTTGAATAGCATGCTATTCAATCTCCATGAGTTTGAGTGTTCTTGAATTTTTTCCTTGAGGTTGGTTCCTAGTTTTATCTCTTGTGGTCAGAGAAAATGCTTGATGTGATTTCAATTTTCTTGAATTTGTTGAGCTTTGCTTGTGTCCTATTATGTGGTCTATCTTTCGAAATGTTCATGTGCATTTGAAAAGAATGTTTATTTTATTTCTTGGGGTGAAAGGCTCTCTTTATATATATCAGTTAAACCTATTTGATCTAGGACATTGTTCAATACCACAATATCTTTGTTGATATTTTGTTTGGAAGATCTGTCCATTTTTGATAGTGTGGTGTTAAAATCCCCCACTATTATTGTGTTGCTGGCAATATCTTTCTTGAAGTCCTCCAAAAATTTCTTTAAGTATTTGGGTGTTCCATTGGGTGCATATATATTTATAATGTTTATGTCTTCTTGGTGGATTCTTCCCTTGAATATTATAAAGTGTCCTTCTGGGTCTCTCTTTATGGCCCTTTTTTTGAAGTCTAGTTTGTCTGATATGAATATTGCTACCTCGGCACTTTTTTTTGTCCATTTGCTTGGAATATTTGTTTCCAGCCTTTCACTTACAGTCTGTGTAGGTCTTTTGTTCTGAGATGGGTCTCTTGTAGGCAGCATATGTGTGAGTCATGTTTTCTTATCCATTCAGCTATTCTGTGTCTTTTGTTTGGAGAATTAAAACATTTACATTAAAGGTGATTATTGATAGGTACTTATTCATTGTCATTTTCATACATGTGTTCCCTTCTTTCTCACTGTTTTTCTTCCTGTTCTTAAAGCAGACCTTTTAGCATCTCTCGCAGAGCTGGTTTGGTCTTTTAGATTGCTTTTGTCTGGGAATCCCCTTATTTGGCCTTCCATTTTAATTGAGAGCCTTGCTGGACAGAGTTGTCTTGGTTGTAGTTCTTTGATACATCAAATTTTAATACAGGTCAAAATTTTTGTTACTTTTGATTTTGTTTTTAAAAAGTTGTGGGTATGTATGTATATCTATAAGCATGTATAACTTGAAAGCTAGGAGATGAGATGGTGGTGATTTTTATTTTCTTTATTATTTTCTGTGATTTCTAAACTTTCCATAATTAATATATATATTGATATTAAGAAAAAGTTTATTTTAAAAAGAAATTAAAAGATCCTTTTCATCTTGTCACTTCTATATCCTATTTAAAAATATTTAATGTTTTCCATCAATATAAGTTAATGCCTTCAGAAAAATCTTAATTTTCCACCTGGAGCTTACAGCTCCTGAACCTCTGGTTTAAATATACATTTCTGTCTTCACAATGTGTCTCCTGCATGGAAGGTTGGCTCAGCCAGAAAATGCCTTATAATGTCCACCTTGGCACACTTATTCACAGCTTTTGTCTATGCAGAGTGTCATTTTTTTCTGTTTTCTACCTTCCTCAGCTCTCCCCTGAAGTGCCTAGTTCTTTTGAATAGCCTCACTAAAGTCCTTCCCACAGCCACAGACTGTGTCTGTCCTCTCACAGCACCTGCTGTCACAAGTAGCAGATGTCATGGCCTGTGGGGAATAAAGCAAGGAACTGTAAATGAATGAGGTATGCTTAATAAGGGAAGGAGGGAATGCTGGGGCTCTGGTAACAACTACATGTTCCACCCCAAGACAGTCAAATGAAAACATAAATTTTGTTTTAAAGGACCAGATAAAACCAGGCTGTTGACAGACTTTACCCTTTATTTTATACAGCCTGTTTATGTAAACTGCTTGGAACCTTTACTAAAGTTTGTGAGGTTCAGGGACCCAGAAAAAGGGAAAGTAGGTGATTGTCAACTGAGGCTCAAAGAAACAACCAAACAGGAAAGAATGGAGAAATAAGAATTTAAAAAATGAGGAGAAGCTTAAGAACCTCCTGGACATCTTTAAATATTCCAATATTCAAATTATAGGTGTACCAGAAGGAGAAAAGGAAGAGCAACAGATTGAATACATATTTAAACAAATAATAAAAGAGAACTTCCCCATTCTGGCAAAGGAAATAGACTTCCAGGAAGTCCAGGACGCTCAGAAAGTCCCAAAGAAGTTGGACCCAAGAAGAAACACACCAAGGCACATCATAATTACATTAGCCAAGGTAAAAATGAAGGAGAGAATCCTAGAAGCAGCAAGAGACAATGGGACAGTAACCTCAAAAGGAGTTCCGATCAGACTGTCAGCTGATTTCTCAAAAGAAACCTTACAGGCCAGAAGGGGCTGGAAAGAAGTATTCCAAGTCATGAAAGGCAAGGACCTATATCCCAGATTGTTCTATCCAGGAAAGCTTTTATTTAGAATGGAAGGGCAGATAAATTACTTCTCATATAAGGTCAAGTTAAAGGAGTTCATCATCACCAAGTTCTTAATTTATGAAATGTTAAAGGGACTTATCTAAGAAAAGAAGATAAAAAAAACATGTATAGTAAAATGACAGCAAACTCACAATTATTAACAACCACACCTAAAGCAAAACCAAAAAAAACTAAGCAAACAACTAAAACAGGAACAGAACCACAGAAATGGAGATCACATGGAGGGTTAGCAACAGGGTAATGGGAGGAGGACAGAGGGGGAAAAGGTACAGAGAATAAGTAGCATAGATTGTAGGTTGAAAATAGATAGGGGGAGGGTAGGAATAGTATGAGAAATGTAGAAGCTAAAGAACTTATGACACATGGACATGAACTAAAGGGGGGGAATGTGTGTGGGAGAGGGTGTACAGGACGGAGGGGAGTGAAGCGGGGAAATGGGACAACTGTAATAGCATAATCAATAAAATATATTTTTTAAAAAGTAAGGGCATGTCTAAATCTTTTATTACTTGCAAAATAAAATGCAACCTAAATTAAAAAAAGAAATCATTAAATGAATTAAAGTCACAATTCTTATGTCATTAGTCTGATTTTAGTGAAATTAAAGATGTACTATTCTAATATCCTACACAAACAGCAAATTTCAATTTGAAAATTGTGCAGGCAGTTAATGGTCCTGCTATCCATCTGCCTTAGTAAGTGTTCAAACCATTTGTGAGGTAAACTTTCTCAGGAAGTCATTTTTATACTATTAGTGTTAGTCTGTGCCATTAAGATCATTCCTTTCCTTGATAAAATGAGTTTATTATTGTTCTGAGTCTCAGGGAAAAGCCTAATTAAAAAAAAAATCTTTACCTGAAGGTATGTGTATTGAGAAACATACACATGTTTCTCAATCACTCCAATCAACTGAACCACCTGGCCAGGTGAAACGTGTAAATTTTTTATCCTCACCCAAGGACATTTTTTCATTGCTTTTAGAGAAAGAAGAAGGGAGAGACAGAAACATCTATGCTCGATGCAAGAAGGAAGCATCGAATGGTTGCCTCCTGTACTCCTGCCTGGACCAAGGATCATACGCACCTAGACTGAGGACCAACTCACAACCTAGGCATGTGCCCTAACCAGAAATCAAACTTGCAATCTTTCAGTTACAGGATGACACGTCAACCAACTGAGCCACACCAGCCAGAGTGAAAAGTGTAAAAAACCTAAGGTTATCCTCCAAATTCCCCTGATGTAATTTCTGTTTAAAGGGAGAGTTTGGTATTCTGAAATAAATCAATTCAAATTATTAAAAGCAACTGACAAGAATACAGAAAATATTGCTAAAGTACTTACTTATAACTCAAAATACAAGTTGTATCTCTAATTCAGGAAAAGGAGAAATCTATCTGGGCTCTAAAAGGCAGTTTTGAAGTTCAACATTGACTCTTTCCTGTGGCCTGATTAAGAGCAATTATCTTGTTTGATGAAGTTTGTTCTAACCTGTCCCTTGAACCATAGCACCTGGCAAGGGCAAATAGTCCTAGTTCCCTGCTTGCCTGAGGTTTCAATCAGAACTTCTGTTGTGAGAGAAACTGTAGCCAAAACTGTAGCCATTCATTGGCCAATATAAAACCTACTGGAATGAAAGAGTGACTGTAATAAAAATAGCTTACTTCATGGGCTCAAACCTCATGGAGACTTTCTATTTACCCCAGGTCTGAGTTACTCTCAGTTTGACTTCTTTCTTCCAAAACAGGTTTTTGTTTTTGTTTTTTAACAAAATGAAGATGTTGGGTACTGGGGCTGTCCTTACCTCCTCTCGATTATAAAGGAAAGTCCTCATCACTGAGTTCAAGTCCTAAAAATATGTTAAAAAAACAAATAAACACATAATCAAAAACTGATAAGGCTAGCTAGGTTCCAGTTCCATTCCTGGACAAATCTCTTTGGCCAAAGATGCCTACCATGCTGTTTTAGGTCACATTCAAGTACAGTGATTTTATTAAGGATATTCTTGGTGCAACATGGTTCAGGAATGGGATGAACAGGATAAGGTGGGGGAAAGAATTGATTGCTACTGCAGTTTCAGGGAAAGTGTCAGCTTCTGTCCTATACCATTGGAGGCTCTGGAATATAAATTAAACATGAGAGTTTGTCTACATTTGGAAGGAAGGGAACTGGGCTTTTGCATCTCCACACCAGCCACTGGCTACAGGTTGCCTTGAGGGATATAATCTCCTAAGCACTTCCAGCTCTAGTACCCTGGAAGTAAACCAACTCCAGTAACCCTGAGGCCAACCTCTAAAGAAAGTTGCAGATACCAGCATTTTGCAGCAAACCACAAAGAAGTTGGAGGCTGAGCACACAGCACTCCTGTCTGCTGTATGCACCTATCCCTAAGTAGCCCACATGTTGGGTCTCTATGATTGACAACCCAAACCAGAACTATGTTTTGGTGCCAAAAAAAGAGCAGTTTACCAATAGAAAGAAGATTCTGTTACATGAAAAAAAGGAGAGGTGATGGGCAGACAAAATAATAAATGTCAGTTCTATATGGCTTTAACTGATTTATACTCACCAACTTTGACTCCAAGCAGGTTGAGTCAAAGTCAGATAAATACACATTCAGAGAAGAACAATTAAATTTACTGAGAATTGCCTATGTCGCTAACACTGTTTTAATCAATAACTTCACTGATATATAATTAACAAATAATAAGTAGTACATATTTTAAGAGTAACTTTGATAATATTTGACATGTATTCACATATGAAACCATTGCAGCCATCGATTGACATTACAAGCATTTCCATCTCCCCAATGTTTCCCTTTCTGGTCCGTGCCTCCTACCCATCCCATTCTTCAGTCCTCAAGCAATCTACTCATGTCCTGTGACTATAGATTACTTAGTATTTTCTAGAGTTGTATATAAATGGAATAAAATAGTATAAATTCTTTGTTTTTGGTCTGGTATAATTATTTTAAGATTAGTCCATGTTTTGTGCATCAGTAATTCATTACTTTTTATTGCTGAGAAGCATCCCATTGTGAAAGTGTAACACAATTTGTTAATTCATTCACCAGGTGATGGACTCTAGCACTTTTACATATCATATTATATGTATATGTCACATTCTCTCCACAGTACTATGAAGCAGGTCTTATGCCCATTTTACAAAGAGGCATTTAGTCTCAGGGAGGTTAACTAAGTTACCTGATATCTCAGCTCATAACTAATGGAGCTTGGATCTCAGGTTTGTCCCTCAGTTAAGCCTATGCTCTTTTCTATTCTCCCCATCTTTGTAAGAACTCAATTTACACACTTACTAATTAATTGTTCTCCATTCTAATTAGCAAAATTTACATATTTGAGGAACTCTTCTAATTTTGTACTTTTACTTAAAGCTTTACCTTTAGCTTTGATGCTTCTTTCTTCATGACACAAGTAGGAAATAACTTATTTCCTCCTTTTTTTCCTCTTAACATAAATAAAACAAAACAATTTGGTAGGGTGTTTCCTAAGCAATTGTCTGATCTTTGGTTATTTTTACTCTATTATATCAAATCATTTGTCCAGTTCAGTACTGAGTTAAACAACTAATAGTTAAAGAAGTCGGCAGTGTGTGCACGCTATTCAGATGCTTTGAAGTTTCAGAGTAAAAAGGGAAAGGCTACCAGGCAAAAATATCATTGGGACAGTCAGCAGATTTCTCAATGACGAAACCTGCCATCTCACTTCTCACAAAACACCACTACACCTACTTTGGCACCTGAAATTTCTAAATTTATATTTACTACTTGTGTATGTCCAGTATCCTCAATTCAGTTGTGAACTATAATATTTGAGAGCCTCTACCAAACTAACCCTGCACTTAATCTGGATGTCCAAGCTCAAAGTTCTAAATCTGCTTAACACAGAGGGTATACACACAAATTCTGAGAACCTAAAGCCCTCAGACAAGAATATGCCCAAGAATACAATTTGAAATATTTGACCTATTTAAAATAACCTCGTAAAGTAGTGGGAGCTGAGGAGCTGGGGAGCCCAGGAACCAAGGGAAGATCACTAAAGCCTTGGTTCTGAGAACATACCAGATCCTCCTGGGGGCCTGCTGCCTTCCCTAACTGCTCACATCTATACTGTAAAGGGCACTTCCTCAAATTCTTTTGATTCTCCATGTCTGAGGTCATTTCTCTGCCTTTGGGAGCAAGCTCAGCCAGCATGCAGGACTGGCCAGAAGTGTGGGAAGGTGAATGGCCTCAGGAATGATGCTTAAAGCAATAACAAAGAGTTGGTGAATAAATACCCCTGTTCCCTCACACCTTGTAGGGGGTGGGAAGTAATGCTGGAACTGTCTACTTTGTCTCTCAAAGAGTTCCCCTGGGGGACTGAGCCCCAGTGACCTGCAGCAGTCACCTGCTCAACAAATCACTCATCATTGTCATCCTTTAGTCTGGAATCAATTCCCAAAGAAACTTTTTGCACCCAGATCCTTGTTTAAGGCATAGCTGTTGGAAAAAGCCAAAGACACACATTAACTAGAAAAGTGGTGACAGCAACCATCTACAGCATTTTGGGTTAAGTGCTTTATAAACATTCAATCCCTGTAATGAATGTAAAAGGGAGGTATTTTTATTCCTATTTGACTATTGAAAAAATTGAATCTTCAAAAAAATTAAGAAACTTACCCAAATTCACACAATAAGTGGCAACATCAGGTTTCTCCAGCTCTGAGTGACTTCCAAGTCAGTTTTATACACTGTTAAAACTCTTAGGCCAGCTTCCTAGGAGTTGTGGAGTGCACAATTAACACAAGCCCACCCAGTGACCCTGGGAAATGTCAACACCTTTTTCTTATATATTTAATAGTGCCCAGAAAAGGACTGGATACATTGCAGCTCTGGGAAAAATGGATTCAATTGCAAGAATTTTTTTTTCTTTTTTGGTTGTGACTCTTTTGAAGACTGATAAGCAGTTTAAAATGAGCATTAGCTCTCCTAGCTGTGTTTGCAATAGTAATATCAAAATGATATCCTATTCATATTTCTGTCTACCATTTGTTCTGGTCTCACTGATAGTGTGCTGATGAAATTACATATTCTAAG
This sequence comes from Phyllostomus discolor, assembly GCF_004126475.2. Taxonomy (NCBI): domain Eukaryota; kingdom Metazoa; phylum Chordata; class Mammalia; order Chiroptera; family Phyllostomidae; genus Phyllostomus; species Phyllostomus discolor. Next base: position 61,010,388 of record NC_040909.2, read on the forward strand.
TGAACATTCTATTCCATGCCTCTCATTATTGAGGAAGAAAACTCAAAGATTTCCCAATAAATTATAGTTTTTCATATGATACACACACTTTATTTTTCTTATTTTTGAATATACGCAATTTATCAGAGCAGGTTACATTTCTTATTCACTTTATTTTATTCCTTTTCCATCCATATGCCAGAGAGGAAGAATTTTAATCACTGAAGGAACATTTGTATAATAAAAGTGATCTTTGCAATCCCTTCAGTGACAAGCATAAATAAATGATCTGTAGATTCTTAATGCATTGCTCCAAATATGAGTTTCAATTTGCACAGAAGTTTCAATAGATTGTTTTATATCCTTAAAGACCTACAGATGCCTCATGGGATACATTGTAAAGGATTCTATTTATAAAGAATTTTGTTTATGAGTAATATACTCTCTGCATTTTTCTCCTCTCTGTTAATGTCTAATGACAGTGAAATATACAAGAATGGTGTTTTTCTTTTCCTTTTAATAAGAGATCCAACATGAACTAAGTTTTCTGAGTTTTTCAGAGTTTAGCACCAACTTTGTGTTCAAAGATTTAAAAGCACAACACAGCAGTTGAGCTGAAATGAGAGCTTAAATTAGTACAATAAGTAACTTTACACTTAATAAGTAACACACATTGCATTTAGTTTTATCTATTTTTGTTTTTATAATATACCTATGATGCAGGTACTGTTATTGTGTCCATTTTTTAGGTAATCAGATTGAGGCTCTGAAAGGTAACTACTGAAGACCACACAAATATTAGTCTAAATGTCAAATATTTTGTGTCTAAAAATTGGCACTTGTTCCAAAGGCATTATGTTGTTTATGCTTTGCATTTTGTGGTTGAAATCTTTTTTATAAATGAACATTTTCTCTTTTTTGGTGTTTTGGTGGTTAAGAAGAGCACAGAAATGACATCCATATGCTAATGAGTCATTTCTGGATTGATTGTATCTGATGGTAGTGAAGAAAAAATGTTGAAAACATGAATTATCATGAACAGAATGAATAAATATACTTCTTTTAAAATTTAAACTTTGGAATTTTTAGCTTAAGGATGTTGTAAACCTTCAATTGTGATATCCAAAAACTATGTGCTTTAACATCAGTATAGTACCATTTTTGTAATTGTTTATAAATTTTCGAGATGGAGAGGAAGGAAGCCAACCTGCATTTTTACTTTATTGGATCTCCAATCTGTGCCAGGCACATTCCAAGGTGTTATTTCCAGCTTTGGGAAGCAATACTGATATTTCATAGATATTGTACAAGGCTCTGTAATGTCAGAGCCCATAGCATTCACAAACGGGATCTGGATTGTGTCTGGCAGTATTTCAAGATAGGCCTCAACATTCCAACCCTGGTATGTACATTCAATGTAATCTCTTCCCTTTGAGTGAGGGTGGAATTTGTGAAATTGATGGGACATTGCTCCTGTGATTAGGCTACATTATATGGCAAATATGAAGGGTTTTAAATCAGTTGACTTTGAATTAATTAAAAAGGGGATTATCTGGGTAGGCCTGATTTTATCAGGCGAAAGCCCTTAAAAACCGGTTGGAGTCATCCTGCTGATCTTGAAAAATAAGCAGCCATGTGTGATTGCCAGTGGAGAGGGCTATCTCTAGTTTTTGAGTGCCTCAGTACAATCTCCAACAAGGAACTGAATTCTGGTAACAACTACATGAGCTTGGAAGTGGACTTGAGCTCCAGGAGAAAACACAGCTCAGCCAACCCTGTGAAAATCTGAGCAGAGAACTGAGCTGGGCCAAGCTCAGACTCCTAACCCACTGGAACTAGGAGATAGTAAATGGGGGTTGTTTTAAACTGCTAGTGTGGTAATATTTTACATAGCATATAAAACTAATAGGGGGATATAACACCAAGAAAACATTTTTTCTAGTGTGTCTTATAGAACTGTATTTCCTCAAGTTAAATTAACTTTTGGAAATGCTGCATTTTTAATGACATTCTTCTTTTCTTTGGAGGAAGGGTTACAGTAAATGTATAACATCTGCTTCCAGGAATAGGCAGACCTTATTCTTATTGAGAGCAGTAGCAAAGCGTGCATCTTCAGTGGACCTTGGCTCAGTGTGAGATGTGGGTTGAAATTGATAAATTAGCAAGTTCAGGCCAGGTAAAAAGGAAAATGGCCAAGTTTAACTTGTGTGATGGTTAATTTTATGCGTGGACTTGACTGGCCTATGGGGTGCTCAGAATTTGGTTAAACCTTATTTCTTGGTGTGTCTGTGTGGGTACTTTAGCTATATGAGTAATCTCATCTAGAATTGATAAATTGACTAAAGCAGATTGCTTTCCCCAGAGTAGGTAGACCTCACCTAATCCATTGAAGGCCTAAACAGAGCAAAAGGCCAATTAAAAAGAACAGTTTCTCTCTGCCTGACCTCTCTGAGTGGGGGCATCAGCTTTCCTCTTCCTTTGGACTTGGATGCAGAATCATACTGGAGCTTATCCAATCAGCTCTCATGGTTCTCAGGACCTTGAATTTAAACTGAAACTACATCATCAGTTTTTTGTGTGTCTCCAACTGTCTGACTGCAGATCTTGTACTTCTCAGCCTCCATAATTATGTAATAATAATAATAAAATCAATATTTGTAAATATAATGTATAAATCTATATATCCTGTTGGTTCTGTTTCTCTGAAGAACCTAGACTGATACAGCTGTGGGTTCAAAGAGGTGGGAAGCTGGGATAATGGGTGGCCTAATTACTGATAATGTCTTTACATGATGATATTTATCCTTGGGGATCATTACATTCCAAGACACTTCCTTTCTCAAACTAACTGATTCTGATATTCAAACAGTAAATGCCCCAGAGTTGATTAATGATACTCTCCATGAACACTGAAAGAGAAAATCAAAATGCCAACGATTTACTCTGAGCAGCAAGAATTGAAAAGACTATTTTGAGTGGGCCTGATGAGGTTACCTCCCTCTTGTAAAAGCCACTTTTGCCATGGTTTAAACATGGGGTGTAAGAGAGAAGGGCACATCCTGGATGACTGCCAGGCTTCTGGTTTGCTAACAGGATGGCTGATTGGTGGTGGCCATTGCTGAAAAGGGAACTTAGGTTCAGCAAAGAAGGGTTATTAATTAAGTTATGTTGACTTTGAGATGCTTTTGAGGTATCCAAAAAAAAAAAAGATGCCAAAAGGCAATTCAACATGTGGTCATTAAAAGGCTGGGAATCTATACACATATGTGGGTCATCTGCATAAAAGTCATAATTGAAGCTGTGATCAGGGATGAGATTATCTGTGGAGGGGGATAAAGGGAGAGATTTTAGGTTTGTGGCGGAATCCCTATAGCTAAAATTCTGGGAGAGAAGGGAGAATGCACCTGAAAAGGTGACAATAAGTTTTGTAAAGCTGTAAAGAGATAGAGTTTGAGCTCTTACTTGCTAGACAATTAGGCTTCAACTAGAAACCAGTAGGAAGGACATTCCAGCATGGAGAAAACACAACAAGCTCAATTGTTCAGACACAGTGAACAGGACCGATGTACAAAGGAGCTGGTTACACAGTGGGACTGCTGAGGCTCAGAGGGCAGTGGGATGACAAAAGGAGAGGATTGTCATATGATGAGCAGGATAGAGTATTATTGCAAAGGTCTGTATTCATTCTGCAGATCTGTGGGTTTTACACCTGTGTCAGGGCTTACACCCTGTTTCAGGGCTCAGGACATCCTGTGCTGTATCCTCAGCTGCAGCATCTCTGCTTTTTTTTTTTTTCCATATGTGGCTAAGCCAGGATTTGGAGACATGAATCTAGGATATTTTTCCTCTCTGTAGTTCCCTCCACTCTATAAGAGTTTTATCTGTGTTCATTGCCTTTTTTTCTATAGTGAGGGCCGAGTGTTGGAAACTGGTGAGTGCTTTTCGCTTTTAAAGAATTCAATTTTAAACTTAACCAAACAAGCAAACAAAAACAATGTGTAAGGTACACAAAGCTTGACTGTGGGCTCTAGTCAGCCAAAGTGCCACCTGTTTAAGATCCTGAACTAAACTGTGGAAGAATTGGGTAAAAAAGGTGACAGAAAATTAAAAGGGGTAAAATTTATAGGTATACTAAAATGTGTTAAAGCAGCAAGGGGGACATTGCAGTTTCCTCTTCCCACTGCCTAAAATGGGGGGATTCCTTCAGATTGTTGGGGAAGGAAGGGACCAATGTGAGGGCTTAGAAAGTCCTGAATTTCTTCCATTGGAGAATAGGTAGAAGGTCTCACAGCAATGGCTATATCTGTAGACACAGCCTGCAAGCAACACTAGAAAGGGCTAGGTAGGCAGACACAGTGGTAAACTCAGCATGACAGAGGACCAAGACAGCCCCTTTGCCTCTCAGCTTGTCAGCTCTGCTTACCATCCCAGTACTATGGCTCAGCCCTGGAAATGTGGGGTTGGAAATGTACAGGTTAGACCTGGAAATGTAGAAGTTAGACCAAGGGTTTCTTTCCTCTTATAAAAATTAAGGACAATCAGAAAAATGAGAGAAGTCAACATTAAGCTAAATTATTTTTAAAATAATAAAAACAAAGTATGAGAAATTTTGCCTACCTGATCTGAACCTAAGATTTGTATCTGTTATATACATTCTGATAGTCCACAGAATTATCTGGAAATTCAATGGACTTGTTTTTGTGGGTGACCCATTACCCTAGTTTTCCTGGACAGGGGTCTTTCACTCTTCCAATGCTAAATGCTAAAACTGGGCATGTCCTGAGAAAAATAGCACAAATTGGCTACTCTATCACTGCTCAGCCCAAGGGTAGGTTTTTGATGAGGAAAACATGTACTAAAAGATGTGTAGGATGAGTGAGGAGAGAAAAGAGGCTCTAAGACCAGCTCACGTGGGACAACGGCTGTGATGAGACATGAATGGGCTTGAATTAGGGAAGAGGCTGTTGGAATGCAGAGGTGGTAGGTAACATTCAGATGGCTCTTGTGCTAAGTGGCACCATCACCAAATTTGGCGACACAATGTCTGGTTTTGGTGACTAAATAAAACCTTAACTGTGTTGGCTGATTTAGGCGATGGCTCCTTAAAAAATAAGAATTAAAAACCCTAACTGAAATGGTAGAATGTTCTCTATTTTCAATTTTGTTAGTTTATATCTATGGATTTGGGAATACCTTTGCCATTAGGCTTTGTCAGTAGTTTTCCACCAAGGATGATTTTGCCTTCCCTGTGAAATTTGGCAATATCTAGAGACACTGTTAGCTGTCACAGTTGAAGGATGCTACTGGCATCTGGCGGGTACAGGACAAAGATGTAGCTAAACATCCAACAATGTGCAGGATAATTTTGACAACAGTTATCCAGCCTAAATGCCAATTATGTTGAGGTTGAGAAACCCTTGGCTATAGGAAACAGCATGAGAAAACCACTACTATATAGAATATATATTCTAAGTCTATATAATAACGCATGCTTTCATAGAAAGTATTTGTTAGATTAGATAGTGAACTTTCTTAAGTAGGTGTTTTTCACCTCTAAATTTCCAGAACCTAACACATTATAGTGGCTCAATAATTGTTCAATGAACAAATGATAAAACAATAGCTATCATTTACTGAGCTCCTACCATGTGTCAGATGCTTCCTTGATATCTCACTAAGTGTTCACAACAACTCTCAGAGTTACTACTTTTATCATTTTATTTTACAGATAAAAATATGAGGACCAGAGAGGTAAACCACCTTGTAGTAAGAAAAGGAGCCAGTGCTGGAACCATTGCTTGCCCGATTTCAACATTCACATTACTAACAGTCACACTGCACTATCTCCCTTTAACATGGACCCAAATTGTGTTGACCATAACCAAATTTCCAATTACCCAGATGCTGGAATAAATGCCTTTATAAGCTTCACAAACTATTGTCTCCTCCTCCTTTTTTGTTTTGTTTATTGCTACTCTCTAAACTTACTATTGCTATATGCACATTGAATTTATAAAGTACCATTTTAGTCAGAAACTCTATTTTTATAGCACAAACATTTTCAGATACATTCCTATGATTTATGCATTAATATCACCGTTTGGATTGTGTGTTAATATTATTTCAGTAGATAAAACATCCTTCCAGAGAGGCTTGATGGTAAGAGTGAACAAATATTGCTGCTCCTGTCCCCATTTAAAAAACCTCATTCTATTATTTTCAGGTGAAATGTAACCCAGCACATTTTTATTTTATTCCCTGATCATATTGTTCTCTCAGTAACTTTATTCAGGGGAGAATAAAAAGTTAACTGAGATGGGAAAAATTCAATAGCAATGTACAGTGAACTCTAAAGACTGTATACCGACACTTTCCCCTCTCTGGCTGTTTAATGGTTGATCACTTTCTGAAAGCTCAAAAACAAGAGATCAATATGCTGCAGAAGTCTGTTTTAGCATTGCAAGAATTTTTACCATACTAGTGCACAGCAGGTGCCTAGAATAGAGTAATCTTGCAAATAATTCAGAAAAAGCCTTCCACCCTTTCACAATTTGGCCCCAATTTACTTCTTCCATCTCATCTTTGTCTCCATCTACTACTCCCCTGCCTCCAAACATCAAAGACCATTGAAGGATGTGCCCCAAATATTCATCTTCCAGGACGTTCAGATATTTTCATTTTGAGTGTTCTACTCTCCCAGGTGAAGATCAGTTAGTTCTTCAAAAGCAAACTCAAGTACCACATTGAATGTGAGGCTTTTCCACACCCATTTTTTTTCTAATCAATAATCACTCACTCACCTGAAATGAGGCTCATCTGAGAGAGATATGCTACAAATAAAATCCAGTGAAATGTGGACTAGGTTTCAAGGATGTAAAATATATGATTAATACTTTCATGTTAATTACAGATCACAATGATAATATTTTATTATGTTGGGCTAAATAAGTTATATTATTAAAATCAATTTTACCTGGTACTTTTTTACCTTTCAAAATGTGGTTACTAGGGAATTTTTATTTGTACATATGCCTCTCATTTTATTTTTGTTAGATAGTGATGTTCTGCATTGCATCCTTCCCACTTCTAAGGCCCTTCTTCCTGCAGTGGTCCGTTTTGGGGAGCTTCTACAGCATTCTGGTGTTTGAGGTGAAAGACCTTAATGCTGGCTTTATCTGTCCCTAGTGCATTTCACCTGACCCTTGGTGTCCTAAGGTGGTGTCTACAAGGTATGGCCAGGAGACACAAGGCTCAGGATTCTTGCTTCTTTTGCTTGTCTCCCCAAGTCTCCTCCTGTCTGCACTGCAAGGGCCCCCCAGTTTCACTCTTAGAAAGATCTGGTCTTACATCCTATCTGTCTCTTTCCTCAGCTTTGGACCTAATCTTTGTGGCAGATGGGATACAGCAGGGGGAGACCAGCTTTCTCCCAAGAAGCAAAATACAGTTTGATACTTTAAATTATCATTCTTTTCACGCTTGTTTATTGACTAAATAAAAAATTTAAAACATTGAGTCATAGCTGGAGTTCACCTCATGGAAATAACATTGAAATGCATTGTTTTCTCATGGTCTGGAAGCATGGATGGAAACCACGTTTGTCACTGTCTCTATCTCTTGTAGGCTATAGAAATTTTCAGAGAGTATTACAGTAAGCCTCACAAGGACATAGGTTTTTTTGAAAATCACTTGGTGGGTAAATATTAGTTTTTTCAGACCCAGAATGACTCATTGAATAAATCTAGCCATTTATAATTTTCCCAAAGCCATGAGATTTCTGAGCTTTCTCCTGGGAAAAGATGAAATGGAAGGATTCCCTCTAGGAGTGTGGGTTCAATGTGGACTATTCCTTTCTTTCACTATCCTTCCCATCAATAGGGTACAGTTGCACATGACTCTCAGTAGCAGCCTCTTGGATGAATCACTTTGAAAATATTGCTCAGCAAAGTTTTTGTTCTACTTCATAAAGTGTCAAATGATCATCCATGGGTGTTCACCCTACCCTTTGATTCCTGACCTGAGCACTATTAATAGACAAGCTGGCCCCCTCTTCACTGTGTTTCCATACCCACCCTCCACAAGAGTGACTGTTGTTATTTTCCTCAAATCAGTTTAAATTGTGAATTTGTTAGTTCATAACTGCCAAGTCTATTTTTAATTGCAGAGCTCAAATGTTCTCCCTCTGAATTAAAATGAAATGTGCAAAATGCTGCCAACTGTTTCTCCGATTCAAAATGGAGTCTATCCAAAATGCTAGTGAGCATTGTGATAGATCAAGCCACATTAAGACACATAAACATTTAAAATTACTTACAACTCATTCTGTTTGGGGGTAATGTTAGTATTTGAGTCATGGAGGTTGCCAATAAGAATGAGTGTGTATCTGTTGATTGCTGTTTTGTATTCCTTTGAAGGTAAGAATGTGTTTTGCCAATTTTCAATAGTCAGCCACTGAGATTTCTGTCATTTGTAATCAGATATCTGAGGCTGCTTTGTCCATGAGAAAGGACAGAGCTATTGGGAACTGTCATTAAAAAATTAATACTTTATCTTTTAGAGTATCTTTATTCACAGCAAAATTGAAGGGAAAATACAGAGATTTCTTATATACCCCTCCCCACCACACACATACATAGCCTCCCTCATAATCAACACTCCCAACCAGAATAATCTCCTCAAGCCCAGCGTTTACATTAGGATTCACTCTTTGTTGTATACATTCTATAGGTTTGGACAAATGTATTATGACATGCATCTATCAATATGGCATCACACAGAGTATTTTCACTAGCCTAAATATCCTCTGTGCTCCACCTATTGATACCTTCCCTCTAATCTTTAGCAAACACTGATCTTTTAAGTGTCTCCATAGTTTTGCCTCTTCTTGAATGCCATGTAGGTGGAATAATATAATGTGTATTTTTTTTTCAGATTGTCTTTTTTAACTTAGTCATATGCATTTAAGATTCCTTCAGGTATTTTCATGACTTCATAGCTCATTTCATTTTAGCTCTGAAGAATATCCTATTGTCTAGAAGTTCCACAGTTTACTTATCTGTTCACCTACTGAAAGACATTTTGATTGCTTCCAAGTTTTGGTAGCTATGAATAAAGCTGGTATAAGCATCTATGTGCAGGTCTTTGTGTGGACATAGGTTTTTGAGGAACACAATCACTAGATCATAGAGTAAAAGTATGCTTAGTTTTGCAGGAAATTGTTTTCCAAAGTGGCTGCACCACTTTGCATTCCCACTAGCAATATTGAGAGTTCCTGTCACTCCACATTCTCATTGGCAATTGGTGTTGTCAGTGATCCAGGTTTTGGCCATTCTGATAGCTATGTAGTAGTATCTCAGCGCTAAATAGCTCTTTTACGTTAGACTTTCCATTTGACTGCTATGAACTTTGGCACCCTCATTTGTAAGCTGAGTGACAATGCATATCTTGTAGGTCTGGGAGGTAAGTATAAATGACAAATGTAAAGTGTTTGATTCACACAGGTCCTCAACAATGCAGCAGTTGTAAGAGTTCATAGTGACAGCACCCAAATGCCACATATCAAGTTAGGCCCTTAGTCTTTGGGATTTCATGAATGAAAATAATTTCATTTTTTTATGTAACTGATAGAAACTTGACCAACTTTTACCTTGTTAAGTGAAGACGACAAAGAAAAAAAGCAAGCCGACTGTCTTTTAATTTCACTGTTTCCACCATCTAAAAGAAATAAAGGTTTGTAACAACAACAACAACATAAAAGGAAGAACATAATCTAAGAAAATAACACTCTCCTTTAAATTAAATAAATGCAGCTTTGGGAAAAAGGCTGTTACTTTTTTCATGTCACTATGAATGATAAAAATCAAGTCATCCAGGGCAGGCATTGGTTGAACTGTTGAATCCTCAGGAAATCCTTGAACCTCTTTCTAATATGTTTGTTTAAAACCATGTTTCGCTCCTTTGTCCAGGCTCCTCTTACTTTCTGAATGAGCAACATATCAGAGCCATATCTTTCTAAGGAAATAGGATGATGGTAAGCTTTTTTTCTTCCACTGGGACTGAGTTTAAATTTTCTTTCAAATGTGTCCTTATCAGGCTGTGGGACTTTCTGATCTATTTTAAGTGGCTCTCCATCTGAGTTGAAAACATGCATATGGGTGCTTGTTCACTGATGTTCCCATCTGTACAGATCTACTTGTATTCTCAGATTTCACATGCTTTATTTGATCAACCTTCATTTTTTCTTCCCAGTTTTAGAATATCACAGGTGAACTCCCTGGTAATTTTTTGTCATTTTTGGCTTTGTTCACTATTTCTTTAGTAATGATCATAGTCACAGGTATTCATTTCTGCTTCATGTTTTAAATGAATCTTTCCTTAATTTTCTAGGCTGTGAAGTCTATAAAGCTGGGCATTTGGTTTAACATATGTGTCAACAGAAGAAGCATGCATTCTGTAACCATGGAAAAACACAATGGATTATCTCCATAAGAGTGGAAAACTTAGGAGAAGAATATCATATTGCTATAGAATTAGAATTGTGAATTCAAAGATAGTTTTCTTGATAGTATATAAAAAACCTCAGTTTCAGATGGAAAAAGTAATGTCCAAGGAGAGAAATGACCTGCCAATGGTCACACAGAGAGCTAGACCCTGGATAAATGACTGTATGTTGCAAAAGAGACTAGTGATTGAGCTGTTAAAGAATGTTTACTATTCTAGAATTACTTAACTAGTATTCATTTAGAGTTTTCTATTATGTACTACCTATAACAAATGTGATTGTCCTGAGACTTATCAAGTGCGCTGAAACCAAGATCACAGTTATAGACAGAGTCTGGGAGAGAAATAGCTAATTACACATAAATTTTGCATTTGCATCCTGGGCAAAATTTCCAGTTAAACATTAAGTACATACTGGGTATTCAAAGCAAAGGGAGCAATACTTATTAATGGCTAAAGGTTTGAGCTTTGGAGCCAGAAAAAACAGAGTTTAGGCCTTGATTTCAAAACTAATCATTTGTATGAGTTTTATGGATTTGTTTAACCTCTTTAAACCTTAGTTTCTAATCTCTAAAGTGATAACATCAACTTCAGGAACTTTTTTTTTGTCACAGTAGTTAATACTGTGATAACAAGCAAGTAGGATGTGTTCTCTCCTTGGAGTAAGGTTATTTCCTGAAAGCGGCTGCTCTGAGAAATTTTTGTATAAACAGTATATTAACAGAGCTTTGGAAAGTCAAAGTTAGGTAATCAGTTATGACTAAATTTCAGGGAGAATTGTGTAAAAAGTATGATCAGATTGAATTATATACTGAAACTGTCACCAGTGAAGGGGTTCTTGCTAGCCCTCACCCAAGACAGAAATCAAGAGAGCGGGCAAAATACCATATTTTGCTGTGTATAATATGTACCCATGGTTTTGGCCCAAACTTTCAGGGAAAAATATTTTGTTTTAATTTTTTAGTTCAACTTTTTATTTATTTATGTGTATAAACAAAACCAATTATCATATTCCAGGATATTAATTTGCATATGGATATTGTTACTGCTTTCTAGAATTACACTTTTAACATATAAGTGTAAATAAAAGAATTAAAAACATTTATGTAGATACAGGGTTAGTACTACCCATGTATAATGTGCACCCAAATCCCCTCAGAAATTTGGGAAAAAAATGTGCACATTAGGCATGGCAAAATATGGTAGATTCAAAAGAAGAGGTTACTGAAAACCAAGTGGAGGAAAAGAAGATAGGGAGGGAGCTTAATGCATCAGGGAGTGCACACTAATAGAGCATGGCTCCCTGCACTGCTGTTGGGGTCTGGCTTATACAGGGCTGGGTTTTTCATGCAGGTGCAGAGTAGATATCTTTGCTTTTTAGGTTCCTGCTGTGAGCTGGTAGTGACTACCCAGGTGCAGAATGCAGCTTTCTGGAGAGTGTCTTACCTAGGAGAGGCTTAAAAAATAACCCAAGAGCATTCCCATACATTTAAGAGAGGCTCATCCTGTATCAAAACTGTATAGGAGGGTTTATGGCATCGTATGTACTGGCATATGAAATATGATAGTATAGAACAGGGGTTGGCAAACTATGACCCCTGGGACTGCTGCCTGGTTTTGTAAATAAAGTTTAAAAAGCTATGCCCATTCATTTATATGCTATCTATAGATATGATATTTTTGTGCTATAACAACATGGCTAAATAATTGTTACAGAGACCATACGGCCCACAAAGGCTAAAATATTTACTATCTGGACCTTTACAGAAAATGTTTTCCTGTCCCTGGTATATAATGACACTGATGCTATAAGTTCATTTTCATTTTCAAAGAAGAGGCAGTAAGGCACCAAGCAGCCTTTATTGCCTAGCATTCACTGCAGTGCCTAGCTCAGTGTTTTCTGTTCATAGTAAGCAACCTAGACATTCTGTGATGTTATTATGTTTTGTTCTGTAACCTTAGAAAAAGTAATTACATAGGATGGTAAGGTGGTTAAAGCACTTTCTGACATCAACATGGTAAACAGCTATTTACATCCCTAAAACCTGATTCATAAAACTTCTATCCTGGCACAAATCTTATTGGTTTAACTCAGTGGTTCTCAGACTTGAGCAGCATCAGAATTACTTGCAGGTTTGGCAGAAAACACAGATGTCTTGTCCCCATCCTCCAGATTTTTGAGGCAGTAAATTCTAAGGTCTGGCCCAAGAATTTGTATTTCTGACAAGTTCCCGAATAATGCCAACGCTGCTGGTCCACAGACCACACTATGAGGACAATATACATCTGACTACCTGCACGGGTTGACTGGATTGCTATCTCCCATAGGCCCTGCATATATGTTTTCTAGTCATTTAAGTATATCTAGCTGTTGTTACAGGCTTGGCTCATCTTTACTCATTACTTAACACAAATACATCAAATAAACAAATAAAAAGCCAGTACTTGCTCTAGAATCATTAGGAGCACACTAGTCCTGAGAATAGACATCCAACCTGAACCTGCTCAGCTAGAGAAGTCCTGGTGAGTCCTCAGCAAAAAACAGATTCCATCTTGATCACACCTGGACACCCATCTGGTTTATGTGGCCCTTGACAAACATTAAACTACCTGTTGTAATATTTCTGCTCCATGAATACTGCTTTGTGAGCCAGACCAAAGGTCAACAAATAATTTTTTAAAGACTTTACTTATTTATTTTTAGACATAGGGGAAGGGAGGGAGAAACAGAGGGAGAGAAACATCAACATGTGATTGCCTCTCATGTGTCCCCCACTGGGGACCTGGCCCACAACTCAGGCATGTAATCAAACCAGTGACCCTTTGCTTCACAGTCCAGTGCTCCATCCACTGAGCCACACCAGCCAGGGCAAAAGAATCATTTTTGAAGATGCAGGTCATGAATACTTAAGACTTTTCAGGCAAAGAGGTAAAATTGAGATTTTTATGTAGGCATTTATATAACTATTTAAAGTACAATCATTTAAAACTATTTCTAGTTTGAGGACTGCCAGATACAGGCTGCTGACTGGATTTACACCACGGACTGTAGTTTGTAGACCCCTGAGTTAAATTCAGGAGAAGATAGGAGGGAGACCAGGGAGAGGGAAGAGAAGGGCTAAGGTAACTAGGAGGGTGAAACCTAAATAAAAACCCACTTGATTCTCCTACTTGGGCCTCCCCTAAGATACTGGCTTTTGCTTGTTCAATGCTGAGGTGAAAACAGCACAATGTTGCCATATTCTAGGTTAACTCATCATCTCAGTTACTGGTCTAAGTGACCTGATACAGGAGATAGCTTTGCTTCGAAGTGTGTATGAAGAAACTGTGCTCCAGGCTTCATTGTAATAAACATAGCTGTTGTTTGCAGCCTGCCGTCATTCAGAAGGTTGCCTGGTGTCCCCTAGAATCTAAGTGCATAGCCCATCTTGGTGTCTGCGTGTCTGGAGTGTGAGCACTCACTACTGTTCACACGTTCATACAATTCCTTCTCTCATTCACTCTACTCTGTTTCCTGGAAGCACATTGTGCAGCTGTGAACTTGGCTGCTAAACAGGTGGGTGAGACACTTGGATCCAAAACTCTGCTTTTGGTTGTGTCAGTTTCTGTGAACAATATCAAGAAACTCAAGAAAATGTTCCATGGAATTCCTGGTGGTGTGCTCTGAAGTACAGTCCGTGTCTTTGTTATTATTGACGTCTTTGTGCATTAGTTTCCTGAGTAAGCAGACTCTGAGACAGAGGTTAGAATGCAGGAAGTTCACTGAGTGCTGCTCTTGGCATCAATAACTGCTGGGAAGTGAAAGAAGTAGGGTTTCAGAGGAGAGTTTCTCCAGGGTCCTGAGCTATCTATCAGTAGTCAACCTTCCCAGCAGTGGAGGGAATGATGCTTCAGTCCTGGAAGGAGTCTTGGGGAGCACACAAAAGCATCCATTACAGGCCTAATAATAAATTATCCAATTTATTTTTTCATAAACATTTCCGTAGGTATTTCTAAGAGATAAGGACACATTTAAGAAAAATCCATGATAATGTTAGCATACCCAAATTGATCAATAATTCAGTTTCTAATTACCTGATAAACCTCATATAATTATATATAAATGTATATAATTAATTACTTAATTTGAAATTTGATTTGAGATTCAAGTAAGTCTATAAATTATAATTAATTGACATATCTGAAACTTCTTTTAATCTATATGTTTTCTTTTATTTCTTTTCCTTGAAATATATTTGTTGACTAAATCTGGAAGACTTCTATAGTTCTCAAAATAAATATTTCTAAAGATCCTTCATAGTTATGAAAATAATAAATATACAACACAAAATTTAGAAAATATGGAAAAATCCTGGCTGGCGTAGCTCAGTGGATTGAGTGCAGGCTGTGAACCAAAGCATCGCAGGTTCGATTCCCAGTCAGGGCACATGCCTGGGTTGCAGGCCACAGCCCCCAGCAACTGCACATTGATGTTTCTCTCTCTCTCTCTTTCTGTTTCCCTTCCTTCTCTAAAAATAAATAAATAAAATTAAAAAAAGAAAATATGGAAAAACGTAAAGAAGAAAAATTGAAACTCCTTGCAGAATTAAATAAATTAGCGCTGAAAATATGTTGGTACATTTCTTTACAGCAGCATTCTCTGAAATCTGTTCCCTGGACACTCCTCCCATGATATGTCCCTGCACAACAGGATCAGTTATTGTATTCGTCTTCTATTGCTGCTGTAACAAATCTCCACAAACATAATAGTTTTTAGGAACATCTATTTACTGTATGAGAAAGTCTTTCTGGTGAGAAGTTGGTGGGCTTAGCTGGATACTGTGCTTCGGGTCTGACCAGGTTGAAATCAAGGTGTTGGCTAGCTCAGCTCTTAGCTGAAGTCTTGGGGGATGGAGTGTGTGTGTGTGTATCTATTTTCAGATTCGGATGGTAAGATGGAGGACTCTTCTGGCTGTCAGCCAAGAATCATTCTCAGCTTTTAGAAGCCACCTCCTCCCCTAGTTTGCAACTCCATCTGCAAAGTCAGAATCACATCAGAGGACAAGTCTTCCTCATGCTTCAAATCTCCTGGAATTCTTTCTCTGTCCCATCATTACTATATCCAACTGGAGAAAGTTCTTGGCTTTAAAGGGTTTATGTGATTATATTTGAGTCATTAAGATAATTCAAAATAATCTCCCTATTTTAAGGACTAAAACCTTATTTACATCCAGAAATTATCTTTTTCCCAGGAAAGGTAATATCTTCATAGGGACAAGAAGGTAAACAACTTTGAGTGGTCATTGTGTCTAATCTTATGATCAATTACATTTGGAGGATGTATGTTTTCTACCTCTCTTTTGGAGATTAAAAAGTCATTAATTTTTTGGAGCTCTGCCTCAGGAGACCTTTTCAAATTTCTTTCTTTTTTTGCCTTTTTTTTGTACATAGTTTTGATATTCTTCTCAAGTAAGTCCCTTTAACATTTCATATAATAATGGTTTGGTGATGATGAACTCCTTTAGTTTTTTTCTTGTCTGGGAACTTCCTTATCTGCCTTTCAATTTGAAATGTTAGCTTTGCTGCATAGAGCAATCTCGGCTGCAGGTACCTGCTTTTCATGACTTGAATATTTCTTGCCAATCCCTTCTAGCCTGCAAAGAGTTTCTTTTGAAAAATCAGCTGACAGTCTTATGGGAACTTCCTATAGGTAACTAACTTCTCTTCTCTTGATGCTTTTAAGATTCTCTCTTTACTTTCGATTTTTGGCATTCTAATTATAAAGTGTCTTAGAGGAGGCCTCTTCATATCCATCTAGTTTGGGGCTCTGTGCTTCCTGGATTTGTATGTCTGTTTCCTTCCCCAAATTAGGGAAGTTTTTTTTCATTATTTTTTCAAATAGATTTACAATATCTTACTCTTTCAGTTCTCCTTCTGCCACCCCTATGATGTGAATGTTGGACCTCTTGAGTTCCAGAGGCTGCTTATACTTTTCTCTTTATTTAGATTCTTTTTTTCTTGTTGTTCTGATTGTTTGTTTTTTTACTTGCTTATGTTCTAAATCAGTGATTTTCTTCTCAGCTTCATCCACTCTAGGCTGTTTCCTTGTAAATTCCCTTTACTTCATTTAGTGTATCCTTTGTTTTTGACTGAATCTTTTTTTATGCTGTTGAGGTCTTCAGTAAGTTCCTCAAGCATCCTTATAACCAGTGTTTTGCACTCTGCATCTGATAGATTGCTTACCTCCATTTTGTTTAGTTGTTTTCCTGGAGTTTTGATCTGTTCTTTCATTTGGAACACGTTTCTTTGTCTCCCCATTTTGGCAGCCTCCCTGTGTTTGTTTCTATGTGTTAGGTAGAGCTGCTTAACTCTGTGCCTTTGTAGTGTGGCCTAATATAGTAGGTGTCCTGTAGGGCCCAGTGACACAGCCTCCCCTATCATCTAAACTGTGTACTCAGGGTGCATCCTTCATGTAGGCTGAGTATACATTCCTCTTATAGTTGAGGCTTGATTGCTGTTGGCAGGTCAATGGAAGTGATTTACCCAGGCCAGTCAGCTGCAAGGATTGGCTGTGACCATTGTCTACCAACCTCTGCTCCCCATGGAGGATCAGTTATACAGGGGCAAGGTAGTGATGCTCTGACATGGTCTGTAGCTGTCTACTGCATGTGCAGGCTCTGGGGCTTCCCAGGTGGTATAGGCCAAGGTCATCCCCCACCTGTTTTGCCCAGGGCCACCCTGCCTGAGCTATATAGCAATCCAAGATGGCTGCTACTTGTGCTGGGCTTGGAGATTCCCAGTTGAAGCAAAGCTCTGAACCTAGTTTGGCTGCCGATAATGCTGGGTCTGGGGTTCACTGAGGCCAGCATTGATTGTTTGAGAAGATGTAAGAAGTTGTGAAATGTGAGCCAAGACCAGTCATTCATATGGGAAAGCAGCTTCGGTGGGCCCATAAGTTGGGTGGGCTGGAGTCTCTGGGAATCTCTAAGGTGGGTCAAACATTGTTAGCTAGGTTGATGGAGTCTCAGATATGGCATCAGCTTTCCTGCTCAGTCTGGATGCATGTGGTTTCTTTAATTCCATAATTTTAAGACTTCTATTTAACTCGATTTCTGACAGTTATGAGTGATGGTTGTTCAATATTTTAGCTATAATTTTGATGTAGCTGTACCAAGAGGTGAGCCATCTCTGTCTATGATGTCATCTTGACTGGAAGTCAATGAACTGTACCTCAATAATGATGTTTTAAAAAGAACGGGAATGATGACTTCCAAGCTGAAACCAAAAGTGATCCATCATGACAAGAGTTTTTGTGGACAAATACTTGACACAGGATGATGTGATATCTTGTTGAGTGAAGAAGGCAGTCTACAAAACAATGTGTGTGAACCTATTTAAAATTACTTTTATATACATAGAAACATACATATATATATATATATATATATATTGATAACTGTTGAAAGTGATTATTCTTTTTGATTGGTTATGGGTTTTTTTAAATATATTTTATTGATTATGCTATTACAGTTGTCCCATTATCCTCCTTTATTCCTTTCCACCCTGTACACCCTCTCCCACACACATTCCCCCCTTTAGTTCATGTCCATGTGTCATAGGTTCTTTAGCTTCTACATTTCCCATACTATTCTTGCCCTCCCCTGTCTATTTTCTACCTACCATCTATGCTACTTATTCTCTGTGCCTTTTTCCCCTCTCTCCTCTTCCCATTCCCCTGTTGCTAACCCTCCATGTGATCTCCATTTCTGTGGATCTGTTCCTGTTCCAGTTGTTTGCTTAGTTTCTTTTGGTTTTTGTTTTAGGTGTGGTTGTTCATAATTGCGAATTTGCTGTCATTTTACTATACATGTTTTTTATCTTCTTTTTCTTAGATAAGTCCCTTTAACATTTCATAAAATAAGGGCTTGGTGATGATGAACTCCTTGAACTTGACTTTATCTGAGAAGCACTTTATCTGCCCTTCCATTCTAAATGAAAACTTTGCTGGATAGAGCAATCTGGGATATAGGTCCTTGCCTTTCATGACTTGGAATACTTCTTTCCAGCCCCTTCTGGACTGTAAGGTTTCTTTTGAGAAATCAGCTGACAGTCTGATGGGAACTCCTTTGTAGGTTACTGTCCCCATATCTCTTGCTGTTTCTAGGATTCTCTCCTTCATTTTTACCTTGGCTAATGTAATTATGATGTGCCTTGGTGTGTTCCTTCTTGGGTCCAACTTCTTTGGGACTCTCTGAGCTTCCTGGACTTCCTGGAAGTCTATTCCCTTTGCCAGCTTGGGGAAGTTCTCCTTTATTATTTGTTCAAATAAGTTTGCCACTGATTGCTCTTCCTCTTCTCCTTCTGGTACCCTTATAATTCAGATGTTGGATTGTTTAAAGATGTCCTGGAGGTTCCTAAGGCTCCCCTCATTTTTTGAATTATTATGTCTTTATTCTTTTCTGGTTGTATTTCTTTTCTTCCGTCTGGTCCACTCCATTGATGTGAGACCCAGCTTTCATTCCATCACTATTAGTTCCTGTGCATTTTTCTTCATTTCACTTATTGTAGCCT
Source organism: Phyllostomus discolor (assembly GCF_004126475.2). Taxonomy (NCBI): domain Eukaryota; kingdom Metazoa; phylum Chordata; class Mammalia; order Chiroptera; family Phyllostomidae; genus Phyllostomus; species Phyllostomus discolor. Next base: position 61,029,414 of record NC_040909.2, read on the forward strand.
TCATTTTTTCATCTAATTTGCGACCAAAATCAACCAGTTCTGTGAGCATCCTGATCACCAGTGCTTTGAACTGTGCATCTGATTGGTTGGCTATCTCTTGGTTGCTTAAAAAAACTGGTTGCGCAGCTTTCAATTCTGTTTGAGCCATCTTCCCCCCCCTTTGGGTAGCACCTGTTACGTATGAGGGGAGGAGCCTTAGGTGTTCACCAGGGCAGGGCGACCCAGTTGCTGGGTTGTGACACTGTATGTGGGGGTGGGGTCCGAGAGGGAACAATGGTGCTTACTCTGCTCTCATGGGACCTCAGTTCCTTCTGCTGCTTCCCCCTGAGCAAACTGGGCCCCTCTGGTGCCAATTCCCATGTGGGTGGGCTTGTGCATGCCATGGGACTTTCTAAGGACCTCTCCTGTGAGGCTGGGAGTCTCTCCCTGTGCCTCAACCTCTACAGGTGTTTTCAATCAGTGCCCCAAGGCTCTATTTCCCAGCATTGTGATCCTGGGTTGCTCGCAGTGCCTTGCTTCACAATTGCCTCCTCTGGGTCTTCCGGTTGCCACCCCTTGGCCAGGGTCTGCCAGCTGCCACTTGCATGCTTAGGCTCAGGGTCCACCCACTGTGGTCTGGTGCACCCCGGTGGCCTTAGACACCCAGTCCCAACACTCTCACCTCTCTGGTAGGGCCCCGCTGCCCCACCCCCAGCTGCCCCATCCCTGGCTGCCCAACTCCGCCCCTCCAGCCGGTCTGGATGGACGTGTCTATTTTAACTTCTTGGTTGTCCGACTTCCATTCAGATCAATTTTCTGTCAGTTCTGGTTGTTATTCTGTTTCTAAATTGTTGTTGTCTCTAACTTGAATGTGCGAAGAGGCACAGTGTGTCTACCTATGTTTCCTTTTTGGCTGGAAATCCTTAAAATTTCTTTTAATCCAGAAGTTCCCAAGCTTATTTGATGATAGAATTTATTCTTTTTACAGATAGTACTTTTATTTTATTTTTAATTTTAATATATTGTATTGATTATGCTATTACAGTTGTCCCATTTTTCCCCTTTATTCCTCTCCACCCTGCACACCTCCTCCCACCATCATTTCCCCATCTTAGTTCTTGTCCATGGGTCATACATGTAAATTCATTGGCTTCTCCATTTCCCATACTATTCTTAACCTCCTCCTGTCTATTTTGTCCCTAGCACTTATGCTTTTTATTCCCTATATCTTTTCCCCTATTCTTCTCCTTCCCCCACTGATAACCCTCCATGTGATCTTTATTTCTATGAATCTGTTCCTGTTCTAGTTGTTTAGTTAGTTCATTTCTTTTTGTTTTTTCTTAGGTTTGGTTGTTGATAGTTGTTTGTTGTCATTTTACTGTTCAAATTTTTGATCTTCTTTTTCTTAGATAAGCTCCTTTAGCATTTCATATAATAAGGGCTTGGTGTTGATGAACTCATTTAACTTCACCTTATTGGTAAGCACTTTATCTGCCCTTTCATTTTAAAAGATAGCTTTGGCTCTGGTTGGTGTGGCTCAGTGGATTGAGCACCAGACTGTGAAGCAAAGGGGTGCCAGTTCGATTCCAGTCCGGGCACATACCTGGTTTGTGGGTTAGGTCCCCAGTGCAGGGCACATGAGAGGCAACCTCACTCCGATGTTTCCCTCTCTTTCTCCCTCCCTTCCCCTCTCTCTAACAATATATAAGTCTTTAAAAAATGATAGCTTTGCTGAATAGAGTAATAATGGATGTAGGTCCTTGCCTTTCATGACTTTGAATACTTCTTTCCAGCCCCTTCTTGTCTGTAAGGTTTCTTTTGAGAAATTGACTGATAGTCTTATGGGAACTCCTTTGTAGATAACTCTCTTTTCTCTTGCTATTTTTAAGATTCTCTCCTTATCTTTCATCTTGGGTAATGTAATTATGATGTGCCTTGCTGTGTGATTCCTTGGGTCCAATTTCTTTGGGACCATCTGAGCTTCCTGGACTTCCTGGAAGTCTATTTCCTTTGCCAGATTGGGGAAGTTCTCCTTCATTATGTTTTAAAATCAGTTTTTAATTTCTTGCTCTTCCTGTTCTCCTTCTAGTACCCTAATAATTCGAATGTTGGAACTTTCAATGTTGTCCTGGAGGTTTCTAAGCCTCCCATCATTTTTTTTAATTCTTATTTCTTCATTCTGTTCTGGTTGAATGTTTATTTCTTCCCTCTGGTCCAAACCATTGATGTGAGTCCCAGTTTCCTTCCCTCCAGTGCTCATTCCCTGTATATTTTCCTTTATTTCACTTATCATAACCTTCACTCCTTCCTCTATTTTGTGACTATACTCAACCATTTCTGTGAGCATCCTGATTAACAGTGTTTTGAATTCTGCATCTGATAGGTTGGCTATCTCTTCATCATTTGGTTGTATTTTTTCTGGATTCTTGATCTGTTCTTCATTTAGCCATATTTTTTTTTGTCTCGGTGCACCTGTTACATAGTAAGGGGTGTAGCCTTAGGTATTCTCCAGTGTGGGACAACCCAGGTCACAGTGTTGTGGCACTATATGTGGGGTAGGGGTTCAAGAGGGTACAATGCCACTTGTCCAGCTCTTGGCAGGCTTTCAGTCATTTCCTTCACTACCCACAAGCAAATTGGGCCCTTCTGGTGCTGATTCCATGGTGGGTGGTTTTGTGTACATTCTAGGACCCTGTGGGTCTCTCCAATGAACTCTCCTTTGAGGCTGGGAGTTTCTTCTGCTACCCCAACCCTACAAATTTGTTCACGTAGAGGTTTTGAGGCTTTATTTCCCTGTGCTGGAACCCTGGGTCGGGTAGTCTGTCTCGCTCCAGTTGTTTCTCCTCATTTATCTGCACGCAAATGTGGAACCTCAGCCTGCCAGCTACCACCATGCTGTGAGTCCTCTCCATCCTGGCTGCCCATCTCTGCCTCTCCTACCAATCTGGATGAATGTTTCTTCTTTAACTCGTTGTTGTCCAACTTCCATACAGTTCAATTTTCTGGCAGTTCTCATGTTTATTTGTGTTTTAATTTGTTGTTGTTTGTCTTTTGGTTGTGCAAAGAGGCAAATTGTATCTACCTATGTCTCCATCTTGGTTAGAAGTCCAGACAGTACTTTTAAACATTTTGCAGAAGTAGAGTTTCCGAAGAACACTTTTGAGGTACAGAATTTTCCCTACATTTGTATTATTTTATATCTGAGTTTGTTTTATACACTCAGGATCATATAATATATTTACTATTGTAATTCACTTTTTTTGAGTTACCACAATGCTATTGAATATCCTTCAAAACCAGGGGTCAACAAATTTTTTTTGGAAAGGGTCATATGTTTTTGAGACCACATGGTATCTATCACAACTACTCAGCTCTACCATTGTAGTGTAAAAGCTGCCATAGGTAGCTGTTAATATGTAATGAACAGGCATGATGACTACACTGAGATTAGTTAATGGGCTAATATATTTGCCAATCTCTGTCCTAAACCAAAATGACCACATAGTACTCTATTATATAAACATATGTACCATCATTGCCATTTTATAAATCTTGCTATATGTACATATAGAAAGCTATGTATGCTATATACAATAGCTTAATTGTTATCATAGTCAGTCAGTCAGAGTGCCTGAATCTCCCCATTGGTCAAGGTGGAGCAGGGGGAGTTCTTACACTGAGCACACCAAAAACTGGAGAGATGAATGGACAGGACCCAAGCACGCCAAAATCTAGCAAGATAATTGGATAGAAAATAGAGCCATCCCCTCCCTATCCCCATAAAAACCTCTGCATATTTGAGCAGGAAGGGGTGGGGTGGTCTTTGAGACAGGAATTTACCATTGTCCCAGGTCTTGGCACCCGAATAAACATCTTTTCTTTTGCAGCAACACCTGCCTCATGAGCCTGACTTTTCACAAACTAGATATAACAAATACCTAAGCCATAATCACTTCTGGGTGGGCATTTGAAGTGTTTCCAATTTGGGACTTCTATAGCAATACTATTATGAGCATGATGCCTGATCGTCATTACTTTATTACTACCTTTTTACAATGGTTATATTGTTTTTTTTCTTATTGTTTCTATAACAAACGACCATGCATTTGGTAGCTTAAATAACACAAATTTATTATTGTATGGTTTTGCAGTTCAGAAATCTAAAGTCTAAATAGACACAAATCTCACTGGGCTAAAATCAAGGTGTCGGCAGGGCTGTGTTCCTTTGAGGAGGCTCCAGAGAATCTATCTCCTGGCCTTTTCCATCTTCTAGAGGCACCTGTGTTTTTGGCATATGACTTCTCCCTGAATCTTGAAAGCCAGCATCCCTGCATCTCTCTGGTTATTCTTCCATAGTCACACCTCCCTCTCTCTCTCTCTCTCTCTCTCTCTCTCTCTCTCTCTCTCTCTCTCACCCATATGAAAATTTTTTTTGGATTTTAAGGATTCATGTCATTAGATTGGGCCTACCCAGATGACTCAAGACATTTACCCCTGTCAGGGTTCTTAATTTAATCATATTTGTCTTTTACCGGGTAACATACTGAGAGGTTCTGAGGATAAGGATGAGAACATCCTGGGGCCTATTATTTTGCCTACCACACTGGTTCTCTGAGCCAATCAGCAAGCACATACCCTAGTTTGTAGGAAAGTTGAGCTCCCAAATTTTGCCAATTTTGTGTTTCAATCTCTAAAACAATATTAGAAAGCGCAGTAACATACTTATTTGGCTAACATGGATCAACTTTACAATAGATAGCCTTGTAGTGAAAACGTATATCAAAGTATCATTTTCCTTTTTAATTAATGAAACAAAACCCAGGCCACTCAGGTTAGTGTAAGCTGCCAGCTATGTAGAGTTTTAACTGAAGGTATTTGTGTTGTTGTTTATATCTTGCCTAATGCATATTCTAACAGTAGTTCCTTTATATCTCCTCTTTTTACCAGACAAGCTGTTTTGCACTCTTTGCCTTGCCATCACACATCATTTTTCATACTGTTATTTTGTGGGAGACTCATATACAGATTTCTGTTTGGACTCTAACATGATAAAAACACATGGGACAGAAACACACAGCATAGAAGTATCTTCCATTCTGAGACCACAGGCCCGAACAACACAATATTTTAGTCTTTTAAAAAAATTCTCACCCAAGGATATGTTTATTAATTTTAGAGAGAGAGAGAGAGGAAGGGAGAGAAAGGAAGAGAGAGAAACATCAATGTGAGAGAGAAACATTGATGGGTTGCCTCCTGTATGTGTCCTGACTGGGTGTTGAACTCACAACCTGGGAGTGTACCTTGACCAAGAATCGAACCTGTGACTTTTTGGTGTATGGGACAATGCTCCAACCAAATGAGCTACCTGGCCAGGGCTATTTTAGTATTTTTGAAGTTATTTCCAAGGTAGGGGGAAAAAGGGCAGAATTTCATATGTAAGGACTAATTTTCAAAAAGGTCTGTAGGATCTTTAGAACACTGTTGGTTACAGACTCTCTTCATCCAAGATCACTCTAAAAATACAGAAGAACAAACAGAAGTACATTCAGAAAACACTGCCTGGCCTACTGGGGCAGTGAGGGATCTCATAGGAGTCTGAGATAAAGAAGACTGTGGGTGGGTGAAAAGAGGGGATGCAATGGAGTGGAACATGGAAGAAAGCCAATACTGGTTTTGAAGAATGCCAAACAAGGAATTCTGAGACTCCAGGATTCATAATCAACAGTTGGGAAGATTCTGAATGCAGATTCCAAGGCCCTGTCCACTAGAGGTTTCAACTTAGCAGGTGGGAGGTAGGGACATACAGTAGAATTTTTTTTTAAATGTTCACAGCTGATGCTGATACAGTTATTTCAAGGATCTTATTCATGTATTTATTTATTCATGTATTCACTAGAGATTTATTGAACATTTAGACAATACCCCAGGAACTTCAATATAGAGATTCATAAAATACATATTCCCAGCCTTCACTCCTATCCCACCAAATGAAAATACACAGGAACAAAATTCTAGAACTCAGCATTTTGAAAAGTCTCTTTAGGTAGCCTTTGGAAACCCTGGGCTAAATGGCCCTCTACACAGACTGTTGCCCATGAACCTCTGTACCTCCTGGCTGATCTAGAGAGGGGCTAGCCAGTTTGGATTCTGGTTAGATTCCTATTCTCCCATCCAGTAGTGACGCTCTTTCCTCAGTGTTGTTTACTTGTGCAAACTTGAGCCAGGTGAACAGACAAACCACCCAGGTCCCTGTGGTTAAGAAGAACCATATGTAGACAAGAACCAAGGTAATGTTTATAGTTATCCTACTCTACCACAGTCTGATTCTGTGGACTTGGATAACTCGCTTCCTTAGGCACTGCCTGACCTTCACATTGTGCCCACAGAAAGCCCTAAGGTTTCTAAGATAGGTGGGAGGGACAAATACAGTATATGTGAATATATTAATTATTTACTTATTTATACATTTTCTCTATTGTCAGATAAACCCCACAGTGGCAGTGACCTTTTTGGTTTTGTTTCCTTCTGTATTTTCAATTTGTAGAATAGTCCTGGCCCTTAATAGTCTCTCAGTATTTTTAGAATAAATTAATTTCTGAAAACACATTGGATCTATATTAAAGTTTTACCAAAGTTTATATTATAAAATATTAATTTGAAAACCTTGTAACTATAGGAGTATTTTCCAAGCCCAAGGCCATAGCTAGTATCCATCAGAATTACCCAAGGGCTTGAAATACAGATTCCTGAGTTGGATCCTGAAGGTATTGATTGACCTAGCCCATTTTTGATGTATTCATGATTATTACTGTTATTGTTGTGGTTATTTTTTATTATTATAGTGGTGGCTGTTTTGAATTGCATTTTTTAAACGCACTTGACTTGGTGATTCCAAAGTCCCTCCTTTCTCTGATGTCGTAGAAGATGGTTCCCTGAGAAGAGAAATATAATGCCAAGACTTCTCTGAAGCAGCTTTGAGATCCTTTCCCTTTGACGTTTGGTTGTCTTCTCAAAGTGTTGTTCATACACCTGAGAGGATTTTGCTTCCTTGATTTAGGGCTTGGGGGGAAAATCCCCTAAAGTAGTTTTCACTGCTTTGTGATAAAAGAAAAAGGTGAGAAGAAGGAGCGGGTGCTCTGCATTCCTCTTGGTGTTCTTGGATTCCTCAGGGATAGTAGAAGCTCTTGTTTATAAAAATATCACAGGTGTACTCTTTCCCTGTGGCAGGCACCAATGGATTAGGCAATGAAGAAGGCTGACAGATTTTCTTCTCACACAGGGTTTAGGCTCTAGCTAAGGAGACAAATATTAAAGAATGGCACACACCATTTAAACTACTATCATGAGTAGGTGGGACACAGAGGGTTTTTAAGGCAGTGGAACTACTCTGTGTGATACTATAAGGGTGGGTACATGTAATTATGCATTTGTCCAAACCCATAGAATAAACAATACCAAGAGTGAACCTAATGTAAACTATGGACTTTGAGTGACAATGATGTTGTCTGTGTAGGTTCATTGATTGTGATGAATGTACCCTCTGGAGGGAAATATTGATAGTGGGAGAGGTTGTACTTGTGTGGGGACTTGGGGGTACAGGGGCAATCTCTGTTTTTACTGCTCTGTTCTGCTGTGAGCTTAAAACTTCTTTTAGGAAGTCTTTATAAATTTATTAAATTACTATCATGGCCAATTCTTTCCTTGGGAACATAGCAATTATAAGGAAAGAATTAACTATTTATCATTAGTGTTTCTTGTATGAGCTGCATTATAGCATAGGCAAAGAGAAAACTTGAAAAGGGAAAGTTCTTTATGAAATAATTCTTACTAATAATGGGAAAGGAATGATAGAACCTACAAATCTCCATTGTATTATCTATTTATATAAAACAGAATTTATATAATAATATTATCATAAAACAATAATTAAAACAGGCCACACTCATCAGTGAATGGAACCCTTAAAGGGAAATTTCAGAGGGGAACTTCTCAATGAAGAGTTCAGGCCATTACATCCCTACTGTTACCTGAAATTGATTGTCTCAGAGTTCTGGAGGCTAGAAGTCTGAAATCCAGCATGGCTGCATTCCCTCCAGAGGACTCTAGGAGACAATCTATTCCTTACCTCTTCCAGCTTCTGGTTGTTCTTCTGGAGTTCCAGGGCTTGTGGACTTATCACTCCAGTCTCTGCCCCTATCTTCACAGAGCCTCTGTGGGACCATCCCCAAACTTTCTATCTCTGTTTCATTGAATACATATAATTGTATTTAGAATCCACTCAGATAATTTAGGATAAGTTCTTAAATTTTTTAAATTAATCATGTATTTTGCCATATAAGGTAATTTTCATAGGCTCCAGGGATTAGATGTGGACATATCTTTTTGGTGAGCCACCATTCATTCTGCCACATGCATCTTCTGATGGAATGTGATACAAAGCATACAGCATCACTTACAACGATTTCTTGCCATAAAAATTATAACTGAGTTTAATAAAGCCTGTAGAGCTTATGATCATTTGTAGGAAATATGGGGTATGTTGAAAGAAGTGAAATGATGAGGCTATGCCAAAATATGGAACAACTGACATGATTGCCATATAAATGAATGGCATTTTAAAAAGTAAAGGGGGACTGTTCTGAAGTAAAAAAGATTTAAAGGAGTAATAACTGTAATAAATTAAGAATATAACTTGTAGCCCTTTTTGGGATCCTAATTAGACTAGAGCATCTCTAAAAAGACATACTTGGACAATTGAGGGAATTGATTTTGGAGTGAGTATTGAATGATCCAAAGCACTAAAATGAATTTACTTACCTGTGGCAATGGCATCAAAGTTGTGTCAGGCACCTCTGTGTCCTGGATCCAGTTCCTCTGTCCAGCATTGATGCCAGCGATTGCTGTTGTATCCAGAGTTGTTCAGGTAAAACATGAAGGCATCCCCTGCCCCTGCCAACTGTACCATTGGTATCTCACTTTCTGTCTAGGCTGCTCAATTGTCTCCTGTAGGACACCTGTGGGATGTGGGACTTTTTCGGCCATTCTGAAGCATCCCACTGCAAACTTGGAGAGTAAGAGAGTTCAGTCCCACGTCATGAAGCATCCTTGACCACAATATGGGAACAGTGGATAATACTCTCCATTTGGGTCATTCAATACACAGTTTGAATCAAATTCTGTAGCTCCACAGAAGATTCTCAACAAAATCAAATCCCAGTGACCACAGAGCCAACCCTCTGATAATGCATCCTTGGCTGGATTTTCTCTCCTTCCTTGTTTTACTCTTCACAACCCCATTCTTCCTTGGGGTCACTTTCGAAAATAGACATGCACACAATCCCTTGTTTCAGGCTCTGCATTTGGGGGAACCCAGGCTGAGGCTCTAATTATAAAAGAAACTGATTAAGACTTGCATATTGAAGTATGTAGAGATGAAATGATGTGATGCCTGGGTTTTGCTTTAAATATTTCACCAAATAGAAGAAGAAAGAGGTAAATAAAGCAAATGTAATAAAATTATGATGACTGTTGCATCTGAATGTTGAGATATGGGAGAATATTCTTGAGCATTTTAAAAGTTGTTCTAACAAAAATTTAAAAAGTTAAAATTATTACAAGGGCTGTGGGGTAGAAGAACATAGTGTTTTGAGAGTATATACAGATTGTACACTGAAAGTGCAGATTGGAAGGTGCAAAAAGGCTTTTCTGATGAAGTCGCTTTTAAACTGTGGTTTAAAAAACACAAGAGGAGTCTTCAGATTCTTTCTCCCAAGGCACTTAAAGCATCTTGGTGAATCTGATCACTGTTTCAGGATCCCTTCTGGAATCTTAGCACACAAAATCTGTTACCCATGTAACTTGTAGAGACCGCCTTTCTTTTTAGCACTTACTTTTGCCAAATAGTCCATTTTCCCTGTAAATGGTAAATCATTTTGTGTGAAATACCAGGTGGGGCAAAAGTAGATTTGCAGTTGTGAGTATGCAAAACACAGTTTATTCTTGTATTATTATTTATTAATTATTATATTATTTTATAGGAACAATTGTAAACTTACTTCTGCTGTACCTTTTATATTTATTCACTTGTAGCCACCTACTGTGTCTCCAAGTGACTCTGAAACATGATTCTTTTCTTTGTTGGGAATGGTAGGGAGGAAATAGGAGCACTATCTTGGGGGTCCAATGTGGAATGAACTGCCTGGTGAACTAAACAGAATAACTGCTTTCATCGGGTATTGGGGAAACCGTATTGCTTAGATCTGTTTAATGTCAATGAATCGATGCCAGGTACTCTGTGCTGTCATTTTTGTGCCATAAGTAGGCTGTTGGGAGAAGCATTTTCCTGTTAGAACGCATTCATCCTATACTTTCAACAGCTGTGTCACTGACCAGGTTAGGAGAATGCATTTTACCTATAATTTCAGCAAATAAACAGCCAACTCATTCTTTTTGAATTTGCTTTGCTTTATAATGCCACTTTTACAGTTGATTCCTCCACTGATATTAACTTTTAATTCCCAGTGTTTACTGATATATATCAATACTGTTAGGTGATAGCACCTTGCACATTTAACTCACTTTATGTATCTCAAAAGCACTTTTATAACTATATCAATTTAGACCTCATCACAACTTTGGGATGTTTCCTCTCTTCTTTTCCTTTCCTTTCCTTTTTTTTTACTTTTGTTTTCTCTTTCTTTTTTCTCTTTGATTCTATCTCCTGTCTTCCTTACCTCCCCTCCCCTTTTTTCTTTTCATCCTATTGTTTCTTATCCCTTCTCTCTTTTCTTTTCTTCCCCTTCCTACTTTTTTAAATTGAAGATTAGTTTGCACATTTAATAGCTTGAGTTCAATGCCCAGTTTAATAATTTCCTATCTGTGTACCTTATTTAAGTTAGTTGAGCTCTAAACTTAAATTTTCCCATTTATAAACTGGGCATAATAATAGTACACATTAGCAATGAGGTAAGTACTTATATGTGTATCAGGCTCAGTCTCTGGCAGATGGAAGATAATCAAAACTATTTTCTATTATTGTTATTACTTATTACTCTTTTTAGGTGCAGCAGTCACTATGACCGATGTGATTATCAAATGCATGGAGTTTATGATGGAACTATTGAGAAAACTGAGGTATGCAGCTAGGAATTGACAGAGCCAGGGTTTAAGGTCAGACCTGATTGTTTTCAGGGTTAAGAGTTTTCCTCATTACTTAGCTTGATGTTTTAGATCAAATTATAAACTGGTGGGGATCCTTTGTGTTCTTAGGAAGGAGTTCTAGAATTCCTGATAATTGTATGTTATTATAACTTATATATGAAGTTGAAGAAACTTCTAATTACCTGTGTTCAACAAACTTAAAAGGAGTCTGGAGGGTTTGCTGGAAATAAATGATAAAAATTTATTCAATGGTCTTACGGTTTGCAAAACTACAACTAAGTGTTCTGAAGAAGAGAGTAAAATATGAGTTTTTACAGTAAAAAGTACATTCTTGAGAAGAATAAGTCCTACATTCTTAGTAGTATCTTGATTGGTCCAAGATGGTAATCCTCTAGATAAGCAGAGGTCTGAATAATTGATGTTAGGAAGCCTGTATACATGGGCAGCCTTTTCTTGGTCTTTCAGAGAGCAACCAGAGGGTTGTGTGGAGGTCTGATGCATATCTAGGCATTGATGCAGCACTAGGAAGGTCAAAAGTTTAGTTTCCCAGGATAACTCAAACAAAAATAGAATTGTTTCCTCATACCTACTTTATTTTAGTAATTTAGCAGCTTCATCATAGTGACTCCATTTTATTTCTTTTCTCTATTCCTGACCTGATATGGAGAACTTGTTACTATATAGGTCATGTTCTTGCCTTCCAGGAGTTTGGTTCCTAAGAAAGAATAATTAAGTTGTATTTTGATAATTAAATACAATTCTATACTTGTCTTAGGTACCTGCTATTTTCTGGAAAACCGGCTCAAAATAATGTTTTTCCAAGATTATGAAACACAAGATATTTGGACAAAAAAATCCATAATTTCACCTGATTTATTCTTGCCTGAATGAATTGGTGAATTTCTCTTGTCTTCAACAGGAAAAATGAATGGGACAATTAAAAATTATACAATTTCCTGATGATTTCTTGAATAATGGCAACCATTTAGCATGATTCATAACTCAAATTTGGTTTTGTTCCATAGCTGTACTTCCACTTGCTGCTTTGCATTATGCCTCTGGGTTATGGGGTATATGGCTCTGTGAAATAATAGAAAAATATATACAGGGTGGGATAAAAGTAGGTATGCCATTGTTTATATGGAAAATGATACAATAATTAATAAATAATACCAGAATAAACTGAATTTTAAGTACTCAAACTGTAAACCTACCTTTGACACATTCTGTATATTGGCATCTGTCCTGAGTTCCTGGCACAGACCTCCTAAATTCCTTGGAATATCCTGAATGATAGGAATGTCTTTTGTTCCAGTGAGGTGATAGCTTCAGGATGGGGGCTTCCAAAAAGAAACATGCATGATGAAAACTTCAAAGTGTCAGCCTCACTCCCATCTTCTGGGAAAGGGAGAGGGGCTGGAAATTGGGGCAATCATGGCTACATGATGAAACCTCCATACAAATCCCAATAGTAGAGTATTCAAAGAACTTCCGGGTTGGTGAACATATCCACATGCTGGAGGGTGACACAGCTCATCTCTATGGGGATGGATGCTCCTGGGCTCAGGACCCATCTGGATCTCCCTTTATGCATCTGTTCACGTGATTGTCCATCTGTACCCTTTATCATATTTCTTGTTTTATTGAAAACCAGTAACTGTAAGTACTTCCCAGAGTTCTGTAAGTTCTAACAAATGATCAAACTCAAGAAGGGATCATGGGAACCTCCTATTCACAGTCAGTCTGTCAGAAGTATGGGTGACAACCTAGAACTTAAGACCAGCATCTGAAGTGGGTGGAGGTCTTGTGAGGCTGGACCCTTAACTTGTGGGGTCTGCACTAATATCAGTTTAATATCAGAATTCATTGAAATAGGACACCCAGCTCATGTCACAGAGAATTGTTTGGTGAAGGGAAACTCTCACACACCTGGTGTCAGAAGTATTGTGAGTATGAGTAGAAGACAGTCATCCATAGCATTTTTCCATGGCCATGTTAACACTGGTTGCACTATACAAATGGAGATTCATACATACTAGACAGTATTTACTTAAACTTTTTTGCCCACATCTAGTGTAACATAGTAATTAAGAATGGGAAGATTAGAGCTATGAAGACCCATTCCTTATGCTTAACTGGCTGTGAGATCTTTCTAAGCCTCTCTTTAACATCTACAAAATAAAAAATGGAAATGACTTTACGGTGTTATTATGAGAAAATTCACACAAAACATTTTTGATAGGGTTTCGTATATATGAAGAAGTCATTATTATTCATTTGTTTCTTAAATGGGTTTTGAATACCTAGTATGTACCGCTCATGGACTAAGTGCTGGAGATGCAAAGGTGAACCCTGTTTAATTTAACCTCAAGGATTTTGAAACCAGAAAAGGCATCAGAGCTTGTGCCACCTGTCACTTGCTAAACCCAATAAGCAGAGACAGGGATTGAATCTCTATCAGCTATTGGTGCTTTATTCAGATGGAGGAAGATCTGAGACGATGGTGGGTTCGAGTCCTAAAAAAAACATTTTACATTTTCTTTCCAGGCCAACATTTTTATAGCAGGAAATAAACAAGGTGAGGTGAAGGGTTTTGAAATTCAGGGAGAATTTGGTGACAGAAACTGCAGTGTTCTTGTTCGGGGCAGTTAGTTGTTCCCAGGGGTTGGTTGTCATCTGTCTCTCCCTGGAACACACAGGCCTGGATGCCTCCACTTGTCCCCAGGTGGTAATCTTTAGCAGTGCCCCAGGAGGTCGGCTGTCTTTCCCAGGAGCCAGGATGGGCCTTATCTCTAGTTTCTGAAATAAAAGCTTTAACATATGTATTACTTACTAGGCCTATAACTATTTCCCTTAAACTAGAATTTTCCAACTCTTGAGTCCCCTGCAACTTCACAAAATATTGTAAAAATATTTTTAAATACCAAGGCAAAATTATGGTAACAAATGATTTAATGCTCAATGTCTCCTAATCCATGCAGTTGCAGTGATATGTGACAATTGTATAAGTCTGACAAGGCACTTAATTTGGCCCCATATGTAACTGACTTATTTCAAGTCTGTTTCCTTTCCTGTTCCAAGCCTGATGCTTCCATTCATTTTAAAGAATTATCTTTTCAAAGCAACACTTTGCAAAAACTGTATATTAGAACATTATCAAATAACCTAATGCAATTAGAACAAAACGTTGCTGATGTGATCAATTCCCAAACCTCTAGCCTTTGAATATAACACAGAATAATTTATAGTTGAACTCCACTGATTTTTTAAATTAGATTTTATGCTATTTTAGCTGTGTAGAAAATTACATAGCCTCAAGGCACTAAGCAAATATAAGCAACTAAAAAAGAACAAGGATGTAGACCGACATTCTTACCAAAATGTGATCAAATTTGAAATTTCATGCAAACTGGGCAGTCACAAATTGTTATGCTACCATGTAATATCAAATCGATACTGGCCACAAACTGGGTTTGTTAATAATTACAACCACTTACTGCTGTGCGGAGATTAAACAGGGAGGGGAAAAATGGTCATAAAACAGAGACTTGGAGGGGGCATATGCCAGCTTTACTAAAAAAGTTTGAGTTGAGAAATTTTGGTTTAAGGTAAATAGTTATAAGCCTAGCAAGTAATATATATGTTAAAGCTTTTGTTTCAGAAACTACAGATAGATAAGGCCCATCCTGGCTCAGGGGAAAGTAGTTGACCTCCTGGGGCACTGCTAAAGATTACCACCTGGGGACAAGTGGAAGCATCCAGGCCTTTGTGTTCCAGGGAGCAGCAGAGGACCACAGCCCCTGGGAGCAGCTAACTGCCCAGAACAAGAATGTTGCAGTTTCTTTTGCCTAATCCTCCCTGAACTTCAAAACCCCTCACCACACCACTGTTTATTCCTTGCTATAAAAACCTTGGCCTGGAAAGAAAATGTGAGACGGTTCTTTTGGGTGTGAACCCACATCTTCTCAGATCACTGGCCAGCTGTATAAAACACCCATAAAAATTCAATCCCTGTCATTGCTTATTGGGTTTGGTAGTGATGCCCGTGTCTTTTGTGGTTTCAAAACCACATGGTTTTAGTTTCTTTATTTGAAAGAGAGACTACTGGGATATTCTCCTGTGCCTTGGATTTAAAAATCAAAACTAAAATGTCTTGATTAATCTGTGTTGATGCCTCAGTTTCTTTTTAGTGAAAACAAAAAGATCAGTACAACCATTATGGAAAATGGAATGGAATTTTCTCAGAAAACTAAAGATGGACCTGCCTTTTTACCCAGCAATTCCACTGCTAGTGTTATGTCCTAGGAACCCTGAAACACCAATCCAAAAGAACCTATGCACCCCAATGTTCATAGCAGTACAATTTACAATAGCCAAGTGCTGGAAGCAATCTAGATGCCCATCAGTAAATGAATGGATCCAAAATCTATGGTACATTTACACAATGGAATTCTATACAGCAGAAAGAAAGAAGGAGCTCCTACCCTTTGTAACAGCATGGATGGAACTGGAAAGCATTATGCTAAGTGAAAGAAGCCAGCCAGTGAGAAAAATACCATATGATCTCACCTTTAACAGGAATCTAATCAACAAAACAAACAAACAAGCAAAATATAACCAAAGACACTTAAATAGGGAACAGGCTGACAGTGACCACAGGGGAGAGGGGAGGGAATTTCAGGGGAAAAGGGATAGGGTTTGCAGGAAAAAGTATAAAAGAAACATGGACAAAAACAAGGAAGGGTGGATATGAGAGGGAGGTGGGGAGGGTTGGAGGGGGTGGGCTGGGGTGGGAGTAAAAGGCAGAAAACCGTACTTGAACAACAATTACAATAAGAAAGGAAAAAAGAATTGTACCGGTAATTCACTAGAGTCCTTTAAACTGGTGTATAACTCCTGAATACCAGTTGCTTTGCTTGTAATAAGCAAAGTAACTGTTAATGGATAGTAATATTGATGATAGCAGAACCAGCTCATTCAGGGAAGTCAAATTGTAATATGGATTTCTTTATGATCATAGAATTAGAATAGGGACATAGAATCTTTTTGTCAATCTTTCTTGCATACTTGAAGGCTGTTGACTTCATTTTTACTTTGTTTGGATACTTGCCTACACATTCTTATTTTCTATACCAACTCCATTTTGACTGATATGCATCTTTTTTTATGTGCTCACAACTTCACTTTGGTTATGATAGGGTTTATAGGTCTAAAAGAATTTCTGTTTCTTTTCTGTGACATTGTTTATCTCAGCTGGATCTCCTCTAAGTAAATTTGATATTGAGACTTCCCAGTATAATCTATATTCCTTATTTCCGAATACTCCTGCCTTGTCTTAGTTAAACTCCACTTACTGACAACAGCAGGTGTTGCTTAAATAATAAAGACAACATTCATACATTTAATATTTTTGATACCCTGTTTCTGTGTAAATGTAACAAATTCCTACTGGCCCTGCAAAAACACTTGCCAATTATAAAATCATTCATTTGTGAATTTGTTTGAAGTTTCTTTATTTTTTCCCTTTTGCAGCTTATTCTCATAAAAAAAGTTTAAATGAAATGCAATGAGACATTTGAAAATGTATTCATATGATAAATTAAAGTTATCCACAGAAGTAATTTATTGCAATAAGGCTTAAAGATCAAAAGCCATATGATACTGGGAATTCCCTGTGTTCACAGATAAACAGGGATAAGTGCCTTTTCCTCCACTTTGTTTGAGCCTCCTTGAGCCTCCTTGGGCTTCCCACCATTATCTTGGTTTCTGAAACCTTTTCCTCTGTCTTAGGTGAATTGATCCATATTTATCTATTATCTAGCCAGTGTACATTTTCAGGCTCCTTTTCCAGCTGTCCCCATTATGCTACTTCTTTTTTCTGGCTCCATAGGGTGGTTTGCTTTTCACTGACCATATCTTTCTGTGATCACACTTTGTTGCTTACTATTCATTCTCTCTTTGCTTTTTGTTTTTTTTGTTCGTTTTTTCTATGTAATAAAGTTCTACTGATGGTCTATAACCCATTGCTAATATTCCCTCCTCAATGAGGTCTGGTTGTATTCCACAAATTACTCTTGTCTTTGCTGTTTACACTGTCTAACAGTTTTTCATCTGATTGTGTCTGTCCAGCTGGACGATTAACTTCATGAGAGACAGGACTACATCTCAATCATTTTTTTTTTTACCTCCAGAGCTCAATACAGTTTCGGCACATAATAGGTATTTCACAGATGTTTATTGCATGGAGGGCTTCTTTCTGTAGTGATCAGCACCCTGCACAAAGATAACTACCTAAGAGGCAGTGCACTATGATTCAGCCTGCATGCTGTGTACCCTGGCTTTGGCCGGTGGCAGCCTTAACAGAGGGGAATCTATCTGGTAATTTATTTATCTATCAGAGCCCCTTTTTGTAACTTCTATTGATGCATATAGTATATACAGACTTGGTTGGATAGATGGGTAAACAAACAACTGATCAAAGTTTTCCACAATCTCCTAAAGCTATTAAAAAACAAAAGAGAAGCCAAAGAAGCTTTTTCACTAGGCTAGAACCACCTAGCCTAGTTACCATACTGACCAGATCAACAGGTGGTTGCTTATTTCCTTATTTCAGTCAATCTCTGAGTAGCTTTGTGAAGGATAAATCCTGACATCTGTATCTTAGGTTGTGCTGCTCCATGGGCAGTGGCATCTGAATGGTCTTATTTTGAATGTAAGCATTTCTTACGAGGACTTTGTGTGTGCATTCTGTCATCACTTTCCCTCCTACAAATTAATGGTAACTTGGAAACATTCTGAAGGAATGCTGAAGTGTGTCAACGAAGATTCTGTCAGCTATTATGTAAGTGTCTGTGTGCTTAGTGAGAGAGGATGGCCATGTGGTTTAGTTATATGAGTCATTACAAATAGACAGGTAAATAAATAAATACATAAATAAATTCTAGGTAAAAGCAGGTTGTTTAGGTGATTTAAAATAAATATTTTAGATCTCTCCTCCCTCTGCCCAAGATGCTGAAGGGAAGGAAGACCAAGGGGAGGAGGGTCATGCTGGCCCCTGTCATCATGATGAAGCAAGAGGCCAAGAAGTTAGTGAACCCCTGTTGGAGGAGAGGTCCAAGTATTTTGGCATCAGACAGGACATCCAACCCAAAATGGACTCTCACCCACTTTGTCAAATAGCCCTGCTACATCTGGCTGCAGAGGCAAAAGGCCATTTTCTGTAAGTGTCTGAAAGTGCTTCCTGCCATTAACCAGTTCACCCAGGCCTTGGACCATCAAATAGCTACACACTTGTTCAAACTGGCCCATAAGTACTGACCAGAGACAAAGCAAGGGAAGAAGGAGAGATTGCTGACCTGGGCTGAGAAAAAAACTGTCCGCAAAGGGGATGTCCCTGCCAAGAAGCCACCTGTCCTTCTAGTAGGGGCTAACACTGTCATTACCCTGGTGGATAATAGAAGCCCTAGCTGGTAATGATGGCACAAAATATGGATCATATCAAGCTGGTTGTCTTCCTGCCCACCCTGTACTGAAAGATAGGGGTTCCTTACTGCATCATCAAGGAGAAGGCCAGGCTGGGGCCTCTAGTCCATAGAAAAACCTGCACCACCATCACCTTTACACAGGTTATCTCAGAAGACAAAAGAGCTCTGGCTAAGCTGGTAGAAGCTATCTAGACCAATTACAGCAACAGATATGATGAGATCTAACACCAATGGAGAGACAATGTCCTGGGTCCAAAGTTAGCGGCTCGAATTGCCAAGCTAAGAAAGGTCAAGGGTAAGGAACTGACTACCAAGTTGAGCTAAGTGTACACTGTGGAGTTTTCTGTACATAAAAGTAATAGAAATTCTCCTTTGACCAAAAGTAAATAAATAAATACATAAATATTTTAGTTCTAGTACACTAAAATGCTAAATTTTAGATCATAACACCCCATCATATATTATATAGGAGGACCAGAGGGAATGTTGGCTATGATCTCATGCCTTCATTTACTCAAAAATATTTATTTCTTCAGTGCTTAATGTAATGCTCAACATGTATGTAGTATATACTTGGTGAATATGACTTGAGTTGAATTTATTCATCTGTGCATTCTTACATTAATATTTCTGGGACAGCCACATCAGGCAGGACACTGTTAAGTCCAAGGGATATATAAGTTGGTGATCAGTGCAAATAGTCTCTGCCTTCAGGATCCTCAAAATAACTCTTCTATTTAATAGTTTCCCTTCTGAATAAGGGTAGACCCTGCTTTTAAACATTATAGTGAATTAGTGTTTTTCCAATCTTGGCTGTACTTTGAAAGCATACAAGATGCTTTAACTTCCTCATGCCTGGGCCCTAACCAAAACTAATTCAATCGTAATCAGTGAGAGTGGCATCGGGACACAGCTGCTCTTCAAAGCTCCTTAGGAGATTGTGAGGCACAACCAAGACCATGAATACTAAATGATTCCCCACCCTTTTGATATGTCACTACTATGGGATGAAGTGTGTCACCAACCACCCATCCATCAAATTCATATGTTGACATCCTAATTGGCAGTACCTTAGGATGTGACCTTACTTAGAGAGAGTCTTCAGAGATTTAATGGAGTTAAAATGAGATCATCATGATGGGCTATAATCCAATATGACTGGTGTTTTTTAAAACGAGGGAATTGGACTTCTAGTTAAGATGGAAGTGTAGGTAGATACACTTTGCCTCCTCACATAACTAAAAGATGGACAACAATAAATTTAAAACAAAAAACAACCAGGACAGCCAGAAAATCAAACTGTATAGAAATCCAACAACCAAGGAGTTAAAGAATAAACATTCATCCAGACTGATGGGAAGGGTAGAGGTGGGCAGCTGGGGCAGAGAAGATGCAGAGCAGGGCAGCAGACCAGGAAGTCCTACAATCACGTGCAGATAAACCTGGGGAACAACTGAGGAACAAGATAGACCATAAAACCCAGGGTTCCAGCATGGGCAAAATAAAGCCTCAGAACCTCTGGCTATAAATACCTGTGGGGGTTTCAGTAGAGGGAGAAACTGCTAGTCTCACAAGAGAATTTTTTGGAGAGACCATGGGGCCCTAGAATGTACACAAACCTACCCATCTGGGAATCAGCACCAGAAGGGCCCAATTTGCTTGTGGGTATCAAAGATAGTGACTGAAGGTGGAGTGAGAGCTGAGCAAGCAGCATCATTCCCTCTGTAACCCTCCCCCACATACAGTTCCATGACAAAGCTATGTGGGTTACCCCTCCCTGATGAATACCTAAGGCTCTACCCCTTACAACATAACAAGTATACCAAGACAAAGAAATATGACACAAATAAAAACACAGAGCAAAACTTAAAAAAAAAAAACTAAGTGACAAGGAGATAGCCAACTTATCATGTGCAGAGTTCAAAACACTGGTAATCAAAATGCTCACAGAATTGATTGAGTACAGACACAAAATAGAGGAAGGAGTGAAGGCTATACAAAGAAATAAAAGAAAACCATATATAGAAAACCAACAGTGAAGGGAAGTAAAACATGACTCAAATCAGCGATTTGGACCAGAAGGAATAAATAAAGATTCAACCAGAATAGAATAAAGAAACAAGAATTCCAAAAAATGAGGAGAGGTGTAGGAAACTCCAGGACAACTTTCAGCCTTCCAACATCTGAATTATAGGGGTGCCAGAAGGAGAAGAGGAAGAGCAGCAAATTGAACACTTATTTGAAAAAATAATGAAGGAAAACTTCCCCAGTCTGGTGAAGGAAATAGACTTCCAGGAAGTTGAGGAAGCCCAGAGAGTCCTAAAGAAATTGAACCCTAGGAAATATACAACAAGGCACATCATAATTATGTTACCCAAGATTAAAGATGAGGAGAGAATCTTAAAAGCAGCAAGAGAAAAGGAGACAGTTACCTGCAAAGGAGTTCCCATAAGACAATCAACTGATTTCTCAAAAGAAACCTTGCAGGCAAAGAGGGGCTGGAAAGAAGTATTCAAAGTCATGACAAGCAATGACCTACATCCAAGATTACTCTATCCAGAAAAGCTATCATTTAGAATAGAAGGGTGGATACAGTGGTTCCCAGATAAGGTCAAGTTAAAGGAGTTTATCATCACAAAGTCCTTATTATATGCAATGTTAAAGGGACTTATCTAAGAAAATCAAGGAGATCAAAACTATGAACAGTAAAATGACAACAAACTCACAAGAGAACCTAAAAACAACAACAGAAACTAACTAAGCAAACAACTTGAACAGGAACAGAATAACAGAAATGAAGATCACATGGGGGGTTATCAGCAGGAAGGGGTTGGGGTGATAATGGGGGACAAGGTACAGGGAATAAGAAGTGTAATTGGTAGGTAAAATAGACAGGGGGGATGTTAAGAATACTACTGGAAGTGAAGAAACCAAAGAACTTATATGGACTTATACGAACCCATGGACATGACTAAGGTCGGGGGATGCTGGTGGGAAGGATGGTGCAGGGAAGAGGGGAAGGAAGGGGAGAAAAAATGGTACAACTGTAATAACATAATCAATAAAATATACTTTAAAAAGGGGGAAAATTGGAGACAGAAATCCACATAGGGAAACACCATCTGAAGAGGAAGGCAGAGACTGGGTGACACTTTTATAAACCTTGGTATACCCAGTATGCCAGCCAGTTACCAGAAGAGAGGCATAGAGCTGATTCTCTGTCACTGCCCTCAAGAGGGAGGTCACCTTGTTGTCACCCTGACTTGGATGTGCAGCCTCTGGAACTGTGAGACAATAAATTGCTGTTGCTTACACCACCTAGTCTGTGGTGCTTGGCTATGGTTGCCCTTGTGACCACCATACAGCATGGTTCATTGTCTTTATAATTAATTTTTTGAAGAGTTACCAACATTTTTCAGTTTCCTTATGTCTTCTTTCCCTCCTGGAAATGGGCCAGCCTCTGAACCCACATGAGATACAGCATCTCTGCTCTTTTCCAAGGTAGGATATCTTTATTAATAGAGTCATACTGATAACATGTACATGACAGGCTCACCTGGAGCCAGAGACTTACAGCCTGATTCCATGATGAATCACCCATGCACAGTAGTCTCACTTTGCCTAGCAAAGCTCAAGTAGACAGTTGCTGCTGCTGGCAGATCCAGAAAAAACTTGGATGCACTTGTTTCAGTGGCCCCTTAAGTTCTGCATTATCTTTTGATTTGCTCTGACAACATCCAGGTATTGCTTCTTTAAGTATTGCTTTAGAAAATTCAATTTATAATTACTTTTGATATGAAAATCTTAGAGATTCAGTGTGGTGCTTTATTAGCTGTACAATCGGCCCCTGTTTCAGGTACACAATGTGAGGAGCAGCATGTTTGGCCCACTTTCCCTCTGAATTTCGGACTAGTGGTAGCATCCTCAGTTGCAGAGCTGTTCTCACAATGCAGGCTTTCCAAACTCCTTATCATTCGACCCAAATTTGAATTCATTTCCCTTTAGTCTCAGGGATTTCTGGGGTGAAACAAGCTCTTTGAAGACAATACTTCCAGTCATAAATTTTTGCTTATCAGATTTGAATCCAGGCAACAGATAGCTTACAAAGCTCAAAATGATGCTAATTTTATTTTTGAACCAAGGGTCAAAATGGCCATTACAGCAGGCTGGCTTTACTGGGGGCACAGGGAAGTTTGTTACTGCATCACTTAAATTATTTACAGCAAGATTTTTTGTGTCTGGATAACTGCATATTAAAAGGGAAGAAAATGCTCACCACTCACCATATAACAGACCTTCTGATTATGGTGCACAAGGGCCTACACCAGCTTTTCAGAACCTGCTTTTGGACCTCCACTTCAGGCATTTGCCCCAAGTTCATTACCTTCCTGCCTCTGACTTTATGACACCCAACCATGGCAGCCTGATTCCACATCACAACCTTTATATTTATTGGTAAAAGGCTGTTCCCTCACATTTTTCCCTCTTTTCTTTCTTCTCAACATTCAGGTCTCTGATTAAATATCACCAAAGCAGAGAAACATTTGTGAAAGTCTTCTTCCTGCCCCTGCCCACCTTACTCATGCTCCACCTGCTTCTCCTGCTTTGTTTTTATCCAGCACTCACCTCTTTGTATGTGAAGTTATTTATTTCACTGTTTTTTAATAGTTGGTCTTCCTCTTCCCTACCTTTAAATACTAGAATAAAGACTCCATAAAAAAGGGACTGTTGTTAATGCTCACCTCTGTTTTCCAGTGCTCATGACCAGCACAAAGTTCATACTAGTTGTTGGACGAATAATTAGATGAAGCAGGACTTTACTTATTGCTGCATAAGGAACTACTCTCAAACTAAGTAGCTGAAACCAAACCCCATTTGCATTCTTTGTCTGGATGTCCTTGGGGTGCTTGGCTGGGGCAGCTGGTTGAGCGGTGGATGAATCTCTCTCTCCACATATTCTCTCATGCCATATGCTTTCATGTCTTTATGCATGGTGGTCTCAGGGCTGAAAATGGGGCCAGCAGAAGTGGCAAAGCTTCTTTAGGCCTAAGCTTTGGAATACTCACAAAATCACTTCTGCCAGATTCTGTTGGTGAAAGAAAGTTATAAGGCTAGTCAAAATTGAAGTGAGTTGAGAAATAGGCATGGCCTTTGGGTAGGAGGAGAGACAATGCAGCATTGAGGGGTCATAATTTTGATGATCTGTCCAAGTGCTAAATGATGTATTTTTGTGCAAATGCTCCATCTAACTTTTATGTTACACCCTCATATCTCAGACATTTGCACTTCTACAGCCTTTTATAAAACTCCCAATACCATAAACAATCAATGGCAAATTGTTTTTGCTGCTACTGCTATATTTACAGTGCTGTGTTTAGGATGAGCTTTACTTTTCTCATCAGCAGACATGCAGGGATTCTCAAAAGCCTGAAGTACATCTATTGAAGAAAACAGAAGTGTATTCCAGAATAAATTATATTGATTTTAATTCAGACCTTTAAATTTGTGTGGGGTTTTTATTGCTTTTGCAATGGAAAAATTGATCTCAACAAGGCAGACAGAGCAAAAATAGATTGCTTTTATTGAATTCACAGCAACCTGATTAAATAACATAGTTGTTACGAGAAAAATAATATTGCTTCCTCTTTCATTACAGATTCTTTTTGCCTTCAAAAATTTATTGGCTTAATATAGTAAGTAAAGAAAATGATTAATTTTATTTATCATTGTACAGAATGTTTTGGGGGCAGTGAGAAAACACATTTCTTAGAATATTTCCTATTCTGATGATTGCAAAGCTCATTTTGATTAAAAAGGTGCCTCTTATTATGTGTTACCTTTTATGTTGACTGGGCAACAATCTGATGGTCAGTCACACAATTCACATCAATACTGACTTAGGTTTTTATTTCCTGAAAGATATATTAAAATGTGAATTACCACCTAACTTAAAAGAAAACAAAGCAGTCGACTTTGATTTAGAAAATTTCTAGAATACATAAGGGAATAGAGAAGAAAGTAAAAATCACCTCATCTTCTGAAATCTCATCTTGACTGTTTATAATTAAAATATAATATCCAATATTTAATTAAATTGTGAACTTTCTCTATTTGAACTCAGGAGACATTGATTTGAGTACATTTTCTGATAATTTCTTCACTATCCAAATTTCTACCACCAAATAGGTTTTGGATAACAGAGAATCCCTGTTATCTGAATTTGTGGTACAAGCTTCCCAAAACCGAGAATATATTAGGAGAGCAAAGCATACTTGTGATTGGGTTATCTATGCTCTTTAAAGAAATTGGGATCCTACTGATCTGTGCTCTATACTGCTTGTAAGTTACTTTTTTTTAAAATGAAAAATATATTGTGAAAGGAAGATGCCAGCAGGGGAGCATGGTTTGTCACTCTCTTAAATTCACTCACAAAAAACCAAAACAAAACAGAAAAACTAGACAGCAAAATCGAAGCTCTGAGATTTTTTAGCACAAAAACATGACACATGGTGTCTTCACAAACCCTACATGCAGGCATTGGGAGAAATGCATATACGTAAGTAGTAAACATGGTGTGATAAATGTTCTGTTCTGACCACTGTTGGAGTGAGGGTAGGTGCAGGGGGTTCCCGTAAAGAATTTGGCAGAACATCAAAGAGTATTTATGAAGAAAACTCACATCAGCTACTTAGGGGCAACCTTCACATCTAGAGTTCTTTATTCAGTACCACCACTTTCTATTTTTAGTTTACTCATTCAAACATTTTTTTTTTCTCTTGGCAAGCTTTGTTGATGGTGCTGGCTATACATATCTAAAATTGTGAAGTTCTAAGAGTTGCTTTCTACTTTTGTAAGAATAGTTACAGATCTTTCAAGAGAAAAGATGATCTTGTCCTTTATCTACATCAAGGTGGGTAATAATGACTACTGAAATCTAATCCTTAATTAGAATTGGATTCATTGTCTCTCCCCAGCTGTAGTTTTATTTTCCTTTATCTTTTCCAGCTTTGAGATATAATTGACATATACCATTGCATATGTTTAAGGTGTTCAGTGTGTTGATTTGATACTTATGTATTACAAAGTGATGACCCCCATAGCTTTCACTACTTCCTCTACTACCTCACATAATTACCATTTCTTTTAATCTCTGTGGTGATGATGGCATTCATGTGATAGCATGTAAGATTTACTCTCTTTACAACTTTTAAGTATATAATACAATATTAGCTATAATCATCACATTGTGCATTAGGTCCCCAGAAGTTAGTGTTATAACTGGAAGTTTGTACCCCTTAGTGGCTTTATTTTTAAACAATGTTTTGCAACAAAGGACACTGTACACACAAATAAATGTGAGTTTTAGATGTTAAAATGTAAGTTTAGAAGATTGTTAAATCCATTATTATTATGCTTTTGCCCTTGATGTGCTCCAACCTAGGTTAGAATTTAAGAGATTACAAAACAATTATAAACCTGTGTATCACTTTTATATAATACAACTGATGCAAGTTAATTTTTAAAAAGCTATAAAATATTTATTAAGAAAGAAATAGAGATTACGTGTGCTTCCAACTTTTGTCAAAGATTGCTATTTAATGTTTTGGTATATAGTCTTGTAAAAATGTTTCTCAATGCAAATATATTCTTTTCCCAAAATGACATCATGACTTAGAAACTGCTTTGTAACCTGACTTTTTCTTTTCTTTTTTTTTTTTTGTAGATTGTTTTTTATTTCTTATTGAGGTATAATTGACATATAACATTGTTAGTTTCAGGTGTAAACCTAATATGATATTTGTGTGTATTGTGAAAAGATCACAATAAGTCATTAATATCTTTTACCATATTTACTTAGAAAACATTTTTCCTGTGATAAGAGCTCTTAAGATTTACTCTCTTCATAACTTTGAAATTTGCAATACAGGACTATTAACAATAGTCACCATGCTGTGTGAGAAAGGACTAAAAAAAAAAGAGGAATTATATTCCACAGGGCAGGCCACTTGTAGCACATGCTTCCCTCCCTAGGTGAGTATTTTAGGAACACATCTGTGTCAGTGTACTAGCTGGCGTTGTTGTGAGAAGCTGCATTCTGCCTCAGTGATTTTTTTTTTGAAGACTCAGTGCGTTTGCCCATTTCTTTTTTTCTTTTTTACATATTTTTTTATTTCAATCATTGTTCAAGTACAGTTTTCTCCCCCCTACTCCCGTTCTAGCCCATCCACCCAACCCTCCCCCCTTCCCCCCATTACCCCCCACCCCTAGTTTTTGTCCATGTGTCCTCCAAATTTGTTCCTGTAATCCCTACCCATTCCCCCCTGAAATTCCCTCTTCTCTCCCCTCTGGCCACTGTCAGACTATCCCCTATTTCAGTGTCTTTGGTTATATTTTGCTAGTTTTTTGTTTTGTTTTGTTTTGTTGTTTAGATTCCTGTTAAAGGTGATATCATGTGGTATTTGTCTTTCACTGCCTGGCTTGTTTCACTTAGCACAATGCTTTCCAGCTCCATCCATGCTGTTGCAAAGGGTATGAGCTCCTTCTTTCTTTCTGCTGCATAGAATTCCATTGTGTAAATGTACCATAGTTTTTTGATCCATTCGTTTACTGATGGGCATCTAGGTTGCTTCCAGCACCTAGCTATTGTAAATTGTCCTGCTATGAACATCGGGGTGCAAAGGTTCTTTTGTATTGGTGTTTTAGTGTTCTTAGGATAGAGTCCCAGCAATGGAATTGCTGGGTCAACAGGCAGATCCATTTTTAGTTTTCTGCGGAAGTTCCAAACTGCTTTCCATAATGGTTGTACCAGTCTGAAGTCCCACCAACAGTGCACTAGGGACCCCCTTTCTCCACAGCCTCTCCAACAATCATTGTTTGTTGCTTTGTTTATGATGGCCATTCTGACTGGTGTGAAGTGGTATCTCATTGTGGTTTTAATCTGCATCTCTCTGATGGCTAGCGATATTGAGCATCGCATTATGTGTCTTTGGATTTTCTGTATGTCCTCCTGGGAGAAGTGTCTGTCCAAGTCCTTTGCCCATTTTTTAATTGGGTTACTTGTCTTCTTAGAGTGGAGTCGTGTAAGTTCTTTATATATTTTGGAGATTAAACCCATGTCTGAGGTATCATTAGCAAATATGTTTTCCCATACAGTTGGTTCTCTTTTTATTTTGATACTGTTTTCCTTAGCTGTGCAAAAGCTTTTAATTTTGATGAGGTCCCATTTGTTTATTCTTTCCTTTATGTCCCTTGCTCTAGGAGACAAGTCAGTAAAAAAGTTTCTGCGTGAAATATCTGAGATTTTCCTACCTACGTTCTCTTACTAGGACTTTAATGGTGTCACGCTTTATATTTAAGTGTTTTATCCACCTTGAATCTATTTTTGTATAAGGTGTAAGTTGGTGCTCGAGTTTCATTTTTTTGCACGTAGCTGTCCAGTTTTCCCAACACCATTTGTTGAAGAGGCTATTTTTATTCCATTTTATGTTGCTGCTTCCTTTGTCAAATATTAATTGACCGTAGAGGCTTGGGTTTATTTCTGGGCTCTCTGTTCTGTTCCATTGGTCTATGTGCCTGTTTTTATGCCAGTACCAGGCTGTTTTGATTACAGTGGCCTTGTAGTATAGTTTAGTGTCAGGTATTGTGATTCCTCCTACTTTACTCTTCTTTCTCAAAATTGCAGCAGCTATTCGGGGTCGTTTATGGTTCCATATAAATTGTTGAAGTGTTTGTTCTATGTCTGTGAAATATGCCATTGGTACTTTAATAGGTATTGCATTGAATGTGCAATTTGCTTTTGGTAGTATGGACATTTTAATGATATTAATTCTCCCAATCCATGAACACGGTATATGTTTCCATTTGTTTGTGTCTTCCTTGATTTCTCTCCTCAGTGTTATGTAGTTTTCTGAATACAGGTCTTTTACCCCTTTGGTTACGTTTATTCCTAGGTATTTTATTTTCCTTTTTGCTATTTCAAATGGGATGTTTTTCTTGATTTCTGCTTCTGCTGTTTCATTGTTGGTGTACAGAAATGCCTTTGATTTCTGGATATTGACTTTGTATCCCGCTGTTTTACCAAATTCATTCATTAGGTCAAGCAGTTTTTTGGTGGAGTCTATAGGATTTTCTATGTACACTATCATGTCATCTGCAAACAGTGACAGTTTTGTTTCCTCCTTTCTGATTTGGATTCCTTTTATTTCTTTTTCTTGTCTGATTGCTGTGGCTAGAACTTCCAGTACTATATTGAATAGAAGTGGTGAAAGTGGACATCCTTGTCTTGTTCCTGTTCTTAGTGGAAAAGATTTTAATTTTTGCCCATTGAGTATAATGTTGGCTGTAGGTTTCTCATATATGGCCTTTATTATGTTGAGGAATGCTCCCTCTATTCCCACTTTACTGAGTGTTTTTATCATAAATGGGTGCTGTACCTTATCAAATGCTTTTTCTGCATCTATCGATATGATCATGTGGTTTTTGTCTTTGATTTTGTTTACGTGATGTATTACATTTACTGATTTGCGTATATTGTACCATCCTTGCATACCTGGAATGAATCCCACTTGGTCATGGTGTATGATCTTCTTAATGTACTGTTGGATGCGGTTTGCCAGTATCTTGTTGAGGATTTTAGCGTCAATGTTCATCAGCAATATTGGCCTGCAGTTTTCTTTCTTTGTTGTGTCTTTATCTGGTTTTGGAATTAAGATGATGTTGACCTCATAAAAAGAGTTTGGTAGTCTTCCATCTTTTTGGATTTTTTGAAATAGTCTGTGAAGGATAGGTGTTAGTTCTTCCTTAAATGCTTTGTAGAATTCTCCTGTGAAACCATCTGGTCCAGGGCTTTTGTGTGTTGGGAGTTTTTGGATTACTGCTTCAATTTCTTTTGCTGTTATTGGTTTGTTCAGGCTTTCTGCTTCTTTTCCATTGAGTTTTGGAAGATCATATTTTTCTAGAAATTTGTCCATTTCATCTAGGTTTTCAAATTTCTTGGCATATAGCTCTTTGTACTAATTTCTTACAATCCTTTTTATTTCTGTGGTATCTGTTGCAATCTCTCCTCTTTCATTTCTGATTGTGTTTATTTGGGTTTTCTCTCTTTTTTTCTTGATGAGTCTGCTTAAAGGCTTGTTGATTTTGTTTATCTTTTCAAAGAACCAGCTCTTGGATTCATTGATCTTTAGAATTGTGCTTTTAGTCTCTATGTCATTTAATTCTGCTCTGATCTTGGTTATTTCCTTCCTTCTGCTTGCTCTGGGTTGTCTTTGTTATTGTTCCTCGAGTTCTTGTAGATGTAGGGTTAGGTTGTTTGTTTGAAATGTTTCTAACTTTTTTAGGTGGGCCTGTATCGCTATGATCTTCCCTCTCAGGACTGCCTTGGCTGTGTCCCATAAGTTTTGGGTTGTTGTGAGTTCGTTTTCATTTGTTTCCAAAAACCGTTTGATTTCTTCCCTAATATCATTCTTGACCCATTCATTGTTTAATACCATGCTGTTTAATCTCCATGAATTTGAGTGTTTTGGGTTTTTTCCTTGTGGTTGGTTTCTAGTTTCAGTCCCTTGTGATCCGAGAAATTTCTTGGTATGATTTCAATTTTTTTGAAATTGTTGAGGCTTGTTTTGTGTCCTATCATGTGGTCAATCTTTGAAAATGTTCCATGTACATTTGAAAAAAATGTGTATTTAGCTTCTTTGGGATGGAGGGTTCTGTAAATATCAGTAAAGCCCAGTTCGTCTAGGGTATTGTTCAATGCCACAATATCTTCGTTGATGTTTTGTTTGGAAGATCTGTCCATTTTTGATAGAGGGGTGTTAAAATCCCCCACAATAATTGTGTTGCTGTCCATATCTTTCTTGAAGTCCTCTAAGATTTTCTTTATGTATTTGGGTGCTCCTATGTTGGGTGCATATATATTTACAATATTTATGTCTTCTTGGTGAATTCTTCCCTTGAGTGTTATGAAATGACCTTCTGGGTCTCTCTTTATGGATCTTCTTTGGAAGTCTATTTTGTCAGATATGAGTATTGCTACCCTGGCTTTTTTTTCCTGTCCATTTGCTTGGAAAATTTGTATCCAGCCCTTCACTTTCAACCTGTGCAGATCTTTTATCCTGAGGTGGGTCTCTTGTAGACAGCATATGTGTGGGTCATGTTTTCTTATCCAATCAGCTATTCTATGTCTTTTGATTGGAGCGTTTAGTCCATTTACGTTTAAGGTTATTATTGATAGGTACTTATCCATCGCCTTTTATGTACGTGTGATCCTCTCTCACTTTCTCTTTTCCTTTCTTTCCTTAGAGCAGTCCCTTCAGCATCTCTTGCAGAGCTGGTTTAGTGGAGGTGTATTCTTTTAGACTTCTTTTGTCTGAGAAGCTTCTTATTTGGCCTTCTATCTTAATTGAGAGCCTAATGGGTAACGTAGCCTTGGTTGCAGGCCTCTGGTTCTCATTACTTGGATTATTTCTTGCCATTCTCTTCTGGCTTGGAGTGTTTCCATTGAGAAGTCAGCTGTTAGCCTTATTGGGGCCCCCTTGTGTGTTACTTCCTTCTTCTCCCTTGCTGCCTTTAAGATTCTCTCTTTGTCTTGAAATTTTGCCATTTTAATTATGATGTGTCTTGAGGTGGGCCTCCTTGGGTTCCTCTTGATTGGGACTCTCTGTGTTTCCTGTATTTGTGTGACTTTTTGTCTCATCAAATTAGGGAAGTTTTCCATCATCACTTGTTCAACTAGGTTTTCTATCCCTTGTTCTTCTTCTTCTCCTTCTGGTATTCCTATTATACGGATATTATTACGTTTCATATTGTCTTGCATTTCTCTTAGTCCCTCTTCATTCTTTCTGAGCCTCTTTTCCCTTTCTTGCTCTTTCTGGTTGTTTTCTTCTATTTTGTCCTCTAGCTCGCCGATCCGATCTTCTGCTTCATCGATCCTGCTTTTCATTCCTTCTACTGTGTTCTTCAGTTCAGAGATTGTATTCTTCATTTCCTCTTGGCCCTTGTTGAGAGTTTCTATTTCCTTTTTTATGCTGATGTAGTTTTCATTGAGTTCATTGTAGCTTCCCTGTAGTTTCTCGTAGCTCATTGTGAGCTCATTGAGCTTCCTGACAATCACTGCTTTGAATTCAATATCTGATAGTTGAATTGCCTCTGTTTCATTTAGCATTCTTTTTGAGGCTTCCTCCTTTCCTTTCATTTGGGGAGTATTTCTTTGTCTTCCCATTGTTTGTGAGACTCTTCTTGTTCACCTCAGCTTCTTATATTGATCTGTTCTGGCTCCCTGGGTTCATGATGTGAACTTCTTTAGTAGAGTAGCAGTGAGTTTCAGTGGTGCTGTTTCCTTGACCCCCCCAAGCTCGCTAATCTTGGGCTGTTGTTTAAGTTGGCTTTGTGTTTGCCTTTGGGTTTTGATTGTTGTTGAGTCTTTCTTTGGTGGTTCCTTCCCGCCAGCTGGTTAAATGTGGGTCACTCTGTCCACCACCTTCTGTATTTTGTTGTGCTGGTGAGGGCAGGTTGTGTTGAGGCTGGTTCTTCTGTGTGTACAAGGTTTAAAGAAATCTTGATCAGTTGTTTGTATTGGGTACTGTCTCTACTGTTTAGTTGTATTTCCAGATAAGTCCTGGATTGAGGTTTGTGTGGTTACTACTCCCTCCTTCACCTTCTTCTGCTGTTATCTGTTAGTGGTTCCTTAGTTGTTGGGTTTCCTCTTCCAGTGGGTATCCTGGTGTTCACCTCCTCCACCTATTCTTTTTTGTCATCAGATGGAGGGGAAGGCAAAATGGTTTAAGACAGCAACCGAGAATTCTACGCTATTTACAGTAGTAGGAAGTAGGGAAGATATAGGAGATCCTTTCACTATGTATAGTGTTAACCGTGGTCTTCCACCCAGCTAGCTGATTTTTAGAAAGGATGGAAAGAAGATAAGACTCTTGTTAGGGGAGGAAGGATTGTGAGTTGGATCTATAAAGCAGAGAGGTTGTGGGCGGTCAGATTCTGGGGTAAGGTGAGAGTAAAGGATAGTAAATAGGTGTAGTGTGTGAGAGAATAGAGTTAACCACTACAGTAATAGAGTTCAGGAAACTTTGAAATGGGCTAAGATCTGGGGTGGGGGGTGTTGTGAAGTAATTACAATTGCATGGAACAGCAGTTATTTATGATAATATTATGGCAACATTCATATGGCAGAGTCTATGAAATCTAGGTAATAAGGGTAGGGAGTACAGAACATTGAGTAGTATGTTGATAGGACACAGGTGAGTTAATGGACAGTAGATTAGTAATACGGTATAGAAAGAGATATCAGGGGAAAGCTGTCAGGTCATACAATAAAACCAGCCTAGCAAAGCAGGCTATACAAAAATAAGAGGGATATAAAAATATTGTTAAAAAAAAAGATGTAGGAACACTGGAAAAATAATAATAATACAAATATGCAATAACTTGCAGGTTCTCTGTAATAGCCGAGTGACATTTATCTCACTGTCCCAGCTGTTGTGATGCCCCTTCTTTGGGTTCAACTTTGGTCTTTTCACCGATCCAGGATTTTGTCTCACTTGTAGGTATTTATGAAAAAAATTTAAAAAAGAAAAAAATAGAAAAGGCAGACGAAGGCAGGAAGAAGAGATAAAATTAGAGGACAGGAAGGAGGAAGGAATAAAACAAGAAATCAGGTAAGAGAGGAAAAAGAAATCAAAAGAGAATAAAAACAATAAAACTTAAAAAATTAAAAATTGTTAAAAAAAATAGAATCAAATTAAAAGTCTCTTGATTTCAAAGTGGCCAAACCGGTTTTTCTGCTCTTGCTGCTTGAGACAGGCTGAAGGATGACTTGTTTGGCTTTTCTTCCTAGGCCCGTGGGGTTCGCACTGGCTCTGCGGCCCGTCCGTCCGCCGCCCCGCGCAACCCGTGCTCCTGTGAGCGGGCACGGCCCGTCTGCTGCTCGCACCGGTGCCCCTGCGGGCGGGCGCGGCCCGTCCACCGCCTGCGTGCTCACAGCTTAATGCAGCACTCCCCCTAGGATCCGTTCTTTGTTCTTTCGGTTCTGCCACAATCCTTGGTCCTCTGTTTTCAAAAATGTTGAAATATGTTGGTTGCTTGCCTTTCTACTCCAAAGATCGGTCAGGACTCTCTCCCCTGAGCAGAGGAAAGCCAAATCTGCTCCTTCCTACTCCGACGCCATCTTAGATCTCCACCAACTTTTTCTTTTTAACAATTTCAATAAATAATTTTTTGCTTTGTTTGAAATGGCTTTATAGCATTTTATTGTATGAGTGTACCATAAAAAAGTAACCAATCACCAATTATTCTTAAGCATTTGATTCTAATATTTTCTTTGATAAAAATGTTATAATGAAAAGAAGCACATTTATTTTGGCTAACTTATCCAGTTGCTTAATGAAAAGAAATGAATGGGTATGGCATCTATGGAATAAAAAATATGCATTTTAATGTTTTTAATCAAATTTGCCTTTAAACCCTACCATTTTATACCTTACTAGTACTGTGTGGTGTTACTCACTTCTTTTGCAAATAATAGATTTTTCCTTATTGTTACTTAAATTTTCATTTGATTATTGTAACAACATATTTGTTATTTTATATTCATTGTCTACTAATAGGTCAAAGGAGGAGCTAATAGTTAATTAAAATTAGAGACCTTAATTAAATCAGGTCATGAAGCATTTATTGATTGGTTCCAAACCTTGTGAATTA
The DNA here is from genome assembly GCF_004126475.2 of Phyllostomus discolor. NCBI lineage: Eukaryota > Metazoa > Chordata > Mammalia > Chiroptera > Phyllostomidae > Phyllostomus > Phyllostomus discolor. The sequence continues at coordinate 61,063,745 of NC_040909.2, forward strand.
GTATACTAATAGAGGAATGCTAAAATAAACTTTGATTTGTCTGTTAGAATAATATGCAGTTTTGAAAAATAATTCATATCTTCCTACATATTGAGCAGAAAAAAATTTAAAAGATACACTAAGTGACAAAAAGCATATTGCAAAAACAATCCATAGAGTAAATTCTATTAATGTAAAAAACAGAACAAATTTTTGCAATAAAATGTATTTATTAATTAAACATTTGAATTTTATTGTGATTTTTTAACTATTTAAGTAATAAATTTATAAAAGCCTATACCACCTGTGCCGCAGCCCCCTGATTCCTTCCTTTGAGATTATAAGATTTGTTTTTTCTTTTTAATTTTTAGTAGTATTTTCATGCATTTTAAAATAAAAATGTATGCATGTCATACACAGTGTTCTATACTTTGCTCTTTTCATTTGACAGTATAACTTTGAGACCTTGCTGTATTTTGCATGTGGGGATTTCCTGACTTTTCACTTATGGCTTCAGAGAATTCTGTTATATGGGTGAATTATTTAGCAATGTCCTAGTAATGGATTTTAAATTTTTCCCCAATCTTTTGCTGTACCTAAAAATGCTGCATGTATATACATATAATTTCAAAATGAAATTTAAAAATGTTTGAAAGCTTTAAAAACAATCAGGGACTACTTCTGTGGAGTGAGGTTGGGAAAAGAAGGTGCCAGAAAGAATTTTACTGTTTATCTCATGAACTTCTATGATTGCTGAATTATTTTCAAAGTTTTATTACTTTGAATTTTAAAATAAATTTAAAGATAATAATTACAAAAATAATTATTTAAAATCAGAATTTTTAATTGGACAGATAAATACATTTGGGAAGGTTGCAGTGGAAAGAAATTCTAATGGAAAGTTGTTCATTTCTAAAGAAATTCCTTCTCCTCCTGAGGGTGGTTAAACAGATGAATACTAATTCACAGAGAAAAAAAAGAAGAGTTTTTGTCTTTTAGATCTTCAGTTCTGGAAAGAAATAAGCTTAGAACTTGATTCTGTTCTTTTGGCTGTCAAACTCCTCAGCTAGAAGCGGGGATGACTGAAGGCTGGAGAGCAGGATTCTGCAGTTGAAGGGATTATACACTTGGAGACATTTGCTGTCTATTTAACACACTGTAGAGAGGCATATTTGTAAGTTGACACATGATTCCTGTGAAAATAAAGATTAATACTTTTTAAATGATTTTTCTCATTACATGTTGACATCTAGACTTTTCACTGGATCTTAATATGCTTGATCAAATTGAATATTGACCATTAAAGAGTATGAACATTTATGAAAAATGACATAATTTATTTGGTGAAACCAAGTTCAAATAAATGAAAACGTGGGGCTTGAATTAATTCATTGAGGATATCAATAAACTGATAAAGCAGAGGTATTTTTATTTCAATCATAATATTTAAGCTATATTCATGGAAAAATTACTTATTAAAGCAGCAATATGAGTGATTAATGGGTTGGTAGTGGTACTAATTACTCATTAGAATACAAGGACCAAATTACCCCAGGACTTGAGAAATATAGTGGTTTTCAATAAAAAGGCTACCTAAGCCCCAAAGTTTTAATAGATTTGTATTCTGCACTATAGGAACATGATTTAGATCTGGAATGAGAAGGAAATTATCTGAGGAAGGTCTAAGTTGAAACTAACATGATGAAACTCTTCTTTTGTAAATGGTTATTCAATCAAAAGTGCCACTTTTGGATAAATAACCAGGCTCCCATTCCAAACATCAGAATGCATATTTTTTTTAACCTGTGGAATGTGTCATCACCTATAGACAAATGTTCCTCCGTTCCCAATGACTAATTGCAAGGACACTATTTTAGAATGGTGCCTTATGTGGTTGTTTACTTAACCCAAATTTAAAATTCATAAATTCAGTTGAGTATCAGATTAGCAACATTAATCACCATTAGAAGACAAATAGTGCCTGTAAGAATGACTCTCATGTATTAAACATTTTCTCTGTCATTACCACTGAACACTATAGTAAGGGATAAGGACAGCTATAGATAGAATAAAACCTGCTGTTAAGTCATGATGAATATTCTGAAACAAAACTAAAAATTAAAAAGCAATTTGAAAAAAGCCAGATTATTTTCTGTTTTTGATACTACAGCTATGTTAAAATTCTAAGTATCAACTATAATTTTCATATGGTAATACCATTAATTTTCATGAGCTAACAATGACAAAGTAAAATGCCCCTCCACACAACACTTCCATAAAAATTAAGTGCTATGGAGGTAAATGCTATGAATTATAGTGGTGTTTGTTTTTGATATTGGAAACAGGAAAGAGAGCTTCATGTGTTAACTTTTTATCCAAAGAAAGTCAAGAGGATTCTGAATAAATCAAAGAAGAACTTAAAAAACTGAAAAATTCAGTAAGCATTTTGAGATGTGAGAGAATATTGTTTTGTGAATGATGAATCTATTGGAATTTTTGCCTATGTGGAAAAAAAGAGATTCAGGCAATTTTACAACTTCCCTCTTCAAGGGATGGAAGAGAAGGGCAGGAAGGGCCCCACTATCAATAAAAATTAAGAAATAGTAGAATGATGTTAACAAAATATGGACAATTTGGATCTTTTGATATACATAAATCTAATTCAATCTATAATTTTAAGTAAGATGATTTGGCATAACAGTTGAATGTGTAGCAAGCCTCAGTACCTTTTTTAAAAATAATTATAATTTTATTTCAGGGGGAAACTGACTAAAATAATTTGCCATTCTATCATGACAGTGAGTCACTTTTAAATACCAAGATTTCATTGATAATGAAAACTGAAATAACTATAGCTGAAATTGTCAACTCTTGACCTCTAAAGTGCCCAATGAGAAATCTGTTTCTCATGCAACACTATTTTTAAACCTACTGCAGTAAGAGAGAATATGACCTATGCAAAGTTTTAGTACTGTCTGAAAATGTAAAGCTGGGTGGAGGGGAACATTCACAGGTTGTTAGGACACAAGCTAAGTGATTTGAAGTTGAATCTTGCTAGGTAGGAAACTTGTGCTTGCATAAAATCTATGACATCATAGCTCTGGACTGTTGGGTACAGTGAAGTGAAAGTCTTGAAGCAGGCTTGATGAGCAAGATGTTAATCTTTCTATATAAGCTATGTTAGTTCACTCATATCTTCCAGGAGCAGGCATTTCCTGGAGTGAACCTCTAAGCAATATTTTTTCTTAGTATTGTTTAATGTAGGGAACACATACCCCATCCCAGAATTGTTGAACATGGGGTCATGGAAGAATGCAGGGTCTGGGTATTGTTTAACACAGGGAGAAGGACGTATGTTGTGTGATAGGCAGTGGCTACATGGTCAGTGACCTTGACTGCTAGTGTTCATGCCCTGGTATTATCCTCTCCTGTTGAGTGTTGGCTGAACTTGATGGCTTCTAATAAACAAAATAGGAAAAAAGAATGATGGATTGTTACCTCTGAGGTTAGGCTACTAAACACTTTGTCTTCCATTTTGCTGCTCCCTCTCTAGTTTCCACTAGTAGCCCTCACTCTGGGTTAACCAAGCTACTGTGTTGTGAGTCCCATGTGGGGCCTCCCAGAGAGGCCCATGTGGCAAGGAACTGATGTCCCTAGCCCAAAGAGATCAAGAACATGAGACTCGCCAATAGTGTGAGTGAGCTTGGTCTCAGATGAGGTGTGAGATGACTGTGGCTCAAGTTCCCACCTTGACTGAAGCTTTGTGTGAGGCCTGGAGACAAAGGCGCCCAGCAGAGCTCTGCCTGGATTCCCAAACTTCAGAAACTGTGAGACAAACTTACTCTGTTTAATTTACTACATTTTGGGATAATTTGTTATGCAACAATAAATGACTAACACATGGTTTCACTTTTTAGGATACATGAGTATACTCTCTACTAAAATCTCTACTATTCAGAATAAATAGATTTATTGAATAAATATTGGTTACATTTACCAATTCCATAAAGTGATGTTGAGACTTGAGGGAGATACACCTAGTATTATTTTCTCAAAGAACATTTCTTCATTCTGCTCTATAGAAACTGGACATACTTAAAACAGGTAATGAGCGTCCCATGGAAGGACAGATGCAAGGGCTGATGTGGGATTAATGCTTTCTTGATGAGCACACTGGATTAGTGCCTTGAAAAGAGATGGCCTAATGGAAGGAACATTTCTATGCAGCTTTGTCCCTTTGGCACTTGGTAGGCCTGAATTCTGCTTGGGAAAAACAGATGTGTTCTTGGGACCTGTTTCAGATGAAGGATTCCCCAGCCTTGGGCCTCCATGAAACATCACTAGAGGTTGTGTGGTAGTGAGGCACATACCTTTTCAGGATCTCATCATTGTTTAAATTTAAAAGAAAACACACCAAGATCAATAGTCTGAGAATTTTAAGTGGTGCATATGGTAACTAACTGGGACAAGGAAAACTGAATAAGATATAGCTTCTAGGACAATTTGTGAAGGGACAGTTGCCAATAGTGTCAAGGAAAATTTCAAGACAACGAATTTCTCCCAGCTCTGTTAACAAACTAATGAGTCCAGCCCTTCTTGGTGGGGATGAGAGACAGGCAGGAGCAGTCAGAATGCATTTCTATTCTGCATCTTTTTCAGTTGACTTTGTTCTTAAATGTGGTTTCAGACAGAGTGGTAGTTAAACTCACTTTCTTCTAAATATTCAAATATATTTTGGGCCATACACACTACTCTGTTTTTGGTTTGTAGAATTTATAAGGTCTTTTTCTTTTCCATCTTTATTTTTTTGTCTGTCTACTAACTTTTGTGCCCATTACCTACCTATCTGTACCTCTTCCCTGAAATTTTGCAATGTCTGAATAAGGAAAAAGAACCTAATAGCCCAAGTGACAGTTAGTGACTCTCCATTGATAAATATACAGAGAGCAGGTACTGTGCAAATAACTTTGACCCACATTAGCCCAACTGTTCTCCCAATAGCTGCATCCTTCCAGACAGCATAAAAGCAGTGCCAGTCCTCACAAGCTGGTGGACTTAGTTTTTCTACTGTCTGAGCCTCACTTTCCTTATCTGTGGTCTTTTCTGTCAACTTGAAGAACCTAACTGATATACAATTCATACTCTAACCCTTAGCAAGTCATAGCTAAATTGTTTGTTTATAAAAACCTGTGCTTCATATAGTGGAGACCCTATTCATACACACACACACACACACACGCACACACGCACACACACACACAAAATATACATATAACATATATATTTAAAAATTTTTATTCATTTATTTTTAGATACAGAGGAAGGGCAGAAGAAAGAGAGGGAGAGAAACATTGATGTGAGAGAGAAACATTAATTGGTTGCCTTTCACATGTCTCCAGTTGGGGACCTAGCCCACAACCTAGGCATGTGTCCTGACCAGCAATTGAACCCTTGACCTTTCAGTTCTTAGTTCACAGGACAACGCCCAACCTACTGAGCCACACCAGTCAGGGTTGCTCATATATATTTTTAAAAATCTGTACCTGAGGATATACTGATTGATTTTAGAGAGAGAGGAAGGGAGGGGGAGTGGGAGGAGAGAAATCATTGTGAGAGAGAAACATCAATTGGTTGCCTCCCAGACATACCCTGACCGAGGATTCAACCTGCAACCTTTTGATGTATAGGATGACACTCTAACCAACTGAATCACCTAGCTGGGGCTACCCTGTTTGTATATATATTTTTTATTTTTTAAGTATATTGTATTGATTATGCTATTACAGTTGTCCCATTTTTCTCCCCTTTGTTCCCCTCTGCCCTGTACCCCACCTCCCACCAGTATTTCCCTCCCTTAGTTCAGGTCCATGGGTTGTACATGTAAGTTCTTTGGCTCCTCCACTTCTTATACTATTCTTAACCTCCCTCTGTATATTTCATGTCTACCAATTATGCTTCTAATTCCCTGTACCTTCTCCCCCATTCTCTCCCTATCTCCTCTCCACTGATAACCCTCCATGTGATCTTGATTTCGGTAATTCTGTTCCTGTTCTAGTTGTTTGCTTGTTTTGTTTTTGTTTTAGTTGTTGATAGTTGTGAATTTGTTGTCATTATACTGTTTATAGTATAATAAATAGTATATATAATAGTATATAATAGTAGAAATAGATAAATCTATTTCTTAGATAAGTCCCTTTAACATTTCACATAATAAAGACTTAGTGAAGGTGAACTCCTTTAACTTGACCTTATCTGGGAAGCATTTTATCCACCTTTCCATTCTAAATGATAGCTTTTATGGATAGAATAATCTTGGATGTAGGTCCTTGCCTTTCATGACTTTGAATACTTCTTTCCAGTCCCTTCTTGCCTGTAAGGTTTCTTTGGAGAAATCAGTTGATTGTCTTAAGGGAACTCCTTTGCAGGTAACTGTCTCCTTTTCTCTTGCTGCTTTTAAGATTCTCTCCTCTTTAATCTTAGGTAATGTAATTATGATGTGTCTTGGTGTGTTCCTCCTTAGGTCCAGTTTCTTTAGGATTCTCTGGGCTTCCTGGACTTCCTGGAAGTCTATTTCCTTTGCCAGATTGGTGAAGTTTTCCTTCATTATTTTTTTTCAAATAAGTTTTCAATTTCTTGCTCTTCCTTTTCTTCTGGCACCCCTATAATTTGGATGTTGGAGCATTTGAAGTTGTCCCAGAGGTTCCTAAGCCATTTTTCTGAATTCTTGTTTCTTCATTTTGTTCCAAGTTGGGTGTTTTTTTTTTGTTCCAAATCATTGATTTGAGCCTCAGTTTCCTTCCCTTCACTGTTGGTTCCCTGTATATCTTGCTTTATTTCACTTTGTGTAGCCTTCATTTTTTCCTTCATTTTTGTGACCAAGCTCAATCAATTCTGTGAGCATCCTGATTACCAGCATTTTGAACTCTGTATCTGATGGGTTGTTATCTCCTCGTTACTTAGCTCTTTTTGTGGAGTTTTGATCTGTTCTTTCATTTGAGCCATATATCTTTGTTTTGGTGCACCTGTTCAAACCTAAGGGGTGGAGCCTTAGGTATTTGCCCAGGCAGGGCAACACTCCTTGGTGGGGCTGTGGGGGAGGGGTCAGAGATGGAGCAATGCCACTTTCTCAGCTTTCACCCCATTTTCCATCACTTCCCTTGCTTCCCACAAGTGGATTGTGCCCTTTTAGGTGCTGATTCACAAGTGGGTGGTTTTCTGTATGTTTTAGAACCCTGTGGGCCTCTCCAATGGACTCTCATGTAAGACAGGGAGTTTCCCCCACTGCCACCCCCAGAGATTTTTTATAGCCAGGCGTTTGGAGTGTTTAGTGTGCCTTGCTGACACCTTGTGTGTCATGGTCTGTCTTGCTCCCCACCCTTTCCTCCTGGCTTATCAACATGCGATTATAGGATTGTCCATGGGGTCTGCTGCCTTGCCTTGCTATGCTTCCTCTCCAACCCAGCTGCTCATCTCTACCCCCCATACCAGTCTGAATAAATGTTTCTTTATCTGTGTGGTTGTTGAACTTCTACACAAATGATTTTTTGGATGTTCTGGTTGTCTTTGTTTTCAAATTTATTGTTGTCCTTCTTTTGATTTGTGAGGAAGCTAAGCATTTCTGCCTATACCTCCATCTTGGACAGAATGCCTTCTTTTTCTTTTTTTTAATAAGAACTAAAACTTTATTTTTTTAGTTTTATTTTTATTGTTTATGCTGTTACAGTTATTCCCTCTTTCTCTCCCTTTCTTGACCTCCACCTAGCTCTATCCTCTCCCCACCCCAAGCCAATCACATATTATTGTCCATGTACAGGGGTTGTATATAAATGTTCTTTGGTTAATCTGTTCACCATCTTTCATCCTGTTTCCACCTCATCCAATCCAGTAGCTCTCAGTCAGTTTTATGTATCTAAAACTGTATCTAAGCTTCTGTTACTATTTTGTTCATTGGTTTATTGTGCTCATTAGATTCCACATATGTGAGATCATGTGGTATATTTCTTCCACTGACTAGCTTAATTCACTTAGCATAATTTTCTCCAGGTCCAGCCATGATGTTGCAAAATATATGAGTTTCTTCTTCTTTTTTTTTACTGCTATGTAATATTCCATTGTGTAAACATACCACAGCTTTTTTATCCACTCATCTACTGATGGACATTTCGGCTGTTTCTAAATCTTGGCTATTGTATGTGGCAACAATGCTGCTATAAACATGGGGGTGCATATATTTTTTTGTATTGGTGTTTTGGGATCCTTGTGGTATATTCCCAGAAGTGAGTCACTGGGTCAAAAGGGAGTTACAATTTTATTTTTTAAGGATACTCCTTATTGTTTTCCACAGTGGCAGTACAGGCTACATTCCCACCAACAGTGCACTAAGGTTCCCTTTTTTTCCACAAGCTCACCATCACTTGTTGTTTCTGGATTTATTGATTGTAACCATTCTGACAGGGGTAAGTTGATATATCAATAAGGTTTCAACTTTCATTTTTCTGATGATTAGTTATGTTACACATTTTGCCACATGTTTATGGGCACTTTGTATGTCCTCTTTGAACAAGTGTTTATTTCAGTGTTTTGCCCACTTCTTAATTGGGTCATTTGTCTTCCTGGTGTTGAGTTGTATTACTTTTGTATATTTTGGAGATTAAAATCTTGTCAGATGTATCATTGGCAAAAATATTCTCCCATATACTGGGTGCCCTATTTGTTGTGGTTTTGGTTTCTTTGGCATACATAAGCTTTTTAATTTGAGGTAGTCCCATTTGTGCTTTGTTTATTTTCTGCTTTGTTTATTTTGTGCTTTGTTTATTTTCTGCTTTGTTTCCAGTGCCTTAGTAGATATATCAGCAATAATATTTCTACATTGAGTATCTGAGATTTTACTCCCTATGTTTTCTTCTAAGATTTTTATGGTTTTGTCATTTACATTTAAGTATTTCATCCACTTTGAATTTATTTTGGTGTATTGTAGAAGTTGGTGATCTAATTTCATTTTTTGCATGAACCAGTCCAGTTTTCTTAACACCATTTATTGAAGAGACTGTCTTTGTTCCATTGTATACTCTTGTCAACTTTGTCAAATATCAATTGATCATATAGATGTGGGTTTAATTCTGGGCTCCCTGTTCTGTTCCATTGATTTATATGTCTGTTCTTGTGCCAGTCTCAGGCTGTTTTTATTACAGTGACCTTATAGTATAGTTTGATATCAGGAGCTGTGGTTCCTCAGCTTTGTTTTTCTTTCTCAAGATTGCTGAGGGTTACCAGGGTGTTTTCTTGGTTCCACATAAATTTTTGGAGTATTTGTTCTATTTCTGTGAAGTTATGTCATTGATATTTTAATAAGAATGAATTGAATGTATAGACTGCTTTGGATAGAATAGTCATTTTAATTATGATAATTCTTCTAATCCATGGACAAGGTATATGCTTCCATTTATTTGTATCTTCCTCAATTTCTTTCTTCAGTGGCATTTAGTTTTTAGAGTACAGATCTTTTATCTCCTTGGTTAAATTTATTCCTAGGTACCTTATTTTTGTTGTTGTTGTTGTTGTTGTTGCAATAGTAAATGGAATTTTTATTTTCTCTCTCTTTTTTTAGTGAGAAAATAAAGAGAATTTTTATTTATAAAGTAGGGTCTTAAACAATTTTGTGAGAAAGTCTCTAAATTCAGAATACATAAAGGATAAAGTTGTCTTATTTACCTTCATAAAAATTACAAACTTTAAATGACAAAAGTCACAATAAATAAAAAACAAGTAAAAAATGCTTTTCCTAGAGAATAATTCCCATTTGCCCAAAGATGCAAATACAAGGATTTGATGGCAAAGAACAACTCAAATCAATTTATGCATACATTGATTGTGGACTGGTTGAACTTTAATGCCTATGTACTGTGAAATAATCAAATAGCTCTGTATATACCAACATGGAAAGATCTCTACTATGTTTTAGGAAGTGGAAACAGTCCATTGCTGATATTAAGTATAGGATTATGTCATTTAGGCAGCAAATAGTTTAAAAACAAAATTAAATGCACATATATACTTATATATATATCTTACATATTGCATAGAAAGTGATCTGGGATAATCACAACCTCCAGTTAACCATTCCAGTTACAGAAGATGAGAAGTGAGATTTATTTATGTGGACAGGAAGTAAAACTGGATATTTGTTCCAACAGTATAATTACTATTTCTGTGCTTGAATTATTTTTATATTTTTTCTTTTTTTCTCTTTTTTATTGCTGTTCAAGTACAATTATCTCTATTTTCCATCACTTCCCCCCACCCCAGCCATCCCCACCTCTCACCCTTGATCCTATCCCCCTTTGGCTTTGTCCATGTGTCCTTTACACATGATCCTCAACAACCCTTCCCCCAACGCCCTGTTATCTCCTCCAACCTTCCCTCTGGTTATTGTCAGTTTGTTCTTAATTTCAATGTGTCTGATTATATTTTGCTTGCTTGTTTGTTTTGTTGATTAGGTTCCACTTATAGGTGAGATCACATGGTATTTGTCTTTTACTCCCTGGCTTATTTCACTTAGCGTAGATCCATCAATGCTGTCACGAAGGGTAGGAGCTCCTTCTTTCTTTCTGTTACATAGTATTCCTTTGTGTAAATGTACCATTGTTTTTGATCCACTCATTTGCTGGTGGACACTTAGGTTGCTTCCAGCCCTTGGCTGTTATAAATTGTGCTGCTATGGATATTGGGGTACATAAATTCTTTTCAATTGGTGTTTCAGGATTCTTAGGGTATAATCCCACCAGTGGAATTGCTGGGTGAAAAAGCAGTTTAGATCTATGAAGAAATATCATACTGTTTGCCTTAGTCACTACATCAGTCTGCATTCCCACCAACAGTGTATGTACTAAGGTTCCCTTTTCTCCACAGTCTCACCAGCACTTATTGTTTGTTGATTTGGTTATGATGGCTATTCTAACCAGTGTGAAGTGGTATCTCATCGTGGTTTTATTTTGCATCTCTCTGATGACTATTGATGCTGAACATTCTTTCATATATTTCTAGGCCCTCTCTATGCCCTCCTTGGAGAAGTGTCTGTTCAGGTTCTTTGCCTATTTTTTTAATTGGGTGTTTCTCTTCCTGGAGTGGAGTCCTCTGATTTCTTTATATATTTTGGAAATCAAACACTTCTCCAAGGTATGATTGGCAAATATGTTTTCCCATATGGTTGTTTCTCTTTTAATTTTAATGCTGTTTTCTTTAGCTATGCAGAATCTTTTTACTTTGATGAAGTCCCATTTGTTTATTCTTTCCCTTATGTCCTTCACTCTAGAGGACATATTGTTGAAAACATTGCCTCATGGAATATCTTAGATTTTCCTGCCAATGTTCTCCTCTAAGACTTTTATGGCATCATGATTTATATTTAAGTCATTATTCATCTTGAGTTTATTTTTGCATATGATGTAAGGTGATAGTCAAATTTCATTTTTTTTTGCATGTAGCTGTCCAGATCTCCCAGCACCATTTGTTGAAGAAGCTATTTTTATTTCATTTTATGCTTCTGCCCCATTTGTTGAATATTAATTGACCATAGAGACTTGGGTTTATTCTAGCCTCTCTATTCTGTTCCTTTGATCTATATATTTGCTCCTAAGTCAGGACTGAACTGTTTTGATTACAGTCGCCTTCAAATATAAGGTTTTTAAGGATTTTTAAAAATATATTTTATAGATTATGCTGTAAAATTTGTTTCATTTCTCCCCCTGTGTTTCTCTCTGCTCTGCACACACCCTCCCACTTGCACACCCCCCTCCTTAGTTCATGTCCATGGATCATACATGTAAATTCTTTGGCATCTACATTTCCTACAGTATCCTTAATCTCACCCTATTTTCTACCTACCATTTATGCTACTTATTCCCTGAGTCTTTTCTCCCATTCTTCCCCCCGCCTTCCCCATGGATAACCCTCCCTGTGATCTCCATTTCTGTCAATCTGTTCCTGTTCTAGTTGTTTGCTAAGTTCATTTTTGTTTTTGTTTTAGTTTTTGTTTTAGGTTCAGTCATTGATAGTTGTGAGTTTGTTGTCATTTAACTATTCATATTTTGATTTTCTTCTTTTTCACAGATTAGTCCCTTTAATTTTTCATAAAATAAGGGCTTGGTGATGATGAAATCCTTTAATTGTAACAACTTATCTGGGAAGCACTTTATCTGCCCTTTGATTCCAAATGATAACTTTGATGGATACAGTAATGTTGAGTGTAGGTCTTTGCCTTTCATGACTTTGAATACTTCTTTCCAGCCCTTTCTTGCCTGCAAGGTTTCTTTTGAGGAATCAGCTGACAGCCTTATGGGAACTCCTTTGTAGGTAAATGTCTCCTTTTCTCTTGCTGCTTTAAGATTCTTGCCTTATCTTTGATCTTGGCTAATGCAATTATGATGTGCCTTGCTGTGTGATTCCTTGGTTCCAACTTGTTTGGGACTCTCTGAGTTGCCTGGACTTCCTGGAAGTCTATTTCCTTTGCCAGATTGGGGAAGTTCTCCTTCATTATTTGTTTAAATAAGTTTTCAATTCTTGCTCTTCCTTTTCTCCTTCTGACACCCATACAATTCAGATGTTGGAATGTTTAAAGTTGTCCTGGATGTTGCTAAGCCTCTCCTCATTTTTTTTTTTAATTCTTGTTTCTTCATTCTGTTCTGGTTTAATGTTTATTTCTTCCTTCTGGTCCAAATCATCAATTTGAGTCCCAGTTTCCTTCCCATCACTGTTGGTTCCCTGTATATTTTCCTTAGTTCACTTTTCATATCCTTCACTTTTACCTCTATTTTGCCACCATACTGAACCAGTTCTGTGAGCATTCTGATTACCAGTGTTTTGAACTCTGCATGTGATAGGTTGGCTATCTCTTTTAACACTTAGTTTTATTTTCTCTGTAGCTTTGATCTGTTCTTTCATTGGGGCCATTTTTTTTCCTCAGAGCTCATATTATGCAGTTAGGGGTGGAGCCCTATATATTCACCAGGGTGGGTCAACCAGGAATATGGGTTGTGCTGTTGTATGTGGGGGAGGGCTTTGAGAGGGAACAATGCATCTTGTTCAGATTTCTGCTGGTTTTCAGTCACTTCCTTTGCTATCCACAAGCAAATTGGGTCCTTCTGGTGCTGATTCCTGGGTGGGTGGGTTTTTGTACCTTTTAGGATGCTATGGGTCTTTCCAACAGACTCTCTTCTGAGGCTGGAAGTTTCTCCCACATCCTCAATCCCCAGATGTTTTTTTCAGTCAGAGGTTTTGAGGCTTTGTTTACCCACACTGGAACCATTGGTTGTATGGTCTCACTACCCTGTTGTTCCCCCTGGTCTATCCACAAGCAAATGTGGGATCACCTGCTTTGCCAGCCACTTCCTCACTTGGTCCACCAGCCACTGCCTTGCCCACCCCAGTCTTCTGGCAGCTGCCTTCCCACCAGTCCTTTCTGCTCAATTGCCCATCTCTGCCCTTCCTACTACTCTGGATGAGTGTTTCTCCTTTAACTCCTTGCTTATTACACTTGAATACAGTTCAATACACTTCAATTTTCTGTCAGCTCTGTTTTTTTTTGAAGTTTGTTGTTGTCTTTCTTTTGGTTGTGTGAGGTGTCACAGTATATCCACCTATGCCTTCATCTTGGCTCTAATATAGTTTGATGCGAGGTATTCTAATCCCTCCTACCTTGTTCTTCTTTCCCAAAATTGCTGCAGCTATTCAGGGTTATTTATGGTTACATAGAAACTTTTGAAATATTTGTTCCATATCTGTGAAATATGCCATTGGTACTTTAATAGGGATTGTGTTGAATCTATAAATTGCTTTGGGCAGTATGGACATTTTAATGATGTTAATTCTTCTAATCAATGACCCTGGTACTTGCTTCCATTTACTCGTGTCTTCCTTAATTTCTTTCTTCAGCGTTGTATAGTTTTCTGAGTATAGGCCTTTTACCTCCTTGGTTAGGTTTATTCCCAGGTACTTTATTTTTCTTATTGCTATAGCAAATGGGATTTTTTTTCCCTGACTTCTTTTTCTGGTATCTCATTGTTGGTATACAAAAATGCATTTGATTTCTGAATATTGACTTTGTATCCTGTTGTTTTGCTAAATTTACTTATTAGGTGGAGTAGTTTTTTGGTGGAGTCTGTAGGATTTTCTATGCAAACTATGTCACCTGCAAACAATGACAGTTTTACTTCCTCCTTTCAATTTGGATGCCTTTTCTTTTTCTTGTTTGATTAGTGTTGCTAGGACTTCCAATACTATGTTGAATAGAAGTGGTGAAAGCAGACATCCTTGTCTTGTTCCTGATCTAAGTGGGAAAACCTTTAGTTTTTGCCCCTTGAGTATGACCTTGGCTCTAGGTCTCTTGTATATGCCTTTATTATGCTGAGGTAAGCTCCTTCTATTCCCACTTTGCCAAGTGTTTTTATCATAAATGGATGCTATGCCTTATCAAATGCTTTTTTTTCCAAATCTATTGATATGATCATGTGATTTTTGTCTTTCATTTTGCTTATGTGATGTATTACATTTATTGATTTGTGAATATTGTACCACCCTTTCACCCCTGGGATGAATCCCACTTGGTCATGGAATATGATCTAATGTATTGCTGGATGTGGTTTGACAATATTTTGTTGAGAATTTTAGTGTCTATGTTCATCAACGATATTGGCCAGAAGTTTTCTTTCTTTGTTGTGTCTTTATCTGAGTTTGGGATTAGAACAATGCTGGCTTCATAAAAAGAGTCTGGGAGTGTTCTGTCTTCTTGGATTTTTTTGGAGTAGTCTGTGAAGGATGGGGGTTAGTTCTTCCTTAAATGTTTTGTGAAATTCTCCTGTGAAACCATCTGGTCCAGGGGTTTTGTGTGGTGAGAGTTGTTTTTATTACTGCTTCAATTTCATCAGCTGTTATTGGTCTGTTCAGGCTTTCTGCTGCTTCTTCATTTGGTTTTGGGAGATTATATTTTCCTAGAAATTTGTTCGTTTTATATAAGTTTTTAAATTTCTTTGCATACAGTTCTTCATAGTAATTTCTTACAATCCTTTGTATTTCTGTGGTGTCAGTTGTAATCTCTCCTATTTCAATTCTGATTTTATTTAGTTAGGTGATCTCTCATTTTTTCTTGATGAGTCTGCTTAGAGGCTTGTGATTTTGTTTATCTTTCCAAAGAAACAGCTCATGGATTTATTGAACCTTAAAATTGTTTTTTAGTGTCTGTGTTGTTCTTTAGTGTTCTGCTCTGATCTTGGTTATTTCCTTCCTTCTACTTGCTGTGGGTTTTGTTTTTGTTCCTCCAGTTATTTTAAAGGTGTAGGGTTAGGTTTTTTATTTGAAATGTTTCTATTTTATTTTTTAGGTAGGCCTGTAATGCTATGAACTTTCCTCTCAGGGCTGCCTTTGCTGTGTCCCATAAGTTTTGGACTGTTGTGAGCTCATTTTCAATTGTTTGTAGGTACTTTTTAACTTCTTCCTTGATCTCATTATACCACTTTCATTGGTTAATAGCATGCTATTCAATCTCCATGAATTTAAGTTTTTTGAGTTTTTTCTTTGAGGTTGGTTTCTAGGTTCAGTCCCTTGTGGTCAGAGAAAATGTTTGATATGATTTCAGTTTTCTTGAATTTGTTGAGGCTTCTTTTGTGCTCTATCATGTGGTCTATTTTTTAAAATGTTTCATGTGCATTTGAAAAAATGTATATTTTGCTTCTTTGGGATGAAAGTTTATATATATATATATATTTAAGTCCATTTGATCTAGAGCATTGTTCAGTGTCACAATATCCTTGATGATGTTTTGTTTGGTAGGTCTATCCATTTTTTACTGTGGGGTGTTAAAATCCCCTACTATAATTGTGCTGCTGTCAATATCTTTCTTGAAGTCCTCCAAAAGTTTCCTTTTATATTTGGGTGCTCCTATGTTGGGTGCATATATGTTTACAATGTTTATGTTTTCTGAATGGATTCTTCCCTTGAGTATTATAAAATGTCCTTCAGTGTCTCTTTTATAGCTTTTGTTTTGAAGTCTATTTTTTTCTGATATAAGTATTGCTACACCAGCTTCTTTTTTCCTGTGCTTGGAATATTTTTTTTCAACCCTTCACTTTCAGTCTGTCAAGGTCTTTTGTTCTAAGGTGGGTCTCTTTTATGCATCCTATGTGCAGGTCATGTTTTCTTATCCATTCAGCTACTCTGCCTTTTGAATGGAGCATTTTATCCATTTACATTTAGGGTTATTATTGATAGATACTTCTTCATTACCGTTTTACTTTCTTGGTACCTGTGCCTATCTCTCTCACTCTTTTTTTTTCCCTTTTTCTTAAAGCTATCCCTTTATCATATCTTGGTAGTGCTGATTTGGTGAAGGTGTATTCTTTCAGCCTTCTTTTGTCTGATAAACTCCTTATTTCTCCTTCCATTTTAATTGAGAAACTTTCTGGATGAAGTAATCTTGGTTAAAGGCCTTTGCTTTTCATTACTCGAAATATGTCTTGCCATTCACTTCTTGCTTGTAGTGTTTCCATTGAGAAGTCAGCTGCTAGCCTTATGGGGTTCCCTTGTAGCTTACTTCCTCTTACTTCCATTGGTTCCTTTAAGATTCTCTCTTTGTCTTTGAATTTTGTTATTTTAATTATGATGTGTCTTGGAGTGGGTCTCTTTGGGTTCTTCTTCATTGGGACCCTCTGTGCTTCCTGCAGTTGTGTGATTTTTTTCTCCCATCAAATTAGGGAAATTTTCCATCATTACTTTTCAAACAGATTTTCTATCCTTTTCTCTTCTTGTCCTTCTGGTATCCCTATTACATGAATACTATTCCACTTCATGTTATGTTGCAATTCCTTTAATACTTCTTTCATCTATTTGAGTCCTTTTTCCTTGTCTTGCTCTTTTTGGGAGTTTTTTTCTACTTTGTTCTCCAGCTCACTGATTTGATACTCTGCTTCCTTTAGCTTGCTTTTGATTTTTTTCTCTGTGGTTTTTAGTTCAGGAATTGTATTCTTCATTTCATCTTAACACTTGTTGATAGTTTCTGTGTCCTTTTTCATGCTGGCATAATTTGCATTAAGTTCCCTGTTGTTTTCGGTAATTCTCAGTGAGCTCACTGAGCTTCCTTATAACCATTGTTTTGAATTCAATATTTGATAGTTGACTTGCCTCTATTTCATTTAGCATTCTTTCTGAGGATTCATCCTTTACTTTCATTTGAATGTCCTTTTTTTTCCCTCCTGTCATTTGTGAGATTCTTGGTTTCCTCTGCTTCTTAAATTGACTTGTTTTGACTCTCTGAGTCTGTGGCATGAATTTCTATGGTGGGTGACCTGTCAGATTCAGTGGTGCACTCTCATTGATCTCCTGAAGCTGATGCCCTTGGGATGTCCTTTATGCCATTTATGTTGGCTCTCTGGATGTAATTAAGTTTTGATTATTGTTGGGTCATTCTTTGGTGGGTCCTACCTTCTAGCTGGTTGACTGAGGGTCACTGTGCCACCCACATTTTATATGCTGTTTTACAGGTGCTTCCAGAACAAAACTACAAAGCCCAGGGAACAAACCTAATTCCACAAACACATCTCCCTCCCCTCAGCAATCCGACTATCAATAGCAAAGGAATCAGTATTAATAAGGGTGTAAAGAGATTAAGACTATTATAAGAAAGAAGAGAAATAAACTGTAGTATAAAATCTAGTGACTTAACATGCACAAACTTGCTGGATGAGAAATGAATATTAAAAAGCTATGGAAGGAAAATATTGCTAATTATGGAGAAGACCACAGTGGATTTCATCTCAGTAGCTTCTAGTATTTACCACTGTTTTTTCTTTCTGAATGTGCCTCTAGTGATGTCAGATGTTGACCCCATCTGACCTTAGGCAGCCTGCTCTGAGACTGCCAGGGATCTACTGTCTGTGACTGTCTCCTTCAGTTGTTAATCTAGTCAATCTGCACTTAGCCATCAGGCTTAAGCATCACAGAGTCAGGGCAGAGTCTTTCCTGGAGTTGGAACTGTTGTTTCCCCTCAGGATGCTGCTGCTTGGAGGGGAGTGGTCTGCTTGAGCACAATGGCTGCTGCTGTATGGGGGATGACAGCACCACAATCCTGGCATCTATTCTCTCAGCCCTCTTCCCAAAGCTTTCATACCCAGTCTCTCCTCAGGTGTCTCTAGCCCATCCTGCTCCCACCTTTGCTGGAGCGCCAGGTAAGTGGCTGCCAGTGAAAATTTGTGTGTTGGCCCTTCAAACAGCTCTTTGCATCTCCAAATCTCCAACTATCCACCTCTGGCTGAGAGCAACCCTTCTGCTTTTCGTTACCAGTTGCTATCTGTGTACTTTTTGGGCTCTGGTGCTATAGGCTTGGGATCCCAGCTTAGGGTTTAGACCCCATTCTTCTCAGGGGGATCTTATCAGCTGCTTAATTATCCCTCTGGTGCTGCCGCCTGTGTGCACCTAGCCAGTCCTCTTGAGTCTCCACTGCACTCCTTACCAGTCATTTAGTTCTGAAGATGATTCTTCTGTTTGTCTAAGGTTATAAGGATTCTTTGTGTTATTGTTCAATTGTTTGTTCTAGGAGATTTCTCCACATTTTAGTTGTAATTCCAGATTTTTCCTGGGAGGAGGTTGTGTGGCTTCCATTCACTCCTCTGCCACCTTGCCTCTTCCCTTACTTTCTTTTTCTGAAAGCTTACTATTGGTGTATAGTAATGCTATCAATTTCTTGGTTTAATTTTGTATTCTGCTATGTTTCCAAATTCACTTATTAAGTCTAGCAGTATTTTGATGTGGTTTTTAGGGTTTTCTATGTACAATATCATACCATCTGTGAATAATGACAGCTTTACATCCTCTTTTCCAATTTAGATGCCTTTTATTCAGATGCTTCTTATCTGATCATTGTGGCTAGGACTTCCAGAAGTATGTTAAATAAGAGAGGTGAAAGTGGATTTAAAGGGAATACTTTTAGTTTTTACCCATTGAGAATGATATTAGCTGTAGGTGTTTCATATGGTCTCATAATATTCAGTTATAATCCCTCTATTCTCACTTCATTAAGAGTTTTTATCATGAATTGGTACTGAAATTCATCAAATATTTTTTCTGCATCTATTGATATGTTCATGTGATTTTTAGCTTTTGTTTGTTTGTTTGTTTATTTAAGTATATTTTACTGATTATGCTATTATAGTTGTCCTATTTTCTTCTCTACTTTGTCCCCCTCTGTCCTGCATGTTACCTTCCTCTAGCAACTCGCCTTAATTTACATCCCTGGGTTGTACATTTTAGTTCTTCAGCTCCTCCATTTCCCATACTATTCTTAGCATCCACATGCCTATTTTGTACCTACCAATTATGCTTTTATTTCCTGTATCTTTTCCCCCATTTCTCTGATTCTATTCCAGTTTTATTTGTTTCCTTATTTTTTTCCCCTAAGGTCAGTTGTTGATATTTGTGAATTTTTTTTTTCATTTTACTGTTCATAGTTTTAATCTCCTTTTTCTTAGATAAATCACTTTAACATTTTATATAATAAAGACTTGGTGATGATGAACTTCTTTAATTTTACCTTAACTGGGAAGCACTTTATCTGCTCTTCCATTCTAAATGATAGCTTTGCTGGATAGAGTAATCTCGGATGTAGGTCCTTGCCTTTCCTGACTTCAAATACTTCTTTCCATCCCTTTCTTGCCTGCAAGGTTTCTTTTGAGAAATCAGCTGATAGTCTTATGGGAACTCCTTTGTAGGTAACTGTTACTTCTTCCTTTGCTGCTTTTATGATTCTCTCCTTATCTTTAATCTTGGGTAATGTAATTATGATGTGCTTTTCTGTGTGCTTCCTTGGCTCCAACTTCTTTGGGACTCTCTGAGCTTCCTGGACTTCTTGGAAGTTTATTTCCTTTGCCGGATGGGGGAAGGTCTCCTTCATTATGTTTTCACATAAATTTTCAAATTCTTACTTTTCCTGTTCTCCTTCTGGCACTCCTATGATTTGGATGTTGGAATGTTTAAAGTTGCTCCAGATGTTCCTAAGCCTCTCCTCATTTTTTTTTTGAATTCTTGTTTCTTCATTCTGTTCCCATTGCATGTTTATTTATTCATTCTGTTCTAAATTCTTCATGTGAGTCCCAGTTTCCTTTTCTTCACCATTGGTTCCCTGTATGTTTTTCTTCAGTTCATTTCATATAGCCTTCACTTCTTCCTTTATTTTGCAGTCCTAATTATTTCTGTGAGCATCCTGAATACCAGTGTTTTGAACTCTGCATCTGATAGATTGGCTATCTCCTTGTCAATTAGTTCCTTTTCTGGAGTTTCGATCTGTTCATTTTCTTTTAAATTTTATTTATTTATTTTTTGAGAAAGGGAAGGAGAAGCATCATTGTGTTTGCCTCCCATATGCCCCCTAATGGGGACCCTGCCAGCAACCTAGCTATGTGTCCTGACTGGGAATTTAACCAGTTAGCCTTTCTTTTTCAGGTAGGCACTCATTCCACTGAGCCACACCACCCAGGGCTGATCTGTTTTTTTTTTTTTTTTTTCCTTTGGACTATATTTCTTTGTCTCTGCATTTCTTTGTTACATTATAAGTGGCGGAGTGTCAGATATTCACCAGGGTGGGACAACCCTCTCTGATGTATTGTTGTACTGTATGTGGAGGTTGGGTCAGAAAGGAGACAATGTCCTTTATCCAGCTCTTGTGTCACTTTCAGTACCCAACTATCCACAAGTGCATTGGGCCCTTCTGTTGCTGATTCCTGGATGGGTGGCTTTGTGTACATTCTAGGACCCCATGGGTCCCTCTAACAAACTCTCCTGTGAGACTCAGATATTCTCACATTACCACAACCCCTGTAGATTTTTATAGCCAGAGGTCTTGAAGCTTTATTTCCTTGTGCCAGAACCCTGGCTTGCGTGGTGTGTGTTGCTCCCCAGTTGTTCCTCCTGGTTTATCCACAAGTGAATGTGAGACCATCTGGTCCAATAGCTGCTGCCTTTTCCTGTGTCCTCTCCACCTCAGCTGCCTGTCTCTCCTCTTCCTACCAATCTGGATGAATGTTTTTACTTTATCTCCTTGGTTGTTGGATTTCCATACAGTTCTATTTTCTGGCAGTTCTGGTTGTTTTATGTTTTTAAATTTGTTGTTGTCCTTCTTCTGGTTGTGTGGAGAAGTAAAGTACATCTACCGATGCCTCTATCTTGGCTAGAAGTCCTATCTTTCATGTTTGTATTTGATGAATCACAGTTATTGATTTGTGAATAATGTAACAATCTTGTATCCCTGGAAGAAATCCCAGTTGATCATGGTGTTAATCTTTTTGGTATATTGCTGGATCTGGCTTGCTAATATTTTGTTGAGCATTTTAGCATCAGGGATATTGGCTTATAATTTTCTTCTTGGTATTTACCTTGTTTTGGAATTAGGATAATACTGGCCTTGTAGAAAGAGCTTGGAAATCTTCCCTCTTCTTGAATTTTTTGGAATAGTTTGAGGAGGAGTGGCAATAGTTTTTTGAATGATTGGTAAAATTTGCTTGTGAAGCCATGTGGTTCAGGACTTTTGTTTGCTGGGAGGTTTTTGATTACTGCTTACATTTCATTCATTGTTATTGGTCTATTCAGGTTTTCTGCTTCTTCTTGATTCAGTTTTGGGAGTTTGTATGTTTCTAGAAATCTGCCCATTTCACCCAGGTTGACCAATTTCTTGACATATAGCTGTTCACAGTAATTTCTTATAATACCTTGTATTTCTGTGATATCAGTTGTTATTTCATCTCTCTCATTTCAGATTTTTTTTTGATGACTTCTCTTCTTTTTTGATGAGCCTGGTTAAAAGTGTGTCAATCTTGTTTATCTTTTTGAGGAAACAGCTCCTGGTTTCACTGATCTTCTGTATTGTATTTTTTTTTTTTTTAGTTTGTATGTCATTGATTTCTATGCTGATCTTCATTATTTCTGTTCTTATACTTGTTCTGGGCTTTATTTATTGATTTTCTAGTTATTTTAAGTATAGTGTTACATCAATATTGAGAATTGACAACATCGTTGCCTTGCTTTTTGAGGTAGGCCTGTAGTGCTATGAATTTCCCTTTCAGGGCTGCTTTTGATGATTTGACTTGTTGTATGTTTATTTTCATTTGTTACCAGGAATTTTTTTATCTACTCCTTGATTTCATTGGTTACGAATTCATTTTTTAATAGCATGTTATTTAGCCTCCAAGTATTTGAATGTGGATACTGTAATCTTGTCCTCTAATTCACTGATTCATTCTTCTGTTTCATCTAAGCTACTGTTGATTCCTTCAAGTGAATTCTTCTTTAGATATTGTAATCTCTTTTTCTGACTGATTCTTCTTTATGGTTTCTATATCCTATTTTATTAAAAAAATTATTGGCTGGCCTCCATGGTTTCCTGGGACCTGACTTGATGGCACAGGACCTGTCTGCTAGGCACTGAAGAACCCTCAGCACTATCTTGATATAGTACCTCTGATGAAACAATGACCAGATGGACATGAGTTACTACCACACATAACAAAAGACTCTTGCCTTCAACATCATGGAAGGATATGAAGAAGGGGTCATTGAGGAAAAAAGCCAAAACCTACCAAAGAGTAAACAACTTGAAGCCAATAGGCTGTCCCTTAAAAGTGATGCACCCCAAGCAAAACACAAAAAGAACAAAAGGAAAAAGGAGTACTTAAATTAAAATGTGAATGGATTCATGGAATACCTAAGACAAAACTCCCAGGTGGCTCAAATGGGGAGATAATAGCAACAAACCATCAGGAAGTAAAGGAAGAAATTACAGTTGCTTTAAAGAAAGTCAAAGGGAAGGAAGGTGATTAAAAAGACAAGCGGCAAAGAAAAATGCAATGGTATGTTTTCATTGTAGAAAATCTGGCCATGGGATTGCAGATTGCCTAGCCACCCTTGAGAATCAAGATATGGGCACTGTAATATGTTATCAGTGTGGATCTACAGAGCACAAGATAACCAAATGCAAGGCTAAAGTAGGCCCAGCTATTGGTGAATTTCCTTTTGCAAAGTGCTTTTTGTGGGGAAATGGGGCACTTGTCTAGATCTTGTACCAGTAATCCCAAAGGAGTCTACACTGATAGGGTTGCTATGGACTTTGTGGATCTGTGGAACATTTTAAGAAAGATTGCCTTCAAAGTCAGGATTTAGATTGAATTGTTACAGTTGGTCTCTTGGCAAAGGAAATAAGTGCGGACTATGAAGAAATTTTGGATGTGCCTAAACCACAGAAACCCTAAATAAAGATTCCTAAAGTTGTTACTTTTAGATAATGATTTGTACTATTATAAATTACCACCTCATTACATTCTGAACTGGGCCTTCTTCACAAGTTGGAGCTGGGCTCCCATGGAGAGGCCTGTGTTGTAGTATGATCTGGGTGTTCAAATAGTTTCCTGCATTCTGTCTATTAAGGAATATGGAGAAAATCACTGAAGAAAAGCATACGATGTTTAAATTGGATTCTTAAAAGAACTGTTTTGACAGGTAGAATTTAGAGGTATGTAAGTGGTTACATAGCTAATTGTAACAATTATCTTTTCCTTAAAAACAAAATTATGCATTCACATGAACCACCCCTAAATAAAGGGTAACTGCTTTGCATTTGGAAATGAATTTTTAGTTATATTGTTTTTAGGTTCAAAGTATCAGTTTATTTATAAGTTGCCACAAAATCTGCTGTATTTTTACAATATTTAATAAAAAACTTATTTGAAAAAAGTTTATTGTATTTTTCCATTACCATTTAATCCCCTTATTCCTTTTTGCTCAATCCCTCCAACCCCTTTCTTCCTCACTCCCAAATAGTTGTCATCCTGCTTTCTATAAGCCTGTCTCTATTTTGTTTGTTAGTTCAGTTTGTTTATTAATTTCCACATATAAGTGAGATATTATGGTATTTGTCTTTCTCTGACTGGCTTATTTCAGTTAGCATGTTTTCCAGGTCTATCCATTCTGTCACAAGGGGTAAAATTTTCTTTTTTATGGCTGAGTTGTATTCCACCGTGTATGTGACAAGGTCTGTCCAGAAAGTATGTCACAAGGTCTGTCCAGCCATGTACTATGAAAATTAGAGACATTTATTAAATAAGATACAAGACACATTGCACATAGGACAATGACACCTCAGTCCCCTTCAAAGTAGGTACCTTGGGACCTTATGCCCTTCTAATCACCATCAGCTACATGTTGTATTTTCCTTCATCTCATTGACAGTCTGAAATCTCTTCCCTTTCAAAGGTGATTATAGTTTTGGGAATACCCAGAAGTCACAGGGTACCTAATCTGGGCTGTATAGGAAGGCTGAGTCACCTGGGTAATTTAATGTTTTTCCAAAAAAACTCTACATGAAACTTGGTGCATGAGCAGGCACATTGTTGTGATGAAACTGTCAATCACCAGTTGCCCATAGCTGTAGCCTTCTGAATCATCCAAATAGTTTCTGCAGAAGAAGGTTAAAGCTTAACAAAATTTGATGCAGATTTGTTGCTCTACTCACTCAATTGTTTTGAAAGTGATGATCACACAGTACTCGTGCTCACTCAACGGCATCTACTGGACCCACTGACTAGTATAGTGAAGTTGCCATTGTTCATGCATGCACATTCCAGCTCACTCTCTTTGGCTTCCAGGTTACATTAACGTTCTGCCAACCATTCTCATTATATTAACAGTAGGTTGACTTTTTCCAGACTGATCTTACTATATGTCCCATAATTGTTTTATCCACTCATCTATTGATGCATGCTTGGGATGCTTCCATACCTTGGCGTTGCTTTTTAATGTCCTTTTTAGTGCTCACTATCTCTTTTTTAAGTTCTCACTGAGATCATCTTGTTCATTCTCTATGGTCTTTGAGCATCCTTATAACCATTATTTTAAACTCTGCATCTGGTATTTGTGTTTCTTCCATTTCATCTATATCTTTTCATTGTTTTTGTGGAGATGTCTGTTGTTCTTTTGCTTGGGACATTTTTCTTTGTCACCCATTTGATCTCTGTGTGTTGGATAGGTGTGCTATGTCTCCTGAACATACTTTGCCTGTTTTATGATAAAGATGTCTTGCAGGGATAAGTTGTCCAGTCTTTCAGAATACCTGGATTCTGTGGTCCAGGAGTATTTCTGATGGGTTCTGTGACCCCCTCATTGTAGTTTCATCTTAAATGTTGGTGGTTCTTTTGTGGATAGAATTATTCCTCAGTCTGGGCAACTGTAAGGGTAAACCTTAACCTCCTGGCATGGGATTCTGTGCAGTTGTTGCCACTTGATGCATCATTCCTGGTAGATCTGGAGCCAGCAAGAATACTCCTTTGTGTATACTGATTGTGTGTCTAGTTGGTTTGAACTTTGGTGTGGGATGAAGCTTACCACTGGTTTTATTGTTTCTGGGTCCAGTTGGTGGGGTTCAGAAAAAGGTTGCTTTCAGATAATATGTGAAGCCAGTTCTAGGCTATCTCTCTGCAGCTACCAGGCAGTTCACTGCTTGTATCCATGTTTACTAGAACTACTTGTGCATGTGAGGGGCCAATCTGTGTAAAATGTACAGCTCTTTCCTGATTGGAGCTGGTGGTAGCTGTGTTAAGGAGCTGAGGCTATCTGAGGCCAGCCTCCTCCTTTGGCCTGTTTGCCCTTTCCTGGGATTGCCTGATTTTTCTCCACAACCTCCTGCTGAGGGTCTAATCTAATACCAACTCTGTTGAGATAGGACTAGCAGGTTTCCACTTTGTTGGTCCTGTAGTCTGTAAGGCACCAAGTGAGGGAAGAGTAGCCCCAACTCAAAGCCAACCCCTCAGTCTTTGCCAGAGCCTCTGGCACTTGCTTCTTCAGAGGGGTTCAGTGCTGATTCAGGATGGGTACATTGAAATTTCCTTTTGCAGAAATGGGCTCAGCAGCTCTGAACTTCAAGGAATAGATAGAAAGAACATCCCATTGGGGTTGGGGCAAGGTCAGACCACAGGTGGGGGCTAAATTCTCTTTCTCATTCCAAGACTTCAGTAGCAGGCTAAGCTCTCTCTCCTGTTCCCAGGAGACATCCTTCAAATGCCTTACACTTTGAAAGTCCTTTTTTGGAGTTTTTCTTTCTTCTCCCTGTGGCACCGCACTCAGCAGGGAAATCTTGGATTTGGAAAGCTGACATGCATGGTTTCCCCTTTGGGGGTGTTTCCTGCAACCCTACAAGAGGAGGATGGACACTTCCCAGGTTTTTGTAGGCTGTGAGTGCATGTGCCACACTGCAAAGTATCCCAGGTACTCAGCTCTCACCCTTCTAACTTCCAGCCCACAGCCTTTGTAGGAGACACAGTCCAGAACTCTCTGCTTCATGCAGCCCCTGGTTTGCTTACAAACTGAGCTGAGTAGGGCCCCCCAAACTCCTGATTGCAAAAATATCTTATCTCTCTGCCCAGCTGGTTTTATTGGGAAAGGATCCAGAAATCCAACATGGCTTGGCATGGCTGAGAAAAGTTCAGAATGGTCCCCAAATCCCCACATGTCCTGTATTGCTAGGTTCCTCACTGTAGCTGCAGCAGCTCACAAATTGGAGTGGGGGCGGGGGCGGGCAGGGCACTGCCCACACACTTGAGAGTGGGGAAATCAGTTCTCTTTCCCAAGCTACTGAGCATGTTCTTTGTTTTGGTTTCCTCCTTGGGCCTCACTTGCAGTCAGAAATCTCTATTACACTACTGCTGGCTGCCACGCTCAGAAATCCTGTTGTTTCAGTATGGTTTCTTTCTTAGTCTGAGTTGTATAGTTAACACTTCCACCAGGTGCCCCAACCATAGAGCCAGTTCATGCTGAATTTGTGATCTCTCATTTTCACAAGAGTGGTGGAACTCACTATATCCCACTGCCTGAGACCCTACAGACTCCCCTTCCCTCTCTATTTCTGTGAATACTTTTATGACCCCACAGTTCAAAGGGAAGGGAGCCCCATTGCTGTTATTTCAATCTGGCCTTTTTGCTGGAGGAACAGCTGAGCACTGGGTACTCGCCTGACCACATTTCAGTTCCTTTAAATAAGTCTCTATGCGGTATGTACACTGCAGTACTGATTCACTGTCTGCTTCTCTGCCTATAAAACCACCCCAAGGAGTGAAAAGTCTCTCAAAGTCATGGCTGGCTGAAGCCTATAGGTGCCTCTGATAGACCCAGGTGCTACCATCTGGTCCCTTCAGCAGTCTGAGCCCTTATCCTGAGCTCTCCAAGTTGGTGCCTCAACAATAGAAACTGATTGCTGGGAGTGTGCAGCCTGGGTTTCACAATCACAATGTATCTATCCCCCCACATTTTGTTGATTACAGTTAGGGATCCTAGTGTGCAACTAAGGCCCCTTGCTCTAAGGTAGAAGGGAGCTCAAAAGCTATGATTTTTGTCTGGTCTCTCAACTGTAAGAGGAGCCACACACATGGTATTTCCCCTTTCATTTATGAAATCGCCTTACCAGATGATGTGAGGCATCTTCTGCACTCTTTGGCTTCAAAACTTCATATTAGCTAAGATTCCAATGATTGTTCAGGTTGATTGTTTGAAGTTCAGCTGAAAATCCAGGTTGGGGAAAGGAGCAAGTGGATTCAGCTTCTACCTACTTAGCTGCCGTCCTCAGTACCCTAAAATGTCTTTTCTTAATTGAACTTTTTATTTTGACATAATTGCGTTATCTCAAAGTGTAGTTTCACATCCAATTATAAAAGATATTATGTACACTTTACCCAGTTGTCCCCAATGTTACAATATTTCCAAACTATATAACATTATAACCAGGAAATTAATATTGATATAAACAAAACCAAAAATATTTCCATAGCCACAAGTTTCTTCATGTTGCCTTTTATAGTGACACCAACCTCTTTTCTGCCCATTCTCCCTCATTAATGCCTGGCAAACATAAATTGTTTTTCATTTCTGTAATTTCATCATTTCCAAAATCTTAATGGAATCATATAGCATGTAACCTTTTAAGATTGAATTTTCTTTTTTCACTTAGCATAGTTTGGTATTTGGGTAATACTAATTCATAAAATGAATTGGGGGATGCTCTTTTCTCTTATATCTTATGGAAGAGGTGTTATAAAATTACCATTAATTCATCTTTAAATATTTGGTAGAATTCTCCAATGAAATGATATGGGCCTAGAGATTTTTTGGGGGAGTGTGCTAAAATTATGAATTAAACTTTTTAAATATATATAGGGTTACTCAAATGATCTGTTTCATATTGAGCAAGTTGTAGTAGCTTGTGCTTTTTTGATGAATTGGTCCATTGAATGTAAATTGTCGAATTTATGTATATACAGTTGTTTATAGCATTCTCCTTGATGTTAGCATAGCAGTGTCTCTAGAAATATCCCCCATTTCATTTCAGATATTGAGAATTTGTGCCTTCTCTTTTTCTTTTTTAATCTTGACTGAGAATTATCAATTGTGTTGATCTTTTCAAAGAACCAGCTTTTTGTTACATTGATTTTCTTCATTGTTGGTCTGTTTTCATTTTCTTTTCTACATTTTATTAATTCTTTTATTGTTGTTCAAGTACAGTTGTCTTCATTTTCCCCTACCACTCCCACCACCCCAGCCATTCCCACACCCCACCCTTGATGCTACACCTCTTTGGTTTAGCCCATGCTGCCTTTGTACATGTTCTTGAAAATTCTTCCCTCTTTTCTCTCCATTATGACTTCCTACCTCCCCTCTGGTTATTGTCAGTTTGTTCTTAATTTCAATGTCTCTGGTAATATTTTGTTTGCTTGTTTGTTTTGTTGATTAAGTTCCACTTATAGGAGAGATCATATGGTATTTGTCTTTCACCATCTGGCTTATTTCATTTAGCATAACATTCTCCAGTTCCATCTATATTGTTGCAAAGGGTAGGAGCTTCTTCCTTTCTGCTGAATAGTATTTCACTGTGTAAATAAACGGTAGTTTTTGGATCCATTCATTTCCTAAGGGCACTTAGGTTGCTTCCAGCACTTGGCTATTATAAATTGGGCTGCTATGCACATTGGGGTGCATAGGTTCTTTTGGATTGGTGTTTCAGGGTTCTTAGGATATAATCCTAGCAGTGGAATTGCTGGGTCAAAAGACAGTTCCATTTTTAGTTTTCTGAGGAAATTCCATACTGTTTTCCATAGTGGCTATACCAGTCTGCATTCTTACAAACAGTGCACTAAGGTCCCCTTTTCTTCATATCCTGTCCAACACTTGTCCTTTGTTGCTTTGTTTGTAATGACCATTCTGACTGGTGTGAAGTGGTATCTTATTGTGTATCATTTAATTTGCACCTCTCTGATGACTAGCGATGCTGAGCATCTTTTCATATGTCTCTGGATCCTGTGTATGTCTTCCTTGGACAAGCATCTGTTTAAGTTTTTTGCCCATTTTTTAAATTGGATTGTTTGTATTCCTAGAGTGGAGCTGTGTGAATTCTTTATATATTTTGCAGATCAGACCTTGTCTGAGGTATCATTGGCAAATATGTTTTCCCATGAATTTGGTTCTCTTTTCATTTTAATGATGTTTTCTTTAGCCATGCAGAAGTTTTTTTAATTTGATGAGGTCCCATTTGTTTATTCTTTCCTTCATGTCTCTTGCTCTAGGGGACATATCAGTGAAGAAGTTGCTGCATGTAATATTGAAATTTTCCTGCCTATGTTCTTCTGATGGAGTTTTATTGTGTTTATATTTGAGTCTTTTATCCACCTTGAATTTATTTTTGTATATCGTGTAAGTTGGTGATCAAGTTTAATTTTTTTGCATATAGCTGTCCAGATCTCCTAGTGCCATTCAGTGAAGAGGCTATTTTTACTCCATTTTACACTTCTGCCCCTTTGTTGAATATTAATTGACCATAGAGACTTGGGTTTATTTCTGGGCTCTGTATTCTGTTCCAATGGTCTATGTGTCTGTTCTTATGCCAGTACTAGGCTGTTTTGATTATAGTGGCCTTGTAATACCATTTGATATCAGGTATTGTGATTCCTCCTACTTTGCTCTTCTTTCTCAAAATTGCTGCAGCTATTTGGGGTCATTTATGATTCCATCTAAATTTTTGAAATGTTTGTTCTATATCTGTGAAATATCCCATTGGTACTTTAATAGGGATTGTGTTGAATCTATAAATTACTTTGGGTGTATGGACATTTTGATGATGTTATTTTTTCCAATCCATGAACATGGCATATGCTTCCATTTGTTTGTGTCTTCCTTAATTTTTTTCTTCAGCGTTGTATAGTTTCCTGAGTACAGGTCTTTTACCTGCTTGGTTAGGTTTTCTCCCAGGTATTTTATTTTTCTTGTTGCTATATCAAATTGGGTTCCCCCCCTGATCTCTGTTTCTGATATTTCACTGTTGGTATACAAAAATGCCTTTGATTTCTTAATGCTGATTTTGTATCCCATTGTTTTGACAAATTTACTTACTAGGTGGAATAGTTTTTTGGTGGAGTCTATAGGACTTTCTATGTAAACTATCATGTGATCTGCAAACAATGACAGTTTTGCTTTCTCCTTTCCAATTTGGATGTGTTTTATTTCTTTTTCTTGTCCCATTGCTGTGGTTAGGACTTCCAATACTATGTTGAATAAAAATGGTGAAAGCAGACATTTTGTCTTCATTCTGATCTTAGTGGGAAAAGTTTATTTTTTGCCCATTGAGTATGATGTTGGCTATCGGTCTCTTGTATATGGCCTTTATTAGTTGAGGAATGGTCTGTCTATTCCCACTTTGCTGAGTGTTTTTATCATAAATGGGTGCTGTACCTTGCCAAATGCTTTTTTGGCATCTACTGCTATGATCATATAGTTTTTGTCTTTCATTTTATTTTTGTGTTGTATTACATTTATTGATTTGCAAATATTGTACCATTCTTGCCTCCCTGGGATGAATCCCACTTGATCATGGTGTATGATCTTTTTAATGTATTGCTGGTTGCAGTTTGCCAATATTTTGTTGAGGATTTAACTGTCTGTGTTAATCAGTGATATTGGTCTATAGTTTTCTTTCTTTGTTGTGTTTTTTATCTGGATTTGGGATTAGGATAATGCTGACTTCATAAAAAGCATTTGGGAGTTTTCCGTCTTTTTAGATTTTTTTGGATTAATCTGTGAAGGATAGGGGTTAGCTCTTCCTTAGATGTTTTGTAAAATTCTTCTGTGAGACTCTCTGGTCCAAGGCTTTTGTGCACTGGGAATTTTTTTGATTACTGCTTCAATTTCTTTTCCTATTATTGGTTTCTTCAGGCTTTCTGCTTTTCCTTCATTCAGTTTTGGAAGATTATATTTTTCTAGAAATCTGTTCATTTCACTGAGGTTCAAATTTCTATCCAGAAAATTTTTGATTTCTTCCTTGACCCCATTCTTAACCTATTCATTGTTTAATAACATGCAATTCAGTTTCCATGGATTTGAGTGGTTTTGAGTTTTTTCCTTGAGGTTGTTTTCTAGTTTCAGTCCCTTGTGGTCGGAGAAGATGCTTGATATGATTTCAACTTTCTTCAATTTGATGAGGCTTGATTTGTGACTTATCATGTGGTGTATCTTTGAAAATGTTTCATTTGCATTTGACAAGAATGTATATTTTGCTTCTTTGGTAGTAAAGGTTCTATATATCAGTTAAATCCATTTGATCTAGGGCATTGTTCAATGATCCAATATCTTTGCTATTATTTTGTTTGGAAGATCTATCCATTTTTGACAGTGGGGTGTTAAAATCCGCTACTATAATTTTGTTACTGTCCATATTTTTGTTGAAATCCTCTAAGATTTTCTTTATGTATTTGGGTACTCCTATGTTGGGTTCATATATGTTTATAATGTTTATATCTTCTTGATGGATTCTTCCCTTGAGAATTATTACGTATCTTTCTGGAGGTCTTTTTTTTTTCTAAAAAAATAAGAGCTTTTGCTTTTAAAGATGTTTTACATATAATTTTAGAGAGGGGACGTGACGAAGAAAGAGAGGGAGAGAAATATCACTGTGTGTTTGCCTCTGGCACATCCCCTACTGGGGACCTGGCCTGCAACCCGGGCATGTGCCCTGAGTGGGAATTGAACTAGCAACCCTTTGGTTCACAGCCCACACTCAATCCAGTGAGCTACACCAACCAGGGCTCTGCAGTTCTTTTTATGGCCCTTTTTTTGAAGTCTGGTTTGTCTGATATGCGTATTCCTACTAATGCTTTTTTTAACCTGTACATTTGCTTGGAATTCTTTTTTTCTAACCCTTCACATTCAGTTTGTGCAGGTCTTTTCTTCTGAGGTTGGTCTCTTTTAGGAAGCATATGTGTGGGTGATATATTTTTTTATTTTATTTTATTTTAATCATTGTTCAAGTACAGTTTTCTCCCTTTTACTCCCATTCCAGCCCACCCACCAAACCTCCCCACTTCCCTCCCATTACCACCCTCCCCCTAGCTTTTGTCCATGTGTCGTTTAAATTTGTTCCTGTAAACCCTTCCCATTCTCCCCTGAAATTCCCTCTTCTCTCCCCTCTGGTCACTGTCAGTCTGTCCTCTATTTCAGTGTCTTTGGTTATATTTTGCTTGTTTCTCCGTTTTGCTGTTTAGGTTCCTGTTAAATGTGAGATCATATGGTATTTGTCTTTCACTAACTGGCTTGTTTTGCTTAGCATAATGCTTTCCAGCTCCATCCATGCTGTTACAAAGGGTAGGAGCTCCTTCTTTCTTTCTGCAGCATAGAATTCCATTGTGTAAATGTGCCATAGTTTTTTGATCCATTTGTTTACTGATGGGCATCTAGGTTGCTTCCAGCACCTAGCTATTGTAAATTGTCCTGCTATGAACATCGCACTGCAAACGTTCTTTTGGATTGGTGGTGTAGTGTTCTTAGGATATAGTCCCAGCAGTGGAATTGCTGGGTCAAAAGGCAGATCCATTTTTACTTTTCTGAGGAAGTTCCATGCTGCTTTCCATAGTGGTTGTACCAGTCTGCAGTCCCACCAACAGTGCACTAGGGTCCCCTTTTCTCCACAACCTCTGCAACACTTGTTGTTTGTTGTTTTGTTTATAATGGCCATTCTGACTGGTGTGAAGTGGTATCTCATTGTGGTTTTAATTTGCATCTCTCTGATAGCTAGCGATATTGAACATTGTTTCGTGTGTCTGTGGATCTTCTGTATGTCCTCCTTGGAGAAGTGTCTGTTCAAGTCCTTTGCCCATTTTTTAATTGGGTTACTTGTCTTCTTAGAGTGGAGTTGTGTAAGTTCTTCATATATTTTGGAGGTTAAACCCTTGTCTGAAGTATCATTGGCAAATATGTTTTCCCATACAGTTGGTTCTCTTTTTATTTTGATACTGTTTTCTTTAGCTGTGCAAAAGCTTATTATTTTGATGAGGTCCCATTTGTTTATTCTTTCCTTTATGTCCCTTGCTCTAGCAGAATTGTCAATAAAAAAGTTTCTGCATGAAATATCTGAGATTTTCCTACCTACATTCTCTTCTAGGACTTTAATGGTGTCAGGGTTTATATTTAAGTATTTTATCCACCTTGAATTTATTTTTGTTTAAGGTGTAAGTTGGTGCCCGAGTTTCCTTTTTTTGCACATAGCTGTCCAGTGCTCCCAACACCATTTGTTGAAGAGGCTATTTTTATTCCATTTTATGTTGCTGCTTCCTTCGTCAAATATTAATTGACCATAGAGACTTGGGTTTATTTCTGGGCTCTCTGTTCTGTTCCAGTGGTCTATGTGCCTGTTTTTATGCCAGTACCAGGCTGTTTTGATTACAGTGGCCTTGTAGTATAGTTTAGTGTCGGGTATTGTGATCTCCCCTACTTTACTCTTCTTTCTCAAAATTGCAGCAGCTATTCGGGGTCATTTATGGTTCCATATAAATTGTTGAAGTGTTTGTTCTATGTCTGTGAAATATGCCATTGGTACTTTAATAGGTATTGCATTGAATGTGTAAATTGCTTTTGGTAGTATGGACATTTTGATGATATTAATTCTTCCAATCCATGAACACAGTATATGTTTCCATTTGTTTGTGTCTTCCTTGATTTCTCTCCTCAGTGTTATGTAGTTTTCCGAGTACAGGTGTTTTACCTCTTTGGTTAGGTTAATTGCTAGGTATTTTATTTTTCTTTTTGCTGTTTCAAATGGGATTTTTTCCTTGATCTCTGTTTCTGCTGTTTCATTGTTGGTGTACAGAAATGCCTTTGATTTCTGGATAATGACTTTGTATCCCATTGTTTTGCCAAATTCATTTATTAGGTTGAGCAGTTTTTTGGTGGAATCTATAGGATTTTCTATGTACACTATCATGTCATCTGCAAACAGTGACAGTTTTGTTTCCTCCTTTCTGATTTGGATGCCTTTTATTTCTTTTTCTTGTCTGATTGCTGTGACTAAAACTTCCAGTACTACATTGAATAGAAGTGGTGAAAGTGGACATCCTTGTTTTGTTCCTGATCTTAGTGGAAAGGATTTTAATTTTTGCCCATTGAGTATGATGTTGGCTGTAGGTCTCTCATATATGGCCTTTATTATGTTGAAGAATGCTCCCTCTATTCCCACTTTGCTGAGAGTTTTTATCATAAATGGATGCTGTACCTTATCAAGTGCTTTTTCTGCATCTATTGATATGATCATGTGGTTTTTGTCTTTACTTTTGTTTATGTGATGTATTACATTTACTGATTTGCGTATATTGTACCATCCTTGCATACCTGGAATGAATCCCACTTGGTCATGGTGTATGATCTTTTTAATGTACTGTTGGATGCAGTTTGCCAGTATTTTGTTGAGGATTTTAGCGTCAATGTTCATCAACGATATTGGCCTGAAATTTTCTTTCTTTGTTGTGTCTTTATCTGGTTTTGGAATTAGGATGATGTTGGCCTCATAAAAAGAGTTTGGGAGTCTTCTAGCTTTTTGGATTTTTTGAAATAATCTCAGAAGGATAGGGGTTAGTTCTTTGTTAAATGCTTTGTAGAATTCTCCTGTGAAACCATCTGGTCCAGGGCTTTTGTTTTTTGATTATTGCTTCAATTTCATTTGCTGTTATTGGTTTGTTCAGGCTTTCTGCTTCTTTTCCATTGAGTTTTGGAAGATCATATTTTTCTAGAAATTTGTCCATTTCATCTAGGTTTTCAAATTTCTTGGCATACAGTTCTTTGTACTAATTTCTTACAATCCTTTTTATTTCTGTGGTATCTGTTGCAATCTCTCCTCTTTCATTTCTGATTGTGTTTATTGGGGTCTTCTCTCTTTTTTTCTTGATGAGTCTGCTTAAAGGCTTGTCGATTTTGTTTATCTTTTCAAAGAACCAGCTCTTGGAATCATTGATCCTTAGAATTGTGCTCTTAGTCTCTATGTCATTTAATTCTGCTCTGATCTTGGTTATTTCCTTCCTACTGCTTGCTCTGGGCTGTCTTTGTTGTTGTTCCTTGAGTTCTTGTAGACATAGGGTTAGGTTGTTTGAAATGTTTCTAACTTTTTTAGGTGGGCCTGTATCGCTATGAACTTCCCTCTCAGGACTGCTTTGGCTGTGTCCCATTAGTTTTGGGTTGTTGTGCATTTGTTTTCATTTGTTTCCACAAACTTTTTGATTTCTTCCCTAATGTCATTCTTGACACATTTGTTGTTTAATAGCATGCTCTTTAATCTCCATGATTTTGAGTGTTTTGGGTTTTTTTCCTTGTGGTTGGTTTCTAGTTTCAGTCCCTTGTGATCCAAGAAAATGCTTGGTATGATTTCAATTTTTTTGAAATTCTTGAGGCATGTTTTGTGTCCTATCATGTGGTCAATCTTTGAAAATGTTTCATGTACATTTGAAAAGAATGTGTATTTAGCTTCTTTGGGGTGGAGTGTTCTTTATATATCAGTAAAGCCCATTTCATCTAGGGCATTGTTCAATGCCAGAATATCTTTGTTGATATTTTGTTTGGAAGATGTGTCCATTTCTGATAGTGGGGTGTTAAAATCCCCCACAATAATTGTGTTGCTGTCAATATCTTTCTTGAAGTCCTCTGAAATTTTCTTCATGTATTTGGCTGCTCCGACGTTTGGTGCATGTATATTTACAATATTTATGTCTTCTTGGTGGATTCTTCCCTTGAGGATTATGAAATGACCTTCTGGGTCTCTCTTTATCGTCCTTTTTTGGAAGTCTATTTTGTCAGATATGAGTATTGCTACCCCGGCTTTTTTTTTTCTGTCCATATGCTTGGAAAATTTGTTTCCAGCCCTTCACTTTCAGCCTGTGTAGGTCTTTTATCCTGAGGTGGGTCTCTTGTAGGCTGCATATGTGTGGGTCATGTTTTCTTATCCAATTAGCTATTCTATGTCTTTTGATTGGAATATTTAGTCCATTTACGTTTAAGGTTATTATTGATAGGTACTTATTCATTGTCTTTTATGTACGTGTGTTCCTCTCTCACTCTCTCTTTTCCTTTCTTTCCTTAAAGCAGTCCCTTTAGCATCTCTTGCTGAGCTGGTTTGGTGGAGGTGTATTCTTTTAGACTTCTTTTTTTCTGAGAAGTTTCTTATTTGGCCTTCTATCTTGATTGAGAGCCTTGATGGGTAACGTAGCCTTGGTTGCAGACCTCTGGTTCTCATTACTTGGAATATTTCTTGCCATTTTTTTCTGGCTTGGAACGTTTCCATTGAGAAGTCAGCTGTTAGCCTTACTGGGGCTGCCTTGTATGTTACTTCCCATTTTTCCCTTGCTGCCTTTAAGATTCTCTCTTTTTCTTGAAATTTTGCCATTTTAATTATGATGTATCTTGAGGTTGGTATCTTTGGGTTTCTCTTGATTGGGGCTCTCTGTATTTCCTAGATTCCTGTGACTTTTTGTCTCAGCAAATTAGGGAAGTTTCCCCTCATTACTTTTTCCAATAGTTTTTTATCCCTTGCTCTTCTTCTTCTCCTTCTGGTATCCCTATTATAAGGATATTATTATATTTCATATTTTCTTGCATTTGCCTTAATCCCTCTTCATATTTCCTGAGCCTATTTTCCTTTTCTTGCTCTTCCTCGGTGTTTTCTTCTACTTTGTCCTCTAGCTCACTGATCTGATCTTCTGCTTCATCGATTCTGCTTTTCTTTCCTTCCACTGTGTTCTTCAGTTCAGAAATTGTATTCTTTATTTCCTCTTTGCCCTTGTTGAGAGCTTATATTTCCTTTTTCATGCTGATGTAGTTTTCAGTGAGTTCATTGTAGCTTCCCTGTAGTTTCTGGTAGCTCATTGTGAGGTCATTGAGCTTCCTGACAATGATTGCTTTGAAATCAATATCTGATAGTTGAATTGCCTCTATTTCATTTAGCATTCTTTCTGAGGCTTCCTCCTTTCCTTTCATTTGGGGATTGTTTCTTTGTCTTCCCATTGTTTGTGAGACTCTTCTTGTTATTCTCAGCTTAAATTTATCTGTTCTCGCTCCCTGGGTTTGTGGTGTGAACTTCTTTAGTAGAATAGCAGCGAGTTTTAGTGGTGCAGTTTCCTTGATCTCCCAAGCTCACTGGTTTTGGGTTGTCATTTAACTTGGCTTTGTGTTTGCCTTTTTGTTTTGATTGTTGTTGAGTCTTTCTTTGGTGGTTTCTTCCCATCTGCTGGTTAAATGATGGTCACTCTGTCCACCACCTCCTGTATTTTGTTGTGCCGGTGAGGGCAGGTTGTGTTGAAGCTGGTTCTTCCGTGTGTATAAGGTTTAAAGAATTCTCTCTTGCTCTTGTTCAGTTGTTTGTATTGGGTACTGTCTCTACTGTTTAGTTGTATTTCCAGATAGGTCCTGTATTGAGGTTTGTGTGGTTACTACTCCCTCCTTCACCTTCTTCTGTTGTTATCTGTTAGTGGTTCCTTTGTTGTTGGGTTTCCTCTTCCAGTGGGTATCCTGGTGTTCACCACCTCCACCTATTCTTTTTTGTCATCAGTTGGAGGGGGAAGGCAAAACGGTTTAAGACAACAAGAGAGTATTCTATGATATTTACATTAGCAACAAGTAGAGAAGATATAGGTAATCCTTTGACTATGTATAGTGTTAACTGTGATCTTCCACCCAGCTAACTGATTTTTAGATAGGATGGAAAGAATATAAAACTCTTGTTGGGGAAGGAAGGATTGTGAGTTGGATCTGTAAAGCAGGGAGGTTGTGGGAGGTCAGATTCTGAGGTAAGGTGAGAGTAGAGGATAGTAAATAGGTATACTGCTGTGGACTGGGGTGCGGGGATGCTCTCCCTGCACGTGTGCCCCCACGCCCACGGCTAGGTGGCAGGGAGGCTGGAGTGACTGATCCCTTTAGGAGAATTCCCCAAACAGTGTCTATTTACTCCTTCCTCTTGAGAAATTCCTCCTGTTCAAGCCTGCCACTCCCCACAGTGGTCTGGCTTCTCTGCCGCCAAACTCTCCAGCTAGACAGGTGACTGTGGGTGTCAGGGCCTGCTGTGCAACCCAGCCTCTTTGGTGTCCACAGCCTCCAAAGGTAGCTCACAGCCCTTGTGTGTTTGCTAGCACCTGGCTTCCTCCCAGTGCCGCTCAGATCTTGTTTGGCTGGGGAGGGAGCAGTTGTCCTGGCTCTCTCCCAAGGACTCTGTGGAAAACCCAGCAGTGGGCCCTGGGCCTGGGGCTGCAGCCTCCGGACCACACACTGGTCCCCGGGACCCTACCTTGTTGCAGCCCTCTTCTTAGGGTCTGGTTTTTCGGTTCCGCCACAATCCTTGGTCCCCTATTTTTACATATGCTGAAGTATCTTGGTTGCTTGCTTCTCTACTCCATAGATCGTTGAGGATTTTCTCCCCTCGGGTGATATGGTTTTATCTATTCAGCTACTCTATATCTTTTGATTGGAACATTTAATCCATTAACATTTAAGGTTATTACTGATAGGTATTTATTCATTTTTTCCATTTGTACCTATGTTCCTCTTTCTGACTCTTTTACTTTCTCATCTTATAGTGGTCCCTTTAGCATATCTTGTAGTGCTGGTTTGGTGGAGGTGTATTCTTTCAGCCTTCTTTTGCCTGAGAAATTTATCATTTCACCTTCCATTTTATTTGAGAGCCTCTCTGGATAGAGTAGTTTTGGTTGTAGGCTTTTGTTTTTCATTACTTGAAATACTTCTTGCCATTTTCTCCTGGAATGCAGTGTTTCTGTTGAGGATTCAGCTGCTAGATTTATTGGCGCCCATTATATGTTATTTTTGTTTCTCCCTTAACTTTTTAAGATTCTTTCTTTGTCTTCAAAATTTGGCATTTTAATTATGGTATGTCTTGGAGTAGGCCTCTTGGGGTTAATCTTGATTGGGACTCTCTGTGCTTCCTGAAGTTGCATGTTTTTTTTTTTCTGTACTCTCCAGGTATAAAAGGTTTTCTGTCTTTATTTTTTTCAAACAGGGCTTCTATCCCTTGTTCTTTTTCTTCTCCTCCTGGTGTTCCTATGATTCAAAGGTTGTTGCATTTCATGTTGTCTTGGAGTTCCCTTAAGCTATCTTCATATTTTTTTTTCTTTTTTTCATTCATCTGCTCTACCTGGTTGTTTATTTCCACCTTGTCTTCCAGCTCACTAATTCAGTCCTCTGCTTCATCCAGCCTACTTGTAAATCTTTCTAGTGTGTTTTTTATTTCCACAATGGTATTTTTCATTTTTTCCTGTTTTTTTTTTGCTTATAGCTTCTATTTACTTTTTTACACTGTTCTAGTTCTTACTCAGTTCCTTGTAGTTGTCTATGAGTTCTTTGACCACCCTTATAACCATTATTTTGAATGGTATATCTTATAGTTTGCTACCTCCACTTCATCTAGCTCTTTTAGTGGGGAGTCTTCTATTTCTTTTGATTGCAGGGTTTTTTTTTGTTTCCCCATTTTAGGTGATTCTTTTTGTTTGTTTCTGCACTTCCCAATGTTCTACTTTGATAGCTGTCTTTGTAGAGTGAACTTCTTTGGTAGGAATTCTATGGGATTCAGTGGTGTGGTCTCTTTGATCTCCTTGTCTGGATGCTCTAGGTTTGCCCTTTCTTCTGTTTGTTTGGGTTCTCTTGTTGTTCTTGGGTTTTTACCTATTGGTGGTTCCTTTGTTGGTGGGTTCTCTCCTCCAGCATGTATACTGATGTTCACAGTTCCCACCTAATTTTGTGTGTGATCAGTGCCAGGGGGAAGGCAAAATAGATTAAGATGGTTGGAGAGTAATCTATGGGATTTAAAATACCAACAAGGAGAGGAGAGATCGGAGATCCTTTGGATAAGTATAGCATTAACTGTGATATTTCACCCAACTAGCCACTTTTTATAAAAGGTAAAAAGAGATAAGACTCTTGTTAGGATTGTGAACTGAATCCAGGAAACAGAGCACTTGTGCAAGGTAAGATGATGAAATGTAGTGAGAGTAAAGGATAGAAAGTAGGCGTAGTGTATGAGAGAATAGAATTAATCACAACAGTAATAAAGCAGATGTGAAATGGGCTAAGATCAGGGAAGGGTGCTGTGTATTATTTACAGTTGCTTGGAACAAAAATTATTTACACTAGTACTGGAACAATAATAATATGACAAGAAATACATGATCTGAATAACAAAAATAAAAAGTACATGACAAAGAATACTGTGTTATTGGAACACAAGTGAAGTGAAAGAAGAAAAATTAAAATATAATGTGAAAGGCAGAACAAGGAAAACCAATCAAACAACGAAGTTAAACAAAGAAATAAAATGAAGAAAGCTGAACAGAAAGAATAGAAATTAAAAAATACTAATAAAATAAAATAAGTAAAAATAATAGTAATACAAATAAACAATAAAATGCAAGTTCTATAGGATAGCAAAGTGAAATTTATCTCCAATTTTCAATTTTTAGGGTTAGTCTTGTACTCCCTCTTTGGATGTCTTTGGACCTTTCACAGCTCCAGGTCTAATTGTCACTGGGGGTGGGGGGTGAGGGAGAGAAAGAAGGAAAGAAAAAAAAAAGAGAGAGAAGGAAAGAAGAAAAAACCAAAAATGTAAAAGAAAAAAAGCCTCCTGCTTATCTTAAATACACCAAAAGAGTTCTGCTAGTTTTCCTAGATGCCATGGGCAGAGTGGTGCGGTCTTAGCTTTTCTCACTTCCTATGGTTTTGCAAGGATCGAGGCCAGGTCTGGGCCGTAATATCCACAGTTTCCCAGCTTCTAGCCCACATCCTCCATGAGATGCTGGACCTGCACTGTCCACCTGTGCCAGGCCAGTGCCTTCAGTCCACCAGTTGTGCCACAGTCAGTGCAGTATGCTTCCTCCTTACCTTTGTGAGCCCATAGCTGCCAGAGCCTTCCGTGGGACTAGCTTCGAGAATCAACCTCAGGGCTGGTGGGGAGAGTCAGCCACCAGGTGAGCAGCAGGAGCCAGCCATTGTCCATAAGAGTTTGTTAAACAGCAACTGAGAACCTTCTTTTTGAGTAAAATTCTCTTGTTTAAGCCCATCTTTCTTAACAAGTGCCTGGCTTTTCACACAGCCCAATTTTCTAACCAGATCAGAGACTATCAGGTCAGGGTCTGACATGGCCCAACTCTTCTTCCTTCTCCAGATGTTACCCAGCTCCCCAATTTCTCTGGTAATGACCTAGCCAGTGTCCACGGTCCCAGTGGGTGAACACCACCTCTGTGTATCTCCCACTTTGTCTCTATTCCCCACAGTGACTTTAAGCACTCAGGTCCATCCTGGTGCCTCTCTGTCCTCCCTGTTTGGTAGGGGAGGGAGCTGTTGATTTGTCTCTCCTCCAAGGATCCTGCAGCAGGTGCTGGGTTGGGGGCTGCAGCAGTCTTGGTCCCCACACTGATTTCAGGGACCTTACTTTCCCAACGCAATCTCCTTATCATCTGATTTTCGATGTCCTCTACAATGTTTGGCCTCCAAACTTTGTATAAGCTGGGATTCCATTGGTTGTTCACTCTGTCCCTCAGATTGTAGGTGTTCCACCTGTGCACAGGGGGAAGTAGGCTCTGCTCTCATGTACATCACCACCATCTTTTTCCACAAGCTGTTTTCATTTGCATTAATTGCTGCTGGTGTCTTTATTATTTTCTTCCTTTTTCTTTCTTTGGGTTTATTTTGCCTTTCTTTGTCTTGGATAGTGATGTGGGAACTTAGATTCTTGATTCGGACATTTACTTTTTAAAATATCTGTATTTAATGTTATAAACTCCCACTCAGCATATCTTTAGCTGTGTCCTGAACATTTTGATATGTTGCATTTTCATTTAGTTAAATGTACTTTTAAAAATTTCCTTTGAGACTTTCCCATGATCCACCAATTATTTAGAGGTATAATATTTGGTTTCTAAGCATTTAGAAACCTTCTTGTTATCTTTTTTCAGTTTTTGACTTCTGGTTTGATTCCATTGTGCTCAAAAAGCATTCTGTATGATTTCAGTACTTTAAATACTTAAAAACTTTTTTTTAAGATTTTATTTATTTTTAGAGAGGGAAGGGAGGGAGAAAGAGAGAGAGAAAGAAACATCAATGTGCGGTTGCTGGGGGTCGTGGCCTGCAACCCAAGCAGGTGCCCTGATTGGGAATTGAACCTGCGATGCTTTGGTTCGCAGCCCATGCTTAATCCACTGAGCTACACCAGCCAGGGAGATTTCAGTACTTTTATATTTGTTGAAATTTGTTTTATGGTTCAGGCTGTGGTCCATTTTTATGTTTTGTGGACACTTGAAAGGAATATGTATACTGCTCATGTTGAATGGAGTGTTATGTAAATGTCAATTAGATCCCATTCATTGATGGTGTTTGGTTCCTCTACATAATTGTTTTATCACTTTTTGAAGAGAGTATTGGAGTCTCCAACAAAAAAATCAGGTTTCTCTATTTTTCCTTTTATTGCAATCGGTTTTCTCATGTTTCACAATTTTGGTGCATACCTATTTTGGATTGCCATCATTTTGAAGGATTAGTCCTTTATCATTAT
The DNA here is from genome assembly GCF_004126475.2 of Phyllostomus discolor. Lineage (NCBI taxonomy): Eukaryota > Metazoa > Chordata > Mammalia > Chiroptera > Phyllostomidae > Phyllostomus > Phyllostomus discolor. The sequence continues at coordinate 61,106,643 of NC_040909.2, forward strand.
ATATTATCCTTCTCTGACTCTGGTAACTTTCTATGCGCTAAATTCTGTATTATCTGGTATTTATATAGCAACTCCCACTTAATTTAAAGTGTGTAATTGAATAGCTTTAGTATATTCCCAAAGTTATAAAAACCACCATTATCTAATTCCAGTACATTTCTATCATTTTCCTCCAAAATACCCATATCCATTATATCACACTCCTCCCATTCTCTGAACTCTGAAAATCACCAATCTATTCTCTGTCTCTGTGGCTGGGTTTATAATATAGATTTTATATAAATGGAATTATATGTGTCATTTTATGTCTAGTTTTTTTTTTCACTAAGCACGATGTCTTCAAGATTCATCCATGTTTTAGCATAAAGTAGTACTTCATTCCTTTTTGTGGCTGAATAACATCCTATTGTATACCTATGCCGTCTTTTGTTTATTCATTCATTAGCTGATGAACATTTGGGTTGTTTTCTTGGCTCTTGTAAATAATACTTCTCTGAATATTTATGTATGGCCATGTTTTTAATTCTCTTGATTTACACCTGGGCATGAGTTATGTTCAACTATTTGAGAAAATGCTAAAAACTGTTGTCTAAAGTGACTGCACTATTTTTCATTCCCAGCAATATATGAGAATTTCAATTTCCCCATATCCTCACCAACAACACCTTGTTTGTCTATCTTCTTGATTATAACATTTTTAGTGTGTGTAAAGTGCTTCCTCCTTGTGCTTTTCATTTGCATTTCCCTAATTATTAATTATGTTGAACATATTTTCATGTGCTTAATGGCCATTTTACATATTTTCTTTGGAAAAATGTCTACTCAGCTCTTTTGTTCATTATTTAAATTGTGTTACTTAATGCTTTATTAAATTTTAAGAGTTCTTTAAGTAATCTGGATAGTAGATCTTTATTAGATATATGATTTACAAATATTTTCTTTCATTCTGTGAGCTGTCTTTTAGTTGTTTTTGTAGCACAGTCATTCTTAATTTTGGTGAATTCCAACTTATCTATTTTTTCTTTGATTGTTTGTACTTTGTGTCATATCTAAGAAAGCACTGCATAATCTAAAGGCAAAGATTTACACTTATGTTTTCTTCTAAGACTTGCATAGTTTTATCTCTTACATTTATAGCTTGATCTGCTTAATTTTTGTATATGGTGTGAGTTATAGGTCAACTTCACTTTTTTATGTGAATACCCTTTTTATTATAATTTATTTTTTAATTTATTTTTACTTAAGTATAGTTGATATACAATCTTACATTATTTATACTGGTTTCAAGTGTACAATATAGTAATTTAACATTTTTATACCTTTCTTTTGATTAATATTTTCATGACATATGTATTTCCTATACTTTTATTTTCAATCTACCTCTATTGTTATATTTGAAGTGAGTTTCTTGTAGACAACATAATTTCCATGCTTTGATTGCACAGTTATATCTTTTACATTTAATGGAATTATTGATATGTAAGGGCTTTAAGCCTGTCATTTTATATATTTTTTCTTTTTGTTCTCTTGTTTTTTGGTTTTGTTTTTTTCCTCTGTTTTATTATTTTCTGCCTTCTTCTTGGTTACTCAAACATTTTCTAGAATTGAATTTTGATTTATCTATAGTGTTTTCATGTGTATCTCTTTGCATAGCTTTGTTAGTTGTTGCTGTAACTATTATGTTACATATTCATAATTTATCATAATCTACTGCTATTGTCATTGTACCAGTGTAAGTAATGTATAGTAAATTTGCCTTCCCTTATGCCATAATACCATTTCTTATGTATAATTACCTTAAATATTTCCTGTTCACACATATAAAACACATCAGTGTTATAATTTTTGCTTCAACCATCAAGTATAAATTTAAAAATTGAAGAAAAGAAAGACTCTATTCTGTTTATTCATATTTTTGCTTACCATGTTCTCCCTTCCTGATAATTTAAAGTTGCTTTTTTTTAGTGATTTTCTTTCTGCTTAAAGAAGTTCCTTTAGTCATTCATCTACTGTAGGACCATAGGGTGAATATTCTCTTATTTTTCTTTCATCTGAGAAATCTCTTGATTTTTTCTTTATTTATAAAAAATATTTTATCTGGATATAAGGTTCTGGCCTGACATTAACTTTTTTCAGTATTTAAAAAATCTTGTGGGAATTTTTTCTGGCCTTCATTGTTGATGAGAAATCCACCATCATTCAAACTATTTTCTCTTCAGGTATAATTTTTCTCTTGCTGCCAAAAGATATTTTCTTTGTCTTTAATTTTCAGAAGTTTGGCTTTGATGTTTCTTGGTGTTAGGGACTAAATTATATCTTTTTCATGGATTTTTTAAAAAATTATCCAGTTTGATAATTTGTTCAGGTTCTTGAATCTGTAGGTTTATGTCTTTTGCCAAATTAAGAAGTTTCAGCCATTGCTTTTTCAAATATTTTTTCAGTTTTGCCTTCTTCTCCTATCCTTCAGGAGTTCCAGTGATATAAATGATGGACCTTTTGTTATTGTTGTGTAGTTCCTTGAGGCTGTGGTTATATAATTGAATTTATTTTTTAAATCTTCACTCAAGGATATGTTGATTGAATTTATAGAGAGGAAGGTGGGGAGAAAGAGAGACAATGAGAGAGAGAGAGAGAGAGAGAGAGAGAAAGCAATTGATTGGTTGCTTCCCATATGTACCCTGACTGGGGATCAAACATACAACTTAGGTATGTGCCATGATCAGCAATCAGACCCACAACTTTTTCAGTGTATGGGATGATGTTCCAATTAACTGATCACCCAGCCAGGGCTCTGGTTATTTATTTTAAAGTTTATTTACAGTCTGTTAAGATTGGATAACTTATATTGGTTTATCTTCCAGTTTAATGGTTCTTCCATCTCTTCTCTCCATTCTGATATTCATCTCATCCACTGAGGTGTTTTATTTTGGTTATTGTGTTTTCCAGGTTTAAAATATCCACTTTGTTTTTCCTTTTTTTGGAAAGACTTCTTATTTCCTAGCTGAGACTTTATATTTTTCATTTGTTTTAAGTGTACTCTTACTTGCTCATTGAAACACTTTTATGGTAGCTGTTTTAACATTTTTGTCATATGATTATAACATTTGTGCCAGCATAGCATTGGCATCTGTTGATTTTTAAATCCAATTTGGAATCTTCCTGGTTATTAGTATGTTGGATAATTTTTTATTGAAACCTGACCATTTTGGGTTTTATGTTATAAAACTCTGAATCTTATTCAAATTTTCTGTTTTAGCTAGTTTCTACAACTTCTGGGCCAAGAAGGAGTTCCAGCTCCCCACTGTTCAAAGTGGTTGTGGGGAGGCTTATAACTGCCCTTGTGAGGATAAACATCTTGGCTACTTGTTCTGTCTTTTTTAAAGATTTTATTTATTTATATTTATTTTTAGAGAGGGAAGGGAGGGAGATAGAGAGAGAGAGAGAAACATCAATGTGCGGTTGCTGGGGGTTATGGCCTGCAACCCAGGAATGTACCCTGGCTGGGAATTGAACCTGGGACACTTTGGTTCGCAGCCCACTCTCAATCCACTGAGCTACGCCAGCCAGGGCTGTTCTGTCTTTTGATACTGTCCCAGAAAAGTGTTTGGGGGGCCTTGTTCAGCCTGGCAGGGATCATATCTAGGCTTCCCTATCAGCCTTGGCTGCTGTGGGGTGGGAAGAAGCTGCACGTTTGTGTGTGTGTGAGTGTGTGTGTGTGTGTGTGTTATATGGGTAGGGCAATATTTTCTAAAAAATTTTTTTCTTGCTAGGCTGCCCTTTTCCTGACTTTTGGCTAAAGAGAGCAAAATTTTGTTGGAACTTCTTTTGTCTGCGCATGTTAGAATTTTTGCATTACTGGTTTCTTCTGTCTGGAAATACGAAACAAAAAATAAAAACATAAAATAAACTCCAAAATGTTGAAACCAAATAAACCCAGGGAATTTAGCACCATATAGTTCCATGGGTCCAAGGCCCCTAGGTCATTTGTCTTCTTCAGTCTACCTTATGTTTCTTTCACATGTAATGCCCATGATGTTCAATTGTAGTTAGAGACAGGAGTAGAAAAAAGTATGTCTTCTCTATCTTCCCTGACATGGAAGTCCCCTGAACTCTATCATTTTAATGGCTACTAATTTTTAATTTATTACAATGGGCATTTTGACTTTTCTAGATTAGACATGAATCAAAGCCAAATTTATTTTTCATGTGTTCATCTCCTGAGTCCAGAGAGCAACCTAGAACAATTGTCAAGCAGTCTTTGACAATAAAGTTGGTACCATAGTTTACCAAGAGGAATATATTGACAACTATATTATGCATACTATTTAGGACCAATCTTATACTGCTGTATTTAAATCTGTGAATATTACCTGGTTTTATATCTTAAGTCTCAATAGCTTATTAACAGCTACCAGCCACCATTTCATTTAGAATTAAATATTTCTGTGGGCATTAAATAGTGGTAGAAAAAGCCCTATAAAATTCATTTATTTTTATAACCATATGTCAACTAATTACTCCAGTAAGTTGAAATCTTTGCTCATTTTAACCAGGGTTATGTTCACTTTCAGAGGAAAAAAAATCTCTATCATACACTGTGTCTCCTCTCCTTCCGCCTCCTTGTTGTAAAAAGTTAAGTGTCTCCTCATGTGGGTTTTACTACAGGAGTCACAAATGACCAGCTATATTAAGCACAGATTTCTTGGGTGAATTCAGGAAAGTATAGATTATAGGCTGAAGTCAATGGACTGCTCCTTCTGAGTCTGCCACTCCTGATGTATGGGGCATGCCCCTGTCTGGGGTTGATGATATAGCTATTGGGCTCCCGCAGTCAATCATCTGACTGTCTCTTCTTGTTTAAACACTCTTTCCTGTCACTGGGATTGTGACAGGGCATGTCAGGTTTTCCTGTCTTCCACTGCTGTCAGCTTAGTTAATTATACCTCAGGAAATCCCTTCCTTACTGACACCCATGGCCTTTCCCTTAATTCTGGCCCACATTCCTTTCTTTTTCAACTCCACTTACTTCAGAAATCTCAGGATCATAGTCTCTTCTTGTACAAATATCAGAGCAAAAATCTGGAGAGATTAAAGCAATTTTGCTAAGACATGTATTTTATATTAGTAGAAAGAAAGGATTAGAACTCCAGTTCTCTATCAACAACAACAACAATAACAAAACTTCTCTCTATCTTTGTTACATTTCTATAATTTAATCTTTCTCTTTTTATTATGTTTGAATAATCTCTCTGAGGGGTAGAAGAGGGAGGAATTAAACATTGTAAAAAAGTAACAATGGTTAATCAGTGGTAGGAATAAAAAAAGTCACATATAGATAAGTAAAATATAATTTCAAATGCCCTAGTAAATCTCTGGAATGCAACACACCTGGTTTCAGAATCTGGAGAGAGTTTGGATGGGTCTTCCTTGGTATTCTTATAGAAGTAGTCTAAAACATACATTATAAATACATATTTGCTACAAAATAAAGCAATTATTTTGGTTGAAACTGACAGCCAACTAAAAATGTCTGAAGCATAAAGAAAAGAATCATTGGCTCCATCTATTTATGAAACAGACTTGGGGCATAGGTCTTTAAATGTTGTGTTTAGGATTTATCTTCCTGCAACCCTTTGGCTCTATCTTCCTGTGTTGGCTTAATTTCCAAGTAAGCTCATTATTTTTTAATATAAGAAGCACATAGCTAGCATCCTACACACTTTGAAATTAGGGGAGTGAATACTTTCCCCAAGAGTCCCATAAAATTCATTCCCATTAGCTCCACTGGAACTGCTAAGTTCATGTGTTCATCTTTGGACTAATCAATGGGTCCAGGGCTGGAATGCTCTGATTAAATGGCCCAGACCAAATTTTTGGCATACTTCTTTCTTTTCAAGCAGAAAATGATTGGTGTCTGTTACCGTTTGTTGTCACAACTGCATTTGTATTGTGCCATAGCCAAGCCAATTCAGCCCCAGGTACTGTCCCATTAAGCAGCAAGCAGAGCTGATACTACAAGTGGGTCTGAGGTCTAGAATTTTTGGTAAGGTATGAGGTGGAACTGGGCTGAGAAGTGGTCTTGGGACCTGTGCAGGCTGTTCTCTCTGGCTCTGCTGCAATCTCAGTCTATGTGATGTCCTGAGTGGGCTGGAGCTCCTGGGTCTTGTTGCCAGGCAATGAATGAGCCCAGCTGGCACATGTCTTAACCTCCAGATGGAGTCAGTCACTTAAAATTCATAAACTACGAGTAAGGTAGGAAGTTTTTCCCTAAAATAATATTGGGGTGCTATCACCAGAAGAAGGGGTAAGGGATGCTAGGAGGATAGATCAACATATATCTATAACCCAGGGAGGAGATAGTCATGTGAGTTAAGAAGGAGGTCAGGGGAGAATTATTTCTGTGAACACCAAGGCTGTCCTTGCTACTGCTTGCTTAAGTATCTCTTCTGAGTTGGGGATAAGATCCTAAAGGATCTGAAACAGATTTCTCCTGAAATTTGTTCCAGAATCTTTCTGTAACTTTTCATTGATCTCAACCATTTTATTTAAAAATGCCTTTTTAAAAGCATGAGCCTTCAAGATATATATTTTTTTGAGAACATTATGCTAAGTGAAATAAGCCAGGCAGTGAAAGACAAAAGTCAAGACATATTTTAAAAAAGGAAACTTATTACTCAATTCTATTTCTTGTGGTTTGTTTAATCATGAACATCAAGGCAATATGAACCTATTTGTGAATATGCTTCATTCATGCAGTTACAAGCTAAATAAATTTGGGAGCTAGACTGGAAACTTAACCACATTTTATAACTATTTTTAATGGAAAAATGAATTTCATGTTCCACATGACTGATTTAGAAATGAACCATTGGAATCCAATCCCTTGGCAAGCATGTACTTCTAAGAAATTTAGCAGATGTATCAATGAACTTCAATTACATGGAATAATTATTATAAATTTAGTCTTCCACCTCTACTCCAATAACCAGGTATCTTCCTAGACAAAGTCATAGCACATACAATCAATCATACAGGAGCTGGTCAATCATGTTTACTTGTAGAGATGACCTAGAGGTGACCATGTCTTAAATAGAACTCACTTCCCTTCCTGGTGAGTATAGGGGGTAGTTAGGAAGATGCTTTCATGCTCAGAGAATTTACCAGCAAATCTTGTTCATAAAGAGAAAAATGTTTTAATGACTCAAGATATGCAAAACCTTTGAGCAGAGGCTTTTGAGAAGCCCTTAAAGAACAGAATTCTCAAAAGAGAACTTTCTAAGGATGCAGAAAAGCAGTGTTTGCATTGATCACCCTTGTCTGCTACATTTGATTTCTTAATTTGCAAGACATAAGGCAGTAATGTTAAAACACAGTTCAGCCTTTTGGGGAGAATCAGTCCATCCATCCATCCATTCATCCATCCATCCATCCATTCATCCATCCATCCTTCATCCACTCACTCCCTGAATATATATAGGTACAGGACTCTGAAAGGTGGGACCATCCAGGTCATTGGGCCCAAAGCCTCAAGCTTAACGGAACTTTGACTTTTGCCATCTGATCAGCTACAGATGTTCATGAAAGTAGCATGAGGCCTTATCACAAATATTGAACCCACATGAAGTCTGACAATTCCAAAGACACCTACATAGGAAGCTAAAACAATGTCCTCAGCTTGAATCTAAAGGCTGCTTGATTCCAAGGAAAGCTCTTAGTGAGTGTTCTAGATGTTTTGGTCAGAGGATATAGAAACAAATAAGAAAAGATCTCAGGAATTTATAGTTTTTTTTTTAAAGATTTTATTTATTTATTTTTAGAGAGGGAAAGGAAGGAGAGAGAGAGAGAGAGAGAGAGAGAGAGAGAGAAACATCAGTGTGCAGTTGCTGGGGGCTGTGGCCTGCAACCCAGGCATGTGCCTTGACTGGGAATCGAACCTGCGACACTTTGGTTCGCAGCCTGCGCTCAATCCACTGAGCTATGCCAGCCAGGGCAGGAATTTATAGTTTAATGGGGGTTACTGATCTGTAGATCTCATTATAATGCATGACAGAAAGACACAATTGTTATGCTGACGGAACAAGCCTTGGGCCAAGGAAGGACTCATGAGCTACAGCTCTGCATTCTTGACCTTGTTTGTGAACATGACAGCCTTTGGCCCAGTACCCACTATCTTTACCTCTGTGTTGAATAGCTTATTCTGCATAACTCCAAACAAGGAGAATTCTCTAGGCCAGAGATTCACAAACTTTCTTGGTTCATGGTACCTTGAGGTCAAAAGAAATGCCTAATAGTTTAGTTTATTAAGTAGTCAGGTCCTAACAATTTGAATCCATAATGTATTTATATCCTAACAACATAGTAGCTATTTGGAAGACTACACATACATTAAAGGAAAAAGATATTTATTTTACTTTTAAGTAACCACAATTATCTATTAAAGGAAGTGTGTACCTGTTGGATCCTGCACAACTGCTCAAATTTTGGCATCAAATGGAACATTCTCAGCCTTGTTTTTTTGTTCCACAGTTGTTTTTGCACAGTCCTGGCTTTTTATCAGAGAGACTGCTGAAAACCGAACTTTGCAAAGGTAGGATGTCATCAAAAGGAGTTGGGAATGTTGAAGCTAGTAATTCATTCCCTGTTGAATGAATTACAGATTTCTAGTCTGGCTGTGTTTGATTTACAAACTTGAAATAACCTGTAACACTCTTGTGTTTGCTGTAGTGCCCCAAGCACAGTCTGAGAGGTTGGACCTTAGCTGTCTCTCCTCTGTGCACTCTGTTGCAGGACCCTTCCTCCTAGTGTTATCCAGGCCTCAGTCCCACAACTTGTATTCAGGTTTGAATGAGGACTGAAGGGTTCTACTGAGTCAAAATTGTAGACTCAGAGAATTGCCAATCAACTGAATCAACATCAGTTATGTTGAACTGAACTGTATCTACAGCATGAACTGTCAAATCTGCAGGGAATAACAGAATATACTGATGATTTAAATCTACAGTCAATGCAGCTTGACGTATTTTTATTTTTTGTGATTCAGAAGCACTTCCAAATCTTGAGGCTCTCATATGATCATTTTTAACGTGGTTCTAGAGAATTCAGTGGGGACAATTTATAGATTTATGTCACCAGAATGTCAGTTTTGTATTATACTATACTATACTATATATTATTTCTCTAATTTGAGTAATTTCAAATTAGTTTAGAGCTATAGATAACTTTGGAACAATGATGTTTTCTGGCACCAACGAAAAGGTATGAGACATAGGTTTGTGAGAACAAGTAATTCTAGTGCAAATGGGGACCCAATAGACTTGCCAAAGTTTTCTTTCAGGATAGGACATGAGTAAAGGGGTTAATGTTTCTGAAACATAAAGTAGGTCTATTTTTCATGTAAGTGAATCTTGTTGCCTTGTGATTCTGCAACCATGAAATACACAACATTCATTGGCTTAGTGGAATGACAGGTACCACACAGAAGAAAGAAATCACTACTGGGCTTTGAGGCTCAGAAAGAAGATTCTGGGGCTCAAACAGCAATTGTTCTTCAGTTTCGCTGAACATGAGAATCACCTGAAGGTTTGCTAAGAAACAGACTACTGAACACCATTACAGAAACCTACCCAAAGTTTCTGATTCAGTAAATTCAGGAATCAAGAATTTGCATTTTTAGTAAGGTCCCAGGTGACACTGATGTTGATGGCTTTCAAACCAAACTTTGGGAACCACGCAGCCATGAGTGACAACAGTTCTTGAAAATCAAGGGTTGAGAAAGGAGATTTATAAATTTCAGAGCTTCATTTCCATGTCAAAAGCAAAGCCTGGAGTTCTAGAACTGGGGTTTTACCATGAATAGACATTAGTGGTATCATCAGACAGAGGTTCTTTCTGCTGTTGTGACAAAAGGGTGGGGAAGGAGACAAAATAACATTAAAGTGACAGAACACTGTCACCTCTTTCCCTACCACCCACTTAGAGTCTAATTTAAATTTCAAGAAACAACTATCCTTAGATAATGAGGGCATGGTGGGTGGAGGAATCAAATATTATCCAAAGTTAGTGCCCATTTGCCTGCTTGGAGAGATGTCTTGCCTCTCATGAAAACTACTCTGTTGAGTGTTTCAAATACTATTAGATTTTTTCTTATGCATAAAATATTTATTCTTGCTTCAGAATCCAAGGCATAGCCTCAGAAAAGTTTCATGTCCATGAGCAGTGAGTTAACCAGTTACTTAAAATAAGGTATTACTCTACCACTGAATGAATCACAATTTTACAAAGCATAAGGTATCTCCACCCCTACACCTTTTTGTGAATAGAAGGTGCAGTTAGATCTTTTAATTATTAAGAATCTTCCTTTTGTTTCTCACTAAGGACAAAAGCTATATTCTTTTTGTAATGGGTATAATACTGTAATGGCATTCTTTCCTATTTGGATATGACTGATATCCTTATGGGAACTAAACTCATTTCTGCATGATGTGCTTGAGACCAGAAGAAATAAACCACAATTTATCTCCTCCAAACCTCACTCCCCAGTTCAGAGCATGAAGCAGATAACCTCAATGTGAAATTTGCCTATGGATGTTTATCTACAGCCTATAAGTAATATGAATTTATTCTGGTAATATACAGACCATTTTGCAGATAATGTCAAGAGAAACATTTTATTACTGATTTCTAGTAAATTACACATGATTGTGTTTTAATGGGTTTTCCTTCCAAGCCTCAGTCTCACAACAAGAAGTTATACAGATTTTTATTATGATCTTGAATACTGACTTTTAATTATGCAGTGGTTAACAAAACAAACAAGGCTGGCATTTCCATCAAGGAATCACTAAGGATAGAGGGTATATTTTCACATCCTCCTACCTTTCCTTCCCATTACTACTTTCTTTAACATCACCCCTGCCAGGCATGAAAATGTAACAATCTTGAGTTACTTTAAGGAGACTCTGGAGCAGTTTTTAATTATGTTTATCACAAAGGATACATGGCTTACTGTAATGATTGGTAAAGGGTGCCTAACAACCATATTCAAGAGTCAGAAAGATTTTTCAGTGGGGCACAGAAGCAATTATTTTTGTCTCAGTGGAAAGCAGACTGGAAAAAATACCTTAAAATTGAGAAAGAAGGTAGACAATCAAATGAACTTCCTGGCTACAGGATTTCAGAGGAAACAGGTCATTAAAAAACTCCACTCTTTCTGATACATTTCAGTTCTTAAGATGATCTTACAGAGGATAGCATCTGACAGCAATGGCCCAAGAGTTCTGCAAATCTGAAGTCAGCATCCAGAAATGGTGACCCTGTAACACTGCTCCCTTTCTAAGACTCATCCTTTGAGATAAGAAGAGGTTGTGAGGAACTTCTATTGTACCTGTATATTTTTAAATTTTGTTTCTAAGTATGAGGAGGGTTGGAGGCTTTCAGATTTCTTTCCTGGCCATTCAGACAAGAAAATAGGTCAAGAACTCAATAAGAACAAGGAGATCAGTGGTGTATTTCTGTATGGCAGTTAGCATTCTTTTAATTCTTTCTCCCAAGAATATCTTAAAGTATATTCTGTGAGGAAGTATTAGTAGTAAATACAAATTCAGGGGATTGAGGTTTTAACGGATGTTGGTTGCTGAACAAAACTTGGTAGGAGATAAGAATGAGTAGATAATAAAATTGTGACAACTACATAGCTGGGATCAAATCAAGTTGATGTATTTTATTCGGAATCCCCCAAAAATTGGAGTAGGAAAGCACCTCAGAAATGAAATCTAATGTATTTTTAAAATTTCACAGGGAAATATTTATTTATTTATTTACTTATTTATTTTAGCTATCTGAATAATAGTGTCAGAACTGGGAATTTAACTTGGTACTATGGAGTTTCCATTACATTATTTTCTTCTGAGATGTCAATTCTCTTCAACTTGTCTTATGAAAAATCTAGAGGTATTTTTTGTTTGTTTCCTTCTTATTCCTACTTGCAACAACAACCATCAACACCAAAAACAAGATATTTAACCTGGGAAAAATAGAAACTGCTCTAATGCCTTATACCATATTAAAATTCTTTCATTATTTCTGGGGCCATCATGACAACTTTGAGCACTGATAAGATAGTTTTAATTACTTTAAAATATCATTACTACAGTAAATGAAAACTTTGTCACCATTATAAAACAATACCTTTACTGACCATAGCCAAACAACAGGAAAATACCAACTGCTTGAGTCAATGGGTTTCTTTATATTTTATCAATAGACTGTTCTTCAATTTGTTAATGGAAATGAAATGAAATCCTCACAATATTGAGGGAAATTGATGAGTCCATGGTACTTTTGAATGAAGAATGTGTACAGTTTGGGATCAAAGATAAAACAAGCATTTTTCTGACACAGAAGAACTTTAAGGTTGTCTTATCGCTTTTGGAGAAAAAGCACCTGCTCTGTAGAATTTCAGCCACTCTGGCCAATTATCAGGAATTACTTCTCTCCTGGTGTTGGAATCAACTCTTTTTTTTCTTTTTAAAATTTTTTTGTTGTTGTTCAAGTATAGTTGTCTTCATTTTGACCCACCACACCTCCCGGCCCCACCCATCCCCACCTCCCATCCTTGAACCAACCCATTTTGGCTTTGTCTGCATGTGCTTTATACATGGTACTTGATGGCCCTTCCCCTATTATCCCTCTCCCCCTCCACTCTGGTATGGAATCAACTCTTGAGGAAAGAAAGAACACAAGCAAACTGCACCTGAGAAAACTTTTACTTCAGAGTCTCAGAGCCATGTGTTTTTAAACAAAATATAGAAAATGTACCTTCGACTTTAGGTATAAAGGACTTTGTTGGCTATAAAATTTTATTTTACTGCTTTCCTCATTGGCTAAACATGTTTAACATCAGTAAAGTGTTAAAATATTCAAGATGACAGAACCTGAATCCTAATTTCAGAACTATAGCAATGGGAATGTGTGGCAAGGGGCAGATATAGAATGTGTAGGCTGTCTATGTACAAAGGCCATCATTTCAGTATGTACTTAATTAAAAGGATGCAGAGAGTAGAGTGTCCTTAATTGACCATTCCTGTTACTTTCTGCACAGACATCTGTTGAACTGAGTGTCACAGCTCTAAGCCAGAATCTCCTTTTTCCAGTGAGTCCCATGCAGGCACTTTCATCTGAAACACACAGTCAAGATGCTGGAGAATTTTCCTGAGGCCCAAACTGTTGTTTTCATAAGTTGGTGGAAGCTCAGAAAAATACACACTGTTTTAAATTTCCCTGAATGTTTAGGGAGGCAAGCATTTATATTTTGAAGTAGAAAACCTCTTATGTACTGTTTAAAGAAATCCTTTGTTAAGGAAATAAGTCTTTCTGTGAAGAATTATAGTTTTCAGGGGAGCTATCCCTAATAATCAGACTCAAGATTGATTTGGACATTGCAAAATTGTATTATATCCTTTCAAGATAGGAATTACTAAATAAGACAAGAAAAATCTTGAAAATGAGAAGACTGTGGTGTTTTCTACTTCATCACTTGCAAATAGGAGAATTAGAAAATTTTGGCTCTTCTGTTCAACTTAAAAACATGATTAGAATGATTGCCAAAGCCCACTGTCTTTGTTGTTTTCGTAGTATTGCTGTTACATTTGAACTTGATTTGCCAAGTTCCACCTTTTTGGTATGTACACTTCATTTATTGTTTTTTTTGTTGTTGTTGTTGAGATGTTTTGTTCCTGTGTGTATGTGTGTATGTGTAGGGGTCTTCTCATTATTGTATCCTTAGTTTCTAACACAGGGGCTGGCACAAACTAGGCTTTCAATCAACATATCTTAAAGAAGACATTTTGAAACACTTACTTTTGTTCTCTGTTTATAAAAGTTATATTTACTTGTTATAGAAGAAATACAAAGGGTAATAGAAAAATAGAGAAGACATTTACATTCATTCATAATCTTACCATCCAATAATATTAATATTAAACTGGTATTAATATTTTAGTATGATGCCAATTATCTAATTTGTATATGTATACATGTACATACACAAGCATATCCACAAACACAGAGACACACACATATATCAATACATCTATACTAGACACTCACAATTGGTATTAAATTAAATATTAAGTTACACATTATCTTTTCAATTAATTTTAATGAGTTGGGAAATATTGTATCCAATGGAATACTCTTTATAGAATTCACAGTGCCTACTCACTAGAAACCTCTCAAACTGTGGACTTGCAAGCTAGGGTTGAGGAACCTGTCCTATGTTTTCCTTACTGGCTAGTAGTAGCATTTATTGGGTAGTAACTAAGTTCAAGAAACTCTGCTAAGCACTTGAATCATAATATTCTCTTTAATCTTCACAATAACTTTTTGAAGTCAGTGCTATTAAGATCTGTTTTTTAAAGACCCAAAGATCATAAATAATTTTCCCAAGCTCATCCAATAGTTGATAGCAGAGCTGGGTTTTCAACCCAGGCCTGAAAATCCAGACCCCAAGCTCTCAATCCCTGGGCTTAGAACTACCTTGACCATCCCCATTCCTATGTTACATGTTACACATCTGACACACCTTTGAGCCCACTACCTTTTGACTAGTCAAGTTGGTCCTATTGATTCAGTTTCTGAAGCATCCCATATTTCCAATCTCCCATCAATGCCTTAACTCACTGGTTCTCAATCAGGTACAGTTTGCCCTCCAGGGGGACACTTGCAATGTCTGGAGACATTTTCCTTTGTTGTACCTTGAAGTGGGATACTACTGGCATGCTTTGGGTAGAGGCCAAGGATGTTGCTAAACATCTTACAATACTCACAACAGGCTCCCACAACAAAGAATTATCCAGCTCAAAATGTTAATAGTGCCAAGGTTGAGAAACCATGTCTTAGCTTATTTTCTCAGTCAATCTTGTCTAAACATAAACACTCTCCTAATTAGTTTTTCTATCTTAAATTTCATCTTCATCCACACTGCTATGATGGTTACTTCTTTAAAAAGATAAAATCATGCCACTCTCTTGCTCTATTGAGAACTGCCCAAGTCCAATACAGATTCTAATAGTTCTAGACTTTATGACTTTAGGCAAGGAATTTAACCTCTCTGAACCTCATGCCCGCTGACACAAGATAAGTATTTAATAAATGTTATCCATCATTAAAAAGTAACTTTTTAAAGATTTTATTTATTTATTTTTAGAGAGGGAAGGGAGGGAGAAAGAGAGAGAGAGAAACATCAATGTGCGGTTGCTGGGGGCCATGGCCTGCAACCCAGGCATGTGCCCTGACTGGGAATCAAAGCTGCGATGCTTTGGTTTGAAGACCGCACTCAATCCACTAAGCTACACTAGCCAGGGCAGAAAAAGTAACTTTTAAAGGTATTCTACTGCCTGTGGGAGAAGGCCCAAACTTCTCAGTGTGATATTCCGGACCTTTCACAATGTAGTCCCACTCAGCAGCCTCTTCTCTGGGCTGCTGTGCAGCCTCTAGAATCATGGAGACTTGTATGTCTGTGTCTGTGCTCATGCTTTGCTGAAGCTCATGCTTTGTTAGGAAGTCCATCTCCATCTTCTCCACTTGGAAATGTCTTTCTTTCCTAGGACACAGGTAAAATGTCACCTTTTCTGTTTAGCGTGCTCTAATAACTAGTGAGATTTACTCATTCCTTCCCCAACATTGTAACAGTATTTTTGTTATTCCATCTTTCAGTCTACTCATCCATCCATCCATCTTTTCATTTATGCATTTTTATCTATAATCTATCTATCTATCATCTATCCAGCTATCATCTTCTATCTATCATCTATCCATCCAGCCATCTAGCCATTCATTGACTGTAATACATAGTAATTAAGATCACAGCTCTGGAAACAGATTTCTTTAGTTCAAAATCAGGTTCTGAAGTCAAACTAATGTAACCTTGAACAAGTTACTCGTTTTATGAAAACTTAATTTCCTTGTCTCTAAAAATAGGTAAAATAATATTATATAATTGATAAAGCTATTGTGAGGATCAAAAGTGTATAAATCATTTATCATATTGCCTTGATGTATAAGCCCTAAATAATTAGCTCTCACCCAAATTATATTTGTGAGAACTTACTTTGTGGCAGGCCATCTTCACATTGTGCCTTGCATCATAACAGGTCATACACATGTCCAAATCTCTCATTAGATAAGGATCTTGTTGAGGGAGGGTAATTTTCATTTTAATATCTTCTTCACACCAACACTTGAAATATAGGTGACAATAATTCCATTTTTTATCAACATCTGGCCTGTGTTTCATAAAGTTACATTGGCCAATATTTCTCTCTTTAGATGCTGTGAAGGCATCTACTGGTGTGAGAAGTATGGCCGATGGAAGGAGTCTGCTATTCTCCTGCAGTGGTAGACTCCCCTCTATTCCCAACCCACCTTCTAGGCTGTCTCTCTGGGCATGATGCAATAAAAAGAAATTGCCTCATGACTGTAATAATGGCCTTCAGCCTTCTCGATTACCTTGGAACTGGAGAGATGATGTGAATGACATATTCCTATAGAAGGAACTCAGTGACTGCTTCATTTTACATGTGGATTTTGAATGTTTTGTATTTTGTTAAAATCCAGGTTACATTCTTCTCACTAAGCAAGTGGTCTAATCTGATTAATGTAATACATTCTCCTCTGTTACCCAACATTGCTGAAGGCAAGGTATTACTTAGGGAACCACCCCCTCCCCACAATATATATACACATAAATGCAAAATAAATAGAGCCATACAATCATTACTGAGCTAAAGTAGCACTTAGAAATGTGTTTTCATTGTGAAAAATGGCCAAATAAAAGTTACTGTTTGTAGCCCTGTAATGTAAGTCAGATAAATTGGTGCCCAGAAGTCTGACATTTCAAAAGCCTGAGAATGTGTTGCATTTTCCTGATATGCCATTTTTGTAATTCTCCTAGCTATTTTCTTTTAGCATGAAGCAATTCTTTTGTGTCCAGGCAGTTCAATTAGAGCATTGTGACAGTGGTCAGAATGACTTCAACAGAATTGCCCCTGAGCAATAGCCATGATTTTGGAGAGGAACGTGTTCTGCTCCTACCTCCCCGGTGTGGGCAATGGTGTTAACTAACCTGGAAAAAGTGTACACCATCTGTACCTTCTCAACTCAGTTAATGTACCCAGGGAATTAGAAATGTGCCCTCTTGCCCTGGCTGGTGTAGCTCAGTGGATTGAGTGTGGGCCTGCAAACCAAAAGGTTACTGGTCTGATTCCCAGTCCGGGCACATTCCTGGGTTGTGGGCCATGTCCCCAGTTGGAGACAGGTGAGTGGGAACCACACATTGATGTTTCTCTTCCTCTCTTTCTCCTTCCCTTCCCCTCTCTATAAATGAATGAATGAATGAATGAATGAATGAATAAATAAATAAATATCTTTTGAAAAAAGAAATGTACTCTCTTCCCTCAGATTGTTCTTTGGATCAGCTCAGTGTCCCATGATCTCTTTAACCAACAACAGCATCCTCCTGGGCCTCTCCATGCACATGCACTGGGATCTGGCTCTATCTCTCATGAGTTTTTTAGAACATATGCATATATCCTTCTCTCCTTAAGCATGGGCTGGCCTTACAACTTACTTCTAGTGAACAGAATGTAGCAGAAGGGGCAGCATGAGACATTTGAGAGTAGGTTGAAGGTCAGAAAACTTTTTCTGAAAAGTTTCAGATAGGAAATATTTTGGCTTTTCAGGTTATATCTATACAGCCTGTGTTGAAACTACACAGCTCTAACATTGCAGTGTGTAACAGAAATGGATTGGCTGTGTTCTGATGAAACTTTATAAAATTAAGTGGAGGGTCAGATTTGACCCAAAGTTCACAGTTTGACAAATGATGAGTTAGGGCATAAAAATGACATGTCTTCTGCTGGGCTCTTTCTCTGTTTCTTTCACTTTTTAAATGGACTTGATTTTTTTAGGAAGTTTTAGGTTCACAGAAGAATTAAGCAGAAGGTATACATATTTTTCATATGCACCTGACCACACACACTTATAACTTCCCTCGTCAACATCCTCACCAGAGTCATATATTTGTTACAATTAATAAACTTATAATGACATGTCATTGTCATTTAACATCCATAGTTTACATTAGGTTCATTCTCAGTGTTGTGCATTCTAGGGATTTAGATGAATGTAATGACAAATATCCACCATTCTAGTGTTACCATTATAGGTTCACTGCCCTACACATCTTCTGTGCTCTGCTTAATCTTCCCTTCCTCTTCCTAACTCCTGGCAACCACTTATCCCTCCCTCCCTCCCTCCCTCCCTCCCTCCATTCCTTCCTTCCTTCCTTCCTTTCCTTCTTTCCTTCTTTCTTTTTCCTCCCTTCCCCTCCCCTCCGCTCTCCTCTTCTCTCTCCCTCTCTCTCTCATTTTGCCTCTTCCACAATGTAATATAGTTGGAATCATTCAGTATGGAAGCTTCTCAGA
This sequence comes from Phyllostomus discolor, assembly GCF_004126475.2. NCBI lineage: Eukaryota > Metazoa > Chordata > Mammalia > Chiroptera > Phyllostomidae > Phyllostomus > Phyllostomus discolor. The sequence goes on from NC_040909.2 coordinate 61,125,125, forward strand.
TTGGCTTTTCCACTTAATAATATGCATTTAAGCTTCCTCCATGTATTTTAATGCCTTGATAGATTAGATTATTTTAATCACTGAATAATAATTCATTGTTTAGGTGTATAACACTTTATTCATTCACTTGCTGAATGACAGTTTTGGGAATGATGAATAAAGCTGCTGTAAAGATCTGTGTACAGGTTTTTATGCAGCCCTAGTTTTCCAACTCCTTAGGTAAATAGTGAAGAGTGCCATTGTTGGACCATGTACATTTTTTTAAGAACTGCCAAACTGTCTTCCAAAGTGGCTATACTATTTTGCACTCCCACCAACAATGAATAGGAGTTCCAGTTGTTCTACATTTCCTCCAGCATTTTGTGTTGCCAGTGCTCCAGATTTGGGCCATTCTAATAGGTGTATAGCGGTGATACTGAACCCAAGTTCAGCTGCCTGCTGCTCAAAAGCCAATAATCGAGAGACAAGGGTTGGTGAAAGGAATGCAGGTTTTTTCAAGAGACAGCAGCCTGCAAAGATGGTGGACTAATGTTACAAAGACCATTTTAACAACTGGACACAGGCAGGAGTTTTTATAAGGAGTAAGGAGAAAGGGAAAACAAAAAAGAACAAATGAATTAGAAAGAGGAGGTTTGAGAGTTCTCTGTTGAAGAAACTACATGCAAGTCAGAGTAGTCTGTTCAAATAACTGGTGAAACAATGGTCCAGTTTGCATCACTCTGATTTTATGGTTGAAGGTCAGCAAATCTTCCAGAGCTGGAATGTCTGGAGGCTGGAATCTATTTCTTTTGAAGTCAGTTCCTAGAATTCTTAAGCAAACAGACAGTTCATCTCCAGTCACAGGTTGTCATTTACAGAAACAATGTTAAAAGAATGGTGGGGTGGGTTACAGTGGTATCTCATTGCTGTGGTAATTTGAATTTCCCTGATAACATACAATGTGGATCATTTTTTCACATGCCTCTGTTTTTGGCCATGTGTACATTTTTGTTGGTATTGCATTCTCTCTACAAGCTACCAAGTCTATTCACCTTAAAGCCGCCATCTGGAGAGGCCACAAGTAAAGACTACATAGAAACATGTGGAGATGCCCAAGGAGCCCCAGCTATTCATTTCTTCCCTCACATGCATGTGAGGAGGACATCTTCAAGCTGAGTCCAGCATAGCCACCATTTATCTGACCGTAGCCATTCTATGACACACCTATTGAGAACATCTTAGCTGAGTAGGAAGTCAAACTCCAGAATTGAGAGATGATAGGATAGACATATGACCTAGTCCTTAATTATCACTATATTTTAACACCCTGCCCACACTGCTTTGTGTATGATGGACACGTGTCTCAGTTTGAACCAATGAGACTCAATTCCTTGATCTTCACAGTAAGAAAGAGTGGAAGATCTCTCTTTTTGCTGTATTTCTACCAGGATGTCATGTAAGCCTAGGGATGATGCTGGACATTTTGATACCATATGCAGAAAGCCTACCCAAGACACAGATCAATGAAGAGGAAAGCAGGGCAGACAAGGAGGACAGAAGGAGAGAAAGAGAGAGAAAAGAGAGTTCACTTCTGGCATCAATTGTGTCCCAGTATGGGGCTATTCCTCAGAATTAACTCTGCATATTTTAGTTATAAAAGCAAATTGTTGTATTATATATATATATATATATATATATATATATATTTATAGATCATAAGTGCACAGGTTGATGGATATTTAATAAACCAAACCATGTAGTCAGAACCCAGGTCAAGAAATCAAAGTTTAAAAAACTTTCCAAACACAATGCCTCTTACCTCCTTTAACTTTTTTTTTTTATAAAGGTAGTCACTATCTGGAAATTTAACAGCATATATTAGTGTTTCTTTTAGTGCTTTTTACAGAAGTAATATAATATAATAAATATAATATAATATAATATAATATAATATAATATAATATAATATAATATAATCTCTTTTCACCTGACTTCTTTCACCCAACATTCTGCTTATGAGATTTCTCCATGCTGTCATATGTAGATTTAGATAATTCATTTGTGCTCCTATAATGATTTTTGATTGTGCAGTTATTAACATAGTTTTTTATTCAGTCTGTGGTTGGTGGACATTTCCAGTTTTTCCTATCATGAACATTTTCCACATGTCTTTTGGTAAATATATGCACACATTTCTACTTGGCATGTACCTCACAGTGAAACTCCTGGGTCATAGGAAATGTATATGTCAGGTTTTGCTACATAGTGACAGTTTTCCGAAGTGGATATTTTTCTGGAAATGTGTGAAAGTTCCTGTTAGTTAGTCCACTTTGTCATCAGCACTGAGTATTTTTTGTTTTATTAATTTTAGTGATTTCTGGTAGGGATAGTGTAATATTACACTGTGGTTTAGATTTACCCTTCCTAGATGACTTATGGAGTTGAACATCTTTTATTTATGTTTATTCACCATTTTGATACCCTTTCTGATGAAGTGGCCAAGTCTTTTGCCCATTTACCAATGAGTTGCCTCTCGTTGACTCCTTGATTTGTAAGAGTGCTTTGTATATTCCAAATGTATATCCTTTTTGAGGAAATGTAGGTATAGTTAATATATTTTAAAATCTGTGTTTGAAATGGGACTTTGTCACTTACAACTGTGACTTTTTTGAAAAGTTGCTTGGCTGAAACCCTAAGCTTGGACACCAGGGCAGCAGTTCACTTGCTTTTCCAGGAAGGGGAAAGAACAAACAGACATCATAGTTTGCCCAAATGACAACTAAGAATTCTTCTGACTCCCCCAAGTGGGTCTTTGCTATTAACTACAACTTCATCAGGCATGAACAGAGTGGCAGATAGTGTTCCCTTCTCTGATAAAGCAGGGGGGTTGAGGAGGAAAAGATATGTAATTCAAAATGGACTGCAGGGGTGAATTCTCTGTGTTTCCTACCTTCTCTATTTGTTGTTTCAAGTAGGTTGACCTAGATGCACAGCATTGTCACTATGAGTCTCTGATGTGACTCAGGTTGGTTCTTGATCTTTCAGAAGCCAGTGTGAAGAAACCAATGCACCACTGATTCCAATTGTGAAAAAGTAGGCAGCAGGACCTCTAGGTTGTCAGATTTTTCAGGAAATTGCCTAATCCTCTGAAACTCTCCTATTTTTCCTTTCTTCCATGGCATTAGCAGCAAGACATAAATCAAACACAACACTTATAATCAGTGGGGAAAATGTCTTTCTCACTCTCTTCTGAAATCTACCTTATCTCCAAATAAGAAATGTAAATGTGGATTTTTAAATTTTGCTATCACTGCACAGCTTTGACATAAATTCACCCTTGGAGCTATTAGGGGACTCCATGATCAATTTTAAAAAGCAGGTGGCTAAGAGACTAGAAAGAAATAGAAATTGACAAATTGACTAAAATGGAAAATCTAAAATAAACAATACACCAATAAGTAAGACCACATCTATCTCAGGATTATTAACATATTTGACTCTTTAAAGTCAAATATAATAAAAGGTTAAGAGGTCAGATAATGCACAGGAAATATTGTATTAACTACTTGCTGACTTGAATTAGATTTTATGCCAATGATAAAAAACAAATTGAAGTTAAACTTCAACTTGCTGTGAGAGCAATGACTTTTAATACATCAAGCATGAAAACCTACTTCAGTTCTCCTCAACATGTTGCTATTAAGTCTTAAGATCAAATAGAGTGAATTTTCACATGGGTTTGACTGGTACCTTGGAGGAATTGAGGCTCAAAAGATTTACAGAGAAATAGTCATTCTTCCTTACTCTTCCTTCCCAACAAAGGGATGAGCAAGCAATTATATTAGACTGATACATCCTAAAGAGATCAATCTTGCTCATGTGGTTATACTGATACTGCCTTTAGTGTATCAGGCATGGCCAAGTACCTTGTCTTTACTTTGTGAAAGGAAATAGATGATTATATTGCAAAATCTGTTGACTTTGATATTTGCTCATAGCCAGACAGTTGATGGCCCTGCCTCTTAGGACAATAGTTAACTGCTTTACACCAATAATTTGATAGGAGGACATTTTGAGATGCTACACTTTCTTGTCATCCCTTGCTCTATCAAAGCTATTTTTCCATATTCATTATGACCTGGTAAGTCAGGGTATTTAGCTACACTTGGTTTAATTAAAGTTTCTCAAGAAAAAAAAACAAGAGGACACATCAGCTTAAAATACTTCTTGTGGACAAATTCTCACCTTTAACAGGAACCTAGACAGCAAAACAAACAAACAAGCAAAATATAACCAAAGACACTGAAATAGAGAACAGGCTGACAGTGTCCAGAGGGGAGAGGGGAGGGAATTTCAGGGGAAAGGGGGAAGGGTTTACAGGAACATGTATAAAGAGCACATGGACAAAAACTAGGGGCAGGTGGAAATGGGAGGGAGGTGGGAAGGGCTAGGTGGGTGGGCTGGGATGGGAGTAAAAGATAGAAAATTGTATTTGAACAACAATTAAAATAAAATAAAAAGAAAAATGTTAACTAAAACTTAAGCATCCACAATAGATGCTCATTATGAATTCATTATAATATAACTTGAAAGCAATTGTCACATCTAAATTTGGTTAACAGTTTTTAACAACCTGGTATCATTAAAATTTATAATTAAGGGGATGATTTAAGATAGGATGGTCGATATTTGGGGAGGGATGGAATGATAAAAAATTGAAATGGAAAAGTAGCAACAAAAGAGTCAGAGTTTAATGATACCTACCAAAATGACATTAACAATTACACCTATACATTGATGAACATTGACTTATGTCAGTTTTACCTGCAGCCTTTCCCTGTGGCGTTTGATTGAGCATATACCCATTATAGAAAGAGGGACATTAGACAATTTGACTAAATTCTTTTTAACATCAGGGCTAGGCATAGAATTGTACTCAAACTTCTTATCTATTTAAATACCCAATGAAAACATATTGAAATGAAAACAAAACCTCTAAAGAACTATAATAAACTTTGGGGAAAAATATTATTTGTTTCACTTTTAGTTGTTAGTGTCATTTAGAGCTACTTTCAAAAAAATCCTCACCCTAGGTTACTCTTATTGATTTTATAGAGAAAGGAAGGGGGGGTGGGGTAGAGAAAAAAAGAGAGTGACCCATTGATATGAGAGAGGCATGTACTGGTTGCCTCCCTTGGATTGAACCTGCAACCTAGGTATGTGCCTTGACTAGGGATTTAATCCTCAGCATTTTGGTGCATGGATGACACTCCAACTGTCAGGGCCACCACCCAGGACAGAGGTACTGTTTTTTTTTATTTCACTGAATAAATTTGACATGTAACATTGTATAAGTTTAATATGTACATGTATAATGTGTTATATTTACACACTGTAATATGATTGCTGATGAAGCAATATTTATTACATGACATAATTATGGTACAATGTTATATCTATATTTATTATACTGTGTATTAGATCTCTATGGCTTATTCGTTACAGTTTGTACCCTTAAACACTATCACTGTTATCCTCCCCCACCTCCATCCCCTGGTGACCGCCATTTTACTCTCTCTTTTTTTTTAACTTGAGCTTTTTTAGATTCTACATATAGTGATATCATATAGTACTTGTCATTCTCTGACTTATCCCATAAACATATTTTTTTTGTTTTTACTCTATACATTGTGCTAGCAACTCCATTTGAAATACACAACAACTTTATGATGCAGGAATTATTACTTATTTTCTAGGTAATTTGCCGAAGTTACATGTAGTGACCATTGAAGGAAACACTGTAACTCTTTGGTGAACAAATACATAAACTAACAACCATAAAACGCTATAGAACCTAGTGCCAGGATCTTGGTTTCTAATACTATTGTCCACAAAAGGACAAAGGTTTCTTAGAAGAATCTAGAACTGGGGTAAGAAGTAAACAAGATGAGCCTGGAGCATCTTGAGAGCAAGGAAGTAAAGAAGTACCTTGAAAAAGGGGGGAAAATAAACCCCCTACAACAATAGGTATATGTCCAAAGGGACACAGAAGTCAAAAGAAAGAACTTCCAATGGCCAAAACTGGAATAATTTGAGCAAAAACATAAAATAATACTAGATTACAACACAGAGGGCAAAATAACTATCTAGGGATCCATACTGATATGTAAATGGTTGAATAAACAAACAAACAAACAAATAAAAAGTTGGAGAGAATAGACTATTTCCTGTTCAGAAAACCCCAAATAATTTCTATAGATACCCTGCCCTCAAAGACATAAAGCATAACTCTCCACTGCTTAAGTGTGGGCTGTGCACAGTGACTTCATTCCAAAAAGGAAGGTATAGAGAGGGGAAAGTAACTTTACAGTAGGGAAATCTGTATAGAGAGGGGAAAGTAGCTTTACAGTAGGGAAATCTGATGAGTAGTACTTCAGCCAGCTGACCAAAGTTAACATTATAAATAATAAGTCTTGTTGGTGGCATGTATCCTTGATGTGATGTGATCAGATTGACTCCTTAACTCGGTGGTCTTCCTTCTTCCTAAACCAATAGTCCCAGTATAATCATGAGAAGTATGTCAGAAAAAGCCCAGTGAAGGAGCATTCTACAAATATGACCAGTACTCCATGAAATGAGCAAGGTCATTATAAATTTGGCTGAGAAATTGTCCTAGCCATGAGAAGCCTAAGAAGATGTTACAACTACATGTGATATAGTGATAAACATACCATATTGATACATGATGTTATCAATAGGGAAAAATATGAGATATATGGGGATGCTGTGTTATCTTTGTAACTTTTATGTATATCTAAATATGTTCTATAATACAAACTTTATTATAAAAGCCCTATAAGCTTAAAACAAAAAGTGGGAAAAGCCAACAAAATGGAAATAAGCTTACTCATCAATTAATAAATTTATGTTATTAGTTAATTTGTTCATTAATTCATTCATCAATATCTTAATTATTCAACAAGTGTTTTTTTATGTCTATTTTGTGACAGCACAGCTCTAGGTCAGAAAGATTCTTTAGCTCTATAGTTAGCATCTTCTCTATTGAGTGACTGGCACACCCTGAGGAAAAAAATTGTATGCCGTATGTGTAGTTCAGCATTCTAGGACAGTGCAGTAGACAGATGCAATTTGGTAGAAATCATTAAAAAAGAATTGAAGGTAGAGATGGCTACTCAAAGCTTATTGTGGATGAAGAATTTAACACCATTGGATTGCTTATTAATTATACTGCATATACTCGTCTATTGAAATTGGCTTCAACTACTTTTTTTGACTGCATTATATTCAATACATTGTATTATTACTCAGAACTTACAATGACCATTACTGGTTGATTGTAAATTTATCATTTTCTGATAGTGGTAAATAATTAAGCCACTTTAGGAAGCTCACTTCTTTTGGTCTACAACATAATTGAACATAAGTTGTTCTCATTTCTTAAGTCCCATATTTTAAAAGAAATGACTGAATGATTCTCACAGTCATTTTGCCTTCCACTAGGAGTACAGTTTGATCATCAAACTCATTTTCCCACTGAAAAACATTGACCACATAAGTAAAGTTGTTGAAACATTTAGATACCCATTCACTTTGGAGTGACCACAACAATATTGATGATGGCTAACTAGAAAGATGCCCTTATTGTGATGATCTAATAGCCATCCTCCAAGCCTGATGAGGGAGCACATGACATAAATCTATGTTTTCTGAAAATATCATATTGTGTTCTTAAGGACTTCAGCATGGAAATGATCTCCAGTGTAAAACTTATGAGATATATGGATTTCTTTACAAGGAATATTGAATTATTTGCACTCTTGTAACTTTGAAAACCATCTTTCTTGGATGGCAGCAGAAAGCTTCAACATAGTTGCATAAATTATGGATGATACCCAGTACTCTTGTAAAAGTAGTTACAGGATGGATGCTTTGTTAAGAAAGACCCTTCAGCCTGTGGAGTTGTTCTATACATCTATCACACTGAAGATTTGCCTTTGGAAATACTTTAGCATTCTAGACATTTTTTTAGTAAATTAAACAGTACTCAAAGATTGATTTTCTTTTTTTCTGTTTTATTTTTTCTTTATATTCTGAGGATAATACAATGTATTTAACCTGGAAATGAAGTCATGGCTTTTAAACAATTGGCCCAAAAGAGATATTGATTTCTGAGAAAGGCTGTCTGTGAAGGGGTGGGAGACAAAACCAACATTGATTCTGGAGTACAGCTTTTTAATAGTTCAGATTTTTAGGTGCCTTAAAAGGAACATATCTACTGTCAGTAAAGAAATGGGGTAACACAGAGATCAGAGGACCCAAATCAACACTTTCCTTTTCAAAAAGGTAAAGACTTACCCCTGGCTTAATTCACATTATTTTCCATAGCTATTCTGATATTCTATTTACACAGTGCATATATTTTTAGCAAGAATGCTTACATTTTAGCAATTTTCTTTAGTGACAGATGAAATAAGTAAATAAATAAATAATTAGTTGTATTTTAGGTTGTATCATTTAAAAGTTAATGAAATAAAATCAGATTCTGAGTATTTTAAGCGAAGATCATTCAATTAAAAATGGGATTTTATATTGTCAATCACATTCACTTTTACTCTAGCAAAATGCATTTTTTATACCTTAAAATGTTTTTCTCATTAGTTATAAAGTGATAGAGTCTCCAAGGAAGGGGACCAAATGAATGTGTATAATTTTGGGTTATGTAGATTTAAAATAAATTTTTTCAAAAAAATAGTGCAGAAGATTAGCAGTACCATCTTTTATTATTTTGAAAGGAAATTATGAACTAAAATTGCACTTAGAAGCATACAGAGATGGGCACTAAATAATGAGATCAGAAAATTAAAAATATTTTATTTCTTTTCTCTGGAGTTAACTTGTGTGACTGAGGGTGTCTTCCCTCTGTTCATAACTTCAGCATCCTCATGTGTAATAATTTTTCATAGACTGTTTGCACATGATTAAAGTTTAGAATAATGCAGTTAAAAGGAAGCTGGCTATAATTGCAGGGTCACCCACATTAAGTCTAACTAAAGGTGAAAAATTTGTAAATTAAGTTAAGAAATATGAGAGATTTCAAAAAGGATAAAAATGAGTCATATAAAAATGTAATATAAGGAGTTCTGGTTTTAGTTCCAACATGTAAGTACTTGGCAGTCATTCATCAACAATGTCCATTTTTTACAACAGCAATAAAAGGCTGTAAAAACTGAAAATCAGTGACATTTCTTATACCCATCAGAGTATTGAAATCCCAAAGCAAACTACCATCTTGAAATTTGGAGAAACAGAGGAATACAGAGAATCAGAGTCAAGATCAACTTACCTGGAGAGAAACATCAATGTGTAGTTGCCACTCACGTGTCCGCTACTGGGGGTCTGACCGGCAATCCAGGCATGTGTCTAAATGGGAATCAAACTGGCAACTCTTAGGTTTGCAGGCTGGCACTCAATCCACTTCAGCCAGGGTATGAGGGCAGTCTTAAGAGGGCCTTCACAGTTCCATGGACTTTATCTTTAGGAAGCTCACTAGATTTTAATGGTGATGGTCCTAGGGAAAAATCCCTCATGTTTTGTTCAGGTGGAGGAGAAAAGTAACCCTTCTCAGATATGCCCAGGGCATTATTCATAACAAAGCCTTCTTCTTCAAGAGAAACAGCTTAACCAGAACCTTAACTGACCTGGATGAAAAGTGATGAGCCAACTCTGGCCCATTCTAGTCTTCCTTTATCACACAAGGGAAGAAGAAAAGCTAAGAGACACTTCTGAAAGTCACAACCCAAAGACTCAGACACACTAAAAGACTGAGTTATAACAATAAGATTGTTATTAACCCCATTTTACTACCACATCAACAGGCTATAGGACAATAACAGTAAATTACAACAGAAGAGCTGCAAGACACTTTATTTAAATCATTAAGAAAATCCAGGGTGGGGTGGGGTGGGGAGGAAACAAACCAGAATACAGAGGAAACCTAAGTCCCTGATATCTCTAACTACAGACTCTACATTACAAACAACCTAGTTCCTAGACATATTAACATAAAACCTTATGCTAAAAGCCCATTTACCTTAGTTTGTATTACCTGATATACCATGTTTGACTTTCAACAAAAGTATTACAAGGCATGTTTAAAAGAAAGTAAAGACATAGTCTAAGACAAAGCAAGCATCAGAACAAGATTCAGGTATGATACAGAATTGGGAATAAGAATGAGCATTTTAAATAATTATTATTAATTATGTTGAGGTCTAATAAAAAAATCAATGAATAAATAGTATACAATAACCAATGTGTAATTTGAGCAAAGATAAAACTTTAAGAAAGAATGAAAAGAAAATGACAGAAATCAAAAACTCTATAATAGGCATGAGAAATACACTTAAAAAACTCATCAGTAGTCTGGACACAGACAAGGAAAGAATCAGTGAACTTTAAGATATGTCAGTGAAAAATTTACACACTAAAATACAAAAATAAAAAAGAATGAAAAATAAGCCGAGAATATCCAAGAACTGTAGGTCAATTACAAAATGTATAACATAGACATAATTGGAATACCAGAAGGAGAAGCAAGAGAAAAAGAAGCAGAAGACATAAGTACTAGTTGCCAAGAATTTTCAAAATTAATGACAGATACCAAACCACAGATGTAGAAATATCAGAGAACATCAAGTAGTATGCATTTAAGCATATCATAATCAAAATGGAAAAAAAGCAATACAAAGGCACAATCTAGAAAGAAGATGGGGTTAAGGAGGAGGAAAAACCTCACTTATAAAAGAACAGGGCTAAAATATTCAACAGAATTTTTTTCAAATTTTTTTACTGTTTATGTACTGTTGTCTCCATTTCTCCCCAACACTTCCCCCCATCCAGTCATCCCCACTTCCCACCCTTGATTTTACCCCTCTTTGATTTTGTCCATGTGTCCTTTATACATATTCCTGACAACTCTCCCCACTTTTCTCTCCATATCACCTCCCACTGCCCCTCTTGTTATTGTCAGTTTGTTCTTAATTTCAATGTCTCTGGTTATATTTTGCTTGCTTGTTTGTTTTGTTGGTCAGATTCCACTTACAGGTGAGATCATATAGTATTTGTTTTTTACCACCTGGCTTATTTCTCTTAGCTTAATGCTCTCCAGTTCTATCCATGCTGTTGTATATGCCATGAGCTCCTTCTTTCTTTCTGCTGCATAGTGTTTCATCATGTAAATGTACCATAGTTTTTTGGTACACTCATTTACTGATGGGCACTTAGGCTGTTTCTAGCACTTGACTATTGTAAATTATGCAGCTATGAACATTGGGGTGCATAGGTAATTTTGGATTGGTGTTTCAGGATTCTTAGGGTGTAATCCCAGCAGTGGAATTGCCATGTGAAAAGGCAGTTCCATTTTTAGTTTTCTGAGGAAATTCATATTATTTTCCACCAGTCTGCATTCCCACAAACAGTGCATTACAGTTCCTTTTTCTTCAAATACTCTCCAACACTTGTTTGTTGATTTGTTTATGATGGTCATTCTGACCAACGTGAAGTGGTGTTTCATTGTGTTTTTAATTTTTATCTCTCCACATATCAGAATCCTTATCAGAACCATGCAAATGGAGAATAGAATAAAGAATTACAGTTTTTGGAAAGAGAAAAAACTAACCTACTCTTCTGTATCAATTAAAATTATCCTTTGAAAATGAAGGAGGAATACAGATTTTCTCAGACAAACACACATACACACACAAAGAAAGTCATTATCATCAGTAGGTCTACTCTGCTGGAAATGTTAAGAGAAGTTTCTCAGAAGTAAACTAATGATATAGATCAGAAATTTGGATCTACATAAAAACAGCACTGGAGAAAGAATGCATAAAAGGAAAATATGACATATTTGGAGGGTGCAGTGAGAGCAGTGCTCAGAGAAAAATTTATAGCATATAGTACACATACTAGCAAAGAAGAAATCAACCTTTTAAACTTATACCATAAGAAAGCAGAGAAAGAAGAGTGACTGAAGCTTAAAATAAGCAGATAAAGAGATATGAGAAAAATCAGGGTACAAGTCAATCAAATTGGAAAGAGGTAATAAGTAGAGGAGGCCAATGAAACCAAAAGCCATTTAAAAAAAATCAATAAAATTGATAAACCTATAGCCAGTGTAATGAAGAAAAAAGAGGAGAGGCACAAATTATTAATAACAGAATCAAAAGATGGCTCATTACTATTGATCTTATGTACATTAAATGGATAACAGGAAAATATTACAGACAAAATTACCTGACGGATTTGATAATTTAGAGAAAATATACTACTTCCTTGAAAGACACAAACCATCAAAACTCATGCAAAAATTAGATTATCTGAATAGATCTCTATTTATTAAAGAATTTATAAATAGTAACCTTTGAAAATAGAAAGCATTAGACCCAGATGATGTCACTAGTGAATTCTACCAAACATTTAAGGAAGAAATGCTACCAGTTCTCTACCATCTCTTCTAGAAAACAGAAGCACAATGCACACTTTCTAACTCATTTTATGAGGTAAGCATTATCCTAATATGAAAACCAGAGAAAGGTATTATAAAGAATGAAAACTAAGCTCACCAATGTATTTAGTGAGCTTAGATGCAAAAATTCTCAATGACATATTAAAAAATTGAATCCAACAATATATAGAAGAAATAATGATATGCCACAATCAGTGGGGATTTTCTCATGCATACAAGACTGGTTCAACATTCAAAATTCAAAATCATCAAGTTAACCAGCTAAAGGAAATTCATGTGATTTTTATTAATTAAATATTAATTAATGTAGAAAATTGTCAAAATTCATCATTAATTCATGATAAAAAAACTCTTAAAACAGAATGGAGAGGGACATCCTTCATTTGATGTAGAACATCTAAAAAAGGCTAGCACCATATTACTTGTGATAAATTGTATGTTTTCCTCTTATGATCAGAAACAAGGCAAGGATGTTCTATCTTGTCTCTCTGTCTACATCCTACTTGAATCCTACACCCTAGCCAGTATAATAAAGCAAGAAAAGGGAATAAAAGGTATACAGATTGGGAAGAAAGAACACTGTGTTTTTTTGGCAGATGACATGTAAATATATCTATTTAGAAAATCCTATAATATCAATAAAAAACCATCTGGAACTAACAAGTAATTACAGAAAGATTGTAGAATACCAATTAATATACAGAAATAATTGCCATCATATATACTATGAATGATAAATTTAAAATTGAAATTAAAATCATTATATGATTTATATATGTACCAAAAACAAAGAAAAAAAGAAATAGAACCTAATAAAATATATATGAGATTTGTACTATATGTAAAAAGCTATAAAACTAATAAAAACCAAGAAAGATCTAAATAAATGAAGAGATAGTCCACATTCATGGATAGGAAAACTCAATATTGTTGAGATATCAATTCTTTTATTTTATTTTATTTTATTTTATTTTATTTTATTTTATTTATTTATTTTTTAGAGAGGGAAGGGAGAGAGAGAGAGCGAGAGAGAGAGAGAGAGAGAGAGAGAAACATCAATGTGCGGCTGCTGGGGGTCATGGCCTGCAACCTAGGCATATGCCCTGACTGGGAATTGAACCTGCGACGCCTGGTTCACAGCCCACGCTCAGTCCACTGAGCTACGCCAGCCAAGGCAAGATATCAATTCTTCACAAATTTATCTGTACGTTCAATGTGATCTTAATCAATTCCAAGAAAGCTGTTTCATAGTTATTGGAAAACTGATTCTAAATTTACAGGGAAGTATTTACAGGGAAGTATAAAAGACATGGAGTAGATAACACAGTATGAAAACAAACAAATAACCAACACCTGAAGTAGTACTGTAAAACAACAATAATAAAGACAGTGTGATATAGGTAGAAGAATAAACAAATAGCTCAATGAAACAGAAGAAACATACTTTACACTTTTTACAAAAACTAACCAAAAATGAGTCATGATTCTAAATATAAAAAATTATAAAATTTCTAGAAGATAACCTATGAGAAAATCTGTGTGAACACAGGTTTGGCAATAAGGTTTTTAGATACAACATGGAAATCATAGTCTATGAAAGAAAAAAAATTGTTAACTTAGACATCATTGAGTTTAAAAAGTACCTGTTGGTAGAAGATATTTTTTAAGTTCCTGAAATGACAAGCCACAAACATTTTTCAGAACATGTACCTGATAAAACATGTATCAAAAAATATAAAATATATAAAGAACTCTATAAAAAATATAAAAAGAACTCTACACAAAGTAATCTGAATAGGAAACTCACCAAGTAAGACACAAAAATGGCAAATCAGCATATGAAAAGATATTCAACATCTTATGTCATGAGAGAATACTAAATTAAAACACAAATGTGTTGACACTGTATACCAAGTGCTGTTGAAAATGTGGAAAAGTAGGAAACCTCATTCACTGCTGGTAGAATGGGAAATGGTACAAGCACATTGGAAGACAGTTTGTCAGCTTACGATAAAGTTAAACAGAGTTTTATCATATATTGTATTATTTAGACTATAAGATGCACTGTACCCCCAAATTTGGGAGGGAAATGGGGGTGTTTCTTATAGTCCAAATGTAGCTTACCTGGTTTGTTCTGGGTGGGGGCGGCGGCGATGGATCAGGGTCACAGGTTATTAAATATTTTACCACATGTTTTGCTTCCTATTTTCCTCCTCTAAAACCTAGGCGTGTCTTACGGTCTGGTGCATCTTATAGTCCTAAAAATATGGATAATCTTCAGTTGTGTTCTTAGTCATTAATAAACTTGAAAATGTATGTCTACACAAAAACCTGCACACAAATGTTTACAGCAGGTTTATTCATACTAACCAAAAACTGAAAGAAGCCCAGATGTGTTTCAATAGATGAATGAATGAACCATATGGATGTAAACCCATACAATGGAATATTATTTGGCAATAAAAATAAGTGAGCCATGGCTGGTGTGGCTCAGTGGCCTGAGCACTGGCCTATGCACCAAAAGGTCACCAGTTTGATTTCCAGTCAGGGCACATTCCTGACTGGGTTCTGGGCCAGGAACCCAGTTGGAGGCATGAAAGAGGCAATGGATCAATGTATCTCTCACACATTGATGTTTCTCTCCCTTCTTTCACCTCTCTAAAAGTAAATAAATAAAACCTTTGAACCAAATTTCTAAAAAGTCCTTGGGACTTCCAGCCGAGATGGAGGCATAGGTAGATACACTGTGCCTCCTTGCATAACCAAAAGGAAGACAACAACAAATTTAAATACAAAAAACAACCAGAACTGCCAGAAAATTGAGCTGTATGGAAGTCTGACAACCAAGGAGTTAAAGAAACATTCATCCAGACTGGTGCGCAGAGTCAAAAAAAAAAAAAATGGCTCAAATGAAAGAACAAACCAAAGCTCCAGAAAAACAGAACTAAGTGATGGAGCGATAGCCAACCTATCAGATACATAGTTCAAAACACTAGTAATTAGGAAGCTCACAGAAATGGTTGAGTATGGTTGCAAAATAGAGGAGAAAGTGAAGGCTATGAAAAGTGAAATAAAGGAAAATGTACAGGGAACTGACGGTGATAGGAAGGAAACCTGGATTCAAATTGACAGTTTGGAACAGAAGGAAGAAAGAAACATTCAACCAGAACAGCGTGAAAAAACAAAAATTCAAAAAAGTGAGGAGAGGCTTAGGAACTTCTGGGACAATGTTAAACATTCTAACACCTGAATCATAGGGGTGCCAGAATAAGTAAAGGAAAAGCAAAAGTTGAAAACTTATGTGAAAACATAATTACAGAGAACTTACCCAATCTGGCAAAGAAATAGACTTCCAGGAAGTCCAAGAAGCTCAGAGCGTCCCAAAGAAGTTAGACCCAAGTAAGCACACAGCAAGGCACATCATAATTACTTCACCCCAGATAAAAGATAATGAGACTCTTAAAAGCAGGAAGAGAAGAGAGCTACCTGCAAAAGAGTTACCATAAGACTATCAGCTGATTTCTCAGAAGAAACCTTACAGGCAAGAAGAGTCTGGAAAAAAGTATTCAAAGTCATGGAAGGTAAGAACCTACATCCAAGATTATTTTATCCAGCAAAGCTATCATTTAGAATGGAAGAGCCGATAAAGTGCTCCCCAGATAAGGTCAAGTTAAAGGTCAAGTTCATCATCACCAAGCCCTTGTTATATGAAATGTTAAAGGGACTTATTTAAGAAAAAGAAGATGAAAAGTATGAACAGTAAAATGACAACAAATTCACAACTATCAATAACAAAACCTAAAAATACAAAAAAACCACCAAACCACAAACTAAGCAAACAACTAGAACAGGAAAAGAACTGCAGAAATGGAGATCACATGGAGGTTATCAGTGGGGAGGGGGAGGGAAGATAACAGGGGAAAAGGTACAGGGAATAAGGAGCATAAATGGTAGGTACAAAATAGGGGGGGGTTAAGAATAGTATAAGAAATGTAGAAGCCAAAGAACTTATATCAATGACCTATGGACATGAACTAAGTGGGGTGGGAAATGTGGGTGGTAGGAGGGGTGGAGGGCAAAGAGGAATAAGTGGGTGAAAATGGGACATCTGCAATAGCATAATCAATAAAATATGTTTTAAAATTTTTGGATGGTTTAGAAGATGGTGGCAAAATAGGTCGAAGCTGTGTCCACTTCCCCCAGTGCAGAGGTAGAACACCTCACCACTCTTATGAGGAACAGAGTGAACAGCCAATGGTATCATAGCATACATGAAGGTTGGAGGCCAAAATTGTACAGTACATTGAAAAATCAAACGGTAAGGGGATTGCATTGAGACAATAAGGTCCCTGGGACCAGTTCCGGGAAGAGGGCAGCTGCAGCCCTAGGCCTGGTGCCTGCTGGGCCAGCAGCAGAATTCTTGGAAGAGAGATGGGTCAACAGCTCCCTCCCCTGCCAAACAGGCAGGATTGAGCAGCACCAGGATGGATCTGAATGCTTGAAGTCACTGGGGGGAATAGAGATGCTTGAAAGCACTTGGGGGCCATTGTGCAGGGGCACTGTGAACCTACTAAGACTGTGAACACTGGCTGGGTTATTACCAGAGAAATTGGGGAGTCAGGTGATGTCTGGAGAAAGGAGAAGAGTTAGGCCATGACAGACCCTGACCCGGATAGTCTCTGACCTGACTGAAGAGTTGGACTGTGTGAGAGGCCAGCCACTTGTTTGGAGCAGCAGGCTTGAACAGGAAGAGTTTTTAAAAAACAAACAAACAAAAAGGCTCTCTGTGGCTACTTAGGGAATTCTCTCATAGTGGCCTCCATTGCCTCCCCCAGCTGCACCACTGCAGCCTTGGCAGCAGGTCCACCTCTGCTGCCGGGATCCTGGCTGTGCCCCTATCCTCCCCCAAGTTGTAATGGCAGAGGCTGTGCCTGTGTGCACCCACATGCGCCATGCACTGGATCCCTCCACCGCCATGTGGATGTGCTCTCTTCCCCCACTGCTACAGCAGTGGAGGCCTGCACTCTACTACAGCACCAGGGGCACACATGCTCAACCCAGCTGCCCCTGCTGCAGCAGCAGAGGGGGCTGTGTGCAGATTCCCACTAACTCAGAGACAGACACCCGCATCTGCTGCTGCAGCCATAGCAGCACTCCTACCACTCCCTGTGGGGCCAGACTGGCTGGCTAAGAGGAAGGCCCATGTGCCCCTTTGCCCCTTTGCCCCCCATCCCCTGCAAAGGAGAGCAACAGGGCTCAAGGAGTCAGCAGTCCCCAGAAAGACTTAAGTCACAGGGGGAGCCAAACTACCCTGAAGAGACTTTGAGAGTCCCTAGCACCTAGGACAGCAAACAGAGAGATGGTGGTGTGTGAGTTGCCCATAACTGGTCCACCTCAAGGACAGCACAACTGGTGGACTGAAGGTGTAGGCTGGGGGAAGAATGGCACTGGGCACCCTACAGCAAACTGAGGAACTAGGCTGGATGCTGGGCAACTGTGAAGAGTGCAGCTCAGAACTGGCCCCCATCCACAAAATCACAGGAAGAGACAAAAGCAAAACCCAACCCCTCTCATACTTCTGCAGCCAGGAAGACCAGCAGAACTCACTAGGCCAGTTTAAAGCCAGCAGGAGGCTTTTTTTTCTTTCTTCCTTCTTTTTCTCTCTCTCTTTTTTTCTCTTTTCTCCCACAAGTGAGACAATAAAACCTAGAGCTGTGAAAGGACCAGAGTAAGACCCAAAGAGGGGTCATCCCAACAAATGAGAAACTGAGACAAATTTCACTTTGCTATTCCAGAGAACTTGCAAGTTATTGTCAATTTGTATTATTATTTTTATTATTTTAACTTCTTATACTTTATTAGTATTTTTTATTTCCCTTCTTTATGTTTAATTTCCTTTGTTTTGTCTGTTTAATTGCATTGCTTGAATGGTTTTCCTTGTTCTCTCTTTCATAGCATATTTTTAATGCTCCTTCTTTCACTTTACTCGTGTTCCAATAGCACACTACTATAGGCCGTGTACTTCCTATTCTTGCTATTCAGATCACATAGATTCTGTCATATAAGTATTGTTCCATTATTATTGTAAATAATTATTGTTCCATACAATTATAAATACTACACAGCACACCTCCCAAATCTTAGCTCATTTCAGTGTCTTCTGGATCTTTATTACTGTTGTGGTTAACTTGATTCTCTTGCACACTACACATATTTTCTATCTTTTACTCTCACTATATCTCATAATCTGACCTCCCACAAACTATCTGGATCCAACTCACAATTCTGCCCCCCGCTAAAAAGAGTCTTACCTTTTTTCCACCCTGTCTAGAAAGTGACTAGTTTGGTGAAATATCAGTTAATGCTATACTTATCCAAAGGATCGCCTATCTCTTTTTTATGGATTGGCACTTTAAGTCCCATAGAATACACTCCTGCTGTCTTTATCCATTTTCCCTTCCTCTCCACATATCACGTAAAAAAGTAGGTGGGAACTATGCACACCAGTATATCTGTTAGAAGAGAGAATCAATCAATAAAGGAACCACCAACAGATAATAATGGGAGAAGGTGAAGGAGTAAGTGAAAGGCACACTAACTTCCCCCCCAGGACCAGTCTAGAATTATAGCTAAACGGTGGAGAGATTACACAGAACAAACAGCTGAGCAATAGTAAGAGAAAAGCATCAAAGCCTCAGTCAGACAGAAGAAATAGCTTCAACATAACCTGTCTGCACCTGCACAACAGAATACAAGAGGTGGTGGGTGGAATGACCCTCAGTTAACCAGCTAGTGGGAAAGACCCACCAATGAAAGACCCAACAACAATCAAAACCCAAAGATAAACACAGAGATAACATAAATGACAGCTCAAGACCACTGAGCTCGGGAGAGCAAGAAGACGACACCACTGAAACTCACAGGTATTCTACCATAGAAGTTCACACCATAAACCCAAGGAGTCAGAACAGATCAATGTAAGAATCTGAGGCTAACGAGAAGAGTCTCACAAACAATGGGAAGACAAAGAAACAATCCCCAAATGAAAAGAAAGGAGGAAGCCTCCGAAAGAATGCTAAATGAAATAGAGGAAAGTCAACCATCAGATGTTGAGTTCAAAGCAATGGTTATCAGGAAGCTAAATGAGCTCACAGAGAATTATCAGGAACTTCTGGGGAACTACAATCAACTCACTGCAAAGTATATCAACATGAGAAAGGAAATAGAAACTATCAACAGGGCCAAGAGGAAATGAAGAATACAATTTCTGAACTGAAGAACACACTAGAAGGAATCAAAAGCAGGCTAGATGAAGTAGAGAATTGAATCAGTGAGCTGGAGTACAAAGTAGAAAAAAACACTCAGAGAGAGCAATAAAAGAAAAAGAGGCTCAGAAAGAATGAAAAGGGATTAAGGGAAAAACAGGACAACATGAAATGTAATAATATCTGTATAATAGGGATACCAGAAGGAGAAGAAGAAGGGTAAGTGTTAGAAAACCTGTTTGAAATAGTAATGATGGAAAATTTCCCTAATTTGGTCAAAGAAACCACACAAGTCTAGAAAGCAGAGAGGGTCCAAAACAAGAGGAACCCAAAGAGGCTCACTACAAGACACACCATAACTAAAATGGCAAAATTCCAAGATAAACAGAGAATCTTAAAGGCAAAAAGGGAGAAACAGAAAGTAACACACAAGGGAGCCCTGATAAGACTAGCAGCCAACTTCTCAATGAAAATGCTCCAAACCAGAAGCGAATGGCAAATAATATTCCAAATAATGAAAAACAAAAGCCTGCAACCAAGACTACTATATCCAGCATGACTCTCAATTAAAGTGGAAGGCCAAATAAGGAGCTTCCCAGACAAAAGAAGCTTCAAAGAATATACCACCTCCAAATGAGCTCTGCAAAAGATGCTAAAGATTCTGCTTTAAGAAAAGGGAAATAAAAAGAGTGAGAGAGAGAGAAGAACACAAGTTTAAAAAATGGCAATGCATAAGTACCTACCAATAATAACCTTAAATGTAAAAAGATTAAATGCTCCAATCAAAAGACATAGAATAGCTGAATGGATAAGAAATAATGACCCACACATATGCTACATACAGGAGACTCACCTCAGAACAAAAGACCTACACAGACTGAAAGTGAAGGGCTAGAAATAAATATTCCAAGCAAAAGGGGAAAAGAGCCAGCATAGTAATACTGACATCATACAAAATAGGCTTCAAAAAAGGGCCATAAAAAGAGATCCAGAAGGTCACATCATAATACTCCAGGGAAGAATCCATGAAGTAGACATGAACATTGTAAATACATGCACCCAAAATAGGAGCACCCAAAATACATAAGGAAAATATTGGAGAACAATAAGAAAGATATTGAAGGGAACACGCTTATACTAGGGGATTTTAAAACCCCACTGTGAAAAAATGATAGATCTTCCAAACAAAATATCAACAAAGATATTGTGACATTGAACAATTCCCTAGATTAAATGGACTTAATTGATTATCTATCTATCTATCTATCTGTCTATATATATCATCCCAAAGAAGCAAAATTCAGATTCTTTTCAATTGCACATGGAACATTTTCAGAGATAGACCATATGATAGGACATAAAAAAAGCCTTAACAAATTCAAGAAAATTGTAATCATAACAAGTATTTTCTCTGATCACAAGAGAATGAAACTACAGACCAACCTCAAAGAAAGAAACTCAAACTCATGTAGATTGAACAGCACGGTACTAAACAATGAATGATTCAAGAATGAGATCAAGGAAGAAATTTAAAAAAAATCTGGAAACAAATGAAAATGAGCTCACAACAATTCAAAATCTATAGGACACAGCGAAGGCAGTCTTGAGAGGGAAGTTCATAGCCATACAGGCCAACCTGAAAAAGGCAGAAACATTTCAAATGTACAACCTAACCCCATGCCTACAAGAACTCGAGAAACAACAACAAAGGCAACCCAGGGAAAGGAGAAGGAAGGAAATAACCAAGATCAGAGCAGAATTAAATGACATAGAGACTAAAAGGAAAATTGTAAGAATCAATAAGTCCAGGAGCTGGTTCTTTGAAAGATAAACAAAATTGACAAGCCTTTAAACAGCTTGTCAAGAAAAAAAGAGATGCCCTGGCTGGCATAGCTCAGTGGATTGAGCGTGGGCTGTGAACCAAAGCATCGCAGGTTCAATTCCCAGTCAGGACACATGCCTGGGTTGCAGGCCACAGCCCCCAGCAACTGCACATTGATGTTTCTCTCTCTCTCTTTCTCCCTCTCTTCCCTCTCTAAAAATAAATAAATAAAATCTTAAAAAAAGAGAGATGACCCAAATAAACACAATCAGAAATGGAAGAGGAGAGATTACAACTGAAACCACAGAACTGCAAAGGATTGTAAGAAATTACTATGAAAAAATGTATGCCAAGAAATTTGAAAACCAGGGTGAAATGGACAAATTTCTCAAAAAACATAATCTTACGAAACTGAATGAAGAAGAAGAAAGCTTGGACAGACCAATAACAGCTGACAAAATTGAAGCAGTAATAAAACTCCCACCCTGGCTGGCGTAGCTCAGTGGCTTTAACACAAGCTGCGAACCAAAGCATCGCAGGTTCAATTCCCAGTCAGGACACATGCCTGAGTTGTAGGCCACAGCCCCCAGCAACTGAACATTGATATTTCTCTCTCTTTCTCTTTCTCCCTCCCTTCCCTCTCTAAAAATAAATAAATAAAATCTTAAAAAAAATAAGCTAACCCCTATCCTTCTCAGATTATCCCCCCAAATCCAAGAAGATGGAAGATTCCAAAACTCTTTTTATGAAGCTGAAGCCAGTATCATCCTAAACCCAAAGCCAGATAAAGACAGAACAAAGAAAGAAAACTTCAGGCCAATACTGCTGATGAACATAGATGCTAAAATCCTAAAAAAAAATATATTGGTAAACTGCATCTAGTAATAGGTTAAAAAAATCATACAACACGATCAAGTGGGATTCACCTTGGGGATGCAAGGATGGTATAATATTCACAAATCAACAAACATCATACATCACATAAACAAAATCAAAGACAAAAATCACATGATCATAGCAGTAGGTGTGGGAAAAGCATTTGATAAGGTACAGCACCCATTTATGATAAAAACACTCAGCAAGTCGGAATGGAGGAAGCTTTTCTCAACCTAATAACGGCCATATGCCAGAAACCTAGAGCCAAAATCATACTCAATGGTCAAAAAATAAAAGCTTTCCCACTATGATCAGAAAAGGATGTCTGCTTTCACCATTTCTATTCAACATAGTATTGGGAATCCTAGCCACAGCAATCAGACAAGAAAAA
Source organism: Phyllostomus discolor (assembly GCF_004126475.2). Taxonomy (NCBI): domain Eukaryota; kingdom Metazoa; phylum Chordata; class Mammalia; order Chiroptera; family Phyllostomidae; genus Phyllostomus; species Phyllostomus discolor. The sequence goes on from NC_040909.2 coordinate 61,148,005, forward strand.
GAAATAAAACACATCCAAATTGGAAAGGAGAAAGCAAAACTGTCATTGTTTACAGATGATATGATAGTGTACATAGAAAATTCTATAGACTCCATCAAAGAACTATTCAACCTAATTAATGAATTTGGCAAAACAGTAAGATACAAAGTCAATATTCAGAAATTAAATACATTTTTGTACACTAACACAGAATATCAGAAACAGAAATCAGGAAACAATCCCATCTGATATACCAATGAGAAAAATAAAATACCTAGGAATAAACCTAACAAAGGAGGTAAAAATTGTGTACTCACAAAACTACACAACATTGAAGAAATAAATTAAGGAAGAAAGACACACAAATGAAAGCATGTACCATGCTCATGGATTGGAAGAATTAACATCATCAAAATATCCATACTACCCAAAGCAATTTACAGATACAATACAAGCCCTATTAATGTACCAATGACATATTTCACAGAAATAGAACAAACATTTAAAAAATATATATGGAACCATAAATGACCCCAAATAGCTGCAACAATTTTGAGAAAGGAGAACAAAGTAGGAGTGATAACAATATCTGATATCAAACAGTATTACAAGGCCACTGTAATCAGAACAGTCTGGTACTGGCATAAGAACAGATACATAGAACAATGGAACCAAATAGAGAGCCCAGAAATAAACCTAGGTCTCTATGGTCAATTAGTATTTGATAAAGGGGGCAGAAGCATAAAATGGAGCAAAAATAGCCTCTTCACCAAATGATTTTGGGAGAGCTGGATGGCTATTTGCAAAAAAATGGAACTATGTCCAACTTACTACACAATACACAAAAATAAATTCAAGGTGGATAAAAGACTTAAACAAAAGTAATGACACCATGAAAATCCTAGAGGAAAACATAAGTAGGGAAATCTCAGATATTCCATGCAGCAATATGTTCACTGACATGTCCCCTAGAGCAAGGGACATAAAGCAAAGAATAAACAAATTGACCTCATCAAATTAAAAAGCTTCTGCATGGCTAAAGAAAACAGGCTTCTTGGAGAAATGGCAGAAAATACATAAAATGAAAAAATGAGCCTGGAGCACCTTGTAGAGCCAGAAAGTAAGCAAGTGCCATATATATACATATATCTCACATTGATGGTGGTATACACAAAGGAACATAGGACCTTACTGAAAAAGCTCTCAATGACCAATGCTGGAAAACTTTTAGCAAGAAAATAAATAAAATGGCAATGGATTATAATTCAAAGTATAAAATATCCATGCATATGAATATCAATATCTATCTATCTATATATCTATCTATATATAAATGATGATTAGATAAATCGTTGTAGAAGAATTTCATATGTTACATAGATATGGGACAAAATTCCCTAATCCATAAGTATGAGCTTTGCATAGTGACTTCCTTCCAAAATGTACAGTATAGAAATATGGGAAGGGGAAAGAAATAATTTTATAGTTGATAAGCTTGACAAAGACTGCTTAGCCAGGTTTTCAGGGTCAACATCAACAGCTATAAATCATGTGGATTATATGTACACTTGATATAATGTAATGGAAACAACACTTTGCCTCTGTGGTCTTTTCTCTCAAAACTCATAACCTCAGAATAATTGTGAGAAAAATATAAGACAAAGCCCAAAAGAGGAACATTCTACAAAACACTTCATCAGAACTCCTCAAAAATGTCACAAAACCAGTCTGAGAAACTGTCTTAGTGAAGAGGAGCCTAAAGGGACATGAAAACTAAATGTCACGTGGGATCTTGGAACACAAAAGGACATTAGGTAAAAATTAAGAAAATCTGAATAAATTATGGATTTGCTTAATTATAATGTATCAATATTGATTTATTAATTATCACAAATATATCTTACTAATGTTAGATATAAATAATTGGGTGGAGAGAGTATATGGGGACTACCTGTACTATTTGCTCAATATTTCTGTAAATCTAAAGCTGTTTTAAAAAATGAAATATATTAATAAAACATGTACTACCATTGAGAAATTTTGATACATAATAATATTAACTTATGGTACAGCTTAGAAAGGAATTTACATTTTGGTTATTTTTTAAATGATTAGTTTAATGGTTCCTTTAAAGATGAACTGCTCTAAACCAGCACACACATCAACAAAGTGATTTTGTTTACAAATATCTCACTTGAAAATATATAATCCTACAGTATTATAATTGTTGGGCAAATTGATATATTCTTGAGTGAAAATAATTGATGTACACAGAATTTTAGAGAGAATACAGCTAAGTATAATATTTTATGCTTTAGAGGACACAATTTATTCAGTTTAACATCTCTCCCAACCTCCCATTCTTGTAGGTGATCAGGTATATTGAATTCTATACAATACTGTGATCATGAGACATCTTGGGTGAATTATGTTAGGAAATGTTATAAGTTTAAATCCTGACCTGCTAACATACTAAAAATGAATAATGCAAGTTGTTTAACTTCCATACATTTTCTTTTCTATAAGTGGGTTATTAAGAACACTAACTTCTCTTTTTCTTTTTAGTACAAATTAAGACAATCAGTATAAAGCGCTTAGTACTGAGCTTATGATATTGTAACATTAGCTGTTGATAGTATTATTACCTTGTAGTGCCTAAAACATATAAAGAATTAAAAGTAGCATAAGCAATTAATACTTCACATTCACACAGAACCCTGGGAGTTTTTACATGCTGTATTTATGTGAGAACACCTAAAAACCTCTACTATTTTTTTTGCATGTAAGAAATTACTATTTTATTGGGCTTTTTGAAGTTCACTTTAACTTCACAATGGTGCTGTGAGGTCTATGGGGGAAATATTTATTTTGATTTTTCAGATGAAGAATTGAGATTCCAAGAATTTTCCATTGAGGTCTATCACTTCCACTGTGGCTTCTTGAACAAGTCACTTAAACTCTCAGAGAATCAGCTTCATTTTTTGTGGGGAGGGGAAAGAAAACAGATTTATTTACAAGACATGGAGCCTTAAATTGAATGTTAGGATTTTTTTTTTCAAGCAGTATTTAGTCATTTATTTGACAAACATGTGTCAAACAGAATATGAGCCAGGCAATATATAAAATCTGAGTCTGCAAAGATGAAAGCCATTAGCCCTATTCTTTTCAAAAAAAATTTTTTAATTGTATCTTTCATTACCTTTTAGTCCCCTTGTGTCTACCTTCCCCCAAATCACCACAATGTTGTTTATGTCCATGGGTACTTTTTTCTCCTTGCTCAATCCCTCCACCTCTACCCTCCCCTACCTTAATTGTCATACTGCAATCTATGAATCTGTCTTTGCTTTGTTTGCTTGTTCATTAGATTCCACATATGATTGAAATTGTATGGTGTTTGTCTTTCTCTGACTTGCTTATTTCACTTAGCATAATGTTCTCCAGGTCCATTCATACTGTCTCAAGGGTAAAATTTTCTTGTTTTTTTTTACAGCCATATAGTATTTATAAATGTCCCCTTGTTTTATCCACTCATCTACTGGTGGTCACTTGGCCTGCTTCCATATCTTGGTGATTGTAAATAAAACTGCAATGAACATACAGGTGCTTATGTTCTTTTCAATTAGTGTTTTGGGTTCCTTTGAATATATTTCCAGAAGTGGTTTCACTGGGCCAAAAGGCAGATCTATTTTTAATTTTTTGATGTATCTCCATACTACTTTTCACAGTGGCTGCACCAATCTGCATTCCCACTAACAGTTCATAAGGGTATCCCCTACTCCACATCCTGGCTAGGACTTGTTGTTTTTGATGTATTGATTATAGTCATTCTGACAGGTGAGGAATGATATCTCATTGTGGGTTTAATTTGCATTTCTCTGATGTTTAGTGATGTTGAAAGTCTTTTCATATGTCTATTAGCCATCTGTATATCTTCTTTAGAAGTGTCTATTCAAATCCTTTGCCTATTTTCTAACTGGATTTTTAAATTGTTGTTCAGGTACAGTTGTCTCCATTTCACCCCACCATGTCCCCCATCCCATCCATCCCTGACTCCCACTCTCCAACCTACCCCCTTTGTCTTTGTCCATGTGTCCTTTATATATTTTCCTTGATGGCCCTTCCCTGTTTTTCCCCATTATCCCTCTCCCCCATTCCTTCTGGTTACTGTCAGTTTGCTTTTTTGGTGTTGAGTTTTTGGTGTTTATAAGTTCTTTATAAATTTTGGATATTAACTCCTTATCCATATTTTTGGATATTAACCCATTGTTGGATGCATTGGTGAATATGTTCTCCCATTCTGTTGGTTGTCTTTTATTTTGTTAATGTTTTCCTTTGCTGTGCAAAAAAATTTTTGATGTAGTCCATTTGTTTATTTTTTCTTTTGTTTCACCTGCCTGGGGAGTTATATCTGACAAGATATTGATTTTTTTACAAGATATATCTGAGATTTTGCTGCCTATGTTATCTTCAAGGATTTTTATGGTTTTGAGCCTAACATTTAAGTCTTTAATCCATTTTGAATTTATTCTTGTGTGTGATATAGAAAGGTGGTCTAGTTTCATTTTTCTGCATACATCTGTCCAATTTTTCCAACATCATTTATCAAATAAACTATCCCATTACATGTGCTTGCTTCCTCTGTTGAATGTTAATTGATTATAATTGTGTGGGCTTTCTATTCTGTTCCATTGGACAGAATGGCTTACTTTTGGGCTTTCTATTCTGTTCCATTGATTTATGTGCCTGTTTTTATGCCAGTACCATGCTGTTTTGATTACTATGGCCTTATAATATAATTTGGTATTGGGTAGCATGATTCCTCCAATTATGTTCTTTCTCAGGATTGCTGTTGATATGAGGGGCCTTTTGTGGTCCCATATAAAAAAAATATTTGTCCTAGTTCTGTGAAATATGTCATTGGAATCTTGATAGGAATTGCATTAAATCTATAGATTGCTCTGGGTAATATGAACACTTGAATGATGTTTATTTTCCTGTCCATGAACATGGTATATGCTTCCACTTATTTGTATCTTCTTCAATTTCTTTCTTCAGTGTCTTGTAATTTTCCAAGTGCAGGTCTTTTACATCTTTGGTTAGGTTTATTCCTAGGTATTTTATTCTTTTTGTAGCAATTGTGACTGGTATTGTTTTCCTAATTTCCCTTTCTGTTAGTTGTTTTCAGTATACAAAGAGGCAACTTATTGTGTATGCTAATTTTGTATCCTGCTACTTTGCTGAATTGATTTTTCAGTTCTAGTAGCTACTTGGTAGAATCTTTAGGGTTATCTATGTAAAATATCATGTCATCTGCAAAAAAAATCACAGTTTTACTTTTTCCTTTGCAAATTGGATGCCTTTTATTTCTTCTTGTCTGATTGTTGTGGCTAGGAATTTCAGTACTATGTTGAGTAGGAGGTGAAAGCAGACATCCCTGTCTTGTTCCAGATGCTTGTAGTTTTTACACAGTGCATATGACATTAGAAGTGGGTTTGTCATAAAAGGCCTTTATCACCATTGCTGGTATGGCTCAGTAGATTGAGTGCTGGCCTGTGAAGCAAAGGGTTGCTGGTTTGATTCCCAGTCAGGGTACATGTCTGGGTTGTGGGCCAGTTCCCTAGTTGGGGGCACATAAATGGCAACCGCACTGATGTTTCTCTCCCTCCCTTTTTTCCTCCCTTCACCCCTCTCTATAAACAAACAAACAAACATAAAATCTTTAAGAAAAATAAATAAACAAACACACAAAAAAAGGCTTTTTTTTTTTCCCAGATGAGTCTGGTTATAAGCTTGTCAATATTGTTTATCTTTTCAAAGAACCAGCTCTTAGATTCATTGATCTTTTGTATCATTTTATTTAGACTCTGTTTCATTTATTTCCACACTGATCTTAATTATCTCCTTCCTTCTACTCACATTGGGCTTTGTTTGTTGTTCCTTTTCAAGTTCCTTTAAGTGTGAAGTTAGATTTTTTATTTGAGCTTTTTCCTGTTTTGTTTTGTTTTTTTTTTTTTTTTGAGATAGGAAATTCCAATGCTTTGAATCTCCCTCTTAGGATTGTCTCCCCAGTGTCCCACATATTTTGAATTGTTGTGACCTCATTTTCATTTGTTTCAAGGTCTCTTTTGGTTTCTTCCTTGATCTCATTGCTGAGCCGTTCATTGTTTAATAACATGGTATTTAGCTTCCATGTCTTTATGTGTTTTTCAGTGTTCTTGTGGTTGATTTCTAGTTTCATAGCATTATGGTCAGAGAAAATGTTTGGTATGATTTCAATCTTCTTAAACTTATTGAGACTTGTTTTGTATCCTAACATTGGTCTATCCTAGAAAATGTCCCACGAGCATTTGAAAAAAGTATATATTCTGCTACTTTGGGGAGAAATGATCTGAAGATATCAATTAAATCCATTTGATCTAGTGTATCATTTAAGGCTTCTGTCTTTTTGTTGATATAGTGTCTGGAAGATCTATCCATTAAAGTCAGTGGGGTGTTAAAGTCCCTGATTATGACTGTGTGTCTGTCAGTTTCTCCCTTTATGTCCACCAAGATTTGCTTCACATATTTAAGTGCTCCTATGTTTACTAGGCTTATGTCCTCTTGTTGGATTGTTTCTTTTATAATTATGTAGTTTCCTTCTCTGTCTCTTACTATATCCTTGGTTTTAAAGTCTATTTTGTCAGATATAAGTACTGCTACTCCAATTTTTATTTCTTTTTTTAATATTTTATTTTATTTTTTTTAGAGAGGGAAGGGAGAGAGAAAGAGAGAGAGAGAGAGAGAAACAACAATGTGCGGTTGCTGGGGGTCATGGCCTGCAACACAGGCATATGCACTGACTGGGAATCGAACCTGCGACACTTTGGTTCGCAGCCCACACTCAATCCACTGAGCTACGCCAGCCAAGGCCAATTTTTATTTCTTTTCCCTCTGCATAAAATATCTTTTTCCATCCCTTTACTTTTAGTCTGTATATATCTTTCTATCTGAGATGGGTCTCTTAACAGGCAGCAAATATATGGGTCTTGTTTTCTTATCCATTCAGCTACTCTGTGTCTTTTGGTTGGAACATTTATGTCACTTAATTTAAGGTGATTATTGATAGATATGTATTTATTGCCTTTCTGTTTTAGGGGTATTTTTCCTCTGTTTTTTTCTTTCTTTGTTTCTTTCTTTTTCCTTCCTTCATTCCTTCCGTCCTTCCTTCCTCCTTCCTTCCTTTCCTTCCTCCTTCCTTCCTTTCTTTCTTTCTTTCTTTCTTCTTTCTTTCTTTCTTTCTTTCTTTCTTTCTTTCTTTTCTTTCTTTTCTTTCTTCTTTCTTTCTTCTTTTCCCTCCTGCTCCTTCTCCTCTTCCTTTTTCTCCTTATCTTCCTGCTCCATTCTTTCTTCCAAGTCTTTTAGCATTTGTTGTAATACTGGTTTGGTATTGACAAACTCCTTTAGCTTTTTTCTTGTCTGGGAAGCTCCTTATTTCACCTTCAATTTACATGATAGACTTGATGGACAAAGTAGCTTTGGTTGTAGGTCCTTGTTTCTCATCAACTTGAATATTCTATGCCACTCCCTTCTGGCCTAAAATGTTTCTGTGGAGAAATCAGATGCCAGTCTAATTGGTGCTCCATTGTATGTAACTACCTGATTTTCTCTTGTGGCTTTTAGGATACTATCCTTGTCTTAAGCCTTGGCATTTTCATTGTAATATGTCTCTGGTGTAGGCCTCCTCAGGTCCAACTTGTTTGGGACCATCTGAGCTTCCTGGATTTGTGTGTATTTTTCCTTCACCGGGTTAGGAACTTTTGAGACATTATATTTTCAAATAGGTTCTCAATCACTTGCTCCCTCTCTTCTCTTTCTGGTATTTACACAATGAGGATGTTGTTATGCCTCATGTTTCCCAAAATGTTTCTTAAGCTCTCCTAATTTTTTTGATTTATTTTATTTTATTTTATTTTATTTTAATCATTGTTCAAATACAGTTTTCTCCTTTTTACTCCCAATCCAGTCCCCCCTCTCAACCCTCCCCACTTTCCCTCCCATTACCACCCTTCCACTTAGTTTATGACCATGTGTCCTTTTAAGTTTGTTCCTGTGAACCCTTCCCACTGTCCCCTTAAATTCCCTCTACTCTCTTCTGTGGGTACTGTCAGCCTGGCCTCTATTTCAGTGTCTTTGGTTATATTTTGCTTGTTTCTTTGTTTGTTATTTAGGTTCCTGTTAAGGTGAGATCATATGGTATTTGTCTCTCACTGACTGGCGTGTTTCGCTTAGCATAAGGTTTTCCAGCTCCACCCACGCTGTTGCAAAGGGTAGGGAGCTCCTTCTTTCTTTCTGCTGCATAGAATTCCATTGTGTAAATGTACCATAGTTTTTGATCCATTCATTTACTGATGGGCATCTTGGTTGCTTCCAGCATCTAGCTATTGTAAATTGTGCTGCTATGAACATTGGGATGCATAGGTTCTTTTGGGTTGGTGTTTCAGGGTTCTTAGGATAGAGATCCAGCGGTGGAATTGCAGGGTCAAAAGGCAGATCTATTTTTAGTTTTCTGAGGAAGTTCCATACTGCTTTCCATAGTGGTTGTACCAGTCTGCAGTCCCACCAGCAATGCACTAGGGATCCCTTTTCTCCACAACCTCTCCAACACTTGTTGTTTGTTGCTTTGTTTATGATGGCCATTCTGACTGGTGTGAAGTGGTATCTCATTGTGGTTTTAATTTGCGTCTCTCTGATAGCTAGCGATATTGAACATCGTTTCATGTGTCTGTGGATTTTCTGTATGTCCTCCTTGGAGAAGTGTCTGTTCAAGTCCTTTGCCCACTTTTTAATTGGATTCCTTGTCTTCTTAGAGTGCAGTCTTGTAAGTTCTTTATACATTTTGGAGAGTAAACCCTTATCTGAGGTATCATTGGCAAATATGTTTTCCCATACAGTTGGTTCTCTTTTAATTTTGATACTGTTTTCTTTAGCTGTGCAGAAGCTTTTAATTTTGATGAGGTCCCATTTGTTTTTTCTTTCCTTTATGTCCCTTGCTCTATGGGACATGTCAGGAAAAAAGTTTCTTCATGAGATATCTGAGATTTTCCTACCTAAGTTCTCCTCCAGGACTTTAATGGTGTCACGTTTTATATTTAAGTCTTTTATCCACCTTGAATTTATTTTTGTATATGGTGTAAGTTGGTGCTCAAGTTTCATTGAACAATACATTAAAAAGATCATACACCATGACCAAGTGGGATTCATTCCAGGGATGCAAGGATGGTACAATATTCACAAGTCAGTAAATGTAATACATCACATAAACAAAAGCAAAGACAAAAACCACATGATCATATCAACTGATGCAGAAAAACATTTGATAAGGTACAGCACCCATTCATGATAAAAACACTCGGCAAAGTGGGAATAGAGGGAGCATTCCTCAACGTAATAAAGGCCATATATGAGAGACCTACAGCCAACATCATATTCAATGGGCAAAAATGAACATCTTTCCAACTAAGATCAGGAAGAAGACAAGGCTGTCCACTTTCACCACTTCTATTCAATATAGTACTGGAAGTTTTAGCCACAGCAATCAGACAAGAAAAAGAAATAAAAGGCATTCAAATTGGAAAGGAGGAAACAAAACTGTCACTGTTTGCAGATGACATGATAGTATACATAGAAAATCCTATAGACTCTACCAAAAAACTGCTCGACCTAATAAATGAATTTGGCCAAACAGAGGGATACAAAGTCAATATCCAGAAATCAAAGGCATTTCTGTACACCAACAATCAAATAGCAGAAACAGAGATCAAGGAAAAAATCTCATTTGAAATAGCAAAAAGAAAAATAAAATATCTAGGAATAAACCTAACCAAAGAGGTAAAAGACCTGTATTCAGAGAACTACACAACACTGAAGAAAGAAGTCAAGGAAGACACAAACAAATGGAAACATACACCGTGTTCATGGATTGGAAGAATTAATATCATCAAAATGTCCATACTACCAAAAGCAATTTACACATTCAATGCAATTCCTATTAAAGTACCAATAACATATTTCACAGACATAGAACAAACACTTCAAAAATTTATATGGAATCATAAATGACCCCAAATAGCTGCTGCAATTTTGAGAAAGAAGAGTAAAGTAGGAGGGATCACAATACCTGACACTAAACTATACTACAAGGCCACTGTAATCAAAACAGCCTGGGTACTGGCAATAAAAACAGGCACATAGACCAATGGAACAGAACAGAGAGCCCAGGAATAAGCCCAAATCTCTATGGTCAATTAATATTTGACAAGGAGGCGAGCAACATAAAATGGAGTAAAAATAGCCTCTTCAACAAATGGTGTTTGGAGAACTGGACAGCCACGTTCAAAATAATTTTTTTAAAATTCTTTTTTATGTTTTCTATTTTGCCTGGTGTTTTTTCTACCTTGTCTTCCAAAACACTGATTTGATCCTCTGCTTCATCTAAGCTACTCTTTATTCCTTCCAGTGTATAATTTATTTTCAGATATTTATCCTTTATTTCTGACTTTGTTTATGGTTTCTATGTCATTTTTCATGTTGTTGAGTATCCTTATAATTGTTACTCTGAATCCTCTGCCTGATAAATTGCTTGCCACCATTTCATCTAGTTCTTCTGGAGAATTCTCTTATTCTTTCATTTGTGATCTGCTCTTTGTAGTTGTTTCTATGTATTAGGTATACAAGACTGTGGTCCACACCTAAGTCAAACCCTGCCTGTCACTGTCCCTGGGCAACTTGTTTGGGACTATCAGTGATCACAGTGTCTCTCTCCCCTCTGCTTGTGTTTGGGTGTGTGCAGAAAGAATGAGGTCGTGCACAAGGCCAGCTTTTACCAGCACCAGGCTGGGGGGAAGTGGTATAGAGGTTGTGTCAGCTGAAGCCTCAGAGTTCCCAGCAATCTTCCTCTTACCTATAGACTTTCTGTTGGGTTAATCAGTGAATGTCTTCCAGTTGTACTCCTCAGCATCTGGGGCTTAAGCAGCACAGGTTGGGGCAGAGTAATTCTTGTAGGCAGGGCTATTGCTTCCCCTCAGGTTGATGACACTTAGAGGGAGATTGCCTCTACCCTGAGAGAGATGGCTCTGGCAGTGTGGGGAAATGACTCAATACAAGATCCTGGTGGCTGTTCCTTCAGATTTCTCCCTGGAGCCACCAGCCACAGACTCTCCTCAAGTATCGCTAGTTTACTCTGCCGTCCTTTTGCCAGAGCCCAGGTTAAGTGGCTGCAAATGAAATTTGTGCATTGATGCTTTAAAAACCTCTCAAAGTTTAAGAGGTTCTCTGAGTCTCCAGCTGCTCTCCCTGGGAGACAGAAACCCTGCTGCTTTTTACAGCCACATGTTTTCTGGGGTTTGTTTCCTGGTTCTGATGCTGTAGGTTGGGGAGGCCGGTTTGGGATTTCGACCCCATACTTCTCAGGGGCAAGCACCCCGCCACTGAAATATCCTTGTTGGCCTTCAGCTTCTGCCCATGGGATCCCAGATAGCCCTCTGGCCCCTTCTCCAAACTCCCTACCAGTCACATTGTGGTGATGGTCTCCTTCAGTTTGTCTGTGTTTATAAGGCTTCTCTCCAGCTAGTGTACAGTTTGTTATTCAGGATGATTTTTTCTATAATTTAGAAGTAACTCCAGATTTGTTCCCTAGGAAGAGGTAGTGTAGCTTCCACTTATTTCTCCACCATCTTGCATCTCCTGCAGCCCAGCTTCCTGGTGGTGGGAACATCTAGCAATATTCCTGCAGCCTCACAGCCTGTGCCAGTCTTATTGCTCTCACATCAGTTCTAAGATGCTAATAGGCTGTCCCCATTCAAAGGCATAGGGAACTGAAGTCTGGTGCTGTGTGCTGGTGGAGGACTTGTGAGTAAGGTGTGGGCCGTGCATTTGTGCAGGTGTGTATTTCCTCCTTTGATGGCAAAGAGCTCAGGAATCTCTTGACATTCAAACTGGAATCTTCTTAAAGCAGGTGGAAGATGGAGTGCATGTGCCTTGTCTCTCCCTGCCCCCTCTTTATTCCACAGTGTCAAAGTAATCAAAGAATTTATTTACTGAGGACAAGCCAAATTCCTGCAGCCCTTGCCAGTGTCTGAGGTTGCCCACTATCCTCACTGGATATTTGTGGTGTACTCAGCTCCCCCACTTTGAGAATCAATGTGGTCTTGCAGCAGTTACTGCCCTTATTCCATCCCTGATTTGTTTGCTTTCAATGACAAATACAGACTTTTCCTCTCATCTTGCATTGTCTCTCCCTCTCACACATACTCACACATCCTCTGTTCTCTCCCACTCTCCCTTTTGCTCTTTGGGGAAAGGCAATTGTTTGGAAAAATTCACCTTTAGGAAAGCAGCCTGTAACTCCTACTTCTCCTGTGCCCTGGTTTTTGCAGATCTGGGGTCTCCAACACAGAGGAATTGCTGGGGAGATTAGGGGCAGGAAGGAGAGACTCTCAACTTCTCAATTTTACAATAAGGGTATGACCACTTACCTTTGGGATAGTTATTGAGTGAGCTCATGTACATTATGCATGTAGCTTCTTGCCTGATTTTCTAAAACTGCTATACTACTACTACTAATAATAATGTATTGTGCTGTCTGTTTTTTACTCTAGCCTTGTTAAAGGCGAAGAGTGGGTAGGTAATAAAGAAAAAGGTCACCATGTAATTTTCATCAGTCAAGACTGAGTTTGAGCAGTGTGGCTTCCTAGATCCCTGAATTGTATTTATTTGATAAGCATTTATTGAACACCTCCAATAGTCAAACCTAGATGAGGAAAAGTGACTTATGAATGAAAAGTTGAATACAGCCTAAGTTTTGCCCTCTAAAGAGAATACAACTGTATAAATAATTTTTAAGAGGATACAAAAAAGATATAGGAGCAGAGGAAATTACTTTGTAGTTGTAACAGTAGAGAAAGCATGCAGGACTCATGGCACTGGAAGGGGAGGCCTTGAACAAAGAATAGAATTAGGGTGGCATAAAGTTTTGAGCTGGACATACACAATTGGAAATTTTCAATTGGGTGACAAACTGTATTTCATGCTTTTAAAATTATCAATAAAATAATTATTTTGGATAGCAGGCTGACAGTTCTAGGTGGAGGTGGTTGGGGGTGGAGGAGTGGAGGAAAAGGGACTCACAGATTGGACAATAGGGTGGTGATTGGGGAAGGGCCTAGAGGAATAAATGGTAATGGAAAAATACAATAAAATAAATTTAAGAAAGATGAATGAACTATAAAGTCTGTTCTGTTTCATGTTTTCATTATGCTAATTAGTTCACACAGAATTGTTAATAAGTAATGATGTCATTTTAACACAAAGGTGATGCAAGCATGTATGCATTTTTCTTAAGCAAGGGAAGCTGAAATGACAGGGTGGAATGACACCAGCAGGAAAGGAAAGGCCTTCACTTCATCTGCTCTGCATTCAGGACTCCTGACAGCTCCGCTTTAAAAAACATTAAAAATCAATCCCCGGAGAGAAGGCCTTGGACCTCGCCAAGTGCTGGTCTGGCAGCAGGTTCTAATTCCTCCTGAGCCTCCAGAGCCCTGCTCATGGTCCCTGACATGAGCCTGAGTTTGCACTTTGTTGCTTCTTGCTCATTTCTATTTCTTGAAAGTAGTCTCACTGACCGGCAGTTTTGCATTTTTCAAGTTCTCTTCGAAGGTACCAATTGTTTTGCTATTGATTTGGCTATAACATTGAATAGGTTTGGAGTGACCTTAATGATATTTTTTTCCACAAGTTAGTTATTTTTAATACACTATTTTATAGAAGACAGAAGTTTTGTTTAGATAGCATACAATCCTTATATCTTGGCCTCTGGGCCCCTGTGCCTCATGCTGTGGAAGGCCCACAGGCTCTCCCTGGAGTGTGAAGTTCACACAGCAAGGGACATGTGGACGTGGGGCCTCTGCTCCCTTAATCTAGGACATGCTGTGTGTACCCAGACCTAGAGTCCCCTGCAGATGGTTTTGCCTTGGCTTCCAGAGCCTGCGCCAGGCCTTTTCTGAATCTCTCTCACCTAGGTCAGACCCTGCTGCTAGTAAAGAACCTTTAGAGCAAAGGGTGTTAGCATTATTTGCAGAGACCACCAGTGGGCTGGGTATGCAGGCCCTACCCAGTGTGAGACTAAGCCCAAGGGTGGGAGAAAGGTGTGCAGGCCTGGCTGGAGTGTGGGGGAGGGGGCTGGAGTGGGGCCTCCCCATGCTACCACTCTCTGCTTCTTAACACCAGGACTTTGAGAATTTTAAATTCAAACCTGACCTTCCAGGTCTTTTCTTTTTTAAAATATTGTATTTATTTATTTTTAGAGAGAGGGGGAGGGAGAGAAAAAGAGAGGGAGAGAAACATCAGTGTGTGGTTGCCTCTTGTGCATCCCCTACTGGGGGCACGGCTTGCAACCCAGGCATGTGCCCTGATTGGAAACTGAACCAGTGACCCTTTTGTTCACAGGCCAGTGCTCAATCCACTGAGCCACACCAACCACACCTGACTTTCCAGGTCTTGATGAGAACATATATGTCAGTGTAGGAAGAGAAAATATATTAACACTTAGTGTGCTATGTGATATTTAAATATTTAGCTACATGATCTGTGGACCTCCATTTGTAGTCTTGTTCTGGAGTGCATTATTATTAAGGGCAGGCCTTTTTAACAGCAAAAACACCCATTGCTAGAAATTGGGCACTAGAGGCATAAACTTTCATTTGGTTTGAAAGAGCCTTCAACTTAAGCAGTAATGTCTAATAGTTTTTTTATGAATTTGTGATGTAAATTAGAATAATTATGTTCAATCATTTCAAAGCACTGTAGAGGACATTATTATCATTGCTATTATTGTGCCAACGATGAGTACCCCTCACCTTTCCCCACAATCCCCATGCTGGTGAAAACAGGACTGCCATACCCTGGCCATTGGGTCAGACACATGATCCACTCTGGCCCGATCATTGTCCTGTTAGACTTTCTTAGCTATAAGTGGCATGATTGTTCTTTGTTGCCCATGGATTTTGGATTGTAAGGAAATGAATCCAGTTCTGTGGAACAATGTCCACTCCCAAGTGAAGACTGAGAAAATAAGGCAAACAAGAGAAAACTGAAAGAAGAAATGGATCAATGGAGAGACCCTAGCTGCCCCAGCTTCCAGCCAGCCTAGTGCCTGCCTTGGTGCTTTGCTCATGCATGCCAATGAATGACCACATTGTTTAAATTAGTTTCAGGTGGATTTCTGTTACTTCAACCTGAATTCTAACTAGCACAAGTACCTATTAGGCATAGAATCTTGTATAGATTGTTGCACTGGAAATGGAAACTGTTGTCTACTATTCTCACTCATTGATTATGTTAAAAAGTAGTTCAACACCACTCCTCACTAGTGAAGAGGTAATTTTGTCTCCAGGGGACATTTGGCAATGTTTGTAGACATTTTTGGTTGTTAAAACTGGGAAGAGGAACATGAGTGGAGAGACCAAGTATGCCAAATCTTGGTCTCTCGTTAGAAACGTTAGAAATTAGAAATGCCAATGTTAAGAAAGAGTGATACACAAGAAAAAAACATTGGGAGGGTAGGGGAGTTATGTTCTAATCATATTTATGTCCTTAACCATTGTGTAACTTTGGGCAACTCATTTCACCATTTTGGGCAGAAGTACTTGCCTATAGCATACAAAGAGGCTGACATAAATGATATATAGGTTTTCTCCCCTCCCCAGTTATTACTGTATTTTATTATCATTCAGAAAAAATGTGGGTTTTTTCCTGCCTGTCCCCCTTTTTTCTAACAATAGATTCTCCTTTATGAAGTTTTGTTCCCTATAGATTTTCTTCAAACTCAATGCTATACAAACCAAATTTGCAATGTACAAAGTTATCTCTAAGGACTCTACATAAAACAATATTCAAGAGCTTTAAACTTGGGGTGACATTTAAGGATAAAAGTCAGATAAAAAGATAAGTTTTGATTTGCACTAAAATGGATTCTCTGAATCTGCATTGCTGTAGTCTAGTGGCAAAGTAAAATCCCACAGCCAAGAAGATTTAATAAAAACATTTCCTTGTTTCTGTGAGTTACAAAACATTTTCCTCCTCCCTGATGATGAACTTCCCATTAAATGTCTTTCATTTGTGATTTATGTAGTCTTTGTGACAGCCTTTACTCTCCAAGTCCACTAAAGATGAGAATAGATGACAGATTCTGCTTCTGGGGACTGTGAGTGGGCTAGGTGCTGAAAGGTCACATTCAATCACATCAGTGGAAAAC
This sequence comes from Phyllostomus discolor, assembly GCF_004126475.2. Lineage (NCBI taxonomy): Eukaryota > Metazoa > Chordata > Mammalia > Chiroptera > Phyllostomidae > Phyllostomus > Phyllostomus discolor. The sequence continues at coordinate 61,164,272 of NC_040909.2, forward strand.
CATGAGCAGCCACAATGCAGTTGGCACTCAATTATATTTGAAAAAAGATACATAATCCTCATAAAATTAAAATATATTATAAAATAGATCAAAGAATACTATAGGAAGGTTCATGAAATCCAGGAATTGATATAAATCAAGGATTATTTATCTCCCAAATATTTGTAGTGTGCTTTGATCTCTGCCAGTGATGGGGGAGGGTACAAGCTAGAACACAGCTCTTACTTTTGAGCTTCTAATTTGCTTGAGAAGACAAGCCATAGTTGGGAGAATTAGAACAAAAATGAAGCAGTGAGGATTGTGGAGGAGTGCACGAATTCAGTAAAGGAGCTCTGCTTTGTGGAAAGGACTGGGCAAAACAGGAGGACTGTGGCTTAGACTTGAAGGAAAAGAATTTTATTAAAATTTATAACCAGTATTTTCTAATATGGAAATGCCTTATTTGCTCTTTTCAATTATTTATTCAGTCAGGTTTTAAATAAATATAGAGTGCCTTTTATGTTCCAGGATGAAGGAGGGAGCTTGTGGCATTTTGACATTCAAGTAGATACCTAGAGGTGGTGTGAAAGTTAGTCATGTGCATACCTTAGAGAAGAATATCAAAGGTAGAGGGAACAACAAGTTCAAAGGCCCCAAGGAAGGGGTTTAACTGACATATTTGCACAAGAGCAGAGGCCAGTAATGGTGGAGCTGAAGGACTGGGATGGTGAGAGTAGCAGATACAAGGTGAGACAGGTACAGCAGGAGTCAGATCATGTGGGGCATGGAAAGCACTGGTAAAGATTTTGACTTCTCCCAGTGATAGTATTTGTTTGTCTTTAGAAGCCATTAAAATGTTTTCAACAAAGTGATCATGATTTAACTTATGTTTTCTTTTATCCTCCCAGATATGTTTTGAGTTTTAGAGAGATGGAGAGAGAGTGACAGAGACAGAGAGGGAAAAAGAGAGAGAGAGATGTGAGAGAGAAACATCATTGGTTGCCTCTGCCTGGGGATTGAACCCACAACCTATGTATGCACACTGACCAGGGATTAAAGCTGTAAACTTTTGGTATACTGGAAGATACTCCAACCAACTGAGCCACCCTGCCAGGGCTAATCTACCTTATGTTTAAATAGGTCCTTTCTGATCCTTTAAATGGACTACAGGGGAATGGCAAGACTGTAGATGTATTTATGAGGCTATTAGAATAATCCAGGTAAAAATGGCGGTAGTGGCAGAATTTGTCAAAAAGTTTTCATATTCCACTTGTGCAAACAGTATGGAATTTCCTCAGAAAACTAAAAATGGATCTGCCTTTTGACCCAGCAATTCCACTGCTGGGATTATATGCTAAGAATCCTGAAACACCAATCCTAAAGAACCTATGCACTCCAATGTTCATAGCAGCACAATTTACAATAGTCAAGTGCTGGAAGCAACCTAAGTACCCATTAGTAAATGAATGGATCAAAAAAGTGGTACATTTACACAATAAAATACTATGGAAAGAAAGAAGGAGCTCCTACTCTTTGTGACAGCATGGGTAGAACTGGAGAGCATTATGCTAAGTGAAATAAGCCAGGTAGTGAGAGACAAATACCATATAATCTCACCTATAAGTAGAATCTAATCAACAAAACAAACAAGAAGTAAAATATAGCCAGAGACATTGAAATTAAGAACAATCTGACAGTAACCAGAGGGGAGGTGGGAGGGGATAATGTGGGGAATGGGGGAAGTGTTTTCAGGAACAACTATAAAAGACGTATGGACAAAACCAAGAGGGTGGTGTGGGAAGCAGGGGAGGAAGGTGGAAATGACTGGAGTGGAGGGGAATGGTGGGGGTAAATGCAAACAACTGTAATTGAACAACAATACGATTATATATATATATATTTATATATAAATATATATATATATTTATATGACAAATAAATATGGTCATACCCCAGGTATATTTTGAAGGCAGAGATAATAGAATTTGCTGATAGACTGAGCATGAGGTGTAAAAAAAAGAGAACAATCAAGGAGAAGTCCATTTTGGTGTGTTCAATATAATTTTGGAAAGTCTGACATGAAGACGAAAACTTCTCCAAATGCATACTGCACATACGTATACTTCTGCAAATATTCAGATGCTGGATTCATACACTAACTTTTCTTTAGTATGCAGTTTGGAGTCAAGCATGAACCACTTCAGCTTATTTGCTTTCAGATATTAACATCTAGTTGTGACCCACTGAGAATTGGTCAGAATCTGAGTGTTTATGTTTTGCTTCATTTTGTTTTTACAAGTATTCAGCCTTTTTATGACAGCTTCGAAGTTGAGGCAGGCTCTGCTAGTCCCCCTCTCAATCTCTTTTTCTCTCTGTTTCTTGTCTTAAACTTTTTATTTTTAGACAATTGTGTATTCACATGAGATAATTCAGAAACCCTGTGTATCTTTTCCAGTTCCTCCATCTTGCAAAACTGTCACAGCCAAGATACCTTGATAGAGGCAAGCTACAAAACAAGTTCATCCCCCAGGAGATCCCTTGTTTTAGTTGTCCTTTTATAACTGCACTTATTTCCCTTCCCTACTCCCAGTCTTCAGCCTTGGCTGCCATAGCTTCTTACTCACCACAGTTTATATCATATTTAAAATACTACAATCACATTAAGAAAAACCTGGTGACATTAGAAAGTGCTCACAGAAGAACCATTTATGATGAGGAAGCACCATAAAGAATGTTTATGGAGGAAAATAATTAAGAATGTTAATCATAAAGAAAATTAAACTCAGAGCAAAAAAATTAACTTTCTTAAAGATTTTAAAGGGCAACCATATATTGTGAGGATTTAGAGTTGTTCAATGGGACCAATGAATGCAGCTTCTTTAAAAGAGATTCCATTTTCAGTTTTAGAAAAAACTTTTCAGATGGAGGAAAACTGTCACTGATTACCTCAGGAGGAGGTAAATTCTCTCATGCTTGAAGTAATTAGAGGTTATAAGCAATTACTAACTAATAATTCAAGAATTCTCTAGGGGTTCCAACATTATAATTTCCTTTTAACATTGACATTATGTAAAGTTTTATTTTTAACCTTTTACTTTATTAATGGCTCTATTTAGTTTATTTTTCAATTGAAAAAATATTTTTTGTGATATTGTAGACTGAGATACAATTGTAAGAAATAACATGGAAAGATTCCATGCACATTGCATATTTTCTCAGTTTTCCCTAATGGGAACATTTTGCAAAAAGCATAGTGTAATATAATAACTAGGGTATTGATAATGATAAAACTAAACAATTTTTTTTAGATTTTCTCAACTTAACTTATTCTCATTTGTTTGTATTAAATTTTATACAATTTATCATATGTATAGGTTCTTGTATCCACCACCACACTCAAGATTGTGAGTAGTTCCAACACCACAAGGATTTCTTATGTTGCCCTTTTACGACCGAACCCACCTTCTTCCTGTTATCCTACTTTCCACTTCTCTCCCCCACCAATTCCCCACATCCCATTTAAAATGTTTTCATTTCAAAAATGTTATAAAAATAGAATCAGCAGTATGTATCCTTTGGGATGAGCTTCTTTCCCTCAACATAATTCTCTGAGATCCATCTAAATGATTGCTTGGATCTGTAGTTTGTCTCTTATGCTGAATCATGTTCCATGACCTGGCTGTGTCACAGTTTGTTTAACCATTCACCTGTTGAGGACCATCTGGCTGATTCCAGTTTTTAGCTATTACACATACAGCTTCTGTGTAATTTTGCTATACATGGTTTTTTTGTTGGACATAAATTTTCATTTCTCTGAGAAATCTGTATAAGGGTGCAACCACTGAACACATAAATAATGTCATGCTTAAAAAAAAAAAAAAAAAAAAAAAAAAAAAAAAAAACCGCAAAATTTAACTCTTTAAGAAACTGCCAACTGTTTTCCTGAGTGGTTAAACCATTTTACATTCACTCTCTTTCTTTTTAATACTGTGGTTTATCTTCTCTTCATGAAATTCTAATTGGGCTAAATTAACCACAATATGGTAATTTTAGAAACCTTGAGGAGACAAAAAGCGGTAAAGTACTCTTTATACTAATTTGGAGAAGAGAAAATTCTGTTTAACAAAACCCCTCTATTTAATAGGTCATAAAAGAGGCTACATAATAACAAAGAATATAGAGTTCCTTCGGATTTTCAGAAATCAGTTTGTTAAACTCTACCTAAAACAAAATCTATGGGCATTAGGGGAAATATAAAGAATCAAAGATCTAATTTTCTGTGAGTTAAACAGCCTGCTTTATGCCTGAATTTTTATGTAAAGTAGTCCCCACTTACCCCCCTCAGGGGATAAGTTCCAAGACTCCCAGTGATGCCTGAAACCATAAGTAGTACCAAACCCTATATATACTATGTATTTTTCCTATATGTATATACCTGTGTTAAGATTTACTTTATAAATGAGGTACAGTAAGAAATTAACAACAATAACTTACAATAAATAGAACAATAATATTATAATTAAGTGAATGTAATCTCTTTCAGAATATCTTATTGTATTGCACTCATCTTCTTGTAATGTGAGATGATTCAAGGTGTATATGATGATATGAAGGAATGTGAATGACACAGGCATTGTGACATAGCACTGGGCTACTATAAGGGTGACTTGAACACAAGTACTGCAGTGCTGAGATAGACAATTTGATAAGTGAGCTGGTTATTAAGTGACTAGCAGGCAGGTAACATGGATACAATGAAAAAGGGATAATTTACACCCCAGGGGGGACAGAGCAGGACAACATGAGGTTTCATTATGCTTGTCACAAAGGCATGTAATTTAAAGCTTATGAATTGTTTGTTTCTGGAATTTTCCATTTAATATTTTCAGACCATGGTTGCCTGTGGATAATGGCAGGGGGGGGGGGGACTACTGAACTTACAGCTACTTATAGCACACTCCATTTAGAGTTGCTGAAAACTCTCCCTGAGGTTATTTAGCTTTCCTTCACCTGCCTCAGTGTCCTAGACCTGCTACTATGGACAGGATGAGATGAGCTGCAAGGAAAGATGAAGATACTGAGAAAGAAGGTAACACACCTTCAACCCCCTCCATCAGAGGAACTCTTTGGAATTAAGGATAAATTTTAATAATTGTTTCCATTCTGGAGTAAAGTTGATTTCAGATGACATTTACTTTTTCCATTTTGGAAACAATAAACAAGTGTTAATATTATAATATTTATAGGTACAGCCAACATTTTTGAGTGTCTACTATATGTGAGGAGCTATGCTAAATAAACTATATACATTGCAAACAACCTCCAAAATAAACCTTCAAAGGAAGCATTTTTAATCTCTAAAATATAAATGAGAGATATTAAATCATCAGAAGTTAACTACATGTGCTTATTACATTAGTTCATGAAGCTGGTTCAAAAGATATTAGTAATTTTTATGTTGCCACTATTCTAAAGGACCCCCAGTTCCCTTTTTTACCTACTCTTATGACTTCTCCATACATTGTGACTCATTACAGACTGTGGGGGCAGTGGAAGAGTTAGCAGATGAACAATAGAGGTAGAGTGGATTAGGGTACACAAATAAAATTACCATAATTATAATATTTTTATATGTTATCATTTATTGAGTTTCTGCTGTAAGTCCTTCCTTGTTATAGTATTAACATTTTCAAGAGTGTAGCCTTGAAATCAGTTGACATTTACTTTTGATTTACATAAAATAATGGTATTGGTTAGAGAGTGATTATACATTATGTTTAACAAACATCTATTTTTTTACTTGACTTTCCATTCTTTACAAATGAAAGAACAAATCCCAGAGTCATATGATGAGAATAAGTAAGAAGCTAAAAATTGGGGGAAATTAGGATGAAATTCTTGAGTTGAATTTATCTGGCATACATGCAATTTGGAATAAAGGGCACTCCACTGTTTTGTCACTTCTTGTGGAAGGCCTATTTCAGATATATGATTCTCCCTTCCCATGACTTATGCTATCATCCCAGAGTCAGAATGATGTAAGGTTTATAGCACTCCACTTTGGCATATATTGTTTCTCCATCCTGTTTGCAGTGTCTCTGTACTCCTGCTGTTTTCCAAGAAAAGGGCTAATCCCCAACAGGCTCAGTACAGGACCATGTTCTAAGTGGACTGTTTCAGATAAACAAAGTCAATAATACATTCATTCCAGTGTGCATTGCACAGTAAATATGTGCACACCATTTAGCTAGTGGCCTCCAGAAAAGCATGGCCTTCTAAGACTGAAACTACACAGGCCAAAACTTAGCAAAATGAACTACATTTGCTCTCATCCAAATACCCTCCTACTCTATTCTAATCAGAAAAGAATATTCTATTGATTTTAGATTATAAAATGTATAATCTATGTGTATAGCCATATAGATTTTATTTCTTTATTTTTGGAGAGAGGGGAAGGAAAGGAGAAAGAGAGGAAGAGAAACATCAATGTGTGGTTGCCTCTCCTGTGCCCCTACTGGGGACCTGGCCCCCAATCCAGTCATGTGCCCTGACTGGGAATCGAACTGGATACCCTTTCATTTATAGGCTGGCACTCAATCAACTGAACCAAACCAGCCAGGGCTGATTATAGATAACACTTAGTGAATGCTTACTCTGTGGCCAGATAGCATATGACACTTTTGTGTGCATTTAATACTTTCCAAATCCTATCAGGGAACAGCTATTATTGTGTTCAAACTTCATTTGGGGAAAACTGAGTCCTAAGAAACATAAAAATTAGTGTAATTTTTTATTACACTAATAAAGAAAAGCATAGCTAATAAGTGCCAAGGCCTAATTTAGATCAAATACAGATGCTAACATTTGTACTTTAGTTACCATACAACTGGTATCTTATATGGAAACTGTGGTGATGTCTTCCTACTTATATGGATGTTGTAATAGTTATTTATAGTAGTGAGGTGCCTAGAGGGTTGTGTCAACCCTGTAGAGCAAACATTGGGAATGGAGTTTATAACTTTAGCAAAAATCTCTACATGCCAGGGAGAGTGCCAGAGAAAAAAGACACTGGTTTATTTCTTTCCTTTTTTCCAGTCTTTTATTCTGGTCTTAAAACTGCTTAGTTATAACTAATAAAATGTTATTAGGTGAATAGATATTTATCCAATATATTGCTTTTGACATAAGTAATGAAATGGCCAAATAATACAGGGACTACCTTAAGTAAAACATGTGAGTCCTGGGTCTCTCTTGTAATAATTTGAAAAATATTAATAATATTGTCAGTTTAATAATAAAAGTGCTATCTGCCTTTTTATCTTCCTGGCCATATTAGAAAAGGAAAAATGGGCCTTTCATCACATGAAAACTGTACTTCACACCACCATTGTCTTAAAAGTTGTTTTGGGAACGCTACATTTAAATTTAGAAATAAGAAAGTGAATATCTGTTCTGAAGGTAGTGTGGTTCACTGGATCAGAAAATTGGCTCTAGGTTCAGAATACCTGAATCTGAATCTCAGCTGAGTGAGTTTGGGCAAACACCTCTGAACTTCTGTTCTCCTATGTGTAGAGTGGAGATAATAACATCTGCCTCAGAAAGTTGCTGTGAGGATTAAAATATAATGTATGGGTATCAAGTTATTAACCAATCTAAATTTCATGAAGGCATAAGCACAAAAGAGCTTTATTCTTTTATTCTTCAAACACAATCTTTAATTCTTAGCTTCTTAAAGCTATCTAGCTGGAATCCATGGCTGTAGGAAATGTTCAGTGATAAAACAATTTTATTTTGGTAATTGTCTTAGTTTAGTTTTCCCCTTCCCCCAAAATGACCCTGGGTCAAAAATTTGAGTGCAGTTGGTTTTCTAGGAAATGAATTTATGTAGTACAAGTGAAGAAATGGGAAAAGGGAAACAGGAAAGAAAGAAAACACAATAAAAGCTGTTATAAGCAGGTCACTACTATGAGTAACTAGAGCTCAATGTCTTTGAAATATCATGCTTAGAACAACAATTTTCAACTGGTGTGCCACAAAAATTTTTAAAACATGCCATATCTGACTATTTAGTCAGGGGCACTGACTTCTTTTCCCTTAGCTTGTCAAATAAAAAAAAATGGCAGGAGCCAATACAATAGCTGTCTGGTATGAATGAATCAAAATTATATCTATTTTGGGGGGCAGATTGACAAAAAAACATATTTTTGGTGTGCTCTAGAATTTTAGTAATTAGTTTATTTGTGCCATGAGGTAAAAAGTTTGAAAATTACTGATTAAACATTCTCTTTAGAGGATGAGGAGTGTAATAGATACTACTGGTTCCTCAGCTGGATCCCTTTACTGGTCCAGTGCACATATCCTGTAGTTAATCTGACCATGGATGGTGCACAGCTGCCCTTCTCCTGAGAACTGTCTTTGGGTAAGCCCGTTGTCTAACTTCAGTTGCTGGTATCCATTGACTTACTGATGTAAGAATACAAAAAGCTAGCCCTTTGTCTGTATCAAGAGGGAACAATTCTTCTGGGTAGTTCTCGCTACAGAACATTTTCCACCCATGAATCAACCCATGCCTAGACTTACCTGTGACCACATCCTAACTTGACTCTTCCCCCTACCCTTTTTTGTCACATTCCTTCTTTTACAGGTCTCTGCTGAGATGTCTCAATCATTAAATTCCAACTGAATCCCTGTCTCTAAGTCTGCTCTTAGGGAATATGATCCAATACAGGGATATGGAGGGAAATTGTTCAATAAAGCTCATCTACCTTTGGCTGAAGTTTTGGTAACAGTGACTTGCTGCTGCCTTCCATGGTTCACACCACATGCTATTTCTGTGGAGTTCCCTTACTTCCCACATGGAGTGATCTGGGGCATGGCTCCAACAGGATGGTTTGAGCCAGGTAACCAAGTCCCTTGGTACCTAGGAAACTTGCCCTGCCTAATGTGCAGGCTGCCTCACTGCTGCTCTCGCTTCTCCCAGTTGTTGTGTTGCCTCCACCTAGCCTCCCCTCCCATTTTCAGAGAACTTCAAACAGGAAGTGAGTATCAGCTTTTTACTTCAGAAATGTTCCCAAACGTAGGAGGATATTCATGTAAAACTTCAAGGCTCTTGTCACCGAACTCTGCATAGGGAGGAGCAGGGAGAGAGGACAGAAATGCTAAGACTTTCTGTAGGCCTGAATGCAGTTTTCCGAGGAATAAAACCTTAGTTTCCCATCTTGTACTCAGCCTCCAATCTCTTCTTGGAAGCTCCCTGGTAGGATAGCCACTGGCCCAACAATTGTCCTTATTCAACAAATCCCTTTTAACTCTAGTCTTCTGCTTATATGGACTTGATGGGTGGTGGGAGTGAGAGTCAAAGGACCAGATTGACCATGTTTTTTTAATAAGGGGTTACTTACTGCCTTTTGGCATTTTGGGACTTAGCTGATGTCCAGAAGCCACAAAAATTCTGCTTAATATTTTTAATATATTTAAATTAATAATTAAATACTCACTAAATGGTAGCTGCTCTTTTAATTATAGATTTATCTTCTAGCATTTTTTCAAAAGCCATAAAATTTTAGTGTTTATTTTAATGATGTGACCCATCATGCTTCATGAAAAAAACATGTGTCCAAGAATCAGGAGACCTGTGTCCATTGTGGTCTCAGCCCCATGACCTGTTATTAATCATTTTGCATTCCAAAGCTTTGAGTTCTTAGCCATCAGATAGGATAATAAAAGTTATTTACCTATTCCACAGGGTGGTTGTAAGTCTGAATTGAAGGACAATGTGCAAAAAGGTATTTGAGAGTGTAAATAATAAATGTCAGGTGATAATTAACAAAGCAACTCACATCATGTCTACCCAACAAGCTGTGTGGCTGAGACCTGACCTCATTTTAGGCAAACAGATGCCATGCTAAATGATGACAAAGTGATAAACATATGTAAATATTTCATATGGAAGTGAAGTCAATGTGGACAAATGCAAAAGACACATTTCCAAAACTGGGAACAGCAGAAAAAGACACAGGTGTTGGAGTGAATCATAAGCTGAAAAGAGCCCTGTATTGTTATTTAAAAGTTTACCAGAAATTATAATAGGCATGGGCCATACATAATTTTTTCCATTTGTCTCAGACTTTATGATGTCACAGGCTGTAACTGGGCAAGTGTATATAGTATAGAAGACAATGGGCTGGGTTCTAATTCCTGGTCCTTGTTACATCAGTCATAACACTTGCCTCTTGAGGTTCTTTGCTGGTGAAGTTGATGTGATTATGTATGTCTGTCACCAGAGGTTACAGATATCATGAGATTCTATATGTGAAAGTGTTCAAGAAGCACAGCTATGCTTCAGAGGTATAAAGTAATATTACAAGTGATGAAAAAGGATGAAAAGTCTAGAAAAAGTGAGAAAGCCTGAAGAAGAGGAAGTCAGAAGGTGTCTTATTTTATTAAAGCACCATTGAGAGAGACTGAGAAGGAGAGAGAGAGAGAGAGAGAGAGAGAGAGACGGAGAGATGGAATGAGATCAATGAGACAGAAGCAAAGATCAGAGACCTCATATTGAACTCAGTGACCCTGGAGGGCTATGCAAGCGCAGCTTTGAAGGAATGTGTATGCTAGTTTCACCATGCCTCACAAGTTCAGCCTTTATAAATGGCCCATGAGCAACACATAAAGTCAGACATTTAACTCAAAACCAATGACACATCAAACCATTTCTGGAAAACAAAAAGCTCTTTATTGTACAAAGTAAGCAGAGTGAATATTAATCCTCATATATACTGATCATCAGGTTTAATATTATCACCATTCTGGAAAGACCATTCTTCCTTTAATAAATAACTGTTCTGAATTGTAAACATTTTACTTGAAAATAACTTCAAATAAGATAAGATAGAATAATGTAATATAAATGGGATAATGTCAAGTAAGAACAAGTATAGTATGAAGAATAAGCAGAGACCCTTTACTCAGATGCATCTACTAATGTTTTGTTCTTTCCCTTTGTCATTGGTACATGAACCATTTATCTTGAACCACTAGAGGATAGTGCATACCTATCATGGCTATTTACCCAAAATATTTGCTGTGTATTTCCTAATAATTAAGATATGCTCTTTTATAATCATAATACAGTTATCACTTTCATATTTATGTTGATATAATTCTATTTTATTTTAAGTATATCAGTTAGACCCAGATGTCTTTTATAGCATGTTCTCCCTCCATTACCAGATCCAGATTAGAGTTAGGTGTTGCATTTAGCTGTCACTTCTCTTTGCCTCCTATAATATGAAGCATTTTCACAGCTTTTCTTTGTTTCTTACAATGTTGATAATTTTAAAGGCTATATTACTCCACCATACCCATTGGTTTTGATGGAATGTCCTTCATTTGAACTTTAAAAAAATGTTTCCTCATGATTAAATTGAGGTTATGCATTCTTGTCCAGAACACTGAATATTTGATAACATGTTTCAAGTGTCATGTTTGAAGGCAGAACACCTACTTTCCCCTATTGTGGGTATTGTATGATTTTTCCACTGTATAATCAATATATTTGTATTTGCTTGTAGCACTACACACCTTTGGGAGACATGTTAAGAGCATGCATAGATTCTGTTCTTCATTAAGTTTTCCTAGATTTTAGCATCCATTCACAAATCTTGCCTGATATATTATTTATTATAATAATTGCAAATTGCTTATTTTTAAACTTAGTATTCCTTTTACATTTTTGAGGTAGTACAGAGCATTCTGCTACAAGCAAAAGCCTTCTCTTTCCTCCAATATATTTATTATCTATTTATTATTTATGGAACAATGAATTTTTTTCCTCCCCAAATGGCTTCTAATAGATTACTATAGTTAATTATTTGGTACTGAAACGTCCCATATGGCTAGTGGAGCACCTTTCAGCTGCCTTCTATGTCCTTAGGCATGTCCCAAAACCCAACCCACCCACAACAATTATTTGAGAGAACTCTTTAGTTTATAGTATAGCGAAGAAGTCTCTAGGCTCATCTTGTAATCTGTTCAGCCAATCCCTGGAATCAGCAATTGCTCTGAGATACTGATTTTCATTTAGTGCGGGAATAAGTACCTCTAGGCACTAGGTGTTCTCTGTGCTGCTGGAGTTGTGGTATTTGGCCTTTAAGTGCCACAGAGCTAGGCAAATGCATGCATGAACACACTTTATTATATAATATACATTATATTATTGCATCTAAGATCTTTACATATATTGCCCTAAACATGCACACATCTTCACATACAATATGCCATAGGGCATATCACTATCTTCAAAATTTTGAATTCACCCCAATATCCCCAATTTCCAAACCATCCCTACAGGGTTCTTTTTGTCTCTCCCACTTCATGTTTAATTATTTCTGTTCACTGATTGAGAATATCTGGCTACCCAAATTTATTTCATTTGCTCTTATTAATATTATATCTAACATTATTACAATTGCTTTGCTAATTCATTACAAAAAGCAAGTCTCATTACAAATAGTTCAGAACTTGTTTGAAATTCTTGCCTTCACCTCACCTTATTCCATTTTGTCCCAAATAGAGAATTCAATTGCTTGGATTAGTTTTCTTTCTTTTATTTTTCCTTCCTCCCCTCTTCCCTTCCTTTCTCCTTCTTTTCCTTCCTTTCTGTCTTCCTTTTCCATTTCACTTAAGGTTGGTTATACCCTTCATTTGAAATACAATTAAATTTATGTGGTTCAATTTGCTTTCAGTTTTAGGCTCCTTTTTTTTCCATCCACATACATATGTTTGTCTGTATGTATGTATAAGATTAAAGACTTCAGAAAGTTAAACTATATACAAAAAGGAATATTCAAAGGTGTCACTTCCTTCTATATCCCCTCCATGCTTTCCCCAATCCAACATGACAATATATATGAACAAAATATACACATTTAACACAGTGATATGGTTGCCTATATGGGAATAAGAAGGGGATAGTTAAGATAATAGATCAATCGGTCAAGTGATCAAGATGTTGGCTTGGCACCCCAGGTCAGTTATGACAATGTGCTATGGACTGAGAGACATGACTTACTTCATAATCATGTACATAAGGTTAAACAAAAGTTTTCCAAAACCCCCACCGACATTCAGTAGCATTTCCCAGGATATGTTTTGCAGAACACTAGTCTCATGAGATATCTAGTAGGAGAAAAACTGTTTCTGGTCACATAAGAAAGGGTAAATTATACAGTTGATCTCCTTCTTGGAAGTATTTATATAAGAAAACTATGTTTCTGTGAGTTAGACTTTTAAAACTCTCATTGCAATGAGAGTTAGAATAGTGGTTACCAAAATAAAATACGCCAGACAGAGAAAGACAAATACTGTATGATATCACTTGTATGTAGAATCTAAAGAACAAAATAAACATACAAGAAATATAGAAACAGACTCATAGACACAGAGAACAACTGATGGTGGCCAGAGGGTAGAGGTGTTAGGGGGTGGGGTATAAAAGAGGTGATGGGATTAAGAAGTACTAACTGGTAGTAAAAAAGTAGTCATAGGGATATAAAATACAGCATAGGGAATATAGTTAACAATATTGTAATAAAAGTGTATGGTGCCGGATGGGTACTTGAATCATTGGAGGGAACACTTTGTAACCCAGATGAACAACTATCTGCTGTGCTGTACACCTGAAGCTAATAAAAAATAGTGTTGAATATAAACTGTAATAAAAAACAGAATTAAACAAGAAAACAAAATTGGTTACCAGGGGCTGGGAGGTAGGGAAAATAGGTACAGGTTGGTATAAAAGCATACCAACTTTCAATAGTAAGATGATTAAGGTCTGAGAATCTAATGTAAAACATGATGACTATAGTTGATAACACTGTGTTTGTATAACTAAAATTTGCTGAAAGATTACAACTTAAATGGTCCTACCAAAAATAATAAATATATAAGGCGATGGACGTGTTAATTAAGTAGATGAGAGGAATCCTTTCCTAATGTATATCCATGTCAAATCACCAGGATGTACATTTTTAAATATCTTAAAATTTTACATATCAATTATATATCAATAAAAAGAAATAAAAAACTAAACATGCTCCCTTACTTAACATGAACATCATTGAATAAATATTTACTTACCCTTCTAGAACTAGTCTTCAGAGGGACAAATTTTAGAAAATTTGGGTCTATTCACTCACTCAGTATACATTTGTTAGACACTTACTTTGAAACTAGGTGCTCTCTTTGGTGCTGTGGATGGACAACTGACAAAACAAACAAAGCACCTGTCCTTGTGGAATTTATACTTTAGGAGGGTTTGTTGGGGCAGTGGAAGCAGACAGAATATCATGTCTGGTAGGGACATGTGGTATCTACTATTGTATCCATTCAGGAAAGATGATAAAGGCCTGCTTGTTTCCTTTCCTACTTTGGGGGAACTTCAAAATAACTTTGAAATGCTGACCTAAAAGGAAAGAAAATGGAAAAATATATGCATCAACCAACCTTGATGCTCAGCATTAGTTAAGAGGGAATATACTGAGGTCTTCCCCCTTCTACTTCATCTGCATCCATCTGCACAGGCCCCAAATTAAGAATATAAAATTTCAATATGAAGGAAAAAATTCTTGAGTTTTTAATCACATTTCAATGTTGATAAAATATTTATGAGTTCTCCTTTAATTAATTAGAATAAACTATGTAACACTGTAGGAAACAAATTGAAAATTTAATAAAGTAACTTCACTTCCAATTTCTTTTGAAGAAAAGAAGCTAATTATTTAGTTCTGTAATTATAACTTTAATTAAAGTATAATGCAAAATATTCCGTAAAGTGAAAATAGTGCTGAGTAATAAAATGAGGCCTTTAAGACAATTTGCTCTTTAAACAAAAATTATTATTGAAATTAAGCCTTTAGTGTACCATTCCTCCCAAATGTTGTCCCTTCAGTAAAATGTAATTTTACAGCCTTCCTGTAAAGACTAATTAATGTTTATTTACTGTTTAGAATCTATTTCACGTTTGTTCTGTGCTGAAAATCTCCTTTGCATTTGTCTTAGTCATCTTCCTGTTAGACCAAGTTTAAAGAGACACTCCTATTCCCCTTGCATATCACAATTTACAAGAGATCCCTTTTGAGTTAGAACGTGGCTTCAAACCTCAGTGACTTAGAGCTTGAAAACTCAGATGCTCTTAGATGTGTCCATGTCACGTCCCCTTCACCTGGCTGGCATGGAGATGATTTGATTGCTCCAGGCAGATAGCCAGGTAGAAGGAAATTTGGATCCTCTAAAATGAATTTAGGAAGGTAATGAAATGTCCTTCTGGTGATATTTCTAATAATCATAGGCTTTCAAACACTTCTCAGAAGTACAGAGTTGACTAATAGTTTGCCCAGATGTAGACTTAATTTCCAAAGTCTACCAGAATTTGGGGCCATGTGCCAAGATATTAAAACCATTTCTAAAGGGTTTTTAGACTGCTCTCTAATTCAAAAGTTACTTTGCTTTTACCCAAGTCACAGAGGTTCATGGAAGGGAAATGCCAAGCTTGAAAAACTTGTACTTTTAAACTCAATATCTCTTTATATTTCAGTATTCAATAAAGAATTCACTTGGTTTTGTCTGAGTCAGTTTATTACAGCTAAAAATATTTATTAAATACATACTCTATAAAAATGTTATACTTTCTGTGCAAAAACATCTCTCTGAATAGTTGCTGAAAATTAGATTTCTTTACCATCAGTGTCCTTGCCCTCAGGTTCAGATCCAGTTAGTTAGTTAGTTTGAGAACATGTGCTAGGTGTTTGCAGGCTTCTAGAGTTGAGTAATACAGCCCTTAAAAAACTTACAACTTTAGTGGCTGATGTTAATTGAATGAGGGAACATACACAATCATTAACTCTTTCCACTTTCACTGGGGCAGATCGACCCTGCTCCTGCAGATATGGAGGAGATGACTAGGTAATGAAGGAGTAGGTAAGGAGAGGGGATTGTCAGCCTGTTACGTGTGGGAAATAAAGATCCTTTGACTATGATTTGGGTCTCAGTACCTTGCAGGATCACACAGTCATCAAGAAGAAATGTTAATTTGGAACTGCTATGATGCAAGGCAGTGACACACTCAGAATTAGCTTTTCACTTAGCATTTTGAGTTAGGACCCACAATCTTGAGTGTGCATTCCTAGAATACTTGAGAATATTCCAGGAACATTCTGAGAACACTCAGATTTTCAAACCTCCTAATCTTTCCAAAGTGATTGGTGGCTTCTGACAGGGACTTTGTGTTCTTCACCATGGTGTCCTTCTCCAGGATCTACACATACTGGGGGCACCAATTTTTACTGTTTGTATAATTGTAATCAATAAAATTATTTGAAAAAATATTTGGAAAAGGTTTGCTCATACTATTAAGTCAAACCATAACAGAAACACATTTATAGAAAGCTCTTCATCATCCCTTCTATTCTTGCTCCAGCCAATGAACACAAACAGGCTGGTGAGCATGCTTTCTTATTTTTTTTTTGCTCTAGTAGGTTTTAATGTTTTTAAAACCAAAAACTTTGGCATACTAAATATAATACTATGAATCTTCTTTTCAGGTTTTGTAAAGGCATGCACTTACCTGCAGAGGCTATCTACTGTCAGAGAACATAGAAAGCTAGTCAGGCAGTCACAATGAGGCTGAACATTATGGTCATCACAGCTCCATCCCAGAGCCAGAAGCCTCCTACTCAGTGGCTCAGTGAGGTGGTGGAAGGAGACAAGAAGATACATCTTGCCTTTCAGGGGACATTTGGCAATGCCTGAAGGCATTTTTGGTCGTCACACCCATATAATAAGGGGTATTTAGCAGTGGGTAGAGACCAGAAATGCTGCAAAACATCCTGACATGCACAGATCAGCTCCCTCCCCCTAAAGCAAAAATTATCCATCCCAAAACAGCAATAATGCCAGGACTGAGAAATCCTATGAGAAACTTTGAGGACCCAGTACCTGAAGGAGGGGTACTAATGCTTGCAGGAAATGCTATAGGGAAAGAATATATAGCTATACATATTTCATCTTTACAGTGCCTTTCAGTTTATAATGCACTTTCTTATTATTGTGGATGTGTTTTTGCCCCTCTTCCCAAATTCATATTTTGGACTCTCAGCCCTCAGTATGGTGGCATTAGGAGGTAAGGTCTTTGAGAAATAATTAGGTCATGAGGGTGGATTCCTCATGAATGGGATTAATACCCTTATAAAAGAGACTCCAGACAGCTCTAACCTCTCCTTCTGACAAGTGAGGATAGACCTTGCAAATCAGCAGTCTATACTTAGGAAGAGAGCCTTCACCAGAATCTGACCATGCAGATACCCTGATCCTGGACTTCCAGCCTCCAGGTCTGTGGGAAACAAAGTTGTGTTGTTTAGGCCATTCAGTCTATCATATATTGTTATAGTAGCCTGAACTGAGTAAAAACACTTATTTAATTCCCACTTTGGGGCTTATAAAGTGTGTACAAATGACCTCTTTAAGCCTAAACTTTCTCATAGGCTAAATGGACCAGCATTTACCTTACAAGACGATGGCAGAAGTTCAAGGAGATGGTGCACCTGGTAACACATAACTGGTTTTGCTCATGGCCAGTGTTCAATATGCATATATTGCTAATGTTGTTAGTATTGTATGAGATTCAAACAGAAAACACTCTGTGTATCCCAGTATAAGGAAGGAATAATATATAATCCCTGCTATAGGGAATTAGAGGCTTGTGCAACTTTTGAAAAGTGTGTGTGAAGAAAGGTCAGGAAAGTCTCTAATCACCTCAGCCTGCAGCCTTTAACTGGCTGGTTGAGACACTCACTGAAAGATGCCTTGACTCTTAGGAGCCCAGGATGCCTGCTGACCAGCTTAGCTGGCCACACCAAGGGCAGGTAGTCCCAGAGTATGCAGTTTTCTCCCTCAGGTACATGAAGTGGGTGACTCAAGGGGTGCACTCAGACACTGCTGCAAACTGTGCATCTGCTGCAATTCCTCTTTAAGCAATCACGTGATTTCCCTCATGCTCCCCACTTCTTGTACAAAGAGCTTCTCTCTGGTGGAATCAGCTTGGAGATAGTCTGACCTGGGGATTCTGGGAATTGCAGTTCTGGCTTCTGTGCAATGCAGAGGATACACCAGAAAGGGGTAGCAATGATGTCAAGGTAACTACAGACAATTGCTTACTTTGTTATTCCTCTGATCTCTGCAGTTCTTTTAAGTATGTATTATCCTCACTATTTAGTTGAGAAAACTAACACTCAAAGACTTGACAATTCTTTTCAAAGTATAGTTTGTGGCAGACCTGGATTCCAAAGTCAATACTCCCTCCACCACACCCTTATCCCCTAGATGTAGTCCAGAAAATTAGCTACCATTTTGGAGTAATTAAACAGAATGAAAAACTTATTTTTCCCAAACATCATTTTCTCATAAGTAAAAATAGTTTTATTATTCATTTGATTTAAAATATTGATGTTTTAAATGTAACAGTAAATAGAAAGGAGTAGCCATAAAAACATTATTGATTATTACCACCTTAGACAAAATATCTTTTCATCAAATTCACGTGTTATGTCAGAAAGATACTATTGACCCTCTGGCTGGTTTTCCTACAGAGGAATGTAATGAAAAGAGAGTGGATTTTAGAGTTTGACTTGACCTAGGTTTTATGATTCACTTTCTAAGACACTTTGGGAAAATTATTAGCTTCCCTAGGCTCTGCTATTTTTACATATAAAGTGAAGATGATAGCATATACCTCAGAGGTTTAATATAAAGATTAAATAGGGCAATATCAAGACAGCATAGAAAAAGCACTATATATCTTTCCATATGTGTATGAGAAACATTTGAGGTACACCACTGTGTTAGGTTTATGCTAAGCAATATGAGGACTGGTGAGGTCCTGGCCCCCATGGATGTAGTGTGTTTGGGAGGACAACATTATAAACAAATAAAGTAGTGAATAAGTTAGCACAAATCCTTACAATTGCAATAAGGAGATAAACAAGGTTATGGGGCAGGGATATCCAATCTGCAGCCCAGGATGGCTGTGATTGCAGCCCAACACAAAATCATAAATTTACTTAAAACATTATGAGATATTTTTGTGATTATGTGACACAATGTATTTAATATATGGCCCAATACAACTCTTCTTCCAGTGTGGCACAGAGATGCCAAAAGGTTGGACACCCCTGTAGAGAGTGAGAGTGTGGAAGGGCATTTTAGATGGATTAATCTACTCTGAGGAGGTGGATATTTGATCTGAGACTTGAAGCACTGAATTAATTCTTTTTTGCATATGTTTATTGAAAAGCATTTTAAGTGCTAGACATTATTCTAGGCACTGGAGATAAAACAGTGAATAAAACCACAGTATCTGCTCTCAGTTATAATAGGGAGAGATAGATAATAAACAACATGTAAGTAATTATATAGTATCTCAGAGGGTGATACATTCTATGGAGAAAGTAAAATAAGGCACACATTGCTTCTAAGAAGACATCTGAGCAAACTCTGAAGGAAATCATAGAGGAGCCATGAGAATATCTGGAGGAAGACTGCTCCAGGCAGTTGAAGAAACAAATGCAAATGTCCTGAGGCAGGAGCACAACAGTTTTTGAGGAAAGCTAGCAAGCCAAGGGAAAGCAGTGAAGGGAATAAGGGTAAGGGGGTGGGGGGTAGAGGAGAAGCTCTGGGAAATAATAGAAGGTCAGATAATGTGGGTCTTTGTGGTTTATTACAGAAAACATTGTCTTTTTCTTTGAGTAAGGTGGATGAATCTGCCTGTGGAAAATTGACTTGGGAGCAAGTGTGAGAGCAGGAACATCCACTAGAATTCTAGGAAATTATTCAAGTATGGTGTAATGGTGGCTTAAGTCAGAATGGTTGTGGTGGTGGTGGTGGTGGTGATAGGTAGTTGGATTCTAGGTGTATTTTGCAGGCAAGGTCAACATGAGACATACACTGAAAGGCTGGATACAGAATAAAAAAAAGGAGTCAAGTATGTCTCCAAGATTTCAGGCCAGAGCAGTTCAGAAGATGAAGTTGTTATTTATTGAGATTTGGAAGGAAGTTTTAGGGTAAGAATCAGCCATTAAGTTCTTGTTAAATGTAAGATACCTGTTAAGACATCTACATGACAGTGGAAGTCTGAAGTTCTGGTAAAAGTCAAATATAGAGACCTAAATTTGAAAGTTGAAAGCATGTAGATAGTATTTAAACCCATGAAAGAAAATGAGATCACTGAAGAAGTGACTATAGATGGGGTATAAAGGAGATTCTAAATCTAAGCTCTGGAGCAACACAAATTACAAGTGGAGCACTTAAAGGGGACCTACCAGAAAGGACTCATTAGTAAGGTAAGGAGACAGCCAAGGGGAAGAAGAGCTTCAAGGAAGCAGGTTGGTCAATTGTGTCAAATGCTGTAAATAACTCAAATAAGACAATGAAAATCCTTTGGATTTAGCAAAATGGGGTCATTGGTGATTTGGCATAAGCAGTTTTGATCTAGCACTATAGACATAAAATTAATTGGAGTCGCATTAAGAAAGATTATAAGAAAAGAAAGTAAACTCTTTGAGGAGGAAAAATATGGGAAATAACTCAGAGGTAGGTGGACAGTTGTGTGGTTAAGGATCAGCAGAACTGTAAGGTGCAAAGGTGCCTCTGAGTCACTAGGAGTGCATCAGAATCAATAGAGGGGTGGGGAATGGTGCTTGTTAAAACAAGCTGACTGGGCCTGCCTCTCCTCCAGAGTTTCTTGTTCGCTAGATCAAGGGGATGGAAAGAACTTGCATTTTTTGTCATTGATATCAGATGAGGCAGATGCTGCTGGTATAGAGAACACATTTTGATTACCACTGCTCTTGGCTATTGATTCTTTTGTGGATCCTTCTGTCCAAAGTAACATTCCATTGTCCTATTATTTTCTGTCACTCTCCCATTGTGTAAACCTGCCTTATTTATAGCTCTTTATTTAAATTCCCATTGATATAGTCTTTGTAGGAAAGGAGAGTTATCAGAATTTTCAGCTTTTTTTACTATTACTCCACTTGTGTGTCACATAGTGCTTGGCATTCACTTGAAACTTAAAAAAAAAAAAAAGGGAGGGTGGTATAAGTTAATATACATAAAGAAAGGAATTAATAAATAAAAATTTTCAAAAAGAGTCACCTAAAATGGTGAGACAATAAAAGAACATACAATCAAAAGGAATGGAAGATTTCCCACAAAAAGAGCTAAATGAAATGGAGGTAACCAAACTATCAGATATAGAATCAACAATAATGGTTATAATGATGCTCAAGGAACTCACGGACAACTACAAGGAACTGAGTGAGAACTACAACAGTATGAAAAAGGAAATAGAAACTATAATAAAAACCAGAAGAAATGAACAATAAAATCATGAAAATAAAAAACACACTAGAAGGAATTATAAGCAGGCTGGAAGAGGCAGAGGGTCTAATCAGTGACCCAGAGAAAAAGGAAGAAAAAAACACCCAGGAAGAGCAAAAAAAAAAAAAAAAAAAAGAAAGAGAGAGACTCAGAAAGAACAAAGGGGTGGTAAGGGAGCTGCAACATAATGAAACATAAAAATATCTGTATAATAGGGATACCAGTGGGGGAAGAAGAGCAAGGGATAGAAAACCTGTATGAAAAAGTAGTGATGGAAAACTTCCCTAATTTGATGAGAGAAGAAGCCACACAAATCCAGGAAACACAGCGAGTCCCAATCAAGAGAAACCCAAAGAGGCCCACTTCAAGACACTTCATAATTAAAATGGCAAAATTCCAAGTCAAAGAGAAAATCTCAAAGTCAGCAAGGGAGAAACAGGAAGTAGCATACAAGGGAGCCCCAACAAGACTAGCAGTTGACTTCTCAATGGAAACGCTCCAAGACAGAAGAAAATGGCAAGAAATATTCCATGAAATGAAAACCAAAGGCCTGCAACCAAGACTGCTTTATCCAGCAAGTCTCTTAATTAAAATGGAAGGCAAAATAAGGAGCTTCTGGGACAAAAGAAGCTTAAAAAAATACACCTCCACCAAACCGGCTCTGCAAGAAATGCTGAAAGGCCTGCTTTAAGAAAAGGAAGAAAAAGAGTGAGAGAGGAACATAGGTATGAAAAAATGGCAATGAATTAATACCTATCAATAATAACCTTAAATGTAAAAAGATTAAATGCTCCAATCAAAAAACACAGAATAGCTGAATGGATAAGAAAACATGACTCACGCATATGCTGTCTACAAGAGACACACCTCAGAACAAAAGATCTACAAAGACTGAAAGTGAAGGGCTAGAAACATATATTCCAAGCAAATGAACAGGAAGAAAAAAATGCCGAGGTAGCAATACTCATATCAGACAAAATAGACTTCAAAAAAAGAGCCAAAAAAAGAGACCCAGAAGGTCACTTCATAACATTCAGTGTAAGAATCCATGAAGAAGACATAAAAATTGTAACTATATATGCATCCAACATAGGAGCAAAGAAATACATAAAGAAAATCTTGGAGGACTTCAAGAAAGATATTGACAGCAACACAATCACAGTAAGGGATTTCAACACCCCACTGTCAAAAACAGATAGATCTTCCAAACAAAATATCAACAAAGATGTTGTGACATTGAACAATGCCCTAGATGAAATGGACTTAACTGATATATATATATATATATATATATATATAAATTTCACCCCAAAGAAGCAAAATACACATTCTTTTCAAATGCACATGGAACATTTTCAAAGATGGACCACATGATAGGACACAAAACAAGCTTCAATAAAATCATATCAAGCATCTTCTCCAACCACAAGGGACTGAAACTAAAAACCAACCTCAAAGAAACACTCAAAATCATGGAGACTGAATATCACACTATTAAACAATGAATGGTTCAAGAATGAGATCACGGAAGAAATAAAAAATTTCTGGAAACAAATGAAAATAAACTCACAATAATGCAAAACTTATAGGACACAGCAAAGACAGTCCTGAGAGGGAAATTGACAGTGATACAGGCCTACCTAAAAAAGATAGAAATATTTCAAATATACAACCTAACCCTATGTCTACAAGAACATGAGGAACAACAACAAAGACAGCCCACAGCAAGTGGATAGAAGGAAATAACCAAGATCAGAGCAGAATTAAATGACATAGAGACTAAAAGCACAATTCTAAGCATCAATAAGCCCAGGTGCTGGTTCTTTGAAAAGATAAACATAGTTGACAAACCTTTAAGCAGACTCATCAAGAAAAAAAGAGAGAACACACAAATAAACACAATCAGAAATGAAAGAGGAGAGATTAAAACTGATACCACAGAAATACAAAGGGTTGTAAGACATTACAACAAAGGATGATATGCAAGAAATTTGGAAAACTAGGTGAAATGGACAAATTTCTAAAAAATATAATCTTCCAAAACTGAATAAAGAAGTAGCAGAAAACCTCAACCAACCAATAACAGCTGATGAAATTGAACCAGTAGTCAAAAAACTCCCAACACAAAAGCCCTG
Organism: Phyllostomus discolor; assembly: GCF_004126475.2. Classification (NCBI taxonomy): domain Eukaryota; kingdom Metazoa; phylum Chordata; class Mammalia; order Chiroptera; family Phyllostomidae; genus Phyllostomus; species Phyllostomus discolor. Next base: position 61,187,815 of record NC_040909.2, read on the forward strand.
GACCAGATGGTTTCACAGGAGAATTCTACAAAGCATTTAAGGAAGAGCTAACCCCTATCTTTCACAGACTATTCAAAAATATCCAAGAAAACAGAAAACTCCCAAACTTTTTATGAAGTCAGCATCATCCTAAACCCCAAACCAGATGAAGACACTACAAAGAAAAAAAAAATTCAGGCCAATATCACTGATGAACATAGATGCTAAAATCCTCAACAAAATAATGGCAAACCTCATTTAGCAATACATTAAAAAGATCATACAGTATGAACAAGTGGGATTCACCCCAGGAATGCAAGGATGGTACAATATTTGCAAATCAATAAACATAATACATCACATAAACAAAAGGAAAGGCAAAAATGAGGTGATCATATCAATAGATGCAGAAAAAGCACTTGATAAGGTACAGCACCCATCTGTGATTAAAACATTCAGCAAAGAGGGAATAGAGGGAGCATCCTGCAACATAACAAAGGCCATGTATGAGAGATTTATAGCCAACATCATACTCAATGGGAAAACAAAAAACTTTCCCACTAATATCAGAAACAGAACAAGGTTGTCCACTTTCACCACTTCTATCCAACATAGTATTGGAAGTCCTAGCCACAGCAATTAGACAAGGAAAGGAAATAAAGGGCATCCAAATTGAAAAAGAGGAAACAAAACAGTCATTGTTTGCAGATGATATGATAGTGTACATAGAAAATCCTATAGACTCCACCAAAAAACTACTCAACATAATAAACGAATTTGGAAAAACAGTGGGATAAAAAGTCAATATTCAGAAATCAAAGGCATGTTTTGTATACCAATAATGAAATAACACAAACAGAAATCAGGGAAAAAAATCCCATTTGATACAGCAACAAGAAAAATAAAGGACTGAGGAATAAACCTAACCAAGAGGGTAGAAGTCCTGTACTCAGAAACCTACATGACACTGAAGAAAGAAATTAAGGAAGACACAAACAATTGGAAACATATACTGTGTTCATAGATTGGAAGAATTAACATCATTAAAATTTCCATACTACTGAAAGCAATTTATATATTCAATATTTTACTTATTAAAGTACCAATGGTACATTTCACAGATATAGAACAAACACTTCAAAATTTATATGGAACCATAAACAACCTCAAATAGCTGTGACAATTTTGAGAAAGAAGAGCAAAGTAGGAGGGATCATAATACCTGCTACCAAACTGTACTACAAGGCCACTGTAATCTAAACAGCCCAGTACTGGCATAAAAACAGATACATAGAACAATGGAACCAAATACAGAGCCCAGAAATAAACCTAAGTCTCTATGGTCAATTATTATTTGATAAAGAGGGCAGAAGCATAAAATGGAGCAAAAATAGCCTCTTCAACAAATTGTGTTGGAGAGCAGGACAGCTATACGCAAAAAAATGAAACTATGTCCAACTTACACAATACACAAAAATAAATTCAAGGTGGGTAAGACTTAAATATAAGTTGTGACACCATAAAAGTCCTTCAGGAGAACATAAGCAGGGAAATCTCATATATTCCATTCAGCAATATTTTCACTGATATATCCCCTACAGCAAGGGACATAAAGGAAGGAATAAACAAATGGCATGTCATCAAAATAAAAAGCTTCTACACAATTAAAGAAAACAGCATTAAAATGAAAAGAGAACCAAACATATGGGAAAACATATTGGCCAATGATACCTCCAATGATACCTTTGGACATCAAGGATTTGATCTCCAAAATAAACAAAGAACTCACACAGCTCCTCTCTAGGAATAAAAAACCATCCAAATTAAAAACGGACAAAAGACTTAAACAGACACTTGTCCAAGGAAGACATACAAAAGGTCCAGAGACATATGAAAAGATGAGCAGCATCACTAGTCATCAGAGAGATGCAAATTAAAACCACCACTTCACACCAGTCAGAATGGCCATCATAAACAAAGCAACAAACGAGTGTAGGAGAGACTGTGGAGAAAACAGAACCCCAGTACACTGTTGGTGGGAAAGCTGAGTGTTGCAGCCACTTTGGAAACACTGGAGTTTCCTCAGAAAACTAACAATAGAACTGCCTTTTGATCCAGCAATTCCACTGCTAGGATTATATCCTAATAACCCTGAAACACCAATCCATAAAAATCTATGCACCCCAGTGTTCATAGCAGCATTATTTACAATAGTCAAATTCTGAAAGCAACCTAGTGCCCATCAGTAAATGAATCAAAAAACTATGGTACATTTACACAATGGAATTCTACACAGTAGAAGAAAAGAAGGAGCTCCTACCCTTTGAGACAATATGGATGGAAGTGGAGAGCATTATGCTAAGTGAAATAAGCCAGGTGGTGAAAGACAAATACCATATGATCTCACCTTTAATTGGAATCTAATCAAGAAAATAAGCAAGCAAGCCAAATATAACCAAAGTCATTGAAATTGAGAAGAAGCTGACAGTAACCAGAAGGGAGAGGGGAGAGAATATTGGGGGGAAGCGGTGAAGGTTTTACAGAAACAACTATAAAGGACACATGGACAATAACAAAGCGGGGGGAACAAGGGAGGGAGATGGCAAAGGCTAGGGTGGTGGAGCGTGGTGTGGGGAAGAAAAGGTAGAAAACTGTACTTGAGCAACAATAAAAATCAAAAGTATTTTAAAAAGTTTCAACAGTGATAAGATATTTTTGTGCAAGCTTTGAAATGTTTAAGGTTTCTTTACAAATGTTTGGGAGAAAAAAAAAGTTTTTGCCAAAAGGCAAGTATAAATATTGAGTTACTTAGATTTCAACCTCCAAGACACCCTGAGGGATCTGAGCTCATTATTTAGATTTCAAAATTCACGGTAACCAGCCCACAGATGCCTAATGTGGCTACCATGTGGTGTTTCAAATATGATCACGTAACTTTCAAAGAAAATGCTGTTTGGAAGACAATGGATTTGTTTTGTCATTAACTATTTACATGTAGGTCCCCAATTGTCACCATTTTAGAAACTTCCCTAGTGTAGGAGAAAACAGTAAAATTATACTTTGACTTCAATGTATTAGTTAGCCTATAAGTCAACCCATTTGTAGCCAGCTTCATATAACATGTTTAGGTTTTACATGAGGGTTATTTAAGGCCCATTTAGTTGGAAAACAAATAAACAAACAACAACAACAACAAAAAACCCCATGGTAGCCAGGTTCCTGGTAAAGTTTTTTTCAAGAGTGTTAGATGAAAATATCTCTGCTTGATAGTCATCATTTGGCAATGACAGTTTCATTACTCAGACAACATGAATAAAAGACATTACTCATAGTCATTAGCAACTCAGTCAGGGAAAAAAGAGAAATTGGACATTTAAGAACATTTTACTTTTCTGTCATTTTAAGCCAAATTACACTTTTAAATGATGGCTAGTCAAACCCACAGAATCTATTAGTAACTTGAAAATAAGTGTGAAGGGATGCCAAAACCCAAGGAAATCTGAAACTTGCATTTATCAGGCCTGTCACTTCATGGCTAGTGGTAATAAAAGCATTTTTGTTTTATGTTGCAACATCTACAGAGAATACTGTTTTTTTTTTACACCAGAGTAAAAAGTGATATTGCAACATTCATCACATTCTTTGATATACAATAGTTTAAAGAGGTAGAAAATTGATGTTCATTATTTTAAAGGTAATCTAAAAACCTAATGCATTTACAGAAGTTTTCCTGGTTGTTTTTATAAAGTTCCATATTCAGTTTTCAGAATCATCACCTGACATGAATTACATGGATTTTGTTGGGTTTGTGGTACTAACTATTCAGGTGTTATTGATGATGACAGAACCCAACCAATTTACTGGTTCTTTTCTTTTCTTTTCTTTTCTTTTCTTTTCTTTTCTTTTCTTTTCTTTTCTTTTCTTTTCTTTTCTTTTCTTTTCTTTTCTTTCCTTTCCTTTCCTTTCCTTTCCTTTCCTTTTTTAAATTTTATTTTAATTGTTGATTAAGTACAGTTTTCTTTTACTCCCACACCAGCTGACCCACCCATCCCTCCACAACTCCCTCCCATTTCCAACTCCCCTAGTTTTTGTACATGTGTCATTTATATTTGTTCCTATAAACCCCTTTTCCTCTGAAATTCTCTCCCCTCACCTCTCTGGTCACTGTCAGCCTGTTCCCTATTTCAGTGTCTTTGGTTATATTTTGCTTCTTTGTTTGTTTTGTTGTTTAGGTTCCTGTTAAAGGTGAGATCATATGGTATTTGTCTTTCACCGCCTGGCTTATTTCACTTAGCACAATGCTTTCCAGTTCCATCCATGCTGTTGCAAAGGGTAGGAGCTCCTTCTTTCTTTCTGCCACATAGAATTCCATTGCTTAAATGTACCATAGTTTTTGGATCCATTCATTTACTGATGGGCACCTAGGTTGCTTCCAACACTTGGCTATTGTAGATTGTGCTGCTGTGAACATTGGGGTGCATAGGTTCTTTTGGATTGTTGATTCAGGGTTCTTAAGGTATAATCTCAGCAGTGGAATTGTTGGGTCAAAAGGCAGTTCCATTTTTAGTTTTCTGAGAAAATTCCATACTGTTTTCCATAGTGGTTATACCAGTCTGCAATCCTACCAACAGTTCACTAGGGATCCCTTTTCTCCACAACCTCTCCAAACTTGTTGTTTGTTGCTTTGTTTATGATGGCTATTCTGACTGGTGTGAAGTGGTATTTCATTGTGGTTTTAATTTACACCTCTTGGATAGCTAGCGATATTGAGCACTTTTTCATGTGTCTCTGGATCCTCTATATGTCCTCATTGGAGAAGTGTCTGTTCAAGTCCTTTGCCCATTTTGTAATTGGATTTCTTGCCTTCTTAGAGTGTAGTCGAGTAAGTTCTTTATATATTTTGGAGATTAAATAATCACTCAGCCACTGGGCCTGTTGCACTGTAATAACCAAAGAAACAAAAAATTGTCATTTTTCAGTTTCTGCAAGATTTAATCAGAGTCTGAACTTTTACTGTCTTCTTTTTTTTTTCCCTCAAAGGTTCCAAAGCACTGATGGTATGAAAGAAAACTCAATGTAGAAGGTAAAAAAGAACCAAGACTCTAGGCACAATTGACATGGACTGCCACAGTTGTGTGTATATTGATTTTACATGACTGTATTCAGAAAGAAAGTACCATCCTCTGTGATACATTCAGAGTTTCTTTCTCAGATAAACTAAAGACAAGGTCTATCCAAAGTGGCTACACTCTCTTTTAGTGAGAGTTCTGAATCATCTCTCAAGAAGCAAATGTGGATTTATATGTCCCTCGTTTAATCAACAGCGAGGACAACAACTGAATTTTCCAAAACTACTGAAAATTTGCATAGTAAATGAGGTAAAATTTCTCTTAGAAATTCATATTTAAAGCAAACTGTTATACTGGAGAAATAGTAGATTCTAATTCTGCAACTCAATTATCTTCCAAATATTAGAAAAGGAAAGAAGAGATAAAATGACTCAAAATTTTTTGAGGATACTGCAGGAGGTGTTTATGTACTTTTGTCCATCACTATGGCATCATCAATCTAGCACAGCAGAGCAGACGCATCTTCTGGTATAATGTATGTTGATTTAAAGAGGTACATGAACCAATGCATTTTATTTTATTAGTTTGAGATTCATTTATATATAATAAAATATTCATTGAACCTCTTTTTTGACTTCATGTTTAATATTATTAGAGCAAGGGTAATAAAAAGAATTAATTAAAATAAAGTTAAAGAAAATAATAAAATAGGCTATTCAAGATATGGGGAAGAAGAGTGAAGGATTGAAGTACAGGAAATACTGCTAAGGTATCATTATTTTTCTCAAGACATCCATCAGCTGTGTTCAACATTTATAACATATTTGAAGAAGAGGGTGGGAAGAGAGAACAAGAATGATGGAAGGAGAAAAATGGAACTGGCTGTTGGAGGGGTATAGCTATTGGAAATTCATCAGGAAGGAAAAAAGAGAAAACATTAGAAACCATACTTTGAAAAAAATGTAAATAAATATAAAAGTATAGAAAATAATATGCTGAACAACAATGTATCCATCACACAGCCCAAGTATGATCACATCATGGCTGGCTGTATTTCACCTCTATCTCCATTCCCTCAGATTATTTTTGAGTATCCAAGATATAATATCACTTCATTTGTAATAAATATTTCTGCATGAGTATTTTAAAAAGAAGAAGTCTTTAAAAACAAAGTAGACTTCTTGTCTCTGTCTAGAACTTCCAAGTTGCCACTCTGTCCTCACAAGAAAAAAGCCAAATAAACTAAAAAAAATAAACTTTTCTTATATCTTTCAGGGGTGTAACTTCACAAGACAACTGCCCCAAAGTTGCAAAAACAGACAAGTGAATACGGAGAATCACAACTTACTGGAGCAGTAACCCACAAGCAAAAAATCCTCTGGAGCCAGTGTTGGGTAGGAAAACCTGAACAATAACTGATACATTGCTGCAGGCTCATTGTAGACAATGCTGAGAGTTAAAAACTCCAGGGGGCCACAGTCATATGAGGGACTTTCACATTTTTATTTTACTTCCAAAAGTTCTGTTAGGTCTTCACAGTGAATATTGGGAAAAATTCCCCATGTGTTTTGGCAGGGGAATGGGGAAAATAAACCATTTTAAAACATACCAGAACTCCCTGTTTTTAAGAAGGTCTACCCTTGGTAGAAATTATTTTATCAGAGCCTAACCTACTGAGATTGTATCAGACCTGGGCAAGGGAAATACTCAAAATCAGCCAGCTCTAGGCTTCCATATTGAGGAAAGGAAATACCAAAGTCTAGTAACTGAAGCCATCCTGCCCCTACATAAGTGGTGGGAGAAAACTTGAGAAGTACTTGTACAGTTCACAGTCCAGATGCACAAGCTTAGAAAAGATTGCAACCTAATCATAGGCTGTTTATAGTCTGTTTCATACCTCCTTCTTATTACCATATCACTAAAAACCTATCTACTACAGTGTCTTTAGCCAGCACATGATATTTACTCTTCAAAAAATTATAAGGCATATTTAAAGTCAAAAAACAAAGTTTGAAGAGAAAAAGCAAGCATCAGAACTGGAGTCAAACTAGACAGGCATATTATAATTATAAGAGCAGGAATTTAAAAACTATGATTAATATGCTTAGGGCTTTAACAGAATAAGTAGACAACACACAAAACTAATTGGCCACTGTAAGAAGAAAAATGGAAATTTTAAAGAAGAATCCAAAATAATACTAGATACCAAAAACAGTTATAGAAATAAAGAATGCCTTTGACAAAAAGAAAACAGAATACCCAAGAACTGTGAGACAACTACAAAAGGTTTAACATACACATAATGAGAATACCAGAAGGAGAAGAAAGGCAGAAAAGAATAGAAGTAATATTTCCCCTAAATTAATGTCAGACATCAAACACCAAACCAGAAAACTCAGAGAAACACCAAGCAGGATGAATTCAAAGAAACCTATACCTAAGCATATCATATTCAATTTTCAGGAAATGTAAGATAATAAAATATGTTGAAGAAAACCAGATTTAAACAAACAAACAAACAAACACCTTACCTACAGTGAACCAAAGGCAAGAATTAACCATAGAGAGTGTGGTAAAATATTTAAAGTGTTAAGAAAAAAAGACTCTCACTAACATACAATTCTGTACCCTGTAAATTTATCTTTCAAAGGTGAAAGAAAACTGAAAGCTTTCACACACACAGAAAAATGGAGGAATTTGATTTGTTGTCAGTAGACTGTCATGGTAATTCCCTGAGTCCCTGCCTAGACTACTCAGCCTTTGGGCTCTTCCAGTAGCTTTCCATGCTAATGGTCTCTCTTTGCTAGGTGGACTTTTCTAAAATCTCTCAAAGCTCCACAAACCCTAAAAGGCAGCTTCTAGCTGTGGTGTGTCCTGTACTCCTTAGCAGCAGCCTAAACCCCAGCATTAATGGTAGCTGTCCTTGGTTTTCAGCTTACCTCTTCCAAGCATTCAAGACAAGCACAGGTGGCAACCATCTGAAGATCATTTTGTACCACTTTAGCAGGTAGTTCCAGACCAGAGACAGGCAGCAGCTGACCTTGGCCTGCCACCAGAGCCCCTCCTAAGAGGCCCCACAACCCACCTGATGCCTGGCTTTAGACTACACCAGATTACCACCTAATTAGTACCACAAATGAAACATGCAAAGGTAGGCTCAGCAGGCACCAGAGGCTTGATAAAGCAAATCCCACTTCATAGGGTCATCCCACACACAATAGCTTGTCTGCTATAATTACGCTCATTCTTCATAGCCAGTGAGCTTGAGGGTCAATCTCTTCCACTGATGTCTCAACAACACTCAACACTCAACTACAAAAGATTGCATACACATGTACACAGGGACACCCCTGGAGCACCCTTCTCAGCTGACTGGGGAGACTGTGCCATGGTGCTCCACAGGACAATTACTATGAAAAGCTACTGTGCTAAGGCTGAGAGACATAGTAGATCTATCTAATATAAATCAAAAAAGAAAAAGGAAAGAAAATAAAACACAGGGAGGTAGCCAAAATGAGAAGACAAAGAAACATGTCCCAAATGAACGAACAGGACAAAATTCTAGAAAAGAAATAAAATAAATTGAAACAAGCAATCTGCCTGATACAGAGTTCAAAACACTGGTTATAAGGATGCTCAATGAACTTAGAGGAAGAGTAGATGAACTTGGTGAGAACTTATAACAAAGAGATAGGCAACATAAAAATGTAAATAGAAAACATAAAAAAGAACCAGTCAGAAATAAAGAATATAGTAACTGAAATGAAGAATATACAAAAAGGGGTCAATAACAATTAGATGCATTGGAGGATTGAATGAGCAATCTGGAAGACAAGATAGTAGAACACATTCAATTGGAACAGCAAAACAAAACAAAATCTTTCTAAAATAGGATAGTTTAAGCAACCTTTGGGTCAACATCAAACATACCAGCATTTGTATCATAGGAGTCCCAGAAAGATCAGAAAGAGAACAAAGAATTGTAAACCTATTTCAAGAAATAATGATGGACAACTCCCCTACCCTCATGAAGGAAGCACAGAGAGTCCCAAACAAGATGAATCCAAAGATACATCATAATTAAAGTGCCAAAGGTTAAAGATAAAAAGAGAATCTGAAAAGCAGCAAGAGAAAGGTATTTAGTTACCTACAAGGGAGCTTCTATAACATAGTTAGCTGATTTTTCAACAGAAACTTTGCAGGCCAGAGGGATTGGCACAATATATTCAAAGTAATAAAAAGCAGGGACCTACAACTAACATTAACCTACCTAGCATGGCTATCATTTAGAATCAAAGGACTGATAAAGAGCTTTCTAGACAAGAAGTCAGTATTATAAGAAATGTGAAAGGGACTTCTTTAAAAGGAAATAGAAGGGAAAAGATTAAAATATGAATGATAAAGTTGCAATTAACTATATATCTATTAATAATTACTTTAAGAAAAATGGATTAAGTGCTCCAATCAAAAGACTTAGGGTGTTCTTTGGTTTCTTTTAAAAATGTTTTGTAGTTTTTAGCTGTATAGGTCCTTTACATTTTTGTTAGGTATATGCTTAGGTATTTCATTCTTTTTGATGCAATTGCAAAAAAATTGTGTTTTTTGTGAAATGTAATTGTTAGTATGTAAGAATGCAATAAATTTTTGTACATTAATTTTATATTCTGCAACTTTATTATAATTGTTTATTGTTTGTAATAGTTTTTTGTAGAGTTTTTAGGGTTTTCTGAATAAAGAATCATGTCATCTACAACAAGTGATAGTTTTACTTCTTCTTTCCCAATTTTGGTGCCTTTTATTTCCTTCTCTTGTCTAATTGCTCTGGCTAGGACACTCAGTAATATGTTGAATAAGAGTGGTGAGAATAGACATCCTTGTTTTTTTCCTAATCTAAGAAATGAAAGATATTCCATGTTAATGAATTGGAAGAATCAACATAGTTAAAATGACAATATTACCCAAAGCAATATACAGGTTTAATTCAATCCCCATCAAAATCCTAGTGGTGTTTTGAAGAAATAGAACAAACAGTTATTTATGAAGAAATAGAGCAAATTATCAGATTTGTACAGGAACACAAAAGACCCCAAAGAGACAAAGAAATCCTGAGAATAAATAACAAAGCCAGAAGTATCACACTTCCTGGCTTCAAATTATACTGCAAAGCAACAATAATCAAAACAGTATCCATTAGCAGGATAACAGACACACAGAACAATGGAACAGGAATAAAAGCCCAGAAATAAACCCACATGTATATGGGCAAATAATTTTTGACAAAGGAGGAAAAAAACATATAACAGAGAAAAAAAAGACTGCTTGATAAATGGTGCTGAAAAAAATTGAAAAGGAGTTTATGAATTTTACCTAAAAGATAAGGGAAGTAAAAGCAAAAGTAAATAAATAGGACAATATCAAACTAAAAAGCTTCTGCACAGCAAAAGAAACCATCAATGAAACATAAAGGCAACCAACTAAATGGGAGGAAATATTTGCAAACAACATCTTTGATAAGGAGTTAATATTCAAGAAAACATACAAATGGCCAACATATATGTGAAAAGATGTCCAATGTCACTAGCCATTAAAGAAATGGAAATCAAAACTATAAAAAGATACCATCTCACACATGTTAGAATGGTTATCAATAAGACAAGTAATAACAAGTATTGGAGAGGTTTTAGAGAAAAAGGAACTCTTATCCACTACTGGTGTGAATGTAGGCTGGTATAATTGCTATGGCAAATAGTGTTAGGGCTCCTCTAAAAGTTAAGAGTAAAGTAACCATATTATGCAACAACCTCTCTTATAGGTATTTATCCAAAAAGTTTGAAAATATTTATATGTAAAGATACATGTACTCTTATGTTCATTGCAGCATTTTTCACTGTGGCCAAGACATGAAAACAGCCAAAGTTTTTCCTCTGAGGATTGTATAAAGATGTGGTACATATATAAAATGGAATATTATGCAGTTATAAGAAGAGATAAAATACTGCCATTTGTGACAACACGAATGGATGTTGAAAATATCATGCTAAGTGAAAGAAGTCCAACAAAGTAAATCAAGAACCATATAATTTCACTCACCTGTGGGATATAAAACTGAAAGAAACAAAAACTCATTGACACAGATAACAGTATGGTGGTTACCAGAGGGAAGGTATAGGGAGGGTAAAGTGGGTCAAATATGCAGTGACAATGTGCGATTTGACTTTGAGTGGTAAATATACAATGTAATCCACAGATGATGTATTATAGCCTTTTATGCTCAAAACCAATAAAATTTTATGAGCCAATAATGTCACTCCAATAAATTCAATAAATAATTAAAAAATTTTAAGGGTATAAAAATAACAAAGAAACAAACAAACAAAAACATAAGGTGGCTGAGTGGATCAGAAAACAAGACCCATACATGTGCTGCCTACAACAGACCCACTTCCTATTGAAAGATACACATAGACTGAAAGTAAAGAGATGGAAAAAGGTATTTCATGCAATAGAAACAAAAAGCTGAGTAGCAATAATTAGATAAAATACACCCTAAAAAAGACTATAATAATAGACAAAGAAGGATATTACATACTGATAAAGGGATAAGTCCAACAAGAGAATATAACTTTTGTAAACATTTATGCACTTAACAAAGTGTGCTTAAATTTAAACCCTTTCACATTGCTGTTAGTACACATACATACACACATATATGGATTGCTAGTGTTGGGAACTGCCCTGCCTGGTATCAAGCTGTAACCCCCGCCTAGGCTAAGGCTAAAGGAACGCCCTTGGAACCGTAAGTCAGCAAGGAGACAAAAGCTTATCTCCCTAGCAGGAGTGCTGCTTCTGCTGCTTCATTCATAACTGAACCCCAAAGCTTGGTCAGTTAGCCAAAGATGGGTAAGATTCCCCAAGGGGGGGACGATCTAAGACAGGCATGATCACATGGGAGGCCCTGAAAAGAAGAACTTTGGGGGCTACAGCAAAAGGGGGTGATGGACCTTTGCTCCTCGGCTTTGACATAGCCTGAGTCCTCATCATCTGGGAGAAAATCTCCTTATGTCTTGGTTGCCTTAGTTCCCTTGCTCCACCTAAGCCTGAAACAATGATAGGGTGGTGCAGCTCTGTGCTGAAAAGGGTGGATTCCCCAGTGATCAGGCCTAAGAAAGAATATGTAAAATCCTATGAAACGTGCTTTGTTTAGAATGCTCTCAGTTGAATGAGAAGGGTCTAAGGAGGGAGTTAGTTTGTTCCTTAAAAGTCTTACAGCTCTTTGACCCTGACTCAAAATAGGCCCTCAGACTTTCTTGTTTTCTATTGTTTCATCCTTACTTCCTAGCAATGAGTAATGAGCTTTTACCTGAATTCTTATGCAAACGAAACCAATAAAAAGCCTCTCTGGAGATGGAACGGTGCACTCTCCCCACCAGGGAGGGTGGCCAAGGTGCTCCCCACATGAGGAGTGGCCCTGCTGTTCCTATTCCCCCACAGGACCTGGTTGTCTCTGTGTATTTTTTTTCTCGTGTTTCTATAAGCCATCTGCAGCATTCCGTGATCACTGCTGGCTGGTGACCCACGCATCAGCTAGTACTATATATGTGTACATATGTCTATATGTACATATGTCTATGTTTGTGTATATATATGGAGAGAGAGACCAGCACAAATAATATCCCCTTTTTATGACATAAAGATATTTTATTACAAAATCATAAGCATGTAGTTCTGTAACAACACTATCACACTCAAACACACCATATGACATTTTAGGTGAAATGTTCAAATTGCTTTTCATCTCACACAGGACATACACATACTCTGCCAACCACACTAGTTATTTCTAACTACTCCAGTTATAACCAGTTCAGTTATTTCTGCTGGACTCTGTATATTTCTTTGGGCCAAAAAAGCAAAAGAAAATAGAAACAAATGGGACCACGTCAAACTGAAGTTTTCCACAGTAAAGAAAACCATCAACAAAATGAAAAGACAACCTACTGAATAGAAGAATATATTCCCTAATGTTACAGCAAATAATATAACACCCAAAAGCCCAAACAGTTAGTAAAGTAAAAATGGGCAGAAGACTTGAATTGACATTTCTTCAAAGAGAATATGGCCAATACACATATTAAAAGATTTTTCGACATCACTAATTATCAGGGAAAAACAAATTAAAACCATAATAAGCTCATATTTGTCAGAATGGGTATTATCAATAGATCAACAAACAACAAATTTTGGTGAGGATTTGGAGAAAAGGAACCATCCTGCATTGTTGGGGGGGGGTATAAAATGGTGCAGCCACTATGGAAAACATTATAGAGTTTCTCCCCAAAATTAGAAATAGAACTACCATAGGATCCAGCAATTCCACTGTTAGGTATTTATCTGAAGAACCCCCAAATACTAACTTAAAAAGACAGATGCACCAATTTTTGCAGTGTTATGTTTAATAGCAAAGATATAAAATCATCCTAAGTGACAGACAAATAAAGAAGAGGTGGTACAGATATACAATGGAATATTACAAAGCCATAGGTATTGTGCTAAGTGAAATAACTCAAAGACAAATTCCATATCATTTCATTCATATGTGGAATGTAAAAAAGGAAATATACAAACAAAACAGAAACAAATTCACACAGAGAACATTTTGATGATTACCAGAGGGGCATGAGGTTGAAAGGAAGACATGAAAAACAGGAAGGAATTAAAATGTATAGGTTGCCAGTTACAAAAAACAGTCATGAGAATATGAAGTACAATATAAGGAATATAGTCAATAATATCGTAATAGGTATGTAGGGTATTAGATGGATATTAGACTATCAGGGTGATTACTTTGCAAGTTATATAAATGCTTAATTACTATTTATTAGACTGAAACTAATATACTATTGTGTGTTGACTGTAATTGTATATAAAAAACAAATGTTAAAAAATCCTTCACAGAAAAGAAAAATTATATGTTAGAAACTTCAATCTGAATATCAAAATGGAAAACATCAGAAAATGAAAAAGTGAGTGTAAAAAAAACTTATTATTTTTTATTACTCTAAGAGATTAATTTGTTCAAAATAATAGTAGCAAAATATACTTAAATATACATATATCCAATATTGTATATTTGAATACATTTGAAAAATATTATATATATATATATATATGCTTTAAATGTATATTACCATCAAATCTAGGACAACCACTAAAATATTTTAAAGAGTATAAATAATAGGATAAGAAAGGAAAGAACATGGAATCATATAAAATGCTCAATTAAAACCAGAAGTGGCAGAAAAAGAGTTGAAGATAGAAACAGGAAGAAAGAACAAAGCCAACCAATAAAAATCAGTAACAAATGTTGTATGTATTAATCCAACTGTCTCAATAATTGTTTTAAATGTCTGTGGTCTGAATACTCCAACTAAAAGACAAAGCTCATCAGAGTGGATCTAAAAATAAAATACAACTTGCCTATAAAGACACATATAGAATAAAAGTAAAGGGATAGAATAGGGGAAAAGGTGGGACAACTGTAATTGAACAAAAATAAAAAAATAATAATAAATGAAAAAAAGAATATTGTATGCTGTAAAAAAGTAAAGGGATGGTGAAAGATATACAAGGGTAATGCTAATCAAAAGAAGATAGGAGTAGCTATATTAATTTTAGATAGAACAGAGTTCAGAGCAAAGAAAATTATCAGGGAAAAAGATAAGCATTACATAATGATAAAGAAGTTAATAGTCAAAGAGAACATATAATCCTTAATATGTATACATCAACAACGGACATCAAAAATATATACATCAAAAATCTGATAGAACTGCAAGGAGAAATGGATAAACCCAATCAGAGTTGAATACTTTTAACACCCCTCTATCATAAATGAACAGATACTGCAAGCAGAAAATCAGTAAAGACAAAGTTGAACTCAATAGCACCAAAATCAATGGGATTAAATGGACTTCTATAAACTACTTCACCACCTATAACACATTCTTCTTAAAGTCACATGAAACATTCACCAAGACAGACACATTCTTTCCAAGAAAAGATACCTTAACAAGTTAAAAAATATAAATCATATAATGTCTTCTCTCATACCATGATGGAATGAAACTAAAAATCAATCATGGAAAGATAGCTTTAAAGTCCCAAATACTTTGATGTTAAATAACAGATTTCTAAACAAAGCATGGGTCAAACAAGTAACGCCAAAAAAAATTAAAATTATTCAATATTTTGAACTAAGTGACTATGAAGATACAGCATATCAAAACTTGTGGAATGCCATGAAACTAGTGGTTAGGGGAGTGTCTAATATTGAATACATATATTAAAAAATAAGAAAGATCTAAAATCAATATCTAAGCTTCCACCTTAGAAAAGTAGAAAAAATAAAATAAATAATAAATGAAAAGAATATCTATAGAAGTAACAGAGCAGAAATCAATGAAATTGAAAATAGGAAATCAATAGAGAAAATCAACAAAATCAAAAGTTGGTTCTTTGAAAAAAATCAAACAGTTAATAAGTTTTTACCCAGGCTAATTAAGGAAGAAAGAGAGAAGACACAAATGACTGTCAGAAATGAAAGATCACTACAGAAACTATGGTCATTAAAAGCATAATAAAAGAAGCTAGGTGATGAAAGACAAATACCATATGATCTCACCTTTCACAGGAACCTAATCAACAAAGTGAACAAGCAAGCAAAGTATAACCAAAGACACTGAAATTGAGAATAGGATGACAGTGACCAGAGGGGAGAGGGGAGGGGATTATAGGGGAAAAGGGTGAAGTGTTTGCAGTAACAATTATAAAGGACACATGGACAACAAAAAGGTGGGGTGGAAGCAGGGGAGGGAGATGGGGAGGGCTGAGGGCATGGGAGGGGTGGGGGGGAAAAGGCAGAAAACTGTACCTGAACAGCAATTAAAATTAAAAAAAATTTTAAAAAAGAATATTATGAGTAACTCTATTCCTGTAAATTTAATAACCTACATAGAACGGACTAGTTCCTTGAAAACCTATAATTTTCCAAAAGTCACATAAGAAGAAATAGACAAGCTGAATAGGCCAACATATATTTAAAAAATTGAATCAATAACTAATAACCTTCCAAAATAGAAAGCAGTCCTAGGTGGGCTTACTGCTGAATTCTACCAAACATTTAATGACAAAATTATATCTATTCTCTACAATTTCTTCCAGATGATAGAACTGAGTGAGTACCTCCTAATTCATTCTATGATAAAAGCACTTAACACCAAGACAAAGACATCATAAAAAAAGAAAATTATGACCAATATCTCATATAAACATAGCTGCAGAAATTCTCAACAAAATATTAAAAGATTGATTTCCACAATGCATAAAGAATTATACACCATGAGAGTTTGGGATTTTTCCCAGTTATGCAAGGCTGGCTCAACATTAAAAAAATAATTAATGTAATTTATGAGCTCAAAAGGTTAAAGAAGGAAAATCACATTATCATAACAAAGGGGGCAGAAGAAGCATTCAACAAAATCCAACACTCATTCATGATAAAACCTCTTAACAGGCTAGGAATATAGTGAAACTTTCTCAGCTCAAAAAAGAATATCTACAGAGCCTTATTACTGACATCATACTTAATGATGAGAAATATGAAGCTTTTCTGCTAAAGTCAGAAACAAAGCAAGGATTTCCCTTTCACTACTGTTTTTTTTAAAAAAAATGATTTATTGATTTCTCTATTACTGTTGTCCTAATTTTCCTCCCCTTACCCCTTCCACCTAGCACCCCCCACTCCTTCAGGCAATCCCCACACCACTGTTCATGTCCATGGATCATGCATATAAGTTCTCTGGCTACTCCATTTCTTATACTGTACTTTACATCCCCATGGCTATTCTATAACTACCAATTTGTACTTTTTAATCCCCTCACCACTTCACCCATTCCCTAACAACCCTTTCCCATCTGGCAACCATCAAAATGCTCTCCATATCCTTGATTCTGTCTCTGTTCTCATTTGCTTAGTTTGGTTTTTAGATTAAGTTGTTGATAGATATGCATTAGTGCCAATTTATTGTTCATAGTTTTGATCCTCATTTTCTTTTTTTTTTAAGATTTTATTTATTTAGTTTTAGAGAGGGAAGGGAGGGAGAAAGAGAGAGAGAGAAACATCAATGTGCAGTTGCTGGGGGCCGTGATCTGCAACCCAGGGATATGCCCTGACCTGGAATTGAACCTGTGACACTTTGGTTCGCAGCCTGTGCTCAATCCACTGAGCTATGCCAGCCAGGGTGATCCTCTTTTTCTTAAATAAGTTCGTTTAATGTTTCATATAATAATGGTTTGGTGATGATGAGCTTCTTTTGTTTTTTATTGTCTGGGATGCACTATATCTGCCCTTTGATTTTAAATGATAGCTTTGCTTGGGTAGAGCAATCTTGGTTGTAAGTCCTTGCTTTTCAAGACTTTGAATATTTCTTGCCAGTCCCTTCTAGCCTGCAAAATTTCTCCTGAAAAATCAGCTTACAGTCTTATGAGGATGCCCCTGTAGATAACTAACTGCTTTTCTCTTGTTTCATTTAAGATTTTCTCTTTATCATTAACCTTTGGAATTTTAATTACGATATGTCTTGGATGGGCCTCTTTGCATCCATCTTGTTTGGGACTCTGTGATTCCTGGACTTGCATGTCTATTTCCTTTACCAAATTAGGGATGTTTTCTTTCATTTTTATAAAAGTAGATTTCCAATTTCTTGCCCTTTCTCTTCTCCTTCTGACACCCCTGTGATGTGAATATTGGACCTCTTGGAGTTGTCCCACAGGCTGCTTACACTATCCTTGCTTTTTGGGGATTCTTTATTCATATTGTTTTGATTGGTTGTTTTTGCTTCCTTATGCCCCAAATCATTAATTTGGTTCTCGGCTCCATTTCCCCCTTACCACTCCTAGGCACCTCAGTCATTCCCATAACCCATCCTCACTACTACCCGCTGCCCTTTGGCTTTGCCCACGTGTCCTTTATACATGTTCCTTGATGACCCTTCCCTCTCCCTCCCCATTATCCTTTCCCACATCCCCTCTGGCTACTGTGAGTTTGTTCTTTATTTCAATGTCTCTGGTTATATTTTGTTTGCTTGTTTATTAGTTTCGACTTATGGTAAGATCATATGGTATTTGTCTTTCACTGCCTCGATTATTTCACTTAGCTTAATGCTCCCCAGATCCATCCATGCTGTCCTGAAGGGTAGGAGCTCCTTCTTTCTTTCTGCTGCATAGTATTCCATTTTGTAAATGTACCATAATTTTTTGATCCACTCGTTTACTGATGGGCACCTGAAATGCTTCCAACATTTGGCTATTGTAAATTATGCTGCTATGAACATTGGGGGTGGTGCATATGGTCTTTTGAGTTGGTATGTCATGAATCCTTTATTTATGACTAAATCTTTTTATGCTATTGAGTTCCTCACTAAGCTCCTTGAGTATCCTTATAACCAGCAGTTTGAACTCTGCATCTGATAGATTGTTTACTCTCATTTTGTTAGATCTTTTTCTGGAGTTTTGATCTGTTCTTTCATTTGGGCCTTGTTTCTTTATCTCCTCATTTTGGCAGCCTCCCTGTGTTTACTTCTGTGTATTAGGTGAGCTTCTATGACTCCCTGTCTAGGTAGTGTTGCCTAATGTAGTAGGTGTCCTGCAGAATTCAGTGGCACAGCCTCCCTTATCACCCAATCTGGGTACTAGAGGTGTGCCCTTCATGTGGGCTGAGTACACCCTCCTCTTGGAGTGGAGCCTTGATTGCTATTGGCAGGCCAGTGAAAAGGATTTATCCAGGCCAGTCAGCTGCAAGGACTGGGTCTGATGAGTGACAACCAACTTCCACCTTCCAAGGAGGAGCAGCTGTGCAGGGAGAAGGTGGTGGTTCTCCAATGTGGTCTGTAGTTGTCCAGCTGGGTGTGCTAGGCCTGGGGTTTCCCAGCTGATGCAGGCCAAGATCAGGCCTGCCCAGTGTTTTGCCAGGGCAACTCTGCATGAGCTATAAAGCAATCTGAGATGGCTGCTACTTGTGCTGGGCTAGTAGATTCCCAGGTGAAGACAAGCTGTGAGTGTAGGATGACTTCTGTCAATGCTGGTCCTTGGGCCATGACGCAAGAAGTACAGGAACTAGGGGTTCACTGAGGTCAGCTGTTGCTTATTTGATAGAATTTAGGAAGTTGTGAAGCTTGAGCCATGACCAGCCATTCATAAGGAAAAGTCATAGTTAACAGTTTAGGTGGGCTTGTAAGTTGGGTGGGAAGGAGTCTCAGGGGATCTCCAGGACAAGGCAAATAGTGTTAGCCAGGTTGATGGAGTCTCAGATATGGCAGTGGCCTGCTGACTGTGTGGCTCTGTGAGAGAAGAGCTCAGAAAGGGACAATGGCCTTTGCTCACCTTTTTATATCTGAGGGAAAAGTGTCCCCCAGCTCTTGTCTTTATGTCAGACCCTTTAGTTCTTTTCCATATGTGATGGTGGGTTTCAAGCTGCTACCCCAGTGCTGGAGCTCAGAGAGAAAGCATCTAAGTCTGTGTGTGGGTTCTTTAAGGGGTAGTGAGTTCTTTGTAATCATTATCAAAATTTCAGCAAGCAATTTTGTGGATTAAACAAACTATTTCTAAAATTTATTTGTAGAGGCAAAAGACACAGAATAGTTAACTAAATGTTGAAGGAGAAGAACAAACTTGGAGGACAGACACTACCTATTTTACTACTTACAATAAAGGCATAGTAATCAAGATAGTGTAGTATTGGTGAAAAACTAGACAAACAGTTCAATAGAACAGATTGCAGAAGCCAGAAAGAGACCTACATACAAAAAAAAAAAAAAAAGAAAAGAAAAGAAAAGAAAAGAAAAGAAAAGAAAGAAAAGAAAGGCATGCCCTGGCTGGTGTAGCTCAGTGGATTGATCATGAGCTGCAAACCAAAGGGTAGCCTGTTCTATTCCCAGTCAGGGCACATGCCTGGGTTGTGGGCCAGGTACCCAGTAGAGGGCACATGAGAGGCAACCACATATTGATATTTCTCTCCCTCTCTTTCCCTTCTCTTCCCCTCTCTCTAAAAATAAATAAATAAAATATTTTTTAAAAAAGCAAAAGCAATACAATAAAGCAAAGATAGTCTTTTCGACAAATGGTGCTGGAACAACTAAACATCCACATGTAAAACAATGACTCTAGACACAGACCTTACATCCTTCACAAATGAACTCAAAATGGATCAGAGACCTAAATATAAAATATGAAACTATTAAGCTCCCAAAAGATAGCATAGGAGAAAATCTTGGTGACCTTGTGTATAGTGATGACTTTTGAGGTACGCCACAACCAAATACACATCCATGAAAGACATAATAAACTGAACTTCATAAAAATTAAAATCCTTTTCTCTGTGAAATACAGGATCAAGAGAATGAGAAGAAAAACCACGGGCTAGTAGAAAATGTTTGCAAAAGACACATCTGATAGGAGACTGTTACCCAAAATATGTAAAATACTCTTTTAAAATTCAACAATAAGAAAACCAATGATCTCATTAAAAAATGGACCTTAATAGATACCTCACTGAAGAAGATATACAGATGGCAAGTAAGAATACAGAAAGATGTGCCACATTTTAGGTTGTCAGAAAAATTCAAATTAAAACAACAATGAGATACCACTACATATTGATTAGAACAGCCAAAATCCAAAGGACTGACAACACCAAATGCAGGTTAGGATATGAGGCATCAGGGAATGAAAAATGGTACAGCCATTATGGAACACTGTTGGGCAGTTTTTTACAGAACTAAACTTACTCTTACTATTATATCTGGGTAAGCATGCACCTTGGCATTTATCCAAATGTTTTGAACATTTAAAAATCTGTACATGGATATTTGTAGCAGTTTTATTCATAATTGTGAAAACTTAGAAGCAAACAAGGTGTCCTTCAGTAGGTGAAAGGATAAATACACTGTGGTACATCGAGACAATGGAATATCATTCAGTGTTAAAAGAAATAAACTATCAAGTCATGAAAAGACATGGAGGAACGCTAAATGTACATTATTAAGTGAAAGAACCTATACTTAAAAAGATAGAGATATATATCATATGGTTCCTACTACATTATATTATGGACAGGAAAAAAGAATAGTGGTTTGTAGAAGGGAGAGAGACGTGAATAGGCAGAGCACAAAGGATTTTTAGGGCAGTGCATCAACACTTATAGAATGTAGAACACCAAGCATGGACCCTAATGTAAATTATAAACTTAAGGTAATAATGTGTCAAGGTAAGTTCACCAACAATAACAAATATACCACTCTTGAAGGGGATGTACATAGCAGAGGAAGTTGTATGTGTGTGGGGACATGAGGTATATGGATACTCTTTTTACTTTCTGTCCTATTTTATTGTTAATATAAAATTGCTTTAATAATAAAGTTTACCAGTAACAAAAAGTGCCAGTGTACAGTGAGAATGGCCATCATAAACAAAGGAACGAACAACAAGTGTTGAAGAGGTTGTGGAGAAAAGGGAATACTAGAACACCATTGTTGGGAACGCAGAATGGTATAGCCACTGTAGAAAACAGCATAGAATTCCCTCAGAAAACTAAAAGGAGAACTGCCTTTTGACCCAGAAATTCCACTGCTGGGATTATACCCTAAGAATCCTGAAGCACCAATCCAAAAGTACCTATGCACTCCAATGTTCATAGCAGCACAATCTACAATAGCCAAGTGCCGAAAGCAACCTAAGTGCCCATCAGTAAATAAGTGGATCAAAAAACTGTGGTACATTTACACAATGGAATACTACACAGCAGAAAGAAAGAAGGAGCTCCTACCCTCTGCAACAGCATGGATGGAACTGTAGAGCATTGTGCTAAGTGAAATAAGCCAGGCAGGGAAAGACAAATATGATGTTACCTATAACTGGAACCTAATGAACAAAACAGATATAATCAGAGACAGTGAAATAAAGAACAAATTCACAATAACCAGAGAGGAGAGGGGAGAGGGATTATGGGGAAGGACCATCAAGGAACATGTATCAGGGACACATGGACAAAGCCAAAGGGGGTGGCTTCATGGGTGGGAGGCAAGGATGGGTGGGTAGGGGAATGTGGTGGGGTGAAAATGGAGACAACTGTACTTGAACAATAAAAAAAATTTTTAATGTACCAGTGTAATTCTTATACCAAAAAATGACAGTAATCCCAAATGTCATCAAACTTCAACTTAACACATGATTGTTCCTGACTGCCTTATAAATTTATTTTTAATTCTTATAGTTTGCTTCAATCATGTTCTAAATAAGGTCCACATACTATTAGTTAATTAGGATTGTCTCTTTATTTATAGATTATCCATTCCCTCTGTTATTATTACTATTTTTTACTCTTTGTTGAATTAATGTAGTTCCTTAGGTCTAGAGTTTGCCGTGTCCCCATGGTATAATCTAACCAGTTTCTATGTCCCTTGTATTTTTGAATGGGTGGTGAGATTTTTAGAATTATAGATTTGACTAGATTCAGTTTTGATTTTTGTATAAGAATACTTTAGGTGATATTGGGTATGTCCATCAGTAGATGATAATAACCTGGCTTTGACTTATTTTGTGGAGTTAGTGACAATTGATGCTTATCAAATCATTATTTTATCAGATATTACAAAATGATATTCTAATTTTATCATTTTTTTCTGAAATCATTAGCGTCAATATGTTACAGAACACAACAAAGGGGGGACCTGGGATGATATACTATTATTGAAAAAAGGCCCCGGGTCCGTTATGTCCGCCGCCAGAGGAAAGACGTCTCTCAATGCCAGAGATTCGTGAAAAGGAAAGGAAATGTTTATTTAATGCTATACAAACTTAAAGTAGTGACCTAATGTCTTTACCAAAATCCCAAAGTCCCTAAAAACACCCACAAACAGACACAGTCCTTCCTTCCTTCCCCCTTTGCCCAGTCCAGAGTACCGTATCTCAGGAAAGGAAATAGAAGCCCATGGCTTAGGCAGTCCTCAGGTTCTTCCCAGTCAGTACTCCATCTCGACTGGGAGACCTCCCTGGGTTCCCGGCACCCTCGGCTGAGTCACTGGGATCTCTGCTAAAACCAGGTGGTGGTTCCCCCTTCTAAAGCTGTGGGGGTCCCCACTCTGCCAGGCCACGTGGTTCCCTCTCTCTGGGATGCAGGAATCTCCACTCTGCTAAAGACGCGTGGTTCTCTCCCTCAGAGCTGCCACGTGGTTCTCCCTCTCACAGGGCTGCAGGAGTCTCCACTCCGTCACGTCCGCGTGCTTCTCCCTCTCAATGCAGCATAGTTCTCCTCCTCAATGGCCGCCAAGTCTGGGTTTTTTAATCCCCACGGCCATTCTTCCTCTGCAGCCTCACTGCCAACTCCTCCCACACTCGGCTTCACATGCCAGAACTCGTGTCCTTCCAGCTTTACTGGGCTGCCATCATGAGTCTGGGCAGGTGTGGCCCCATGTCCTGGAGCCAATCCTCTCTGAGCTCCCACGCAGGCGCTATAACGCAGGGGACCCGCCCCCCCAGTTACATCTAGGTGGGGAAGTTACTTCTGGGTGGGGAAGTTACTTCCATTCCCCTGGCTTAGAGCTGATCACAGCTACTTAACCTATCTATGCAACCAGCCAAAGGCTATAGATATGTTAAATGACCAACCCAGAGGTTAGCTGCAAGGCTGTTGCTATGCAAAACAGCTCTCAATGGCCCTGCTCCATTTGTCCCTTCCCCCAACCCACACCCTGGGGTGGGGGATGGAGACATCTTAAAATCTCCTGGACACCTTAAGTCTGGACCGCATTTTAAAATGCCCACCTGGGGCCCCCCTCTTGGCTGCACCCTGTAACAAATACGTCTATAAAGGGAAATTTCTCTTTAGTAACTATTGGTTACCTGGAAATAGAGTTCATACAAGAGAATACATCTTTGATTTTTTCCTCCTCATTTATCAGTTTTCAAAATGATTATTGTTGGGAATTGCCCTGCCTGGTTTCAGAAGCTGTAACCTGCCATGGTTAAGGTAAGGCTGAGTAGGAGACCTTGGAACCCTAAGCCACTAAGGAGACAAAGCTTACCCCCTGGCAGGGGCACCACCTCTACCCACTTACTTCACCCTGCCTGGCCCCTAGTGGATGACTGGTTAGTCAATGATGGGTAAGATTCCTCAAGGTTGGGGTGAATTAAGACAGGCACAGTAACGGAGGGGCCCTGTCTTAAGGAGTTATAGAAAAAGGGGGTGATGGACCCTCACCCCTTGGCTTTGAGGTAGCCTGAACTTTAATTCTGTCTGCAAGAAGTCTCCTAATCTCTTGGCTGCCTTACTTCCCCTGCTTGACCTAAGCCTGAAAGAATGCCGGAGGTGGGTGTGGCCCTGTGCTGGAAAGAGCGGCTTCCCTGGGGCAATCAGGCCTAAGAAAGAATGCATAAAATCCTGTAAAACCTGCTTTGCTAATACCCTCAATTTAAATGATAAGGGTCCAAGTATGAAATGAGTTTGCTTCCTCAAAGTTTTATGACCCTTTAGCTATCTGACCCTGACTCAAAATAAGTCCTCATAGTTCTTTGAATGTTATCTATTGTTTGATCATTACTGCCTGACAATGATTGATGAGCTTTACAATGATTGATGCACTTTAGGTTTACTCCCTGTATTCCTATGCAAAAAAATCCAATAAAAGCCCAGTGAGGAACAGGTTCCCGGCCCTTCTTTGAGAGTTTGGCCACCTTTCCCCCCAAGCAGATTATGTCTTGGTAGACTTATTCTCATATGTGGTGGCTGGGGGGGGGCGCCCTGCAGGTGGAGCCCCCCTACAAGACCAGCCATGTAAGAGGTGACACCATCATTTTTTTCCTAGCAAAACAGTGTCTTTGAGTTCTCCCCTGAATCAATTACCAGTTGTATTACAAGAATTTACTGTTAGTTTTTATTTTTATTTTCTATTTTAGTGAAAATAAAATGCAAATTTTTAAGCTATTGCAAGGTCTTTAATATTAGGACTCACATTTCTCAGTATTTAGGTATCAGACACTCAACTCTTTCCAGGAGCCTGGCATATCACATCTACAAGTGAAGTGGCTCAGCTGAAGGTTTTGGCCAACTGGAGAGTTCTGGTTCTCTCTGAGGTGGCAGAAGATATTCAATTCTGGCCATCATTGCCCCAGAAGTAATGGGGTGGGGCATAATATAACCAGCTATTCAAAAGAAGCTAGTAATCTGAACTTTCTGAAAATGTCTCCTGAGTTTTAAAGGTTGCCAAATAATGTAAAAAATTTAAACCATCACACCTGGTCAAAAAAATCTGCAAATGTATCTAGCTGTCGCCTACTAAAGCATTATTTGTACTCAAAGTAATTTTATGCACTATTTACATGTATATTTCTATTTACATGTATATTTTGCTTTCAGAAACCAAGGGGGCACATCCCCACCTCCTTATTCCCCAGGGTCCCTCTCAATTCTAGACTGCGACCATACCTAAGGAAGAGCTGATCTGGCCCAAAAGCTTCACTTTCCTAACAGGACACTGGTGCTCAGAGAGGAGAAATACCTTGTGGATGATCTCAACCTTGAATCCAGATCTGGTGCCAGTGCTGAGTACCTTCCACTGAGTACCACAGCCTTTTATTAGCAAAGTGATAGTCCAGCACCATCACCCCCTCCCCCCAGTAGAAGCATCTACCTTCCCAGGCCTTTGCCTTTCAT
Source organism: Phyllostomus discolor (assembly GCF_004126475.2). Lineage (NCBI taxonomy): Eukaryota > Metazoa > Chordata > Mammalia > Chiroptera > Phyllostomidae > Phyllostomus > Phyllostomus discolor. Next base: position 61,213,627 of record NC_040909.2, read on the forward strand.
CACTGTCCCATCACTTGAAAACAGAGACCAGGAACCTGTCTTACATGTATATTTGTTACTCTAATAATTAACTATCACACAAAATTCCCAAGGTGTGGGTACTGTTATGTTTTAGAACAGGTGGCAAAACTGAGGCTCAAAGATAAGTAACTTTCTGTGGGGCAGAACAGTACTAACAGACCCGTGTCAATGTGACCCAGAAACCTGTGTTTATTCTATAACCTCAAACTGTCTCCTCTCTCCAAGCTCCCAATGACACCCAGTGCCATTTTCTTAATTTCTGCAACAGCATAACCTGATCAGATGGCTTCCATGCTGCTTCCTGAGAGGACAGCCAAGGACCACAGTAAGCATGTGGCCCTGGAGCTTTCTCTCCCTTCACCACCTAACTACTTTCTTCCTCTTCAAATTGCTTTTCTGGAACTCATTCATTAGCCAGAACTAATTTACTGCCTAGGTTAGGGTCCTGAAAGGAAGTAGGTAAACATCCAAACTGGGTAATTGAGCAGAGTATTTTATGGAGATCACTGCTGAGGTATGGGCAGTATTAAGAGAAGCCAGGGAGATGGTGAACCAGCCCTTCATTAGCCACAGCAGCTGTGGCCTTGGGAGAACAATGTGGCTACTGCTGCCTCAGAGCCTTGCAGGGAATGAGCTGGGGAATAAATGCAATGAACCCTCCTGCTTCCATAAAAATTAAAAAATAAAATATAAAAATAAATACATAAATGATAGCTAAATAAATAAATAAGGAAGGAAGGAAGACAAAGAAAGAGAGAGAGAGAGAAAGAAAGGAGAGCAAGGTAGAGAGCGAAGAGACAAAGAATATCCCAAATGTTCTCCCTGCTTTTCTACAAGCTACTGCCACCAAAGTAGACCGGAACCCTGTTCTGAAGGGCACCTCTACTAGAAAAGATCAGCATGCCTCCCCCAGCTTCCAGCTTCACTTCTGCCTCGCTGGCTGGAGGCCCAGCCAGTTTGCCTCAAGACAACCTCTTCAATTCTGCACTGGCAGACATGAGAGGCCCCACCATCTGGATCAGGCAATTGGGATTTTCAAGTTTGGTCTTGAGTATCCTGAATAGAGGAGCTATATTCCTTCCCCAGCACATGTGCAGTGTTAACACCTGCATGTTCTTGCTTTATGTAGAGGCTTGACCTGCTTCCTCACTCCACTCCTGCTTTCTCTGGTCCTGCCCTTTTTCTTGAAAACCCAGAAATATTTCTCCCACAAACCTCTCTGCTTCTAGGCCCAGAGTGCCAGCAAATCAAGTTATTTTCATTTTATGAATATGCATATACAAAACACAAGTTATTTCTGAGATAAATTGCAAATTTGATCTGCAGGAAACATGTTGCTATTTCTGCCAATGGGTAGAAATTCTGTTAAATTACACCAGGGGCAACCATTTTGCCTTTTGGGGAGAACTCCTTTTTCAGGGTGCATTCATTGCTTGGAAAATGGCTTTCCCCTTCCCAAAACAAGCAGGTAAAGTTGGGTTTGTGCCCACCTTCAAAATAGAAAAGATGATGTCCAACCTTCTTTATACAGAGCTATAAGTTAAGTATTTGCTTCAGAAATCAAAATTTCTTTCCTTGATCACCTAAGATATAGCATTTCCTTACTCCTCTTAAGTCTTCTCTTGTGCATTCAGCAAAAATGCTATAAATTGACACATTTCAGGTTCCTTACAGCTTCCCTCTTCCCATCCCCATTAAGTTTGTTTTGAAGCACCATTGTTCAGAAAGGAGCAAATGAAACAGACCAGTCTCAAAAAATGGGAATGAGCCAAGGAATCACTTAAAAAATTAAGCTATGCCAGTTGAACTTTCTGGCAGTTGATTTATGTAGGCTGATATTAAGTTACTTATGTCATTGTTATATGTGCCCTCCATTCCTCTCCTAAGCAGGAAGACACCCTTACGATTTTCTTTGCCTTTGCATTTCTCAGCACTGAAGCAGTATGCACAGTGGATAAGAGCACTGGCTCTGGAGTCTGATGGATATACCTGAGTCTGTGCCTTAGTTCTGCTGTTTGTTAGTGGCATTACTTCATGTAAGCCCTTAACCTCACTGAATCTCAGATCCCCACCTAAAAATAAAAAACAGGGAAATAATAGTTCCATTGCAGAGGAATTTTGTGATTGTTAAATGAACCAATGCAGGTGAAACATTTAGCACCATCCCTGAACTACAGTAAGTGTTCAGTAGGGTCAGCTATTACTGCTAATTTCCATTAAGCTACAAAAGCAGTGCCTATGGGAAGAGCTACCTGTAGATTCATCCTCCCTCTCCCAATATGAAATTTGTTCCAAATCTGATAGGCACTTACCCTAAATTTCTGCTTTTAAGCATCCTCTGCCTAAATGTTTTGTTTTGCACCATTCTTGAGGAATTCTCTAGGTTCTTCCTGTACTGAGTGCTGTATTCTAAAATGCTCTGTGCTTTCATTAAAGCAACACAAGTGTGTTAGCACGTTTACTGATGGATAGAGTCTCCTGGGTCTTCTCTACCCAAATGGGAAACCACCCATCTGATTTGGAGCATTGGAAGATTTGACCTTTTGTTATTGTTTTTCCAAGACCTAACATAATGCCATGATGTCATTTAAAAAGTGGCTGCCTCATTTTTAATATTAAATTATGTTCCCCTTTCACTTCATTGTTACCTTGTCTTAAATTACACTCTAATCATTCTTCTATGTTTTCTGTACAGAAGCAGAACATAAATTTGAATCTTAATTGCTAAATGCACTGCTTACTTTTTATTTAGATTATTCATCACATATTACTGAGAACTATGGACATTTCTTTTTAATTTTTAGTTTATTGCTGCATTGAAAATATCCTTTAAATATATTAAAATGAAAGACTACTACATTAAAAAACAACAATTAAAGTAAATATTTTCAAAAGAATGCTATATGTATAAAAATGTGTAAGGTGTAAAGAATAATGATACAATGAATATCTGTGTACCTACTACTCAGTTTATGGGGAATAAATATAACCTTTGGTTTCAAACCCCCATAAGCACCCATCCTGAAATCACCTCTTTTTTTCAGAGGTAATATTGGTAGTGAATTTATCTTTTGCATTTGCTTTCATTCCAATGTGTAAATGAATATATCACAACTTATTTTTGCATTTTACTGCTGATGGATATTTGAGTTCTTTCCAGTGTTTTTAAAGTTAAACTTTTCATTTTGAACTAATAATAGATGAGTGTGAAGTTATAAGAAATGATACAGAGAGGTCCCACATAAACTCAGTTTTTCTTATCAGAATATCTTATAGAACTCTAAATATTACAGCCAGGATATTGATGTTTCCTTCAGCCCACAGACAGACACTCTCACTTCCCTCAGACCCCACCTCTGTCTTTAACAGAGGGAGGCAACCAATAATCTGTTCTCTGTTTTTATAATGGTCTCTTTTCAAGAATGTTACACAAGTGTAACCATATAGTATGTAACTTTTTAGGACTACTTTTTTTTTTCTCAACATAATTTTCTGGAAACTCATCCAGCCTGTTGCATGTAACAACAGCTCACCTTTTCTCACTGCTGAGTCATATCCCATGGTATGTATGCACCACACATAGTTTGTTACACCATTTACCTGTTGAAGACATCAGTTTACAGTTTGGAGCTATTACAAATAAAGCTGAATTAAGCATTTTGGTCCAGGCTTTAGTGTGTACTGGAGTCCTCACTGTCATATGATAAATGCCCAGGAAAGCAATTGCTGTGTCGTGGGATAATTACATCTTTAATTGTCTAAGGAACTGCTTAATGGTTTTCCAGAGTGGCTGTATCATCTTACATTTGTATCTGCAATATTTCATTAACAGTTTTTCTTCATCCTTGCCAGCTTTTGGTGTTATCATTGTGTCTATTTTACTTATTCTGATAGCTATATAGTGGAATCACATTCTGGTTTTAATTCATATTTCCCCAGTGGCTAATGGTGTTGAGCATCTTTTCATGTGTTTATTTTCTATCTGTTTATTTTCTTTGGTGAAATGTCTTCTTTTTTTTAGTCTTTTGCCCATATTCTAGTTGGATTGTTTGCTTTTTAAATGTTGAGCTTTATAATTCCTAAATAAATAAAATAGGTAGATAAAGAAAGTTTCATTGTTTTACATGAGTGTGTAATCCATTTTGAGTTAATTTTTGTATAAAATGTGATACTTACTTAGGTAAAGGCTTAATTTTTTTTTTTTTTTTGCCTGTGCATGCCCAGTTGTTTCCAGCATCATTTGTTGAAAAGGTTATTCTTCCTCCACTGAATTATTTTTGTACCTTTGTCAGGAATTAGTTGGGCTTATTTGTGTTGGTCTACTTCTCTGTTTCCTATGCAGCATGTTATCTATACATTTTTCCCTTCTTCCATGCTGCACAGACTTGACTACTGTGTACTTTGAAATCAGTCAGACTGAGTCCTCCCATTATTCTTTTTCATAACTGTTTTAGCTATTTGAGTTTCTTTACTTTTACATATAAATTTTAGAATAATCTTGTCTATAGCTGCAAAAATTTTGCTTGAATTTTGAATAAAATTGTGTTTAACCTGTTTTGGGAGAATTGCCATCTTTATTATGTTGAATTTTCCAATACATGAACATAGTATGCCTGACCACTTATTTTAATTTTTGAAATTCTTTATCAACATTAAGCAGTTTTCATGTATGAGTCCTATGCATGATTTGTTTTATACATATACTTAAGTTTTTCAGCTTTTCTAAAGGCTACTGAAAAGATTATTTTTGAAATTTTGGAGTCAACATGTTTTCTGCATATTTATCTTATATTCTCCAATTTTGCTGAACTCAATAATTAGTCCTATGTGATTCTTTGGGATGTTCTACATGACAGCTATATCATCTGGAAATATAGTTAGGTTTATTTCTTCCTTTTAGGTATCTATGTCTTTGATTTACTTTTCTTACTGAATTGTACTAGCTAGAACTTTAGCACTTTGCTGAATAAGATTGCTGACAGTGGATATCTTTGCCCATCTGGTCTGAATTTTAAAGGGGGAAGTATTCAGTCTTTCACTATTGAGTCTAATGTGCACTGAAAGTGTTTTGTAGATTCTCTTATCAGTCTGAGGAAGTTCCTATCTATTCCTATTTTTTCTGGGAGTTTTTCTCATAAGTCAGTGTTGAATTTTGTCAAATGATTTTTTTCTGCATTGATGGACATAATTGTGTGATATTTCTTCTTCAGTTTGTTAACATTGTAGATTCCACTGATTGATTTTGTGATGTTGAACCAGCTTTGCATTCTGGAATAAATCCCTCTTGGTCATTGCATACAATGTTTTTAATAAACTGTTGAATTCTGCTGTTAATACTTTAAGGTTTCTGACTGCCTATACATTCATAGAGGCTATTGGTCTTTGTTTTTTTAATTTGTACTTTTCTTTACCTCTGGTTTTATAACAGTTTTATACTGGTTTCATAAAATGAATTAGAGAATATTCCTTCTACTCCTATATTTTCAAAAAGACTGAGTAGAATTGTGTTGATTTTCTTTGTAATTTTGTAGAATTCTCCAGTGAAACTACTAAGGCCTGAGGATTTCTTTGTGGGGGAGTATTTTAAATCTATTAATTCAACTCCTCAGTAGTTATATGGCTATTCAAATCATCTGTTTTAAGTTGGGCAAGTAGTAGTAGCCTAACTACGTGAGTGGAGTTGTTCATAGTATTTCCTTAGTATGCTTCTGATGCCTACAGAGCTTCTAGTGAAATCAATGGTTTCATTCAATTAATATTGACAATTTGATCTTCTCTTGTTTTTTCTTAGCAGTTTTGTTCAAAGTTTGTCTATTTTATTGATTTTTAAAAAACGGCTATTTATTTCATTGATTTACTCAATTTCCTTTTGGTTCTTCTTTATGTATGATTTCTTTGCTAAAACTTTCTTATTTCTTTCCTGAAGAACTCTTTTATTTTTTTTTTCATTTTTTTCAAGCATACTCATAATTGCTCACTGACTTATTTTTATGATGACTACCTGAAAGTCTTTGTCAGATAATTCTGATATCTCTGTCATCTTGGTATTGACATCTATCGATTACATCTTTTTATTCAGCTTGAGATCATCCTGGTTTTTGATACGGTGAGTGAATGATTTTTGTTTGAAACCTGGGCTGTTTTATATTATTTTATGAAAATCTGGGCCTTGTTTAAGCATGCTGTTTTAGCTGCTTTTTTGACACCATTCCATCAGGGTTAGTAGGAGTCATGGTGTTGTAACAACTGTAAGTAAATGTTCCCAACTGAGCCTCTGTTGATCCCCATGGAGTGGTTCCTCATTTGTGAAACTGCTGGGTGATAGTGAGCACCTGGATTCTCCACCAGGTCTCCTTTCACACTACCTCAGTGTAGAGGTGGAAAGCACCTTATTACTGCCAGGTGAGGGTATATGTCCCCTCCTCACATGGCATTCTGGGAGCCCATCTTGGTAGAGGTATTGTGGTAATTCATTACAAACTTGTGAGAGTGAAAGTCTATGCTCACTGTTTGGCTTCTGAGAGTGTGGGTGGAGATGGAGTCACAGATTTTTAATGTAGCATTTTGCTGGAGTGAAAGAATATTGTCAGGTTAGGATTCTGTCTTGTTACATATATCTTTTCCTTTGGTGAGCAAGAGCAGGAATCTCTTGGGGGGGCATTTTTATTTCAGTCTGTTTTCCTTGGCATTTTGGGATTGCCAGATTCTAAGCTTCAAGTCTGATGTATATGAGACAAAAAGAAAATTCAGGAAACTAGTCATTTTTAGGTCTTTTTTTCCCAGTCAGTTTGCCTTCTCTCCACTGTTCAGTCATATATATCTCCTCCACTTTCTTACCAAAATTTTACTTGTACTTAGTTAGAGGAATAGGAAAAACTGCATCTACTTTCTTATTCCAAGAAGTTTAAGCAGCTCAGCTCTGCTTCTTCACCCTCAGGCCTGTGCAGTCCAATACATTAGCCCCTAGCACATATGGATATTTCAATTGAAATAAAAATGAATTAAAATATAGTATTTATATACTTTATCACAGTAGCCACATTTTAAGTACTCAGTAGGCACACATGGCAAATGACTACTGTATTGGACAAACAGATTATAGAGTATTTCCATCATTGTTAAAATTCTATCGGGTTGCACTGGCCAAAAGTATATATCTAAGTGCAAAGTTGCTGACTTGAAGATTATGAACTTATTAACCTTCATTAGTTAATGCTAATCTGTTTTCCAAAGTAGCCATATTGATTTATACTTCCATTAACAATGGATGAGAATTCCTATTATTCTACATTTGTATTAACACAGGGTAATGTGAGGCTTTAAAATTTTGTCATATTGATGGGAATGAAAATGATGGAGTACCTTTTTCTCCATTTATTAAAGAGAAAAAAATATTTTTATGTTGCTGTTGACCATTATGAAATAGGCTGTTCAAATCTTTTGCCCATTTTCTTATTGATGTTTATCTTTTCTTGTTAGTTTATGGGATCTTTAAAATATATTGGATACTAATCTTTTATTAATTAGATATACTAAAAATGTCTTCTCTACCTTGTAGCTGTCATTTTTGTTCTGGAGCTTCTTAAACAGTATAGAACAGGCTAAACTGGGGGTAAAAAATAAACCTTGAATTTTAGTGGAATAACAAAGTCTGATGGTAGTAGGATGGTTCTCCATGTTGATGCTGTGCATTAGAAAACACATGGCCTTCAAAGTTGCAGGGTGAAAGGAAGGAGAACTGGAGAACCTGTATAAGATGTCTTCACATGCTAAGCCTTGAAATGGCTTATATCAGTCACTACCATGCAAATTGCTTCTATTTATGAGTCCCCAAGGGAGGATAAGAAGTGTAGAGGGGCGCATTGATAATTGGGTGTACTCATAGTCTTAGCCATATGGTATTTTAAATAAATGGATTATCTTAATTTTAATGTAATTGAGTTTAGCTGTCTTTCTTTATGGATTCTACTTCTATCATATTTAAGAAATCCTTCCCCACTCCAAGATCAACTCCAGGAAAATTGGAGAATTCTTTGAATGGAATGGTGTAGATATTTTTCTATGTTGCCTTTTAATATTGATATACCTTTTCTGTTCTTATTTAGGTCTTTAATTCCTATGCGATTATCTTGTTTTATTTAGTGGTTAATTTTATTTTTTACCACTATTTATAGAAAAATCAATATTTCCTGCTAACCTTTAAAAAATTTCCATGTATGTGGGGATATTTCTGAGTCTTGATATTATTTAAATAGTCTATTCATATATCCCTGGACCAATATTCTCATAACTTAAATATTAGATTTTTATAACTCTTGAAGCTTGGTAAATCAAATATCTCTAGGATATATTTCCTGTTAGGGGCCGCTTTGACTCTTCTTGGTCTTTTCTCTGTTGCTTAAACTTCACATTTTTGGTCAAGTTTCAAAGTAAAACCCATTTGGATTGAGTATACAGATCAATTTGTGGTGAAGGATATCTTTACAATATTGAATCATCCTATCTATGAACCATGGTATATTTCTACATTTATTTAGCTCTTTATCTAATATTTCAATAAAGTTTCAAAAGATTTTGATGTTGTTAAGGTCTTGTATATATTTGGTTAGATACATTCATTGGTGTTATTGCAAATGTTATCTTTACAAAATTACATACTTCAACTGTTTATCCTATATGGAAATTATATTTTTTGGATATGTGTACTCTTTTTACTTTTTAAATATTTCCCCCTGTCTTCCATTCAGAAACAAGATATAGATAGCTAGTTTCATTTCTTAATCCTAAAAAGTACAATTTTATTACTTATTTGCATGTTGAGGGTGTAATTTTTTAGGTCAGGTATATGTTTAGAATCTCCTTTTAGGCTTTCCTCTCTGAAAGATTTTTCTCATCCTTTCACTGTCTGTGAGGCAATGAAAAGTGAAGCCTAAAGTTATCTGGGCTCAGAAGGTACTCTTGGGGCAAAAGTGAGTTCTTGTCCTCTGCTTTCCACATTGGACTCCATTTTCCCTTAACTTCAGGTTTGTGGACAATCAGTCCCTGCTAACCAGTTTGTCAGTGCAGTAAACTATGGTTTGGGCAAAAAGTTTGTTTGTTTTTTTCCATAAGATGGCTCTACTAGTACTTAATTGTCTTTACCTTTTTCAAAACAATTTTGTTAGATTGTATTATGATAGTTGTCATATCAGCATACCTTAAAAATTCAGAATCGGCCAATTTTTGTGTAGCCATTTTAATATTGAAGATGAAGAAAAATAAGCAACATTTTTGGCATAATATGTTTATTATTTCAATAAAGGTAAAAATGAAACTGCAACACAAAAGATTTGTGTAGTGTAGGGAGAAAGTGCTATGACTGATCAAATGCATCAAAAGTAGTTTGTGAAGTTTCATGCTGGACATTTCTTTTATCTTTATTTTTTTATTATTTATTGTGTATTGAAACCAGTAAGAGTTTCCATGACACCAGATAAACGAGTTCTGAGGTTTCCCCCCAAGATAAAGTTTAACAGCTCCAGCTTTTTCAGTGTTTATCAAAATACAAAAGAAAAAAGTAGAGGTTGTTGATTTTGATGTCAAATCAGACCCTTGCAGGCTGAGGAAGTAAAAGCACATGTGGATGGGGCCCCTGAGGAGCTAGGCTCTGAGATGACTGGTCACATGTCCTGCTTCTACTGGTAAGACCCAGACAACCTGTAGCAAGTGAGCGTGCATGGGGACTATGGGAGGGCTCCTGCTCTGGCTGGAGTGATCCTGTAAAGCACCTACACCACCCCAAGGGAAACCTGGGGTCCCTCCCATGGCTCCTTCAGTGGTGGCCACAGCCCTCAGCCCTTCCCTGGGAAAGTGGTGTAAGCTTGGTTACAAGCAAATGCTGTGAGATGTGGAAAACCCAGCAAGAGAGCCATTCCGGGACCATAAGTGACCATGCGGTATGTTTTGTGGCTGGTTCTGCCCATTGCATGCTCCAAACTGGGGAGACACTGTGGGTAGACTGGACTCAAGCCATTACTACAGAACCTATACTAGGCACATTTCTCCCTTCTCTGCTTTCAAGTGTCTCTTTATCTTGTGTTTGTAACTATTTTAAAAAATGCACCAAATTTGGGTTAAAAACCAATCATCAAAATGGATCTCAACACAGACCTAAAGCCCAGAGGGAGTGTTGGACTGACCTCACAGCATCTCCTAGAGGCCTAGGTGCCTAAATTCCCTTCTCAGTAGTAGACAGTGGGTTGAGTCTCATTTTCCAATAAAATGAGCTGAGTAATATTGCATAGGAATACCAGAAACTACCTCATTAGAAACAAGAACTATTTACATTAAATAAAAATCAGTTGAAGGCTTCTTCTGCACATGTACAGCATGGTGAATCACACTGGGATGGACCATGGAGACTGCTTCTGGCACTCAAACCACAGGGGCACGGCTGCCACAAGAGAGTAAAGTGAAAGCGAAGGAGAGAGTGAGGAGGGAGAGAAGACTGCGGCTCACTTCTGGATTTGGAGCTGATTGGACAGCCAGTCCAGTTCCTCAATGAGCCAGCCCCCACTGGTGGCACAGGAAACCTGAATGTGCCAGTTCCTCTGGTACTGAAAGTGCATGCAGGCCTAGCTTGTCTGTGATCTCGGCTGTGTTCATGGCATTAGGGAGGTCCTGCTTGTTTGCAAACATGAGCAGGACACCATCCCCGAGCTTGTCCTCTGCTAGCATCCGCATGAGCTCCGCTCGGGCCTCGTTCATGTGCTCTCACTTGTTGCTGTCAACCACAAAGATGAGATCTTGTGTGCTCTGGAAGTAGTGGCACCACAGAGGCTGGATATTGTCCTGATCACCCATGTCCCACACAGTGAAGCTGATGTTCTTGTACTCCACAGTTTCCATGTTGAAACCTGTCGTGGGGATGGTGGTCACCATCTCATCCAGCTTTAGTTTGTACTGGGTGGTGGCCTTCCCCTGTAGCGTCCAGGTTCACCATGAGAATACACATTTATTTTTGTGCCAGAAGAGCCATTAAAGAAGTTTGCAAAAATATTCCCCATGCTGTAGATGGGCTGGAGAGACACTGGAGAGAGAAACCCTTTGCCTCAGCAGCACTGCTGCTCCAAGCCAGGTGGTTGTTTTGCTCCCTGATGCTAGAGATTTCTCACTGGAGGATCCATGGTTGGGCAGACCAGTTGAAGTTAACAAGAGATCAAATTGAGACATCATTTGAGAAGATCAATGTTAAACCACTCAGAAGATAGCCAACATACTCAAAATATCCAAATCAATAAAGTTGTTGGTGAAAATGAAAAATGTGTCTTTCATTTCAGGAAAAAAATCTAAGTGGACTTTTTGGCCAACTCAGTAGATTTTTATATATACTTTTTATTATAAGAAGGTTATTAAAAAATTTAAAATCACTCATGGTCCAGCCACTGAATAATAACTACTATTGATACATTGGAGGTTCAGCTTTACCGTTGTGTATACTTAGTGTATTTTTTTAATTTAGTTTTAGTCAAGTGAAAGAGTATTTAGTCAACCATGAAGCCAGAAACTGAAATTGAGATACATTTACTAATGCATATATAATTTTAAATACCTTCCAAACAATGTAAGTGTAAAACAATATCTCTATAATGATAAAGAAATAATTCTAAAGATATCTCTATAATTCTTTTAATTTAAATGACCTAGTCCATTTGAATTAAAAATCTTGATAGCAAGATTATTGTCATTTAACCCTCTTTCACTGATCACTTTTTTCCCTTTTAATTTTTTTCCCCATGTTTCACTGTTAGGTCAATAATGTTCTCTAAGGTTGTGATCAACAAAGTTATCCTTCTTGTTAGATGAATTGACATAAAATATTTCCACTCAGCCTGCTAACACTATGGCCTTTATTCAGTGTATTGGGAGAGAGTGAAAGTTGATGCTAACCTTGCTAAATCTTGCAAAGTCAAGTTGTCTCTGATATAAACTCTTCTCCCTTTCCTGTCAATTAATCAACAAGTAGCTATTGAGTTTCTACCACAAATCTGTTTTGTGATAATGGCAAGCTTGTTCTGATAGCTATGGGTATTACACTAGGTTTCCCTAGGGTGAGAATCTGACTAAACAGATATTTTATGATTACTTTATTTCTTCCCCTTCTTTCACAAAAACCCTTTAGCGATTTCTTGAGGAGACTAAAAGGTAGAGTTAATTATTTTTGGAGGTTTCTCCTCTGTGGATGATCAAGACAACCCATAAGAGATAAAGATAATACTTTAAACCCTAAAGAAAACTCTGGCAATTGAGTTACATAAAATTCAAAATTATCAATTTATTTGGTGCCTTATCATTATAATTAATATTAAATTACCTAAAGTAATATCCAAATTCATTAACTTTCTCTTTCTTATGATTTAAAACAAATGCTAATACAGTTGACATACATTAGTTTCAGGTGTACAAAATAGTGATTAGACATTTTTATAACTTATGAAATGAGCTTCTCTTTTTTGGTAAGTGAACATTGGTCCATGACTTATCGTATTTAGGGATATAATCTCATTATTAAAGATCTCTCTATAATTAAAAGAAATATCTGACCCTGACTGGTGTGACTTAGTTGATTGGGTGTCATCCTGAAAAACTAAAGGTTGCCAAGTCACCAGTTGGATTACCAGTTGAGGCACATCCCTGGATTATGAGTTTGGTCCCTGGTCAGTTGGGGTATGTGCAAGAGGCAGCCAATAGGTGTTTTGGTTTTGCGTTGGTGTTACTCTTCCTTTTTTTCTCCCTCCATTCTCTGCTCTCTGAAGATAAACAAATAAAATCTTTTTAAAAATATGGTAAATATTTCTCATTAAATTAGCCTTTGCCCAAATAATTAAAACACTCGCCTTTTGAGTGATTGATAGATTGATATATTTTCTTATCATTAAAAATACTTTTATGTAATTGATCACTGTTTGCTATTCAAAAGGAAATAGAGATAAGGAGATAGAAAAAACATACAATTTTATTATTCAGAAACAACCACTATAACATTTTTAAATGTTTTATTAGAAAATAATTTCAAATTTCCAAAAAGGTTGTAAGAATAATACAGAAAACTGACATGTAACCTTCACTCAAATTTCACTTGTATATATTTTTCTATATTCTTCATGCATCACTTTATATTTATATATATTATTTTATATACATATATATGCATATGTACTTTTTTTCTGAATCACTTGAGTGAAAGTTCCATCTATCAAAATCTTTTACCCCTGTATGCTTCAGAATATATTTCCAAATAACAAAGGCATTCCAATTATATGACTACAATTATGTGATCAAATTTGGAAAGTTTAGCATTGATATAATACCTTCATTTAAAATCAGTCCATATTCAAATTTTATCATTTTTCAATGTTATTTCTCATAACAATTTTCCTGTTAACCAGGGTTCAATCAAGAATCATGTATAGAACTTTTTAATCATGTTTCATTGATCTTTTAATGTGGAACAATTCCTCAGCTTTTTAAAAAATCATTTTTGACATTGACATTTTTGTGGAGAAGAGGCCAGTTTTTCCTAGAATATGTTTCCATTTGTTGGTATTTTTTAAATTTGAAAAATCTTTGAAAGAATTGTATAATTCCATTGCCAGCCCTGTCTCCCCATTCTCTCTTAAGCTCCCAATTTACTCTGACTTTGGTCCTTAACATTCTTCTAAGATAGCATTTATTCAGTCACAAAATTCAACAGTCAATTCCCAGTCCTACTCTTATTCAACTTTTTGGCAGAATTTGATGGCATTTCTCTCAACCTCCTTTTTGAGAGTACATAGCTTTCTCCTTTACATCCTTCCTGAGTGGTCCTTTATAAGCTTTGCTAACTCTCTCAATTTTCTAGACCCCCTAAATGATGGAATGCTACATGGCTCAGTCCTCAAACCTCATTGCCTTCTGCATTTGTTTTCATGAAAATACCATTTATACATCGAATTTATAATACCAACCTAAACATTACTCCTGAAGTCTAGATCAACTGTCTAACTCCCATTTGGAGCTGACAGGCTTCTGAAATGTAACATGTCTATTACTAAACTCTTGTTTTTTATAAAGCCTGACAGTCTTTTTGCCCCATTCATTTTTTTTTTATTAGAAGCCATTCTTGTTTTCCTTACAGCTGCCTTTCAAAACTAACAAAAATAAGAAAACGAGCAGGGTAAAAAACAGATCTAACTTTAAAATGACCACATGTTAAACTCTTGCGAGAAGTTTTCACAACTTCCCTTGTAGGACATTGCTCTCAGTTCCACTGGTGAGAGAGAGCTTAAAGGGTGGGACAGGGAGAATCCACTTCACCTGGGAACTTGATGGAAAGGGACATTCTTTTTTAAAATTTTGTTTAAATTAAATTTATTGGGGCTAATAAGATCACTAGGTTTCAAGTGTACATTTCTATGGTTCTAGATCTGTATATTCCACTGTGTGCCCACTACCTAAAGTCACACCATTTTCTGTCATCATATATTAGGCCCCTCTCCACCCGCCACCTCCAACCCCCACCTCCAACCCCCTTCCTTGTGGTAACCACATTCTTGTCTGTGTCCATGAGTTTCAGTTTTATACCGTATAAAGAGTGAAATTATATGGTTCTTAGCTTTTTCTGACTGACTTCACTTAGCATAATATTCTCTAGGTCCATCCATATTGTCACAAATGGCAGTATTTATTCTTTTATCATGGCTGAGTATTATTATATTGTGTGTGTGTGTATATATATATATATATATATATATATATATATATATATACATGCCACATCTTCTTTATCCAATCCTCTGTCAAAGGACATTTTGAGTGTCTTCATGTCTTGGCCTCTGTGAATAATGCTGCAATGAACAGAGGGGTGCATATATCTTTGCTAATACATGTTTTTGAATTTGATGAGTAAATACCCAGAAGAGAAATTACTGAATGATATGGTAGCTCTATTCTTAATTTTTTTAGGAACCACAAGTTTGTTTTGCATAGTGGCTGTAGCAGTCTACATTCTCACCTCAGTGAATGAGGATTCCCTTTTCTTCACAACCTCTCCAACAGTTGTTATCACTTGTTTTGTTGATAGTAACCATTCTAACAGATGTGAGATGGTATCTCATGATAGTTTTGATTGGCATCTCCCTAATAGCTAGTGAGCTTGATCATCTTTTCATGTATCCATTCACTATTTGTATGTCTCCTTGGGACAAGTGTCCATTCGGATCCTCTGCCATTTTTTTCAACTGAATTGTTCGTTTGATTTTGAATTTTATGAAGTCTTTATGTACTTTGGCTATTAAACCTTTGTCAGAGCTATTGTTTGCAAATATCTCCCATCTGGTTGGTTGCCTCTTTGTTTTGTTGTTTGTTTCTTTTGCTGTGCAGAAGCTTTTTAGTTTAATATAGTCCCATTTATTTATTTTTGCCTTGACTTCCCTTGCCTTTGGAGTTAAATTCATAAAATGTTCTCCACAAATAAGATCCATAAGTTTAGTACCTAGGTTTTCCTCTATGTAATTTATTGTTTCAGATCCTATGTTTAAGTCTTTGATCCAGTTTGAATTATTTTTTGTACATGGGGACAAACTGTAATCTAGTTTCATCCTTTTGCATGTGGCTTTCCAATTTTTCCATCAGCATTTATTGAAGAGATTTTGTCTTCTCCATTGTATGTTTCTCACTCCTTTGTCAAAAATTACCTGCCCATATCCATGTGATTTTATAACTGGCCTCTCAATTCTGCTCCATTGATCTGTGTGTCTGTTTTTCTGACAATACCATGCTGTTTTGATTATCATAACCCTGTAGGATAAGTTGAAATTAGGTAGTATTATACCTTGGGCTTTGTTCTCTTTTCTCAGAATTGCTTTGTCCATTTGTTGTTTTTTTTATGTGTGTGATTACATATAAATCTATGATTTTTTGTCCTATTTCTTTTAAAAATGATATTGGGATTTTGATAGGGATTACATTAAACTTGTATATTGCCTTGATTAATATGGCTATTTTAACTCTATTGATTCTTCTAATTCATCAACACAGAACATCTTTCCATTTCATTGTATCTTTTTCTATCTCTTTCAGTAATGCTTTGTAGTTTTCAGTATAGAGGTCTTCCACACCCTTTGTTAATTTTTTTCCTAGGTATTTATTCTTTTGGTTGCAAATGCAAAAGGAATTGCTTTTTATCCCCCATTTTCTCTGAAGTTTTATTGTTAGTATACAAGAAAACAGTGGTTTTTGTATAATAATTGTATATCATGCAACTTTGCTATATTTGTTTATTGTTTCCAATAATCTTTAGTGGCATTCTTAGGGTTTTCTATATACAGAATCATATCATTGGCAAAAAGTGACACTTTTACTTCTTCTTTCCCAATTTGGATGCCTTTTATTTCTTTCTCTTGCCTTATTGCTCTAGCTGGGATTTCCAGAACTATGTTGATTAAGAATGGTAAGAGTAGACACCCTGTTCTTGATTTTAGAGGAAAACTTTCAGTTTTTCATCATTGAGTATGATTTTGGCTGAGGGTTTGTTATATATGAACTCTTTTATGTTGAAGTACTTTCCTTCTATTCCTATTTTATTGTGCTTTAATCATAAATAAATGTATGTTATCCAATGCTTTTCTGCATATTTTGATAAGATCATATGATTTTTATGTGTTCTTTTGTTAATGTGGTATGTTACATTGATTTATTTGCATATGTTGAATTGTATGTGTCAGATTATAGTATCAGCCTAAACATTACTCCTGAACTCTAGATCATCTGTCTGCCTTCTATTTAGAGCTCTGACTGGTTTCTTAAATGTAATGTGTCCATTACCAAATTCTTATTTTTCTAAAGCCTGAGAGTCTTTTTGCTGTATTCAGAATAAAATCAAAGTGTAATTTCCCACTAATTCTCTGATTTCATTTCCTACCACCACTCATTTTACTTTATCCTATTACACCAAGTACAGTTGTATCTTCATACTTACTGGCCCTTTGCCTGGAGTCCTCTTCCCCAAGATAACTATGTGACTTAATTCTCTTACTTTAGGTATCAGAGAAGTGTTTCCTGACTGCCTTTATAATATAGTAATGTTTCCCACAATACCCCTATCACTCTTTATTCAATTTTCCTAATTTACTTATTTTTGTTACACTTATGGTCCTAAATATAGTTTTTCTCTCTACCCCCTTCCCCACTAGAATGTTAACTCTATGTTAATACAGACTTTGCTTTGTTTAATTCTATATTTACAGCTCTTAGAATAGCCCTTGGGTCATAGTAAGCATTCAATAAATATATTTTCAGATCTTTTCTATACATAGAAATGCCATCTTAAAAATTATTTGGTTAATGTTCTTTCTATGGTTATGCCAGTTGCTGTCTTAGTAATATGTTCTGAAGATCTTTCAACATAAACAAATACATATTTTAATAATTTTTAATAGTCTCAGAGTGTTCCATTGCATGAAGGTGCCATAACTGATTTATTCAAACTCAACCAATGGACTGTTGGATTGTTTTAAATTTTTGCCCATTTCAAACAGTTCTGTAATAAATAAGGTTCCAGTGAAGTCTTTTTGTAATCTAGTTTGTCACATAACTGTTGAGTATCTGCTATATGCAGGTCACTGGTCTGAGCAATGGATGGCAAGCAGAAACAAATGGGATGTTGCTTTTGCATTCAGGGAGCTCCTGACATGGTCAGGAAGATGGAGCTTGATAAGTGAGAATGGGATATTTTACAGAACTGTGAATACCACAAGGTTGGTAAAGAGGTGCAATATGTAAGTAGAATTCAGGGATAGGAACTACTGGAAGGGATAGAACAAGATACAGGAAAACTTTCTGTAAAGTCTACAAATTTAAATGGGGCTTTGATAAAGTTTTCATTCAATTGGAAGAGGAGCTAGAATAGAGATTGCCGCACATTCAGAGGATGGAGACAACTATTGCTAGGTTATTAGCTCTCCAGTTTGGTTAGAACAGAAGGTGGGGCAATAAAAAGGCCAGAAGTGTAAGCCAAGGCAGGACTATATGGCAGGCCCTAGTCATTATCAAGCCAAAGGGCTCAGGGATAGAAAATAACAAAGAAAGTCACTTACCTATCAGACTTTTTCCTTTTGGGAGAAAGAATTGACATGGACTATCCTGGCTTGTAAAATGCAGAATCATTCTTTCCAAATGATCTGGTTATTTGAAGAGAAGCTAAAAATCTGTATTGTATTGGTAGTTGCAGAATAGCCACAAAGATGTGAATTGTAGCATGGGGAATATAGTCAATAATCTAAAGATAATGGGGTATGGGACCAGGTGTGTGCTTGGAGTAGCCAGGGAACCACTCTGTGGAGTGCATGGTTAAAGACAAACAAACAAACAACTAAAACAAAAAGAAACTAAAGATATAATGACAAGACTGGTGAAAATAAGTATAATAAATGTAAAAAATGTGGAACTATTTGAAACTTAACTGCTGGCTATTTGTTTATATTTTTCAAAACATTTTTAGTGAAATACAGAACAAAATAAACAATATTAAAACCCCTAATCTACCCAATATTAATGGGCCATATGTATCCTATGAGGTACAGTTTGTAAACTCTGTCCCCTAATATGGTGAACTTATTTGTTTTCAGATATTGAACCACACCAAAATATTCTATTTTATATCACAACCTAATATATGCACACATATAAACATATGTAAGTGAAGCAAAGCTTTTAGAAAACAATAGTTTATACTAACACTTTACTTAACTGAATGGGAAGCATTCCAGTCTAGTCTGGCTCAGTGTAGTCGAGTCAATTGTAAAAAGCAATGCTTGTCTTGATGTACTGAATTAACTTCAGAACCCACAGTGGTCACAAGCTTATTGAAAACATTGTCTTGACTATGATGCTTTTTTTTGCCATTTAAATCTATGTTATTTTGTAGTATTTCTTAAGAGTTGTCTTCTCAGGTATTTAGGATTGAGGGAGCCAGGCAGAATACAAACAGCTCTGGGCAGGGTCTGCTCTTTTCTCTTAGACCCACAGTCTAAACAAACAGCAGGTATTCAACAATTGGATGTTGGGAATGGGGCCTCTGGGAGTCTATACAAGTCAGTTTTCATGCTGTGAGTCCCAGTGGCCTTGTGTCTGTAATCCTGTTTCCTGATTTAGCTGGTGAAATGGTCAGTGGACTTCAATTAAGAAACCCAGCTCCCCTCTAACAATGTATCCATGAACCTTGGCCCGAAATGAAGATCTTCATAATCTTGAGGCTAAATTGACTCAATTGACCACTACTTCGGTTCCTATCCCAACCCCAATCTATGTCTCGATTGGTAGATTCATTATGAAGGATGAGTCATACCAGGCCCTAGCATTTTAAGCTTTGTGTGATCAGAACCTTTTTAGGTTATGAAGAAACACAAATTATTTTAGTTACCTTGGAATTAAATGTAGCCTAGAACACTCAATATTTGTCAGGTCATGTTGCAAATGAACTACTGTATCCATAATGGATATGCAACCATCATAAATATGGCAAAAAGACATTTGCAGAAAGATGATTATCTACATTAACAGGAAAGAAATACAAGCTCAAGAAATTAATATTCTCACTACTTCCTGGCCTCTCTTTGCTTTGTATTATTTAGGGATCTCTGGTGACTTGACTGAAATCCTCCCTGCCCCGCAAAACCCAGTGTGATGAGCTTCTGGAATATATACCCCTTGATATCAAAGGAAGTCTCTGTGAGAGGAGTTGACATTTCCCCTCTGATCTCTGGGTTAATGGGAAGAACTGTATGCAAAGACATCTTTGTTTCAGTTGGAAAACTTTAGACATCTTTGGTCTTGATTTACATTAGTTGCAGGTATACCCTGCGTCAAAGCAGCTGAGAGAGTGAGAAAGAAGCCAGATGCAGAATAGATCCAGGGCAAGGACTGAAATACAGAATGTTTTACTTCTTTGTTTTGCTAACTGTACAATAATACCTGGACAACATTTATAATGTATTATTATATTATTTATTTTACATTTATTATTTATTGTTATTTATTATTAAGCACTTGCTGTGTACAAGACTAGTGGCTCCAACCCTCTTGTTCATTTGAATTCTCTGTGGAGCTTTTTAAAGCTACTGCTCTCATGGGCTCACCCCCAAAGATTCTGATTTAATTGGTCATGGGTGAGTCCTGGAAATGGCATTTTTTTAACAGCTCCCAGGTGATTCAAATGTGCATCCAGGGTTGAGAACCACTGTATTATCTACTGTTTTAAATCTTTTCAATTATTAGCTCATGCACTCCTAATAATAGGTCTTTAAAGTTGGTATTATCATTATTCTCAACTTTCACAACAGAAAATAGAAGTAAAGAGAAGTTAAACATCATGCCTGTGGTCAAACAAGCTAGTAAGGGGTGGAATCCAAATTTAAATTCAGGTAGTTGGATTCCAGAAGGCAAAGGAAGTTTTATACAAAGATCAAGGGAGAGAGGAACACTTCTTGCTAAGCTTTTGGGGCAAAAGTAGCAGAAAGATGACTATTGAGGAAGATGATAAGGGAAGAAATAGGATGTTCAAAGCCTCTGTAGGACTGGCTTCAACCTGTGTATGTGCTCTGAAGGGTCCCATATTTAGTTTAATGCTTTGTTGTTGTTGTTTAAAAAATTTTAATACACTTCAAACAAAGAACCCCACATTATCATTTTGCATTGGGCCCCCAAAATTATGTGGCCAGTCCTGAGTATTAGACTCATGGACATGGAATACTGGACATTTTGCCTAGTTTGAATCATGCGTGTGATGAAGTAAGTGATTGTGTCCAGGAGTGATTTCAGTGAAGCAGAGACCACCTATGTCCTTCTTTGAAAGTGCTTTTCTTAGAGCTGGGAAAGCAAACATCAGCTCTGACAGGGAACAGCAGGAGTTGCATATACTCAAATACAAAGGGGAGACAGGTGATATGGGGGAACCAAAGGAGACATGTCATGTTCTGAATGACAAGTTCTTCTATGTTCTAAGCACTATTTTATGTTGTGTACATGCATTTTTCCTTCAATTTTTACCCCTTTATTAGATAAAAACTTTTATTCCTCTTTTATGGTTCAGGGAAATGAGATACAGAGAGGTTTAGTAACTTATCCAAGGTCACAGAAAGGTTTATAAAAGGAAGAACTGAGGTTTTAACCAGATCTGTCTTTCTTCACTGCTCTTAGAACATAATGGACCTTATGTGTTCACCTGAGCTTCTGACCATTGCAGTCTCCAAATATGGTTCTTACCAATCTCCTCTTGGTAATTCCTGAATGTGGAGGGAGGGAGTCAAGTACCACATGAAAAGTTTAAAGAAGATCAGGAGTCAGGAGACCCAAGTTCTTGTTCAATTCCATCTCTGCTGTTCACTAGTAAGACAATTCTAACCAAGTCATACTAACTCATTTATTTTTACTCCATCGTCACCCATTCAATAGTCATGGGGCATCTTTAATAAGCTAAGCAGTGTGCTCCTTTCTTGACTTTCAACAGTAAATAAGAACAGGTCTGTTTCTTTTTGGAACATACCACATTTTGAAAATAGATTTGAAGTACTTAACTACCAGCTTCAGTTTTCCTGTTTGTAAAAAAGCAGGTGTATGTGAGTTGGGTTGAAGATGGGGGAGAGGGAAGTTAGTAGCTATTTAAATTATAAATAGAAGGATTTAGTGAGATGATTCTGTGCAAATATGATTTGTTATTACATATCCCCCCTTATACAGGTTGGGCTATTTACTGAGTTCCTAAGTTTGACTTGTGATTATATTGCCAGCTACCTGATGTTTGAATCTTACACTTTAAGGCTGAGACCAAATTCTATCTGTTTCAATTTATTTATTTTTCTAGAATTTTGTAAAATTGAACCATAATGAGGATGGTGCTTCTAAGAGCCTTTATGGAGCACATGATATGCCAGATGCAGTGATGGTAGTTATTGCACCAGCTTATTCAATTTAACTTTTAGCAACAGCCCAATGAGATAGGTACATTTTACAGGTAAGGAGATCAAAGTAGGGGAGGATTAATAAATTATTCAGTATCACCCAGATACTGATCCTAAAGCAAGTATTCAATCCGTACTTTTCAGGGCTCTTAAATATTCTTGCAATGAACCAATTATTTAGTATTTCTCTTATTTAAATATATTATGTATACATATTTATATTACATACAAATATTAATATTTAAAGTACACTGTTGTTGCATGTTGATACAGCTCCATTTATTTAATACCCAACTTATATTGTTATTGAAACTTGATATAGAACACATGTTGTGAGTTAGCCTCCAAACTCTTAGAGGAAGCTGTCATTTAAATGTAATGTCTTATACAGCATTTTAAATCATGTCTCTTGTGGTATATACACTAAAACATTTACCAAACTCTAACTTTAAAATGTACTATAATATCTAATCTCATTTCAGGTAAAAAAATCTACAAAGTACTTTATGTGAGACCATGTTCCCTCTTGGTTTACCATCAAGTCTTTGTTGCCCTAAGTTCTAGAATTGTATTCAGAAAAATAGATTAGATAGCTTTAGTCCAAACAAAACAGTAGTTAGTGTTATTGAGCACTTTCCATATCCCTAGATATTGCTTAATTGTCTACATGCTCTACCTGCCTGAAGCCATTTAATCTTTATAAGTAAAGTGGATATAGTGCCTCTTCCTGCCTGGCTTATTCTTTTGGGATTTATACTTCTTCCTTGGAGCAGCACCAGCACCTCAGGGGAAGCAGGTGTTTCCAGCTTCTGAATAAGTCTGATTTGTCTCCTATTTCCTTGACAGCAGTTAGTGTAGGAACCTGGGCCTAAGGAAACCAACCACTGCTGGACAAAGAATGGGTTCAGGAAATGGCATACGATTCAGTGCAAGTAAGAAAACTGGGTGGGATGTTTGCAGGGGTCATGGGAAAAGAGAAAGCCATGAAAAACAATGTCCTCCCTTGGCTGTGGACATAGTTATGGCAGAATACACAGACTTCCCACCACTGGCTCAAAGATGAAGCCAACAGTGAGAAAAAGGGGGAGATGAGAGACTCACAAAGAAAACACATCTGGAGCCTTGGTCCAGATTAGTCACCCTATCTGTGGAACTTTTCAGATATGTGAGCCAATAAATTCCATTTATCCTTTAAGATAGGTTGAAATGGATTTTCTGTTTCTTGTCTTCAAAACCATTTCAACTCTTATATGAATAATGTTTGTTATATTATGTATTAATATAAGAAGATATACCAAGAATTAAAATATGAGAATATAAAAATATTATCTGAGAAACTTATATATCACATTTGCATGGTGCTTGATATTTTTAAAAGCACCTATTATACATTTTAATCTTGTTGAGTTTCTATAAGCTTAACAAATTAGGTGACACAGATATGATTGCAGTAGAATTATATTTTACTCAGGAGATGAGTTCTAAATATACAGGGTGAAAATTGTGTATAGTCAAAATTATTCTTTGAAATCCCATACTCCAATAAGTCAGTGTCCACTTTCTCTCCTCCATTCATTCCATCAGTCAAAAGTGTTTATTGAGAAACTTCTCTGTGTCACAAAGAGAGTACAGAGTGATAATAAGATCTCTGATCTCATAAAATTTACTTTCTAGTGGTTGAGAAAACTATTAAAAGAGACAATTGAGCTCATAAAAAGGTTGGGATTATTGAGATCAATGAGAAGCACAGGACTTTTGTTGAAGGTAGTCAAGGAAAGCTTCTATGAGAAGTAACTGAACTCTGAAGGATGAGAATGAGCTAATCCGTTGGCAAGTGGCCAGGGAGGCTTCTAGGCAAAAGGAAGAACAATGATGACAAAGACCTTAGTTGAAAAACTGTATGATGTGTTTGAGAAAGAGAACAACAGTCTGCCCGAACAGTAGTGAGTGATAGGGAAAAAGCACGAGATGAAGTCACAAAAGTAAGCAATTCCTAAAATATGCAAAATATTTCTGTAGGGCAAGGTATGGGAATTTTGATTTTATATTAACAGGAATAGAAGGAAACCCATGAAAAGGCTTAGAGCAAGGTAATGACATGCTCTGATTTGATGTTTAAAAATAATTACTATAACAAGGGATAAGATAGAAAAACAAACTAGTTAAGTGGGTTTAAAGTTCAAAAAACTATAGTAGTGTATGGTAAGGTGATGCTAATGAAGACCAAGAGAAATTTTTAGCAATCAAAAGTATTTTGGAAGAAGAGCTTATAGAACTCAATGATGTTTGGATGTTGGGAACAGGTAAAGGAAAGGAAGGCATGAATGATGCCTCCAAAGTTTTTGTTTCAATTACCTGAAGGTAGAGGGATGTCATATACATGAATAGGACTGGAGTATGAGCATTAGGGTGGGAATGGAAGAATTCTATTTAGGGCTTATTAAGTTTGAGATGAATGAAAGACATGTTATTTTATTGTTGAGGAAGAGGACATAGAGAGGATAAATAACCTATCCAAACTCATATGACAAATAAGTAGAGAACTTCTTTGACCTTAGGTCTGCCTGAAGACACAGGTGGCTCCTTTAGATATTAGTCTACACTATTTTAGCAGTGATAGATGAATTGAGTTGTCATTTGTTTACGAAACACCTCCCAAATAGTAATGAGTACATGCTTACAAGTTCAACAATGGTAGCAAGAGCTTTTAATTGTATTTCCATTGACAGACCCCACAGAACCAGGATGGGAATGCCAGTAGTGCTACAGGCTAAGGTGGTTGATGGAAAGAGTAGCAGATATTTCTTCCTTGGCTAATTTTCCTGTCCTCTGGGTTTCATTATCTCCAGTAGTTCAGCTGTAAAAATTCCTTTTGCCAGGCAACTACAAGAACTATGTATGGTAGTTATGTGACAGAGTTCTATATAAGAGGATACATTAGTGGATGAAGTCAGATAATTATTAAAATAATTTTAACTTGCATTTGCATACTACAACACTATTTTGCAAAATGCCATTCTATATTTCAATCTATTTAGTTCTTCTATGAACCTAGTGAGTTTGGTTATACAAGTATGCATTATTATAATTATCATGACAGTAGAGTTGCATCTTACTTGGCTGGTAAACTCTAATGTATATAAGTAGAAATTTTGTGTAGCCGAAACTACCCCAGGGAATTCTATTTTTCAAAAAGTTCAACACAGCTAATTTTAAGGCAAGTATTAGAATTCATTGCTCTTTTTCCACTCCCACCCGGTAAAGCAAGTGACTTCTCTTTGGGGTCATGCTGTAACAAAAAATAGAGAGACACTTGGTGCAGCAAAATACTATTTTCTCTTCCTTTCTTTTTACTTCCCTCCCCTCTTTCCACAAATATTTATGGACTCCTACATTTGAAGTGTTATTCTAGACACTGAAACTACAGTGATTAGCCAAAGGGATAAGATCTTGACCTCAGACTTAGTGAGGCACATGGACACAGGAATAGTGATGCAGCCTCTACAGCACACAGCAGAATATTAATGGCTAGCAGAACTCTTGACCTAATTCAGTTGTTTTTTTTTTCTCTTTGCTGAGCACTTATATTTGAATTTTCATAAGCTATACTATTAGATACAATTCTGTATTCCCATTATACCTGCAAATAAACAGGCTAAAAGATATGACTTTCTCAATAGTCTTGTGATTGTAGTAGAATCAGGTTTCAAATTTGGCTTCAAATTTAAAGTCCTAACTTTCCTCTCCTCTACCCCCATAAGCATCTTTCCCTCTCTTCTGACTCAGTCAGTCTTTTTTTGATTTTGTTTTACTTTTTTAATTTTATTTTTTCAGTACCATGTATCCCCCTTCTAAACTTCTACCCACACAATCACCACACTGTTGTCCATGTCCACGAGTCCTTTTTACTTTTTGCTCAGTCCCACCATTCCCCAACCCTACCACCCAGTACTGACAGCCTGCTCTCTATTTATGAGTCTTTCCCTCTTTTGCTTGTTAGTTCAGTTTGTTCATTAGATTCCACATATGAGTGAAAGCATATGGTATTTTCTTTTCTGACTGGCTTTTTTTACTTAGCATAATGTTCCCTAGGTCCAGGGTTAATTTTTCTTTTTTTATTTTTATGGCTGAGTAGTATCCTATAGTTGTTCTATCTACTGATCCACTAATGGGCACTTGATCTGCTTCCATAGCTTGGCAATTGTAAATAATGCCACGATGTATGTAGAGGTGCTTATGTTCATTCTAATTGGTGTTTTGAGTTTCTTTGGAAAAATTCCCAGAAATGGAATATCTGGGTCATAAGGCATTACATTTCCAAATTTTTGAGGTATCTGCATACTGCTTTCCACAGTGGCTGCACCAACCCACATTCCCACCAACAGCAAAGAAGGGTTTCCCTTCTCCACATCCTCACCAGTGTTCATTTATTGATGATAGCCATTCTTATAGGTGTGAGGTGATATCTCACTGTGGTTTTAATTTGCATTTCTCTGATGATTAGTGATGTTGAGCATCTTTTCATATGTCTATTGTCTATCTGTATGTCTTCTTCAGAGAATTGTATATTTAGGACCTTTACTCAATTTTCAATTGGATTGTTTGTATTTTGAGTGTTGAGTTTTATAAGTTCTTTATAAATTTGGGATATTAACCCTTTATCAAATATATCAGCAAATATATTTTCCCATTTGTGGGTTGTCTTTTTATTTTGTTGATGGTTTCCTTTGCTGTGAAAAACTTTTTAGTTTGATGTAGTCCCATTAAATTTTTTGTTTGTTTTTCTTGCTCAAGGAGGTATATCAGAAAAAGTATTGCTATGAGAAAATGTCTGACATTTTACTACATGTGTTACATTCTTGGGCTTCTATGGCTTTATGTCTAACATTTAAGTCTTTAATTCATTTCAAATAAATTCTTGTGTGTTACTTAAGAAGGGAGTGTAGTCTCCTTTTTCTGCACATATCTATCCAATTTTCCTAACACAATTTATTGAATTAACTATCTTCTGTGCATTGTATGTGCTCACTTCCTCTGTCAAATATTAATTGACTATAAAGGCATGGGTTTATTTCTGAGTTCTCTATTATGTTCCATTGACCTATGTGTCTGTTTTTATGCCAGTACTATGCTATTAAGGTTGTTATGGTCTTCTTGCATATATTTTTCTTTTTTTCTACATTTTTATTATTGTTTAAGTACAATTGTCTCCATTTTTTTCCCACCACTCTCCCAGACTCCAGCCATCCCCACTTCTCACCCTTGATCCTACCCCTTTTGGGTTTGTCCATGTGTCCTTTATACATATTCCTGAAAACCCTTTCCCCTTTCCCTCCATTGCTCCCTCCCACCTCTCCTCTTGTCACTATCAGTTTGTTCTTAATTTCATTGTCTCTGCATATAACCAGAGACAAGCAAAATATAATTTGTTTGCTTGTTTATTTTCCAATAAATAAATAAATAAGTAAAAATATATATGTAAATATTTCAATTAATGTTTATATTGATTAGATATTGAAAAGCTATTTTAAATGCTTTGAGTTCAATAAAATTTGTTATTAAAATACAAAGATTATTATGGCCTTATAGTATAGTTTGATATTACATATCATGAATTCCTCTGACTTTGTTCTTCTTTCTCAAGATCACTGTTGTTATCTGGTGCCTTTTAAAGTTCCTAAAAAACTTTTAAAGTTTTTGAAATACTTGGTCTAGTTATGTGAAATAAGTCATTGGCATCTTGATAGAAATTGCATTGTATTTATAGATTGCTTTGAGTAGTGTGGACATTTTAATGATGTTAAATCTTCCTATCCCTGAACATGGTATGTGCTTCCATTTATTTGTATCTTCTTCAACTTTTTTCTTCAGTGTGTTATAATTATTTTGAGTCCAGGTCTTTTATATCCTTAGTTAGATTTATTCCTAGGTAATTTATTCTTTCTGAAGTAATAGTGAATAGGATTATTTTCCTTTTGATAGTTCATTATTGGCATATAAAATGCAGCTGATCTCTGGATATTAACTTTGTATACTGCTACTTTACTGAATTCAGTTATCAGTTGTACTAGTTTGTTGGTGGAATCTTTAGGGTTCTCTATGTACAGTATCATGCCATATACAACAAAGGCAGGCAGTTTCACTTCTTCCTTTCCAATTTGGATGCCTTTTATTTCACTTTCTTGTTTGATTGCTATGGCTAGGACTTCCAAATATGTGTTGAATAAGAGAGGTAAAAGTGAACATTCCTGTCTTGTTCCCAGTCTTGAGGGGGATGCTTGTAGATTTTGCTGTTTGATCTTGATGCTGGCAGTGTGTTTGTTATATGTGGCCTT
This sequence comes from Phyllostomus discolor, assembly GCF_004126475.2. Classification (NCBI taxonomy): domain Eukaryota; kingdom Metazoa; phylum Chordata; class Mammalia; order Chiroptera; family Phyllostomidae; genus Phyllostomus; species Phyllostomus discolor. The sequence goes on from NC_040909.2 coordinate 61,241,957, forward strand.
TATTATATATAAGTATGTTTTTTACCCATTTTGCTATGAGTTTTTATCAAAAATGGGTGCTGGATTTTATCAAATGCTTTTTCTGCATTTATCAATGTAATCATGCAGTTTTTATACTTCAATTTGTTTATGTTCCATATCACATTTATTGATTTGTGAATGTTGTACCAACCTTGCATCCACAGAATGAATCCCATTGATCACTGTGTATGATCTTTTTGTAGTATTGCTGTATTTGGTCTGCTAATATTTTGTTGAGGATTTTAGCATCTATGTTCATTAGGGATATTGGCCTATAATTTTCTTCATTTGTAGTGTTTTTATCCACTGTTGTAATTAGGATAATGCTGGGCTAGTAAAAGGAGCTTGGAAATATTTCCTCCTGTTGAATTTTTTGGAATACTTTGAGAAGGAGAGGTGTTAGTTCTTCTCAGAATGTTTGGTAAAATTCACCCGTGAAACCATCTGATCCAAGGCTTGTGTTTGTTGGCAGTTTTTTGAATATTCTTCAGTTTCACTAGGTGTAATGTCTATTCTAATTCTCAGATTCTTCCTGATTTAGTGTTGGAAGAGTGTATGTTTCTAGGAATTTATCCATTTTGTTCAGGTTGTCCAATTTGTTAGCATATATTTGCTCATAATATTTTCTTACAATCTGTTGTATTTCTTTGGTGTTGATTGTTATTTCTCCTATTTTATTACTGATTTTATTTATTTGGGTCCTGTCTTTTTTTCTTAATGAATCTGGTTAAAGGTTTGTCAATATTGTTTATCTTTTCAAAGAACCAGCTCTTGGATTTATGGATAGTTTGTATGGTTTTTTAGACTTTATTTCATTTATTTAGGTGATTGTGTTCTCATTTTCATTTGTTTCAGGGTATTTTTTATTTTTTCTTTGATCTTGTTGACCCATTCATTATTTAGTAACATGTTACTTAGCATCCATGTCTTTGTGTATTTTTCAGTTTTCTTCTTGTGTTTGATTTCTAGTTTCATAGCATAGTGGTTTGAGAAGATGCTTGATATGATTTCAATCTTAAACTTATTGAGACTCATTTTGTGCCCTACAGTATGGTCTATCTCGGAAAACATTCTTTGTGCACTTGAAAAGACTTTGACCTATCCATTGAAGTCAATGATGTGTTAAAATCTCTTACAGTGACTGTATTTCTGTCCAACTGTCCTTTTGCATCCATCAAGATTTGCTTTACAAAACAATAAGGTAATTTTAAAAAGATTTGTTTTACATATATAGGTGCTCTTATTTTAGTGCATAAATGTTTACTAGGATGATATCTCCTTGTTGGATAGTTCCCTTTACCATTAGGTAGTGTCCTTTTTTGTCTCTTACTATAGCCTTTGTTTTAACATCTATTTTGTCAGATATAAGTATTGCTATCCCAGGTTTTTTTACTTCCCATTTGCATAAAATAGCTTTTTCCATCCCTTCATTTTAGACTGTGTGTATCTTTCATTCTGAGTTGGATCTCTTGGAGACAGCATATGTATGGGTCCAGTTTTCTTACCCATTCATCTACGCTATGACTTTGATTGGAGCATTTAAGTCATTTACTTTAAAGTGATTATTGATAGGCACATATTTATTGTCATTTTATTTATATATTTTTAATTTTCTTTTTAAATTGTTGTTCAAGTACAATTGCCTCCATTTCAGCCCACCATGCCTCCCCACCTATCCCCACCTCCTACCCTCAAACCTAACCCTTTTGCTTTGTCCCTGTGTCCTTCATACATGTTCCTTTAAAAAATTATTTTACTGTTGTTCAATTACAGTTGTCTTCATTTCCCACACCACCACTCCCTGCCCCTCCAGCCAACCCTATCTCTCTCCCTTGCTTCCACCCTTCACCTTGGTTTTCTCCATGTGTCCTTTACAGTAGTTCCTTAAAGCCCTTCCCTGCAATGCCCACCCCCCTCCTATGGCTATTGTTAGATTGTTCTTAATTTCAGTGTCTCTGGATAAAAATATACCTAGAGACACTGGGTTTGCTTTTTTCTTTTGTTGATTATGTTCCAGTTAAAGATGAGATCATATGGCATTTGTCCCTCACTGTCTGGCTTATTTCACTTAGCATAACACTCTCCAGTTTCATCCATGCTCTTCCAAAGGGTAGGAGCTCCTTCTTTCTCTCTGTTGCATAGAATTCCATTGGGTAAATGTGCCATAATTTTTTGATCCATTCATTTACTGATGTGCACTTAGGTTGCTTCCAGCACTTGGCTATTGTAAATTGCCAAGCTGCTATAAACATTGGGGTGCATAGGTTGTTTTGGATTGGTGTCTTGGTGTTCTGAGGTTATAATCCTACAAGTGGAATTGCCAGATCAAAAACAAGTTCCATTTTTAGTTTTCTGAGGAAATTCCATACTGTTTTTCATAGTGGCTGCACCAATCTGCATTACCACCAATGGTGTACTAGGGTTCTCTTTTCTCCACATCCTCTCCAAAATTTGTTGATTTGTTTATGATGGCATTCTGACTGGTATAAAAGTGATATTTCATTGTGGTTTTAATTTGCCTCTCTCTGATGGGTAGTGATGCTGAACATCTTTTCATATGCCTCTGGGCCACCTGTATATCCTCCTTGGAGAAGTGTCTGTTTACATCTTTTGCCCATTTTTAATTGGGTTGCTTGTCTTCCTGGAGTGGAGTCATCTGAGTTCTTTATATATTTTCAAGATCAAACCCTTGCCTGAGGTATCATTGGCAAATATGTTTTCCACATAGTTGGTTCTCTTTTCATTTTAATGCTGTTTTCTTTAGCCATTCAGAAGCTTTTTGTTTTGATGAGGTCCCATTTGTTTATTCTTTCCTTTATGTTCCTTGCTCCAGGGGACATATTAGTGAAAATATGGCTGCATGGCATATCTCAATTTTTCCCACCTATGTTCTCCAGTAGGACTTTTATTATGTCATGACTTATATTTAAGCCTTTTAACCACCTTGAATTTATTTATGTGTGTGGTGTAAGTTGGTGATAGAGTTTCATTTATTTGCAAATAGCTGTCCAGATCTCTCAAAACCATTTGTTGAAGAGGCTTTTTTTGCTCCATTTTATGCTTCTACTCCCTTTGTCAAATACTAATTGATCTTAGAGACTTGGGTTTACTTTTGAGCTCTCTGTTTGGTTCCATTGCCATACATGCCTGTTCTTATGACAGCACCAGGTGTTCTGATTACATTGGACTTGTAATACAGTTTGATATCAGGTATTGTTATCACTCCTACATTGTTCTCCTTTCTCAAAATTGCTGCAGCTATTTGGGGTCATTTATGGTTCCATAGAAATTTCTGAAATGTTTGTCCTATGCCTGTGAAATATGCCATTGGTATTTTAATATGGATTGCATTGAATCTATAAATTGCTTTGGGTAGTATGGACATTTTGATGAAGTTAATTCTTCCAACCATGAATATGGTACCTTCTTCCATTTGTTTGTGTCTTCCTTAATCTCTTTCTTCAGTGTTGTATAGTTTTCTGAGTACAGGTCTTTTACCTCGTTGGTTAGGTTTATTCCCAGGTACTTTATTTTTCTTGTTAATACATCAAATGTTTCCCCCTCCCCCATTTCTGTTTCTGATAATTCATTGTTGGCATACAAAAATGCTTTTGAACATACATGTTTCTTGTTGTTCCCCCATCATCCTCTATTATCTCTCTGCCTCCTCCTCTCTGATTGCTATCATATTGTTCTTTATAACAAAGTTTCTGTTGTATTTTGCTTGCTTCTTTGTTTTGTTGATTATTTTTAAACTATATTCTATGTTACTTTTTCCTTTTCTTCTTAAAGCAAGCCTTTTTTTTTTTAAATATTTTATTTATTTATTTTTTAGAGAGGGAAGGGAGGGAGATAGAGAGAGAGAAACATCAATGTACGGTTGCTGGGGGTTATGGCCTGCAACCCAAGAATGTACCCTGGCTGGGAATCGAACCTGGGACACTTAAAGCAAGCCTTTTAACATTTATTGCAATACTGGTTTGGTGGTAACAAACTCCTTCTGTTTTTTCTTGCTGGGAAGCTGTTTATTTCTCTTTTAATTTTAATGCTCACCATGGTGGGTAATGCATGTAGCCTTGGTCATCGTAGGTTCTTGCTTTTCATCACCTTAATATTTCATGCCAATCCCTTCTGCCCCGAAATATTTCTGTGAAGAAATCAGATGACAACTTAATGGGAGCTCTCTTATAGGTAATTGACTGTTTTTCTCTTATGGGATTTATGATTATCTCCCGGTCTTTAATTTTGACCATTTAAATTATGATATGTGTTGGTGTGGCCCTCTGTAGGTCCATTTTTCTTGGGACCTCTTGAGCTCCTGGACTGAAGTTTGTGGTTATCATTTCTTGAAATAGGTTCTTTTTTTCACTTTAAAAAATTTACAGATTTGAATGAATACATTATTATATCAGCTAACAAGTGTGGGAGGCCACTCTGTGTGGCATGGGCCCAGCTCCCACTGGGAGATGAACAAGACCCATGCCCACAGATAGGTTTTCCCATGGAGAATCAGGCCTGCAATGTACCTAGGCCACTATGAGTCTTGCTTTTTGCTAAAACTCCCTCACCCTGAATTGAGGACATTTACTGCAAAGCAACTTCCTAAAAACCATGCTAAACCTTCCAAGGATGAGTGTAACCTGTCCAACTACTTTTGCCTTTTCATTTGCAAATATCCCTCTTCTGTGATGTGATTACCAGCATCCTCTTCTTTGTTTTCTGTATAAGGTAACTACCTAAAGTGAGCTTGTGCATAGTTAATGAGGACCTTCTTGTAATTTGCCCAGTAAGACAATAAAAGCTCATTGGAACTAGGGCCTAGGCTTTTGCTCCTCTTGAGAGAAAAGTCACGCCGTCTCTTTTCCTCCACCAGATTCCGTAATCCATGTGAATGTCTCATTTTCATCCATAATGACGTGGGCTCCAGGACCCACGGTCCGCATCAAACAGGGTTGTGCAAGATAAAACCAAATTACAATAGCAAAGTCCTCTTATATATCTGCTTAAGATTAAAGGCAATTTTCATAGATTATTTCCACAAACAACATATTCAATTTGAAAATAGAATGATATCTTTCATGTATATGTTTCCAGACAATGGTCAACAGCAATATTATTAAGAAACTATTTATTTATGGGTTTCTACATCAATTAATATTTAAAATTAAAATAATTGCATAAACATTTTTGTCATCTTTTCTTTCTTTTTAATTTTATTTTCTTTTTTGTTTTGTTTTTTAATATATTTTATTGATTATTCTATTACAGTTATCCCATCCCCCATTTGTTCCCCTCCACCCTGCACATCTCCTCCCACCCAAATTCCCCCCCTTTGGTTCATGTCCATGGGTCATGTATATGTTCTTTGGCTTCTACATTTCCTATGCTATTCTTAACCTCCTCCTGTCTATTTTCTATCTACCATTGATGCTACTGATTCTCTGCACTTTTCCCCCCTCTCTCCCAACCCACTCCGCCACCGGTAACACTCCATGTGATCTCAATTTCTGTGATTCTGTTATTATTCTAGTTGTTTCTTAGTTTCTTTTTGTTTTTGTTTTTGATTCGGTTGTTAATAACTGTGAGTTTGTTGTCATTTTACTGTTCATATTTTTGATCATCTTCTTTTTGTTAGATAAGTCTCTTTAATATTTCATATAATAAGGGCTTGGTGATGATGAACACCTTTAACTTGAGCTTATCTGGAGAGAACTTTATCAGTCCTCCCATTCTAAATAATACCTTTGCTGGATAGAGTAATCCTGGATATAAGTCCTTGCCTTTCATGACTTTGAATACTTCTTTCTAGTCTCTTCTTGCCTGCAAGGTTTCTTTTGAGAAATCAGCTGAATAGTCCTATGGGCACTCCTTTGTAGGTAAGTGTCTCCTTTTCTCTTGCTGCTTTTAAAGTTCTCTCTTTATCTTTAATCTTGACTATTGTAATTATGATGTGCCTTGGTGTGTTCCTCCTTGGGTCCCAACTTCTTTGGGACTCTCTGAGCTTCCTGGACTTCCTGACAGTCTATTTGCTTTGCCAGATTGGGGAAGTTCTTCATTATTTTTTCAAATAAGTCTTTAATTTCTTGGTCTTCTTCTTCTCCTTCAGGTACCCCTATGATTCGGACATTGGAACATTTAAAGATGTCCTGGAGGTTCCTAAGGCTCTCCTCATTTTTTTTTGAATTCTTGTTTCTTCATTCTGTTCTGATTGAACATTTCTTTCCTCCTTCTGTTCCACACTGTTGATTTGAGTCCTGGTTTCCCTTGCATCATTCTTGGTTTCCCGTACATTTTCCTTTATTTCACTTAGCATTTCCTTCATTTTTTCATCTAATTTATGACCATATTCAACCAATTCCGTTAGCATCCTGATTACCAGTGTTTTGAACTGTGCATCTGATAGGTTGCCTATCTCTTCATTGCTTAGTTGTATTTTTTTTTTTTTGGAATTTTGATCTGTCCTTTCATTTGGGCCATGTTTTTGGGGGGTGGTCTCAGCACACCTGTTACATAGTAAGGGGCAGGGCCTTAGGTGTTCTTCAGGGTGGGGCAACCTACATTTCTGCATTATGATGCTGTATATGGGGGAGGGGTCTGAGGGAACAATGCTGCTGGCACCGCTGTCTGCTGGCTTTCAGTCACTTACCCCACTACCCACAGTCAAATTGGTCCTTTCTGGTGCTGATTCTCAGGCGGGAGGGTTTGTGTACATTCTAGGACACTGTTGGTCTCTCCAACAAACTCTCCTTTGAGGCTGGGAGTTTATCTCGCTGCTGCCACACCCCTCACAGGTGTTTTCAATCATAGTTGTACGGCTTTATTTCCTTACGCTGGAACTCGGGGTTGAGCAGTCTGTCTCACTCCACAGTTGTTCTTCTCGGTTTATCTGCACACGAATGTGGGACTGCCCAGTCCAAAATCTGCCACCTCATTTCTAATCTCCCTTCAGGATATTGTCACTTTGTTCTTAATCTCACTGTTTGCGGCTATATTTTTCTTGATTGTTTATTTTGTTGATTAGGTTCAACTTACAGGTGAGATGATATGGTATTTGTCCTTCGCAGCCTGGTTTATTTCACTTAACATAATGCTTTACAGATCCATCCATGCTGTAGCAAAGGGTAGGAAGACATTCTTTCTTTGTGCTCTGTAGTATTCCATCATGTAAATGTACCATAGTTTTTAGATCCATTCATTTACTGATGGGAACTCAAGCTGTTTTTAGCACTTGGCTACTGTAAGTAATGCTACTATGAACATTGGGGTACATGGGCTCTTTTGAATTGGTGTTTCACTGTGCTGAAGGTATAATCCCAGCAGTGGAATTGTCAGACCAAAATCCAGTTCCATTTTTAGTTTTCTGAGAAAATTCCATACTGTTTTCCATAGGGGCTTCACCAGTTGGCATTCTCACCAAGAGTGTGCTAGTGTTCCATTTTCTCCACAACCTTGACAGCACTTCTTGTTTGTTGATTTGTTTATGATGGCCATTCTCACTGGTGTGAAGTGGTATCTCATTGTGGTTTTAATTTGCATCTCTCTGATGGGTAGTGATGCTGAGCATCTTTTCATATGGCTCTGGGCCCTCTGTATGTCCTCCTTGGAGAAGTATCTGTTCAAGTGCTTTGCCCATTTTTTAAATTGGGTTGCTTGTCTTCTTAGAGTGGAGTTGTGTGAGTTCTTTATATATTTTGGAGATCAAACCCTGTATGAGGTATCATTGGCAAATATATTTTCCCATATAGTTGGTTCTCTTTTCCTTTTAATACTGTTTTCTTTAGCCATTCAGAAGCTTTTTATTTTGATGAGATCACATTTGTTTATTCTTTCCTTTATGTTCCTTGCTCTAGGGGACATATCAGTGAAAATATGGCTGCATGGCATATCTCAGTTTTTCCCACCTATGTTCTCCAGTTGGACTTTTATTGTGTCATGATTTATATTTAACTCTTTTATCCACCTTGAATTTATTTATATGTATGGTTTAAGTTGTTGAGTTTCATTTTTATGCATGTAGCTCTCCAGATCGCCCAACTTGTTGAAGAGACTATATTTTCTCCATTTTATGCTTCTGCCTCCTTTTTGAATATTACTTGACCATAATGACTTGCATTTACTTCTGGGCTATTGTGTTACATTTGTCTATGTGTCTATTCTTATACTAGTACCAGGCTGCTTTGATTACTGTGGCCTTGTAATACAGTTTGATATCAGGCATTGTGATCCCTCCTACTTTGTTCTTCTTTGTAAAAATTCCTGTGGATATTCAGGGTTTATTATGGTTCCATATAAACTTTTCAAATATCTGTTCTATATCTGTGAACTATGCCATTGGTACCTTAATAAGGATTATGTTGAATCTATAAATTGCTTTGGATAGTATGGATATTGTATTATGTTAATTCTTTCAATCAGTGGCCATGGTATATGTGTCCATTTGTTTGTGTCTCCCTTAATTTTTTTCTTCAGTGTTGTGTAGTTTTCTGAGTACAGGTCTTTTACCTCATTCCTTACATTTTCTCCAAGGTACTTTATTTTTCTTGCTGTAGCAAATGGGATCGTTTTCCTGATTTCTTTTCCTGATATTTCATTATTGGTTTACAACAATGCCTTTGATTTCTGAATTTGACTTTGTAACCGCTGTTTTGCCAAATTCACTTATCAGGTCAAGCAGTGTTTAGGTGGAGTGTATAAGATTTTTTATGTACACTGTCATATCATCTGCAAACAATGGCAGTTTAACGTCTTTCTTTCCAATTTGGATGTCATTTATTTATTTTTCTTGTCTGATTGCTGTGGCTGTGGTAGTTTCAATGCTATGTTGAATGAAAGTAGTGAATGCAGACATCCTTGTCTTGTTTCTGAATTTAGTGGGAAAGCTTTAGGTTTTGCCCATTGAGCATGATGTTGGCTGTAGGTCTCTTGTATATGGCTTTTATTAGTTGAGGAATGCTCCCTCTGTTCCCACTTTGCTCAGTGTTTTTATCATAAATGGGTGCTGTACCTTTTCAAATGCTTTTTCTGCATCTATTGATATGATCATGTGATTATTGTCTTTCATTTTGTTTATGTGATGCATTATGTTTATTGATTTGTGAATATTGTACCATCCTTGCATCCCTGGGATGAATCCCACTTGATCATGGTGTATGATCTTTTTAATGTATTGTTGGATGTGTTTTGGCACTATTGTGGTGAGGATTTTAGCATCTATGTTCAACAGCGATATTGGCCTGAAGTTTTCTTTCTTTGTTGTGTCTTTATCTAGTTTTGGGTTAGGATGATGCTGGCTTCATAAAAAGAGTTTGGGAGTCTTTCGTCTTCTTTAATTTTTTGGAATAGTCTGTGAAAGATAGGGGTTAGCTCTTCCTTAATTGCTTTTTAAAATTCTCCCATAAAGTGGTCCGGTACAGTGCATTTGTGTGGTGGGAATTTCTTGATTACTGGTTTGATTTTATCAACTGTTATTTGTCTCTTCAGGATTTCTGCTTCTTCATTCAATTTTGGAAGATTATATTTTTTGAGAAGTTTGTCCATTTCATCTAGGTTCTCAAATATCTTTGCATATAGTTCTTCATAGTAGATTTTTACAATCCTTTCTATTTCCATGGTGTCAGTTGTAATCTCTCCTCTTTCATTTCTGATTGTGTTTATTTGGGTCCTCTCTCTTTTCTTAATGAGTCTGCCCAAAGGCTTGTCAATTTTATTTATCTTTTCAAAGAACAAGTTCCTGGATTTATTGTTCCTTGGAATTGTGTTTTAGTCTCTACATCATTTAAATTTGCTCTGTTTGTTATTTCCTTCCTTCTACTTGCTTCAGAATTTGTCTGTTGTTCCTTGAGTTCTTGTAGGTGTAGTGTTAGGTTGTTTGTTTGAAATGTTTCCATCTTTTATTGGTAGGCCTGTATCTCTATGAACTTCCCTCTCAGGACTGCCTTCATTGTATCCCATAAGTTTTGGGTTGTTGTGAGGTCATTTTCATTGTTTCCAGAACTTTTTGGTTTCTTCCTGATCTCATTTTTAACCTATTCATTGTTAAATAGTGTTCTATTCAATCTCCATGAATTTGAGTATTTTTGAGTATTTTTCTTGAGGTTAGTTTCTCATTCCAGTCTTTTCTGAGAGGAGAAAATGCTTGATATGATTTCAATGTTCTTGAATTTGTTGAAGCTTGTTTTGTATCCTATCATGTGGTCCATCTTTGAAAGTGTTCCTGTGCATTTGAAAAGAATGTGTATTTTGCTTCTTTGGGATGAAAGGCTCTCTCTATATATATCAGTTAAGCCCAACTGATCTGGAACATTGTTAAATGCTGCAATATCTTTATTGAAATTTTGTTTGGAAGATGTATCCATTTTTGACAGTGGGGTGTTAAAATCCCCTAGTATAAATGTTTTCCTTTCCATGTCTTACTCAATTCCTCCAAGATTTTCCTTATGTATTTGGGTACTCCTATGGTGGGTGCATATATGTTTATAATGCTTATGTCTTCTTGATTGATTCTTCCCTTGAATATTATGAAGTGTTCTGAGTCTCTTTTTATGACTTTTGTTTTGAAGTATATTTTGTCTCATAGTATTGCTACTCCAGATTTCACCCCCTGTGCATTTGCTTGCAATATTTGTTTCCAGCTCTTCACTTTCAGCCTGTCTAGGTCTTTTGTTCTGAAGTGAGTCTCTTGTAGGTAGCATATGCATGAGTCATGATTTCTTACCCATTCAGCTACTCCATGTCTTTTGATGGGAGCATATAATCTATTAATATTTAAGGTTATTAATGATAGGTATTTATTTGTGTCCCCCTTTCTACCTGTTTCCTCTCTTTCACACTCTTTTCCTTCCTCTTCTTTTAGTATTCCTTTTATCATATCTCAGTGTTTGTTTGGTAGAGATGTACTCTTTTAGCCTTTTTTAGTCTGGGAAACTCCTTATTTGGCCTTCCATTTTAATTGAGAGTCTCACTGGGTAGAGTAATCTTGGTTGCAGGCGTTTGTTTTTCATTACTTGGAATATTTCTTGCCATCTGTCCTGGATTGGAGTGTTTCTCTTGAGAAATCAAATGCTAGCCTATCAGAGCCCCTTTGTATGTTACTATCTCTCCCTTGCTGCTTTTAAGATCCTCTCATTGTCTTTAAAAGTTGGCAATTTTAATTATGGTATGTCTTGGAGTGGGTCTCTTTGGATTCATCCTGAATGGGACTCATTGTGCCTTCTGCACATGATTCTTTTCCCTCTCCAGGTTTAGAAAGACTTCCATCATTATTTTATCAAACAGATCAAATCTATCCCTTGTTCTTTTTCTTCTTCCTCTGATATTCCTATGATTTGAATGTTGTTGCATTTCATGTTGTCTTGGAGTTCCCATAAGCTATCTTCATATTTTTTTAATTCTTTTTTTCATTCATCTGCTCTACCTGGGTGTTTCTTTCCACCTTGTCTTACAACTCACTAATTTGGTCTTTTGATTCTCCCAACCTGCTTGTAATTCCTTCTACTGTGGTTTTGATTTCTGCAATTGTATTTTTCATTTTTTTCCTTGTTTTTGGTTATAGTTTCCATTTCCTTTTTCATACTGTTGTAGTTCTCTCTCAGTTCCTTGTAGTTGTGTGTGAGTTCCTTGAGCATCCTTATAAACATTATTTTCAATTCTATATCTGATAGTTAACTCACCTCCATTTCATTTAGTTTTTTTATTACAGAGTCTTCCATTCCTTTTTATTGCCGGTTCTTTTCTTATCTCTCCATTTTAAGTGAGTCTCTTTGGTTGTTTCTGCACTTCTTGATGTTCTGCTTTGATAGCTGACTTTGTAGGGGTGAACTTCTATGGTAGGAATTCTATGGGATTCAGTGGTTTGGTCTCTTTGATCTCCTTGTCTGGATGATCTAGGGTCTCCCTGTCTTCTGTTTGTGTGGGCTCTCTTGTTTTACTTGGGTTTTTACCTATTGGTGGTTCCTTTGTTGGGTTCTCTCCTCCAGCAGATATACTGATGTTCACAGCTCCCACCTCATCTTGTATGTGATCAGTGGCAGGCAGAAGGCAAAATGGATTAGGACAGTGGTAGAGCATTTTATGGGATTTAAAATACTAACAAGTAGGGAAGAGATAGGAGATCCTTTGGATAAGTATAACATTAACTGTGATATTTCACCAAACTAGCCACTTTTTATAAAAGGTGAAAAGAGATAAGGTTCTTGTTAGAGGGAAGAAGGATTGTGAGCTGAATCCAGAAAAACAGAGTGTTGTGGGAGGTCAGATGATGAGATATAATGAGAGTAAAAGATAGAAAGTAGGTGTAGTGTGCCAGAGAATAGAGTTAACCACAACAGTAAAAATGTTCCAGAAGATAGTGAAATGTGCGAGGATCAGGGAAGGGTGCTATGTAGTATTTACAATTTTATGGGACAACAATTATTTACAATAATACTGGGACACAATAATATGACAAGAAATATATGATCTGAATAACAAGAATAGGAAAGACACTACCAAGAGTAGTGTGATATTGGAGCACGAGTAAAGTAAAAGAAGGGAAATTGAAATACAATATGAAAGAGAGAACAAGGAAAACCAATCAAACAATGCAATTAAGCAAACTAAAAGAGAGAAGACTAAACAGAAAGAAGAGAAAAAAATACTAATAAAATAAAAGAAGTAAAAATAATTAAATAAAATAATAATACAAATAGACAGTAAAATGCCAGGTCTGTTGCATAGCAAAGTGAAATTTGTCTCAGTTTCTCAGTTGTTGGAGTTAGCTTTCTGCCCCCTGTTTGGTTCTATCTTTGGGCCTTTCACAGTTGTAGGTCCTATTGTCTCACTTTGGGGGAGGGAAAACATAAAAACCTCCTGCTGACTTTAAACCCACCAAAGGATTTCTGCTCGTCTTGCTGGATGCTGCACGCTGAGTGGAGCTGGGCTTCGATTTCTCCCTCCAATTTCTTCTTGAAATTGGTTTTTGATCCTTTACTCAATCTCTTCTCCTTTTGATATTCCTATGTTGCAGATGTTGTTACACTTCCTGTTGTCCCAGGAATATCTTAAACTTTGCTTGTTTTTAAATTCTTTCTTCTTTTTTGCTGCTGTGCTTTGATTTTTTCTTGTCTTCCAAAACACTGATTTGATCTTCTGTTTCCTCTAACATACTGCTTATTTCTTCCAGTGTATTATTTATTTCAGACATTGCATTCTTTATTTCGCATGAGTCCTTTTTTATGATTTCTTTTTTTTTTAAAGATTTTATATATTTATTTTTAGAGAGGGAAGGGAGGGAGGGGGAGAGAGAGAGAGAGAGAGAGAGAGAGAGAGAGAGAGAGAGAGAGAGAGAGAGAGAGAGAGAGAGAGAAACATCAATGTGCGGTTGCTGGGGGTTATGGCCTGCAACCCAGGAATGTACCCTGGCTGGGAATCGAACCTGGGACACTTTGGTTCCCAGCCCGCGCCCAATCCACTGAGCTATGCCAGCCAGGGCCCCTTTTTTATGATTTCTTTGTCTATTCACACTGTCCTGCATCATAATAACCATTACTCTAAACTCTATTTCTGATAAATTGATTGTCTCCATTTTATTCAGTTCTTCTTCTGGAGAATTATCTTTTTCTTTCATTTGGGGTCTGTTTCTTCATCTTCCCATTTTGTCTGTGTCTTTGTGGGGTTTTTTTTATATGTATTAGATAGATATGTAAAGACTGGTGTATTCCTGTGTCACATGCTGCCTGTTATTGGCCCTGGGCAATCTGTTCAGAGTAATCAGTGATCCACAGCTTCTGGCTCCCTCTGCTGGGCATGGGTGTGTGCATAGCAAATCAAGCTGCACATCAAGGTCAGCTTTTAGCAGCACAGGGCTGATGAAGGTGCCAGCGAAAGCCTCAGAACTCTCAGAGATCTACCTTGACCTGTACACTTTCTTTTGGCTTAATCAGTGAAATTGCTTCCAGCTACTCTTCAGCAGCCCTGCTTATGTTCCACAGGTATGAGGAAAGGGATTTCTGAGGTGGGGCTATTGCTTTCTCACAGGCTGATGCCACATGAAATGGTGTGCTCTTCCCAAGAAAGATGGCTTCTGCAGTAGGGGGGATGACTCAGTACAAGGATCCTGGTAGCTGATATTTCACCTCTCTCTCCAGAGCCATCAAATCCAGAATCTCCTCATGTGGCATTCGTACACTCTGCCCTCCCTCTTGCAGAGCCTAGGGTATGTGGCTACAAGTGAAATTTCGTGCATTTCACCCTTTTAGTGGCTCTCAGTGTTTCTAGTCACTGAGCTAACAGATACCTGGTAAACAGACACCTTGCTGCTTTTCACAGCTGGATGTTATTTTTGTTCCTTTTCTGGTTCCTTTTCTGGTCTATTCTAGGGAGGCCAGCATTGTGTTTAGACCCCACATTTTTCAGGGAGAACACCCCAGCCTCTGAAGTATCCATCCAATACTTCAGCTACCACATACAGGAGTCCAGCCAGCCCTTCGTGCCTCTGTAATTCCTACCAGTCTCAATGTAGTGATGTGGTTTCTTCTGTAGGTCATTTATTATAAGGCTTCTCTCCAGGTAGTATTCAGTTGGTTATTCAGGATGATTTTTCTATAATATAATTGTAATTCCAGTTTGGTACTGGAAGGAGGTTAGTACAGCCTCCACCTACTCCAGTGCCATCTTGTATCTCTGATGTAGAAATGGAATTTTATATAACACATTTAAAATTATTTTGAGACCTGGGATGCTGGAATTCACACCCTCTGATGGAGCACATACTGATGTACTCTGTCAGAAAAATTTCATTATCTGGGGGGATAAGAATGGCATTTGGGAAGATAAGACTCTTGGTTCACAGCTGCTCTAAGATTTAGGTTAGCTTGAAGTTCAATGTGCTGGTTATTTCCCTTTTGCTGTTGGTCAGTCTTTAGGATCTCAAGTCTATGCTTCCCCTTGTTCATCCTAAAACTGACTTCTTGTGTCTCTGCTCTTGACCTTTTTTTTTTTACTGATTTTTCTCTGCTGAGGTATGAATTTCTGTTTCTATTCTTAGCTTTACAAAAGATAGGACTTCTAATGCCTTCATTGTTTAATCTTTTGCTTTTGAGATCCTGACTCTTGGTCAGTATTATCCTAAGAATGGCTATCCAATAGGGAGGACCTGACATTACCCTACTGACATTGCACCTTTTCAACTTTCCTAGAGATTTCATTATATTCCTACAACCCAATAGAACACTATCATTGTTACTTGAGGATAAAGTTACTTAGGTGAACAGCCCTCTGCAGAACCATTTATCTTCCATTCTAGTTTATTGTGTATACATGGATCTGATCCAAAACACTATGATTTATTAGTGCTCCCATTTAGGACTGTGTTTAAAGACACTATGCCCTACATTGTGTGATTGCTAAAGTTGAACCACACATATAATTTAATTTAGAGCAAAATAACTGCTGTGGGTGAGAATGGTCTGAAGTACAAAAAGTTCTTATTGTTGAGGCTGTGGAACCTTTTGACTATGTCATATCAGACTGTCCTTTCCTATTATGGGGTAAAAGTAGAAAGTTTAAGCAATGTTATTTCATTTTTCTTAATGTGCTATATGATAGAACTGCTTAAATGTTTTGGAGTAGTTGCCACTATAGTTTAATGATATAATAACTTGATTTAATGTCACAATATTTTAATGCAGTTTTCATCTTTACCTAAGGTAAGCTATGAGAGAAAACCAATGATTACTTGAAATTTAGTTTTTAAAAATAAGAGGAATAAAATGATGAAGTCTTCTGAAAATAAAGGTGTATTTTTAGGCAGAAAGAGTTCAGGACTGCTGTGCCCTTAATTAACTGTGGAATCTTGGGTATGCTGTCACATTTCTGGGCTGTCACATTTCAGTTTTTCTTTGGTCAAGTAACACTAGCTGCAATGACAACCTCAAAATTTCAGTGGTTTAACATGAAATTCCAGTTGTTTCTTTGTCATTCACTTTAGCATAAGAAGTGTGTATAAGAAGGTAAGTTCCGTCTTTTCCATGCTGTGGCTTCACCATCTTTAAGCACATAGTCTCAAAATAATACTATTTGAAAGTTTTTAAATGGTTAGCCTCATTGCCTTAGTGAGGAAATCATCTTTCACACTGAACTTGTTCTTTGGTTGTAGGATTTTTTTCATCTTATCTTTCTCCTACTCTGGTAGATGGCTACAGCTTTAACTTGGATAATAATGAATCATATCCCTTTGATACTAAATTATTAGCTTCCAAGAAAATTCTTAGGCTGCAACCACTAATTGTGTAACATTTTAGGCTTCTTAATTACTTAAGTATGTAAAATAATATAGTAACTTTTTAGTTCAATGATTCTGTATGTGTTCTTCACAAAACCTCAGCAACAAAAACAAAGATGTCTGACTGCTTTAGAGCAAAAGATATGTTTTTCAAGAAATGTAAACAATTACTACTACTACTACTCACTTATTATTAATTACCTGCAAAAATACTTATTTAATAAAATGAAATGTGTATAAATTTAATTTTCAAATTACTTGTTCTCTTGTTTCTCTTACAAGTAAAGAAAAACTAAATAAATACCAAATATTTATTTTTGTTTAAATGAAATATCTATTAACATTTCAAGAGGCACGTTTTGGATAATGCCTCTGTAGGAAGTAAGGAGAGTTAGAAGATTATAAAATGAGGCAAAAATGAAAGAAATAGCACTAAAGGTGTATTAATTTTATAAGTTATGTTTAATGGGTTGATAGAGGTGGGATGAGAAAGGCAAACAACTATATTTAGAATCTTTAGTTTAAAAAAACAAACAAAATAACCAAACACAAGTAAAAAAGAAATAAAAATCAAGGCACTGTTGAATATGTTATTTTTGCCACCCCCCCCCATAAAAGGAAATGCATGAGAGATAATTCAGAGTAATTAAAAGGGGGAAATGATATATAAAATTATAGAAGACAGGAAAACAGAGTGGTTAAAGACAATGGTGTTGAGTAAACATAAAATAAAAGATGTTAAATGTGACATTAAAAACATAAAATATTGGGTGAGAGAGTAAAATCTAGAGTTTTATAATGTGTTCAAACTAAAATTGTGATCTACATAATAGAGAGATTGAGGAAAAAGGGAAAAGGACTCAGAGACATGGACGACAGTGGATGATTCCTGGGGGGCAGGATGGGGGTATAAGGGGACTAAATGGTAATGAAAAAATGCAATAAAATAAAAAGAATACATAAATATAGATTTTATTTGTAAGCCTGATGTTAACCACAAAAAGCCCCTATAGTTAGTACACAACAGATAGTGAGAAAGGAATCTAATCATGACCCTAAAAAATTCACTGAACCACAAGAGAAGAAAGAAAGAGAAGAAAGGAACAGAGAGAAACTTACATATGAGCCAGAAAACAATGAGCAAAATGCCAATAGTGCATACCTATCAATAACTATTTTACATATATTGGATAAAATTCTCCTTTGAAAAGACATCAAATGTTTCATTTGATTAAAAGAAAAACAGGACTATCTGCATATTTGCTATAAGAAATTCACTTCAGATGTAAGGACACACAGAGACGCAAAAGTGAAGTGAAGGAAAAAGGTGTTCCTTTCAAAGAAACCAAAAGAAAACTGGGTAGCTATACTTAATGTGAGACAAAATAGACTTTAAAACAAAGACTATATAATAAAAGACAAAGAGGGCATTACATAAAGATAAAGGGGTCAATCCAACCTAAATACGTACAATTTATAAATATTTATGCCCCTGACATAGTAGTACCTAAATATATAAAGCAAATATTAACAGACTTAAAAGAAAAGATAGTTTTACAATAATAGTAGGGGACTTTAATAATTGACTTGCATCAATGGATAGATCATTCAGATAGAAAATCAATAAAGAAATATCAGACTTAACACAGGCCAGGTATGCTCAATAGATATATACAGAACATACCATCCAAAAACAACAGAAAACACATTCTTCTCAAGTGCATATGGCATATTGTCCAGAATAGATCACATGTGATCTATTAGAAAAGATTGAAATCATACCAATCATGTTTCCTGACCACAAGGGTAATAAAAGCAAACATAAGCAAATAGGACTATATCAAACTAAAACTTCTGCATAGCAAAGAAAACCATCAACAAAACGAAAGCCAGGATACTGAACTGAAGATATTTGCAAATCACTTATCCAATAAGTGTTCTTTAAACTAAATATATAAAGAACTCACAAAACTTAATGACAAAAAATACAATTAAAGTATGGGCAGAAGATCTAAATAGACATTTTTTCTAACAGGCTAACATGCATGTAAAGAAATGCTTAGCATCACTAATAATCAGAAAAATGAAAATTAAAATAACAAGATATTACCTTACACCTGTCAGAATAGATATTATAAAAAGGACAAGAAATAACAAGTATTGATAAAAATGTGGAGAAAGGGAACCCTTATGCATTGTTGGTGGGAATTTAAATTGGAATAACCATTATGGAAAACAGTATGAAAGTTTGTCAAAAAATTAAAAATAGACTACCATGTGATCCTGCAACTCCTCTTTAGGGTATCTATTTGAACAAAGGAAAAACAATAATCTGAAAAGAAAAATACACTCGTGTTCATTGCTGCATTATTCACAATAGCCAAACATGGAAACAACCTGTGTCCATCAATGGATGAATGGATAAAGACTGTTTCTTTCACACATCCATTTATCTACTTCCATCTGTACTTTCATGCAAATATTCATTATTTTATCCTTATTCCACCATTCATTTATTCCTCTGATATTTATTGAACATCATTAAGTGGGATGTGTTGAGGGAGGCAATAGGGATATGAGAGTAAATAAGACCCAGTACCTATCCAACAAATTTACAATAAATATTATGGAAATATATTTTATTAGGAATAATGAAAACAAATTCTAATATCAATAGTAAGGTATATTTCTCATTCACTCTTTCTCCTCTGTAGAAGTTGGAATTCAGCTCTTTTTTATTTTTTTGTTCCAGATGCTTTACATTGGATAGGATATATTTGTTTGTCTCTGCTTTGGTGTGGTCTATTGGGAAATAGATCTTATTCAATCATGAGCTTCTCACAGGTCATTTCAGTAACTGCCACTGTTTCATTGTTGTTTTAATTGAAATATAGTTGGCATATAACATTAAATTAGTTTCACATGTACAACATAATAATTTAATAATTGAATACACTGTAAAATGATCACCACAATAAGTCTGGTTGCCACCATCACCATAGCTACAATGTTTTTTTTGTGATGAGAACTTGTGAGATTTACATTTTTAGCACTTTCAAATATACAGTAGAGTATTATTAACTATAGTCACCATGCCTTACATTACATCCACATTACTTATTTATTTTATAACTAGAATTTTACAACTTTTGACCTCCTTTACCCATCTTGGTCACTCCTATAACCCTCCCTTCTGGCCACCACCCATCTGTTCTCTGTGTCCATGAGCTTCTTTTCATTTTGTTTGGTTTTTATGTTTTCTAGTTTTGTTTTATTTTAGATTCCACATATAACAGAAATCATACATTTTTCTTGTTTCTAGAGAACCGCTTTTTAGCGGTGTTGCTAAGAACTTTCCTCTTAGAACTGCTTTTGCTGTATCCCATAGATTTTGGTATGTTGTATTTTAGTTTTTATTTATCTCTAGGTATTTTTTAATATTTTTCTTCTAGGATCCAATGATATGCAGTGACATGTTATTCAATCTCCACATTTTTGTGCTTTTTTCCTATTTTCTTCATGTAATTGATTTCTAGTGTCATATCACTATGGTTAGAAATGATGCTTGATATGATTTCAGTCTTTTTGAATTTATGGAGACTTGTATGTTCTTTATCCTGGAGAATGGTTCATGAGCACTTGATAAGAATGTGTATGCTCCTGCTTTTGGATTAAATTTTCTTTATAAATATGGCATAATGTCTTTGCTTTTCTGTCCGGATGACCTACCCAGTGATGTGAGATGTTAAAGGGCCTTGCTATTATTATTATTATTATTTCTCTCAATTTGTTTCTTTAGGTCTGTTCATATTTGTTTTATATATTTAGGTGCTCTTCTGTTGGTATACATATATTTATCAATGTTATAGGTTCTTGTTAGATTGACCTTTTTACCATTATATAATTAATGCAATTCTTTGTCTTTTACTATACTTGTTGTAAAGTAAGTTTGTCTTATATTATTATAGCAACACTGGCTTTCTTTTCTATTTGTGTGAATTTTTCTCCATTCCTTCACTTTCAGTCTGTGTGTCTCTACTTCTGAAATGAGACTCTCATAGAAAGCACATAGATGCATCATGTTATTTTTACCAATGGAGCCACATATGCCTTTTGATTGGAAAATGTCATTCAATACATTTAAAGTAATTATTGACAGGTGCACAGTTATTAATATTTTGTTCATTATTTTCTGGCTATTTCTGTAGTTCCTCTCTGTCCTTTTCTTCTATTTTCCTCTGGTTTGAGCACTATTTAGTGTTATGTTTGTATTCCTTTCTCATTTTTTTGTGTACTTACTGTAAGTTCTTGCTTTTTGGTTCCCATGAAGTTACATATACTTTTCTGTGAATATGAGTCTATTTCAAGTTTATAGCAACTTGAATATGAACACATTCCAAGGCTATATAATTCTCCCCCCATTTTATGTGTTGGATGTCACATTTAACATTTTAAAATTTTATCTGTCTCTTAATTATTTGTTGTACTTTCACTAGCTTTTTTTGACCCTCATATTAACTTTATAATTTGTTAATACACTACTTTTATTATGTTTATTTTACTTTTATATGATTTCTTATTATTAATTAGTACCACTTATTTTCAGTTTAAAAATACCCTTCAACATTTCTTATAACGCCATTTTAGTGGTGATGAAGTCTTAGCTTCTGCTTATCTGGATAACTATTTCTCCTTAAATTCTTAATAATAACCCTGACAGGTAGAGTCTTGTTACTTGTAGGTTTTTGCCCTTTCATCATTTTGAATATATTGCACCACAATCTTCTGGCTTGTAAAGCTTCTGCTGAAAAATCTGCTCACAGCTTTATGGAGTTTTCCTTTTATATAATAAGTTGTTTTTTCTCGCTGCTTTTGAGGTTTTCTTTTTCTTTTTAACTTGACATTTTAATTATAATGTGTCTTGGTGTAGGTCTCTTAGGGTTTTTCTTACTTGGAATTCTCTGGGCTTCTTGGACCTAGATGTTTGTTTCCTTCCTCAGATTAGAGAAGTTTCCAGACATTATACCTTCAAATACATTCCCTAGTCCTTTCTCTTTTCTCCTCCTAGAATCCTATAATGCCAATGTTATTCTGCTTCATCCTGTCTTATAGATCCCTTGATTTATCTTCACTTTTCTTTTTTTTTCCTCTCTCTATGCCTAGGTGAGTTCCAGTGCTTTGTCTTCAATTTGTTGATTTGCTCTTCTGCTCCATCCAGTCTGATATTGACTCCTTCCAGTGTACTTTTCAGTTCAGCTACTCATCTGATTTGTTTGTGCCTTCTGTTTGGTACTTTGTTTTTCTTTTTTTCACATTTCTTTCTCTTTGTTGAAGTTTTGTGTTTATCCACTCCTCCCCCAAGTTCAGTGGGCATTTTTATTATCATTACTTCAAACAATTTATCAGGTAGATTATTTGTCTCTGTTTCAGAAGGTCTTTCTTTAACATTTTATTTTTTTATTTTTTAAAGATTTTATTTATTTGTTTTTAGAGAGGGAAGGGAGGGAGGGATGGAGGGAGAGAGAGAAAGAGAGAGAGAGAGAAACATCAATGTGGGGTTGCTGGGGGTCATGGCCTGCAACCCAGGCATGTACCCTGACTGGGAATTGAACCTGTGACTGGTTTGCAGCTATGCCAGCCAGGGCAACATTTTATTTTTGATTTGTTTTGTTTTGTTTGGAACACCTTGCTGTTTCACTTTGCCCAGTTCTGTGTGTTAGATGAATCAGCTACCTCTCTGAGTCTTGAAGGATTTGCATTATGTAGGAGATGAGGTTTGAGGCTTAGAAGCACAATACCTGCCTGATCAACGGAGCCAGGCTTCCAAGGGGTGTTCCCTGTGTAGGCTGCATGTGCTCACATGCAGTGGAGGGTTGAGGATGCTTTGAGAATGTGGGTGGGGTGATCACCCAGCTTGCTAGGAAATTATTGTGGCATGGAGGTTGCTGAGACACTCACAGCTGCTAGGGAGTTCAGAAGGAGAATTCTAAAATAGTGCCAGGCAGCCAGAACTAGAGAAACAGAGGATTGAAAAAATAGTGCTCACTAACATCTCTGATCCTGGAAAGAATCACAGTAGATTTCCTGCCTCTTTGAAGATGCTTTAAGATTAGTAGTTGTTACTCTTTCACAAGTATTTTAGGCACATTTGAAACTGCAGCTTTTGTACTGGGTCAACAGGGCAAGTGAGTTTGTATATATGCCCTTTAAGAATTATTTTCCAATTCCTTATAGTTCCATGATTTTCCCAGATCTAATCCCCATTGGTTTTCAAAGCAAGATGTTTTAGTGGCTTGTCTCTGTAGTGCAGAACCCAGAATTTGGCGGTACCTTATGAGAGACACAAACCCTTTGCTTCTTGGTGAAAAGTTCTGTATCTTTGAGGTCTCTCCAAAGTGTGGGTTGCCCCACATGAGGTGGGGTTTTCTTTTGGCAAAAGTTTATCTTTGCTATGCTTACCTGTCTTGACATGTCTCTTTCATCCTATGTTGTAGAGTCACTGTTCATCTAGATGTCAAGTCTTTTCCCAAGAACATTATTCCATATGTAGCTATAGATTTGCTGTGTTTGTTGGAGGAAGCAAATCCAGGCTCTCCCTACACTGTGATCTGGAATCCTGCTGTCTCTTTTCATGTCCTTTTGCACGTAATTTTTCTAGTACTTCTGTGATATAGATCTGGGATTGGCAAACTTCTTCTGTAGGGACCATATCGTAAATATTTTAGGCTTTGGGAACCATACAATTCCTGTCACAAAAACTCAACTTTACCATTGCCATGGAAAAAAGATGATATGGAAATGAATGGGAAAGGCTTCATCCCAACAAAATTTTATATACAGGCCAGTTTTCCAACCTCAGATGTAGATTATCATTCCAGTTTATTGCCTTTTTTCTACAGAGGCAAGATGCTAACTCAACTCTTCTGTTCAAGAGCCTACTCTCTTAAACATGCTATTATATTGCTTGAAATCAGACTTTAGAAAGGTAATCTAAGCAGAGGAATAATGGCAGAGTTGGAAGGGAAAAGCTTGTAGTTGGAGACAGGAAGACTAAATGGCAAAAAATCTGAAGATGATCCTTAAATAGTTGAAATTAGAGTGAAAATGCATCAATGGCCAGGAGACGATGGGTGAAGATCCACTGTCGGAATAGAATATCAATGATTTTGCAACTGATTTGGATGCTTAATGGTGCACTAGAACTGGGAATGCATATATAAGGATTATCAAAGTATTGTGTGAAACTAGCTCTTGACATGGTGTATGTAAATTATGGTTATTATAAAAGAGAAAACACCAAGGTGCACCAGCCCTGTCTTTATGAATGAATCATAAAGCTGCTTCTCCCAAAGCATGAAGAAAATATATGGAGCATGGCCTTCAGTGAAAGTCTGAATAAACACCCTGTCTTTCCAGACTGGCAACATTGTGCCAAGTACAGGGCCATCTTGTTTACTTGAACCAGTTATGACTATGCACTTACTTAGGGATATTCTTGGGTGACTATTCAGTGCATTTATCCACAGTTGCTCCCTGTAAATCTATAACAAACTGGTTTTGCTTGCATAAATGCTCTCCTAGCTATAGACTGTTTGCAGGGCCTAAAAATGTGTCTTGCATGTTTTCAGAGCAGTGCTTATGCTTTTGTTGGTCATGTTGCCTATCTCTGATGCTCAAACTTTTTTTGATACTCTGGGGAAAAATCATTTCTTTTCCCAGTTTCCTACTTTTTGTACCCACTTTATAGTGTTAGCCAGAGCCCTTCTTAAATCAGAGGAGTTTTTTTAATTTACATGATTGTCTCCTAAATTTGACTGAAGGTAAGTTGAGGGTCTAAATCAGTGTCTCAGTTTTTCTCCCAGTCTTTTAATTATCAAAAGTGGGTCTGCTGGTTGAATCTAACATCAGATAAAAAGGCCATAGGAATCTCATGAGGATAATAGAGCTGAGGTGCCATGAGGGCTTATAAATAAATATTAGAACCACAGTAGTAGAGAGATTATATTCAAGCTTTCACATGTATATGTGCCAGAAGAATATGAGTTTAGATATAGTTTATTCGGTTGATAAAATAAATAATGAGTAGCAGATATTTGTTAATTTTTAGTATATATATCTAAAAAGATTTCAGCTGCTTAGAGAATATAGAAAATCAGGATGCTACAGAGGTGGAAATGACATGATTATTCTCCCTATAGAAGCTGAAACTGCCAGGAACTCTAGTTTCCATTCTGCCCAGGAGCAAGGGCAGAGGCTAATGACTGGCTAGTTAAATCAGGCGCACCCATCCCTGAATCTGTGTGTTTCTTAGTTTGGGATCTTCCAAGAGCAACCCTTGACACATGGTTTTGACTTATTTGTTTATTTGGGAAGTAAATTCCAGAAGCTCTGGCAAAGGAATTGGGAAAGTAAGAGAGGAGATGGAGAAAAGCCAAATAAATGGATGCAGATGAGAAGATTCAATTATAAACACCTGAGTCTCAATATTACTGACTACCATTTGAGGAATATTCTAGAAAGCAATTTAGAAGTGCCTCAATGAGAAGCTGCACTATTTATGCACCAAATTCCATACATTGTTGGTTGAGGTTTTTCCCAGTGCATGGGCTGAGTAAGTGCCAGGGAACAAAAAATACGAGGAGGCAAAGTAAAAAGGCATGAGAGGTAAGAGATGTGAGCTTTCCAGGAATTGTCCACTCTCATGGCAGGTCAGCTCAGAGCTGGGCTAAAGGACTGGAGCAGGGTGGCATCAGCAGCAGCTTCTCTGAGCTAGATGTGAAGGGAAGAAGATAGCAGGGGAATCTTCTGCAGTAATAAAGCCTGGTGGATGCACTCAGGGCCTTGGGTCAACATTGACATGTAGGGTAAAGTGCTACAAAGTCAGTGATACACTCTATGCTTATCTCATTTAATCCTCACAACAACTCCTTCATAGCAGGTGAGAGGAAAAAGCCTTAGGGAAGAACATCTAACTTGTTCAAGATCATACAACTATTGCAAAAGAAGATGTTTCATTTTAAAGAGTATATAACAGTCAACAAATGGTAATTGTTCTGAGTATCTAGAGATTAAAAATGTTGTAATAATAGCAACAATGACAGTTCTTTGTCTTTGCAGAGCACATCAATGTCAAGGTACTTTCTCAGACATCTTGTTTATCTTGCTTCATTCATGGTGAGGAAGTTACTGAATTGATCACAATCCTAGCTTGTTATCCTCAAGTTGTCTGAGTCTTTTCCCAGCTGCTGTCCTGCCTCCCTGGAGGCAGCAGAGAGAGAGGAGTGTACAAACAGTGCAGATCAATTTCCTTCCAGGTGTGGCCTCTCCTATGCAATTCCCAGGAAATAATTCATGAGGTTAAAATATCTGTTGGCTGGGTTTGGAAAACCCCACTGTTGCAAAGGTAAACACCAAACCTTAACATGTATACCAGCCTCTCTAGTGCAGGATGGAGTTGGCAAACATTTAATGTAACCACCTGCCATTCTCTGGAGAGAAGAAAAATTTAGAGGGAATGGAAGATCTGGAGAAATGGTCCTGTAGAGAATTAAGACTTAAAAAAGGTCTCTGATTGTTACAACTGGATATCTATGAGTTTCTCTTCAGGAAAGAAAATTAGATTTTACAAAATATTTAGATAGTTATAGCTTGCTGATTTATACATTTGGATTTTGTGTGCTTTCCCTCATTTTGGAAGGACTACTGATAGAAGTGAATGGCATCACAGAGGAGATGCCAGAAATTCTCATTGTACATAGTTGTCCCATAACCTGCAGAAATGTGTAGTTCTGCCCACAAAAGTGATGCAAGGCAGGAGGGTAGAATTGGTCACTTCGGAATCAGTTCTTTTTGTCATCCCAAAATGCCCTGAGGTACACACAGTTTTAAATGCACATGAAACCATCAAGTTAATTAGGTCATCACTTTTGTATATTTAACCAGTTCTTAAGATAAAAATTAATGTGAGACACAATTTAATGTGAGGCCTATATTATTGCACTGACAGAGTCTAAAACAAAACAAAAATTTCTTTTGGGTTTCTTCCTGATATAAAAATCAATCTAAAAGGGGTGATAACAGAAGAGTAAAAGAAAGCTGCTATTGGAAATTGGTATCAAATAACCTATGCATAGCTTCTCATTAGGAATCTGTGTGTTTTACAAAACATCAGAAGGTAGTTGTGGGCTCCTTAAGGCTGTATCCTGATGAATTTTTAAACAGCATACTCAGGCTGAGCTGCATCGGTCTATTCTATGAGTTCACTCTCTTGGTTTTCTGTAGCTGCTTAATAAAATACACTGAACTCAGCAGCTAAACAATAACCATTTCATTTATTTGCTCCTTCATTGTGCTGTGGCTGCCGTGCTGAGGTTGGAGACTCCAGTTCTAGGGTGGCCTCAGTCACTAGCTGGCAGGTTGGCATGGCTGTCTGTCACTGGAAGCTTGACAAGGCTCACTGCTGGGGCTTTGGTTCTCTTCTACATGTACCTGTTCATGGGCTGAGGTTGGACTTCTCACTGCATAGTGAGATCTTACATGATAGCAGAAGCAAAAGCAGAATCCACAACACACACACACTATTGTTGCTGACTCATTCTGTTGGTCACAGAGCTGGTGTAGATTCAGGGAGAGGTATACAAATCAGCATAAATACCTGGAGTATCATTTACCGGGGACCTGTAACATCTGACCAGCTCAGTGTATTATAACTTAGGACCACTTTAAGCACTTTCCTTTAGGAATTAGATTTGTGTGCAAAGATGTGAAGTTGAAGCCCTACCACAGGGACCTGGGATGTATGTATGCCCATCCTTGTGAGCTGGTGAAGGGTATGAGTCAGGGAGGGGTATGGGGTTGGACATTTATGAGATGTTGAGCTAGCACTACCCAAAAAACTGTTTTTAAAAATCCATAGCATTACCTGTTCACATCATAAAATTCCATGGACAGCATGATTCTTATTCACAGTTGAAGTTAATGGTTAGCATAAATTGTTTGAATAATCCTCCCATTGTTTTCTCAAAGTGGCAAGCAATGGAGATTTTAGGCCCTCCATTTTGTTGGAAGAGTTGTGGAAACTTGGGTAAAAAGGTTGGCATACGGTTACCATTCAACATGTACACAGATCCTGTCATCTAGCTGAAGAATAAATGTAACCCAGGAATGGATAAAAATCTCTTTTATTAAAATTCAGACTTTAGTATTACTGAATATACCTCCATCAAACATAGTTCTCCTTGCCAGTGTTATTAAAATTTGGTAGTTTGTTACTCAACTCTCTGGAAATGTATCACAGTTAAAGTCTTTACCCTTGCTAATTGAACTTTTAAAGCAGATTTGGAAGTGCATACCCTAAAGCAGTATACATATTGATCAAAATTTCAGGACCTACAAGTTTCACAATCATTCCCAAAATTAAGATTTCCCTAGGGACTGCCCAACTTCTTGGAAGGGACATTTCCTAATTCATGATAGCTTATTAGTGAGGGCTCTGTAGCATCAAGGGAAATTGCTAAGCATGTGTCACTTTAGTCATGACAAAATTAAGGTAGTCAACTATTGAGCATTCTCTATCTGCCCCACACTATGTAAAATTTTACCATCATCATTCCCATTTTTTTCAAAAGAAAAAATGGAAATATAAAATAACTAATTATGAAAATTAGCAGAGCCCAGATTCAAACCTGTGCAGCTTTATTTTCAGGTCTGAGTACTTGCCTGCTGTCAGACCACCTGCAAACAGCACAGCATTCTAGATGGCTGGTCTTCAGTTGTGGTCCATGGGCAAGGACTTTTGTAAAGGCAGGATTGTGATCTCGTTTTGAATCTACTGGATCAGAAACTTGGTAGGGATTGGGGGTAGGGGAAGCAGAAAAGTAGGGCACTGTCTGTGATGTGATTTCTCCCTCTTGGTGGTTATGATGCAGGTTCAAGTGTGAGGCTAACTTGTTTTGACTTTTACTTCAACAAAAATGCTGTAAATCACCAAAGTTTGCTGATTAATGCTATAAAGCCATTGGCTTTTCAAGGCATTTACTACTCAGCAGAGATCAATGTTCTTCAGAGAAGTGATCCATACCCAGGGAACATTCCAGCTATACCTTGACTTAATGATCAAGTCTTTCACATTTGACTTGGAATCTAAATTTGCTCTTTATCTTGACTCTCTAGTTGGTTCTATGCTTCAGTTTTCTCATATTAAAGTATAGATAATGATGCTCACTTTCTTCCCTCACAGAAATAGTTTAAGAATTAATGGGCTATATGAAACTCTTTCAGTTCCTGGAAGAAGGGCAATATATAAACGCTGTATTAACATTTTAAGCAGGTTAACTTTTTCTATGTGAGTAAGTCTTTTGGCAATTAAACATGTTACCTTTATCCAAAATAATTTTTGGATTTTTAAAAATTGTCTTCTTTAAAGACATCAACCAGATTTCTTTCTTTCTAAGAGGTGAAGTTTTAAAGGCTGCTGGTTTTACCAGTGATAGGAGTCAGTGCAATATCATTGCAGGACTGGAAGGTTAGAGATCTAATAATGCCAAGTTTCAGCTCTCCATGTTACCTTTAGGTGTACAGATTAGGGTTGCCTCTTCCTGTTTCTTGGCTTCAGTTTATTAAATTGTGAACGGTAACAATATAACATGGAGTTAAACATTGCAGACCCTGGCATGGAGTTAAACATTGTAGACCCTGGCCATTCACCAGCTGTGTGACCTCAGGTTAATTAAGTACCCTCTCTGACCTTTCATCTCCTCATATATAATGAAGGTAGTTATTGGATTAAATAAGGTAATAAATCTAAAGTGCTTAGCTCAGTGCCTGGCTTTAAATGCTGGGTATTGTAATTATTAAAAATTCAGGTCTAGTATAAATGACTCCAAAGAGGCCTTGCTGCTTTGGAATTTTAGGACACCTTCTGGAATTTTGTCCCAGAATTTTCAGTTGCTGTTTTTCTTAAGAATTCAACATTCATCTTTATTCATTATTGAGCACCTACTATGTGCCAGAACAATTCACAGCACTAGGGCTATACTGAACATAAGAAAAACTCCTTGCCCTTCTGCAGTTTATGTGTTAGGGGAGCTTGTCTATCTTGAACTGTTCTAGGTACATGGAAGTGCTCGATATATCTGGGTTCCATTGAATGAAATTCCTCCTTTTTTGGACTGAAAAATCTTCAACACCAACAGGAAGCTATTTTTCTTAGTCTTCACCTATTTAAAGGAATAAATTTGTCCCTTTGATGAGTGCCTTGCAACTTTATTTCTATGAGGTAATAGCTCACCTCTCAGTGAATGTGTAGAGAGCTATAGGAAGGAGGTAGGTGTCTCAACTTCATCTTGCCTGGACTGGGGGGACACATAACAAATCAGGGTGAGTTGGGAAGGAGGACATGTCAGCTTGATTAACAGGAAGCAAAAGACATTTTGAAATCCATCTGTTTAGCTGTCGATCCCTGTTTGCTGCTTAAGAAGAAAGGGGTTTTGAAACTTGGCTTCCTGTCTGTATAGAGGTATTAATCTATCTAGAGGCCTGGGGAAATCTGAAATGATGCAGTTCACTCCTGTTGGGATGATGGTATTATAAAACTTTTTTTGAATTCACACAGAAAATCTTCCTTCTGAGGCTTTGTCTCCACAGCACAGGACCAACCAACTGTGCCAGGTTTCAGCTGATATAAACATCTTAGGCAGGAAGCAGTGTACTTCTTTCATTTCTTACAATGTAAATTAAACATCACAGCAGACATCAGCTGGAAAAGGTTACAGGAACTGAAGGTACTTCCAACACTTTTAATGCAGTCTGGCTGGTGAGTTCTGAGGGGCAGTGAGATCACCAACAGGCATGGAGCCTGGGGTGGTTACCAGCTGCCCCCACAGGTAGGCTAGGGCTTGGGGAGCCATCTCTGGCTCTGATTCCTGTAGCACATCCAGCCCACTTAAGTCTGGAGACAGGACCTAGAGCCTTATCAACTCACAGCAGCACCGAGCTGTGGGCAGAACAAGCTGGGAAGTGTCAGGCCCAGAGACCAGGCTGGGCCAGGGAGGGTAGTGGCCAGATCAGTGGTCAGATCAGTGGCCAGACTTAGCAAAGGTTGTGCTAGGATGCTTGTCCTTGGGGAAGGGTTGTGAAGCTATGATGACGCCTGCTGTCAAAATAAGCTCAGGCCCAGATTGTTGGGCCACACTGGAGACCAGTTTTTGTCCAAAGAAACATCAGGCCATGGCAGATGTATTAGTTTCCTAGCATAGTCATAACAAATTACCACAACCTTGATGGCTTATAGTAGATATTTGATCTTTCACAGTTCTGGAAGGTAGACGTCTGAGATGAAGGCAGGGCTGCTTTGAGTCTGAGGGAGAATCTGTTGCACATCTCTCTCCTCACTTCTGGTGGCTGACGCAATCCTTAGTGTTCCTTGGCTTGTGGATGCATCACTCCAACATTTGCCACTGACCCTGCCACATCACCTTCTCCTCTTTGGATTTGTACCTGTCCTTGGATTTAGGGTCCACACAAAATTCAGGATGGTTTCACCTGGAGAATCTTAATTATATTCACAAAGACTCTTTTACCAAATAAGGTCAGCTGTACAGGCCTTGGGCTTGGTTAAGACTTGATCACATCTTTTTTAGAGCCACTATTGAACCCATTACAGTAGATATAAAGTCAGAAAACTTGGATTTTAATCACAACTAGTAATATGGTAATAGCTAGCTACACTGTTAAGTTTTTACCATTTGTCAGGTACTCAGTCATGAATAACAAATATTTATTGAACATCTACTATATGCCAAGTACTAGTCTAGATTCTGGGACCTTAGTGATAAACAAAACTGGCAGAAATCTCTGTTCTCATGGAGTCTACACTCTAGTGGGGGCACTGGAGGTAGACAGAAAATAGACAAAAGGACATGATATGTGGGGTGCTGAGTACTACAGAGAATGTGAGTTAGGAGATGTGAATAGGAAGTGTTGGGGTGCAAGAAGGGCTTCAGTTTTAAATAGGATGGTCTGGGAAAGCCTTATTAAAAGCTGCTGTTGCAGCAAAGATTTTTAAATAGGGCAGGGATGAGCCTGGTAGACACCTGGAGAAACAGATAGAGGACAGAGCAAGGACAAGGGATCTGAGGCTAGAGGATGAGCAAAGAGACCAGCAAGGCAGAAGGGGAGTGAACAAAAGGGAAGTAGCTGAGGTCAGAGAGATAGCAGAGGCCAAATCACATACATACTGGCTGTCCATTGTAAGGACTTTGGCAGCTGCTCAGAGTGGAATGTGGAGCCACTGGGGATTTTGAGAAGAGGTGTAATGTGATTGCAGGATAGCTTCTGCATCTATAATGAAAACAGGCTCATGGGAGGCAAGGACAGAGCAAGGAGACTAGTGGCACTATTGTGCTACTGTAGGTCTGTATACTCAGCCTCCAGGATGCTAGGCTCATACCTGAAAGAAGTGATGAGGTTCTGCATGTATTCCAGAGCTGGAACTACTAGAATATGTTGACCTGAGGCATGAAAAAGGAGTCAAGGATACTGCCAAGGACATGGTCCTGAAAACTGGAGGCATTTAGTTAGATGGGCTAGTGCTAATTACTGTACATGCATTAGATAACCCACTGCTCAGCCCTGTAAGGTTTGTAACATTATTGTACCTGTTTAATAAATAAATAATCTGAGTATTTCAAAATTTAACTAAGATCATATAACTAGTAAGTGTCTCAAATGAGATTTAGACCCAGGTCTAACTCAAAAACCCCAATTTTTGCCTCTGTATAAAGTATTTTATTATCTATAGATTGTAACTGTTACTTGAGAACTAATGTAAAAATGATTTGTAAACTACAATGTACTGTACAATTATGTATGGTATCTGTTGTTGTATAATAAAATACTCCAAACTTGTGATGTGAATTAACAATGATGCTTCTTGTTGCATTTTTTCCTATTTTTTTATGATTTGTTTCTAAATTTATAAAAAGATCCCAGGTAACAACGTTATCGAAAAAGTTAAAGCTATTGGAAAATATAACAGGAAAACAATCACCCATCATCCCACTACAAAGCTAAAGTCAGTGAAAGTTTTCTGGTGCATAAGGGCTTTTGGTTTAGAAATCCCACAGACCTGGATTTAAATTTTCTCATAGCTGGATCACCTTGGACAAGTTTTTTAACTTTTCTGTGCCTCAATTTCCCATATTTAAATAGCGATAATTATGAAATTGTCCCATAATGTGGCCTGGGGGCTGGAAAAGAGCAAGTTCTCGATGCATGTTAGTTTGTAAAATCACTGTTGAACAAATAATTTTTTTACAAAAATGTTGTCATTTACAAGAAAGCATGCACATTTTATATCTACTTTATTCACATTATTTCATCTTGAAAAATTTGTGTATGGCTCCAGAAACAAAACCTGTATCACTGTCTTTATTAGATGCATACCATCCTATTGCACATGAAATACATTTTGTTTATCTGCTTCTAATTATTGGATATTTAGCTTCTCAAAAATTAATTTTCACTTATTGTATATCACACTGCCACAATCAATTTAAATGCTTGCTTAATTACTTTCTGCTTGGCATATTTGGTCAAAACACAAATAAATATTGAAAGCTTTATAGGTGTGGATTTACTAGGCCAAGACTGTCCTATTTAATTTTTCTTTTGCTTTACTATTTTAAAATTTTTATTGTTGTTCAAGTACAGTTTTTTGCCTTTCCCTGCATAACACCCTCCCACCTCAGCCATCTGAACCTCCCTCCCCTGATTCTGCCCCACCTTCGTTTTGTGCATGTGTCCTTTATAGTTGTTCCTGAAAACCTTTCACTCCTTTTCCCCAATTATTTCCTCCCATCTCCCCTCTAATTACTGTCTGTTTGTTCTTAATGTCCATATCTCTGGTTATATATTGCTTGCTTTTTGGTTTTGTTATTTAGAGTCCACTTCAAGGTGAGATCATATGGTATTTGTCTTTCGCCACCCAGCTTATTTTGCTTAGCATAATGCTCTCCAGGTCCATCCATGCTCTTGCAAATGGTAGGCACTCCTTCTTTCTTTCTGCCGCATAGTATTCCATTGTATAAATGTACCATAGTTTTTTATCCATTCATTTACTGATGGGCACTTAGATTGCTTCTAGAATTTGACTATTGTAAATTGTGCTGCTGTGAACAGTGGGGTGCATCAGTTTTTTTGGATTGGTGTTTTCAGTGTTCATAGAGTATAATCCTAACAGTGGAATTGCTGGGTCAAAAGGCAGTTCCATTTTTAATTTTCTGAGGAAATTCCATATTGTTTTCCATAGTGGCTGTACTAGTCTGAAATCCCACAAACAGTGCACTAGGGTTCCCTTATCTCCACAACCTCTCCAAAACTTGTTTGTTGCTTTGTTTATAATGGCCATTCTGACTAGTGTGAAGTGGTATCTCATTGAGGTTTTAATTTACATCTCCCTAATGGCTAGCTATGCTGAGAATCTTTTCATATGTCTCTGTACCCTCTGTATGTTCTCCTTGGAGAAGTGTCTGCCCAAGTCCTTTGCCCATTTTTTTACCTGGGTTCTTTGTCTTCCTAGAGTGGAGTCATGTGAACTCTTTATATATTTTGGTGATCAAACACTTGTCCTAGGTATAATTGGCAAATATGTCATCCCATACACATAGTTCTTTTTTCATTTTAATGCTGTGACCTGTAGCCATGCATGAACTTTTTATTTTGATGAAATCCCATTTGTTTATTGTTTCCTTATGTCCCTTGATCTAGAGGGCATATCAGTGAAAATAATGCTGCATGAAATATCTGAGGTTTTCCTGCCAATGTTCTCCTGAAGGACTTTCATGGTGTCAAGAATTATATTAAAGTCTTTTGTCCACTTTGAACTTATTTCTGTGTATGATGTAAGTTGGTGCTCAAGTTTCATTTTTTTGCACGTAGTTGTCCAGCTTTCCAAACACCATTTGTTGAAAAGGCTATTTTTACTCCATTTTATGCTGCTGCCCCATTTGACAAATAATAATTGACCATAGACACTTGGTTTCTTTCTGGGCTCTCTATTCTGTTACATTGGTCCTTGTGCTTGTTTTTATGCCAGCACCAGGCTGTTTTGATTACAGTGGCCTTGTAATACAGTTTGATATCAGGTATTGTGATCCATCCTACTTGTTCTTCTTTCTCAGAATTGCTGCAGCTATTTGGGGTCATTTATGGTTTCATATAAATTTTTGAAATGTTTGTTCAATATCTGCAAAATATGCCATTTTTTCCTTTAATAGGTGTTGCATTAAATTCATAAATGGCTTTGGGTAGTATGGACATTTGATGATTAATCATTATGATCCATGAACACTGTAAATGCTTCCATTTATTTGTGTTTTCCTTAATTTCTTTCTTCAGTGTTGTGTAGTTTTCTGCATATAGGTCTTTTACCTCATTGGTTAGGTTTATTCTTAGGTACTTTATTTTTCTTATCACTGTATTAAATGAGATTGTTTTCCTGATTTCTGTCTCTGATGTTTCATTGTTGGTGTACAAATTGCCTTTGATTCCAGAATATTGACTTGTATCCCACTGTTTTGCCAAATTCATTTATCAAGTTGAGTAGATTTATGGTGGAGTCAATAGGATTTTCTGTGTACAATATCATATTATCTGCAAACAATGACAGTTTTACTTCCTCCTTCCCAATTTGGATGCCATTTCTTTCTTTTCTTTTCTTTTCTTTTCTTTTTTCTTTTCTTTTCTTTTCTTTTCTTTTCTTTTCTTTTCTTTTTTGTTTGATTGCTGTGGCTAGGTGTTCCAATACTATTTTGAATAGAAGTGCTGAAAATGGGCAATCTTCTCTTGTTCCTCATCTTATTGGAAAAGCTTTAGTTTTTTGACCATTGAGTATGATGTTGGCTATAGGTCTCCTGTATATGGCCTTTATTATTTGAGAAATGCTCTGTCCATTCCCACTTTGCTGAGTGTTTTATCATAAATAGGTGCTGTACCTTATCAAAAGCTTTTTCCACATCTACTGACATGATCATGTGATTTTGGTCTTTGCTTTTGATTATGTGATATATTATGTTTATTGATTTATGAATATTGTACCATTCTTGCATCCCTATGATAAATCCCACTTGATCATGGTATACGATCTTTTTAATGTATTGCTGGACACAGTTTGTCAATGTTTGGTTGAGGATTTTAGTGTCTGTGTTCATCAGTGATATTGCCCTGAAGTTTTTTTTGTGTGTGTGTGTTGGGAGTTTTTTGATTACTGCTTCAATTCATCACCTGTTATTGGTCTTTTTAGGCTTTCTTCTTCATTCAGTTTTGGAATATTATATTTTTCTAGAAATTTGTCCATTTCACGTAGGTTTTCAAATTTCTTAGCATACAGTTCTTCATAGTAATTTTTTACAATCCTTTGTATTTCTGTGGTATCAGTTGTAATATCTCCTTTTTCTCTTCTGATTGTGTGTTTTTGGGTCCTCACTTTTTTTCTCTTGATGAGTCTGCTTAAAGGCTTGTCAATTTTGTTTATTTTTCCAAAAAACCAGCACCTGGATTTATTGGTCCTTAGAATTGTGTTTTAGTCTCTATGTCATTTAATTCTTCTCTCATCTTGGTTATTTCCTTCCTTGTACTTGTTCTGGGCTGTCTTTGTTGCTGTTCCTCCAGTTCTCGCAGGTGTAGCGTTAGGTTGTTTATTTGAAATGTTTCTGTCTTTTTTAGGTATGCTGAATTCCTATGAACTTCCCTCCCACGGATGTCTCTGCTGTGTCCCATAATTTTTGGTTTGTTGTGAGTTCATTTCAATTTGTTTCTAGAAACTGATTTCTTCTTTGATCTGATTTTTGACCCATTTATAGTTTAACAGATGATATTCAATTTCCATGAGTTTGAGTGTTTTTGAGGTTTTTCCTTGAGGTTTGTTTCTAGTTTCAGTTCCTTGTGGTAGGAGAAGATGCTTGATATGATTTCAATTTTCTTGAATTTATTGAGGCTTGTTTTGTGTCCTATCATGTGTTCTATCTTTGAAAATGTTCCATGTGCATTTGAAAATAATGTGTATTTTTGCCTCTTTGGGATGAAAGGTTCTTATATATATCAGTTAAGTCCAATTGATCTGGGACATTGTTAAATGCTGCAATATCTTTGTTGACATTTTGTTTGGAAGATCTTTGCATTTTTGACAGTGGGCTGTTGAAATCCCCTACTACAATAGTGTTTCTGTCAGTATCTTTCTTGAAGTCCTCCCGGATTTTCTTTATGTACTTGGGTGCTCCTATGTTGGGTACCTATATATTTACAATGTTTATGTCTACTTGATGGATTCTTTCCTTGAGTATTATGAAGCAACCTTCTGGTTCTCTCTTTATGGCCACTTTTTTGAAGTTTATTTTGTCAAATATGAGTATTCCTACCCTGGCTTTCTTCCCCTGCCCTTGTGCTTGGAATATTTGTTTCAGCCCTTCATTCAGTCTGTGTAGATCTTTTGCTCTTAGGTTGGGTCTCTTGTAGGCAGCATATGTGTGGGTCATGATTTCTTATCCATTCAGCTATTCTATGACTTTTCGTTGGAGCATTTAATCCATTTACATTTAAGGTTATTATTGATAGGCACTTGTTCATTGCCATTTTCTTGTACTTTTGTTCCTGTCTCTCTCACTTTTTTTGTTTGTTTTCTTAAAGCAGACCCTTTAACATCTCTTGCAGAGTTGGTTTGGGGAAGGTGTGGTTCTTTGAGGCTTTTTTTTTGTCTGGGATGCCCCTTATTGGCCTTCCATTTTAATTGAGAGTCTTGCATGATAGAGAGTAGTCTTGGTTGCAGGCCTTTGTTTTTCATTGCTTGGACTATTTCTTTCCAGTTCCTTCTGGCTCACAGGATATCCATTGAGAAGTCAGCTGCTAGTCCTATTGGTGCTCCCTTGTATGCTACTTTCTGTTTTCCCTTGCTGCCTTTAAGATTCTCTTTTTGTCTTACAATTTTGCCATTTTAATTATGATGTGACTTGAAGTGGGCCTTTTGGGTTCCATTTGATTGAAACTCTCACTGTACTTGAACAATGATTAAAATTAAAAAAAAAGCTATATGTCAACTCTATCAATAAAAAAAAAAAAGAAACTCTGTGTTTCCTGGATTTGTGTGACTTTTTCTCTCATCAAATTAGGGAAGTTTTCCATCATTATTTTTTCAAGCTGGTATTCTATTTCTTGCTCTTTCTCTTCTCCTCCTGGTATCTTTATTATACAAATATTATTACATTTCATCTTGTCCTGCAGTTCCCTTAACCCCTCTTCATTCTTTTTGAGTCCCTTTCCTTTTCTTGCTCCTTCTAGGTGTTTTTTTTTCTACCTTGTCCTCCAGCTCGCTGATTCAGTCCTCTGCTTCACCTAGCCTGCTTGTCATTCCTTCCAGTGTGTTTTTATTTCTCAGATTTTATTATTCATTTCTTCCTGTTTTTATATTATAGTTTCTATTTCCTTTTTCATACTGTTTGTAGTTCTCACTCATTTCCTTGTAGTTGTCTGTGAGTTCCTTGAGCATCTTTATAACCATTATTTTGTATTCTATTTTGAATGTGGCTGATAGTTTGCTTACTTCCATTTCATATAACTCTTCTAATGGGGAGTCTTCCATTCCGTTTGATTGCATGTGGTTTTATTGTCTTCCCATTTTAGGTGACTCTTATTGTTTGTTTCTGTGGTTCTTGATGTTTCACTTTGATAGTTGTGAACTTCTATGTTAGGCATTCTACAGGGTTCAGTGGTGTGTTCTCTTTGATCTCCTTGTTTGAATGCTCTAAATATGCCCTTTCTTCTATTTGTGTGGGTTCTGTAGTTGTATTTGTGTTTTTACCTATTGGCAATTCCTTTGTTCATGGTTTCTCTCCTCCAGTTGGTATACTGATGTTCACAGATCCTACCTATCATTGTATGTGATCAGTGGCAGTGGGTAGGCAAAATGGATTAAGACAGGGGTATACTATTCTATGGGATTTAAAGTACCAGCAAGTAGAGAAAAGATAGGAGATTCTTTGGAAAATGTAGCATTTACTGTGATATTTAACCCAACTAGCCACTTTTTATAACATGTGAAAGAGAGATGAGTCTTTTGTTAGAGGGGAGGAGGATTGTGAGCTGAATCCAGAAAACAGAGCATGTGTGTATGGTTAGATGATGAAATATAGTGAGAGTAAGGATGGAAAGTAGGCATAGTGTGTAAGAGAATAGAATTAACCACAATAAAACCACTCAGGAATTAAATGAAGTGGGCTAAGATCAAGGAGTGTTGCTATGTAGTATTTATAATTATATGGAACGACAATTATTTACAATAGTATTGGAACTACAATAATATGACAAGAAACATATGATTTGGAATGACCAGACTAGAAAGTACATGATCAAGAGTAGTATGTTATTGGGACACGAATGAAGTGAAAGAAGGAAAGTTGAAATAGAATAAAGAGAGAGTAAGAAAAACCAGTGTTAAGCAATGCAATTAACCAGAGAAATAAAACAGGAAAACTAAACATAAAGAAGAGGAAAAAGTGCTAATAAAATAAAAGTAGTAAAAATAATGAAAATAATAATAGAAGTGAACAATAAATGCCAGTTCTCTGGGATAGCAAAGTGACATTTTTCTCAGTTTCTCAATTTTGGGGGTTAGCCTTGTGCTCCCCCTTTGGGTCTGTCTCTGGACCTTCATAACTCATTATCTCTCTTGGGGAAGAAAAAAAGGAAAAAATGAGAGAGGAAAGAAAAAAAAACAAGCCTCCTGCTGACTTTAATACTGTTGAGTGACTTCTGCTGGTCTTCCTGGATACCACAGGAAGAAGTGGTATGAGTTTCAGTTTTCTCCATTCCTATGGTTTTGCAAAGATGGAGGCCAAGTCTGGCCTACAATAATCACAGTTTCCCAGCGTCCAGCCCAGGTCTTCCATGAGCTGTTAGAATCCCACTGTCCATCTGTGCCAGGCCTGCGCCTTTAATTCACCAGTTGCACCGAGGTCTGTGTGGTGCATTCCTCCTTGGTCTTTTCAAACCCACTGTGGCTGGAGCCTACTGCCAGGCAAGCAGTGTCAGTTAGCCTTCTAGGTATGTGGCATCACTCTGTCTAGGCGAGCAGCACCAGTCAAGTGCTGGCATGCGGCTCAAATCAGCCACTTGGTCTCTGGGCTAGCAGCGTGAATCAAGCTCAGGCACGTGGCTCACATCAACCATTCAGTGTCTAAGTGAGCAGCACAAAGTTAAGCTTGGGTACGCAGCTCAAATTGCTCTTAGGGTGAGCCAGCTGCTGGGAGAGATTTACTTATAAAGCACCTGCATGCCATTCTTAACAAGTGCACAGCTTTTCACACAGCACCAACTTTCTAACCAGTCTGGAGACTATCTGGGTCAGGGTCTGACACAGCCCAACTCTTCTCCCTTCTCCAGGTGTTGCCCTGCTTCCCAATTTCTCTGGTAATGACCTAGCTGGCATCCACTGTCCCAGCAGGTGTATACCACATCTGTGGTCTCCCATTTTGTTTCTATTCCCCCCATGATA
This sequence comes from Phyllostomus discolor, assembly GCF_004126475.2. Lineage (NCBI taxonomy): Eukaryota > Metazoa > Chordata > Mammalia > Chiroptera > Phyllostomidae > Phyllostomus > Phyllostomus discolor. The sequence continues at coordinate 61,281,778 of NC_040909.2, forward strand.
TCCAGCATCCAGGTCCCTCCTGGTGCTAGGCTATCCTCCCTGCTCTTGTAGGGGAGGGAGCTAGTCCCTATTTAAGTTTTTCAAATTTATATTTCATTATGAAAAGTTGCAATCTAACATAGAATTAGAAGAATCATATAAAGAACACAAATATATGTCTAGCACACATATTTAGCCTTTTAACATTTTGCCGTATTTGTTTTGATCTATGTTTTTTTCAAGTATTTGAAAATAAAACACATTATTATGACATTTTGCCCTAATACTATAGTGTGTCTCATAAAAATGATGACATTTTCCAATACAGCCATCATACCATTATCATACATAAAATTAAGTATAATTCCCTAATATCATCAAATATACTGTTTATTTAAAAAAATTAATAGCCTAAAATGTCTTTTATATCTTTAATAGTATCTTTTTTCAAATAAAGACTCAATCAAGAACCCGAATGACCTTTGGTTGTTCCAGTGTCTTAAGGTCTTTTAATCCAAATTATTCCCTATCATATTTGATTTTCCTCTTTGACATTGGCTTATTGAAGAGCCCAAACTGGTTGATCTTTCCCCCTCCTGACTATTAAAAACCTCTGCTTGAAAGAAAATTCTCGGATGTGAAATTGTTGGACCAAAGACCATCCTGGCTGTAGGGTGTGAGTTCTTGGTGTGAGCACTTGATAGTCTGCTATACCAAAGCTGTTCCAAAGCCAGACCCTGCTAGGTACACATAGGGCCTTAATTGTAAAGGTTGTCTTTGGCAGGCCACTGGGGATGCCCCTCTCTTCCAGCAGGGATTCAAGGGTCTGTTATTCAGTACCAAGTTTCCTTAAGGGTAAGGGGACCACTTTAAATTAGTACCAGAAATGACACTCTTGTTTAATGGAAAAGGTGGCCTGAAGTTGAACACGAGAAAAGATGCTTTGAGGGATTTCATTCTATTCCATCTTCAGAGGGCAGGTGATTTTCTCCTGGATACATTTCCATTCCGCTGGTGGAAAGGCTGAGAGCAGATCTTAACAGTCACAGATTTGTGTGAAATCCTGTTTCTGCTTGTTACTAGGGTAACCTGTTACCTTGGAAAAGCCACTTATAATTCTGTTCTATTTGGCATTCTGATACATGCAAGGAACTGTGTCCTTTCTGATGGGCCTACCTGTCTTACATGCTGCTGAGCTGCAAAGATACTGCCACAGAGCAATGGGCAGGTCTTTTAACCTCCAAGACAGGGCTACTACAGACATGTATAAACATAAGGATCACCTGGGAGGCAGGCAGGGCTTGCAACTACCAGAGATTCCTCTGAGACTCTGATTCAGTAGCTGAGGCTTGAGAATCTACTTTTCAATAGGCACCCTAAGAGATATTGATAAAAACATCCTTTAGGATTGTTCAGGGACCATATTTAAATGAACTTTATGCCAGACCCTCAATTTACTTGTCAGGAATAGATAACACTTTATAGCAATTACTGTGTTCCTTAGACACCCTTCTAACTACTTTATATACATTAACTCAATTGTCACAGCCACTCTGAATGAAGTATAAGGTATTATTTGTATCTGTCTCCGTAATTTACAGATGAGAAAACTGAGATGTAGAGAGGTTAAGTAACTTGTCCAAGGTTCACAATGCTGTAGGTAGCAGAGCCAAGATACTATAATACATATCTTAAATTGATTTGAAATTCATAAATTCTTAGGGCAAGAGGTTACTTTTATTTGGTGGTGTGTAAGAAATACTTCCCATTATGGTCAAAGTGGTATGTATAAAAATTATTTGTCATTCTATAGAAACTGAGCTAGACTATGTAGAGAGTGGATAAATGCTTGGAAAATAGAGAATACTCAATGCATGCTTCTTGAGTGAATGAATATATCTGTTTTTATGTTTCCATTATACTATAACTATTAGTTCTTGAGCACTTCCACTGATGACACATTTCTATATGTCCTCTCCAGCTTTTCCTTCCTGTCCAGACCTGCTATTGCCCACCACAATATCACCAGCTGGACGTCCAGTGTTCAATCATGACAACCAAGGGACCTTGCTGCCTTTGTTTTCTCCTATCTGTGCTGATAGGGTATGGGTAAAATTTTGACTGGAACTCTTCAATGCAGAATTCTGGTATTGATCGAGTCACCGGTCATTGTGACACAAGAACCTGGCCCCTAGTTACTTAAGGCTTCTAATTTGTTCACATAAAATATGCTGTTTAAAAGCACAGGCTTGGGTTCAAATTTCAGGTCTGACATTAGGGAAATGTAGGAGAGACTTGGTTTTTTGTGTGACCGTCCTTCCTCACCGCCCTTTCCTTCCTTCCTGCCTTCATGCCCTCCTTCCTTCCTCCATTCATTCACTTCCTTCCGCCTCCCTCCAATAACCCCCAGAAAATACCGCACTAACGACTGTCCCTCCCTCCTCTCTCCCTCTCTCCCTTCCTTACTATTTATTTATTTGTAGTTAGTTAAATTTTGTTCCATCTTTTCCCCATGTTCCACTTCTACCATGTCCACCCATAGCCACAGTTAATCCTCCCATGTTCATGCCCTATGAGTCCTCTTATTCATGTTCTTGTTTTGCCCCTTCCCCCTTCTTTCCCCAGTTATCACCCTCCCACCTCCCCTCTGGTAACTGCAGTTGTTCTTTATTTCCAAATCTCTGGTTTTCTATGTTGCTTATTTGTTGGTTTTGTTGATTAGGTTCCACTTATAGGTGAGAATCATATGTCTGGTATTTTGTCTTCACCAACTGGCTTATTTCAATTAGCATAATACTCTCCAGTCCATATATCTGTCATGAAGGATAGGACCTGTTCTTTCATTCTGCTGCATAATATTCCATTGTATAAATGTACCACAGTTTTTGGATCCATTCATTTATTGATGGGCACTTAGGCTGTTTCCAACACTTGGCTATTGTGAATTCTGCTTCTATGAATATTGGGGTGCATAGGTTCTTTTGAATTGGTTGTCTCAGGATGCTTAGGGTATAATTCCAACAGTGGAATTGCAAGATCAAAAGGCAGTTCCATTTTGTTTTCTGAGGAAATTTCATACTGTTTTTCACAGTGGGTGCCCCAATCTTCATTCCTACCAAGAGTGTTCTAGGGTTCCCTTTTCTCCACAGCCTCACCAGTTCTTATTTGTTGACTTGGTTATGATGGTCATTCTGACCAGTGTGAGGTGGTATCTCATTGTGTTTTTTAATTTGCTTCTCTCTGATGGCTAGTGATGCTGAGCATCCTTTAATGTCTCTGGGCCCTCTATATGCCCTCCTTGGAGAAGTGTCTATTCCAGACCTTTGCCCACTTTTTAATTGGGTTGTTTTTTCTTCCTGGTGTGGAGTCATGTGAATTCTTTATATATTCTGGAGATCAAACCATTGTGTAGCATATCATTGGCAAATATGTTTTCCCATATGGTTGGTTCCCTTCCCATTTTGTTGATGTTTTCTTTAGCCATGCAGAAGCTTTGTAGTTTAATGTACTTCCATTTGTTTATTCTATCTTTTCTTATTCACTTGCCCTAGGGATGTATAGGTGAAAATATTGCTGCATGGGATATCTGAAATTTCCCTGCTCATTTTTTCCTCTAGGACTTTTATGGGTTACATCTTTTATCCATGTTGAGTTTATTTTGCTGTATGGTGTAAATTGGTGGTCTAGTTTCATTTCTTTCCATACTTGTTCAGATCACCTAACAAAATTTATTGAAGAGGCTATTTTTACTCCATTTTGTCTTCCTGCCCTCTTTGTCAAATATTAACTGACAGCATTGACATGGGTTTATTTCTGGCCTCTCTGTTCTATTTCATTGGTCTATGTATCTGTTCTTATGCCAGTACCAGACTCTTTTGATTACAGTGGCCTCATAGTATAGCTTGATATCAGGGTCTGTGATCCCTCCTACATTTTTCTTCTTTCTTGAAACTTCTGAGGTTATTTGGTGTCATTTATGGTTTCCATACAAAATTTTGAAATATTTGTTCTATATCTGTGAAATGTGTCATTGGTATTTTGATAGGGATTGTGTTGAACCTATAAATTGCTCTGGATAGTATGGATATTTTAATGGTGTTAATTCTTCCAATCCATGAACAAGGTATATGTTTCCATTTATTTGTGCCTTCCTTAATTTCTTTCTTCATTGTTGTGTAGTTTTCTAAGTAGAGGTCTTTTACCTCATTTGTTAAGTTTATTCCCAAGTATTTCATATTTCTGTTGATATAGTAAATGGGATTTCCCCCCTAATTTCTGTTTCTGTTATTTCATTGTTGGTGTACAAAAATGCCATCAATTTCCATGTTGATTTGTATCCTGCTCTTTTGCCAAATTCATCTATTAGGTGGAGTAGTTTTTGGGTGGGGTTTATAGGGTTTTCTATGTACACTATCATGTCATCTGCAAACAGTGACAGCTTTACTTCCTCCTTTCCAATTTGTATGCTGTTTATTTCTTTTTCTTGTCTGATTTCTGTGGCCAGGATTTCCAAAACTATCTTGAATAGAGTGGTGTGAAAGTGGATACCTTTGTCTTATGCCTGATCTTGGAGGGAAATCTTTTAGTTTTTCCCACTGAGTATGATTGTTAGCTGTAGGTCTTCTCATGTATGGCTTTTATTATGTTGAGGTATGCTCCCTATATTCCCACTTTGCTGATTGTTTTTATTACATATCAGTACTGTACCCTACCAAATGCTTTTTCAGCATCTATTGATATGATCATGTGGTTTTTGTCTTCCGTATTGTTTTTGTGGTGTATTACATTTATTGACTTGCGAATATTGTGCCATTCTTGCATCCTGGAATGAATCCCAACTGATCATGTTGTATGTATGATCTTTTTAATGTATTGCTGGACCTGATTTGCGAATATTTTGTTGAGGATTTAGCATCTATGTTTATCAGTAATATTGCCTCTAGTTTTCTTTGTTTATTGTTTTTTTTTTAACCTGGTTTTGGAATTAGGATAATACTGGCCTCATAAAAAAGTTTGGGGGTATTCTATCTGCTTGGATTTTTTTTTGCAATAGTTTGACAAGAATTTCAGTTAGCTCTTCTCTAAATATTTGCTAAATTTCCTTTGTTAATCTGTCCAGCCTAGGACATTTGTTGTGCCAGAGTTTTTTTTGATTACTGCTTCAGTTTTCACTAGCTGATATCTTTCTATTCAGACTTTTTGCTTCTTCTTGAGTCAGTTTTGGAGGATTATATGTTTCTAGAAATTTGTCCATTCTCCCAGGCTTTCATTTCTTGGCATGTTGTTGTTCACAGTAATTTCTTACGATCTTCTGCATTTCTGTTGTAACAGTTGCAATCTCTCCTCTTTTATTTCTGATTTTATTTATTTTGGTCACTTCTCTTTTTTCTCTTGATGAGTCTGATTAAAGACTTGTCGGTTTTGTTATCTTTTCAAAGATCTAGATCATGTATCTATTGATCCTTTAGATTGTTATTTAGTCTCCATGTCATTTCATTCTGCTCTGATCTTGATTATTTCCTTCCTTCTACTCACTCTGGGCTTTTTTTGTTGTTGTTCCTCTAATGTTTGTAGATTTAGGGTTAGGTCATTTATCTAAAATTTTTCTATCTTTCTTAAGTAGCCCTGTATTGCTATGAATTTCCCTCTTAGGATGTCCTTTTCTGTGTCCCACACATTTTTTGTTGTTGTGGGTTCATTTTCATTTGTTATAAATCACTTTTTGATTTCTTCCTTGATCTCATTGTTTACCCATTCATTGTTCAATAACATGTTATTCAGTCTGCATGCATTTGTCTTTTTTTGAGTTTTTTTTCCTTGAGTTTGGTATCTAGTTTCAAGCCCTTGTGATAATGAGAAAATGGTTGATATGATTTCAATTTTCTTGAATTTGTTGAGGTTTGGTTTGTGTCCTGTGATGTGGTCAATTTTTGATAATATTCCATATGTGTTTGAAAAGAATGTATGTTTTGTTTCTTTAGGATGAAAAGTTCTGTATGTACCAGTTAAGCCCATTTGATCTAGCATGTTGTCAGTGCCACAATATACTTAATGATTCTTTGTTTGGAAGATCTGTCCATTGTGGACAGGGGAGTTGAAATACTGTACTATGATTGAGTGTGTTGTTATCTGTATTTTTCTTAAGTCTTCCAAGATCTTCCTTACATATTTGGATGTCCCTATGTTGTGTGCATATATGTTTACAGTATTTATAGCTTCCTAATGGATTTTTTCTTTTAGAGTTATGAAATGACCTCATTTGTCTCTTTTTATGGCATTTGGTTTGAAGTCTATTTTGCCTAATAAAAGTATTGTTACCTGGGCTTCTTTCCCTCATCCATTTGCTTGGAATATTGTTTTCCAACCCTTCACTTTTTAATCTGTAGTTCCTTTGTTCTGTAGTGGGTCTCTTGTAGACAGCATATAAGTGGGTTATGTTTTCTTTTCCATTCAGCTAACCTATGTCTTCTGGTTAGAGTGTTTAACCTATTTACATTTAATGTTACTACTGGAAGGTATTTATTCATTGTCATTTTTTTCTTTTGTACCTGTGTTCTTCTCTCTCTTTCTCATGGATACCTTCATCTTTTTAAAGTAGTCCCCTTAGCATGTCTTGCAATGCTGGTTTGGTGGAGGTGTATTCTTTCAGCCTTCTTTTGTCTGGGAAACTCCTTATTTTGCTTACAATTTTAAATGAGAGCCTTGTGGGGTAGGAGTAGTCTTGGTTGCAGGACTTTGCTTTTCATCACTAGGAATATTTCTTGCCAATCCTTCTGGCTTATAGTGTTTCTACTGAGATCAGTTGTTAGCCTTATTGGAGCTCCCTTGTATGTTAATGTCTGTTTGTTCCTTTACTTCTTTTAAGAGTATGTCTTTATTTTTAAAAGTTAGAATTTTATTACTGTGTGGAATATCTGAGATTTGCCTGCCTATGTTCTCCTCTAGGAATTTTATGGTGCAATGAATTATATTTAAGTCTTTTATCTACCTTGAGTTTATTTTTGGGTATGTTGTAAGTTGGTGATAGAATTTCATTTTTTTTTTTTTTGCATGTAGCTGTCCAGCTCTCCTAACACCATTTGTTGAAGAGAATATATTTACTCCATTTTATGCTTATGCCCTCTTTAACAAATATTAATTGACCACTGAGACTTGGGTTTATTTCTGGGCTCTCTGTTCTGTTACATTGGGCTATGTGTCTGTTTTTAGGCTAGAACAAGGCTGTTTTGATTACAGTGGCCTTGTAATACAGTTTGATATCAGGTATTGTGATCCCTCCTACTTTGTTCTTTCTGAAAATTACTGGAGCTATTTGGAGTCATTTATGGTTCATATAAATTTTTGAAATGTTTCTTCTATATCTGTGAAATATGTCATTGGTACTTTAATAGGGATTACATGAAATTGTAAATTGCTTTGGGGTAGTCTGGACATTTTGATGATGTTAATTCTTTCAATCTATGAACACAGTAAATGCTTCCATTTATTTGTGTCTTCCTTAATATCTTTCTTCAGTGTTTAGTTTTCTGAGTACAGGTCTTTTACCTCCTTGGTTAGGTTACACTAGTGAGAATGACCATCATAAACAAATCAACAAACAAGTGTTGGAGTGGATGTGGAGAAAAGGGAACCATAGTGCACTGTTGGTGGAAATACAGACTGGTATTTACAACTGTGGAAAACAGTATGGAATTTCCTCAGAAAACTTAAAATGGAACTGCATTTGACCCAACAACCCACTGCTGGGATTATACCCTAAGAACCCTGAAACGCTAATTCAAAAGAACCTATACACCCCGATGTTCATAGCAGCACAATTTAAAATAGTCAAGTGCTGGAAGCAACCTAGGTGCCTGTTGGTAATGAATGGATCAAAAAACAATGGTACACTTACTCAATGGAATACTATGCAGCAGAAAGAAAGACGGAGCTCCTATCCTTTGCTAGAGCATGGATTGAAACTAGAAAGCATTATGCTAAGTGAAATAAGCCAGGTGGTGAAAGACAAATACCATATGATCTCATCTTTAAGTGGAGCCTAATCAACAAGCAAAGCAGCAAAATATAACCAGAGACATTGGAATTAAGAACAAACTGATAGTAACCAGAGGGGAGGTGGGAGGGGATAATGGGGGGGAAAGAGGGAAGGTTTTCAGAAAAATTCTGAAGGACACGTGGACAAAACCAAATGGGGTGGGTCAGGAGAAGGAGGTGATGATGGAGGAGGTGGGGGGCTATAGTGGGGAAGAATGGAGACAGCTGTATTTGAACAACAATAAAAAAATAAAAGCATTTTTTATATTGTGTCTTAGAGTAGGCCTCTCTGTGTTCAACTTGATTGGGACCCTCTGTGCTTCCTTAGTTGTTGGGAACTATCCTTCCTGGTTTCAGAAGCTTGTAACCGCCCCCCCCCCCCCCACCCCATGGCTAATACTGAGTAAAAAGACCTTGGGACCATAAGCCACTGAGGAGACAAAACTTATCTCCCAGAAGGGGCACAGCCTCTGCCCCCTTTACTTCACCCTGCTTGGCTTCTGAATGGTGGCTGGATAGTTGATGATGGGTAAGATTCCTCAAGGGAGGAACAGCCTAAGACAGGCACAATTGTGAAGGGGCCATCAGGGAAGGTTGATAGCAATGACAGCTGAATTAAGTTTAATAAGGTGGAACAGGAATAAGAACACTGTACCAGAGAGAAAAGTTAATATGAGGTATCTAAAGAAAAATGAGTTTGAGAGGATGGGGAACGCAAAAAGGAGTAAGGAGTAAAGCCCATGTTGAGAGAAGAGAGAATAAAAGGCAAAAAATGAAATAAAATTTTTTCTCAACTGATCAGGGCCAGGGGGGAGGCAAAATGGAATAACACAGGGAAGAGTATTCTATGGGATTTAAAGTACAAACAAATAGTGAACAAATAGGAGTTCTATTGAGAAGTTCAGCATTAACTGTATTTCACCCAAATAGCCACTGTTTATAAAAGATGAAAAAGAAATAAGAGTCTTATAAAAGTGGAAAAAGACTGTGAGCTTAAGAAAGAATACTTATACGGACTTCCGGCAAGATGGAGGAATAGGTGGACGCACCGTACCTCCTCGTACAACCAAGATTAGAAAACCAATAATTTACAATCAGAATAACACCCAGATCTGGCAGAGGATTTATCTGAATGGAAGTCGGACAGCCAACAAGTTGAAGTAGACACGTTCATCCGGACTGGTAGGAGAAGACGAGCCCGCGGGGCGTGGGGCTGGCTCGGGTAGGCGGTTGCGCGGAGGTCAGGGGAAGGTTTGGCGCGAAATCGGCGCAAAAGCCATCGAGCGCGTAAGAAGGCAGCGGTGATCCCTGAGTACGAAAGCTGCGGCTGGCAGACCCAGAGGGGCAGCGATTGTGGACCAGGGCAGAACTCGCGGCCCCGGAAGCCCAGACAAGGGTCTGAGTCCAGGGGAACGGAACTACCGCCATTGTTTTCTCCCGCCCCGCTCCCGCTCCCGCCCCGCCCCCACATATAACGTCACAATCTAGCAACGGGGTTGCCCAGACCCGGTGAGCACCTAAGGCTCCACCCCCCACCGTAACAGGAGCAACCAGACCTGAAAAAAAAAGGAGAGACAAGGAAGGGGAAAAAAAAACCATGTTTTCAACAGAGCAAATCAGTCCCCCAGGACTCATCCTTTTGAGCGACCAAGAATTAGCCAATCTATCAGATGCGCAGTTCAAAACACTGGTGATCAGAAAGCTCACGGAATTGATTGATTTTGGACGAAATTTAGATGAAAGAATGCAGATTACCATAAAACAGATGCATGGAAGACATGCGGAGGAGAGCCAATAGTGAAAGGAAGGAATATGAATCTCAAAACAATACAGTGGACCAGAAGGAAGATACAATCAACCAAGCAGGAAAGCATGATGAAATAAGAATTCAAAAATTGAGGAAAAGATTAAGAGCATCCAAGACACCTTTAACGTTCCAATATCTGAATTATAGGGGTACCAGAATCGGGAAGGGGAAAAAAGCAACAGATTGAGCACGTATTTGAACAAATAATAAAGGAGAACTTCCCCAATCTGGCAAAGGGAACAGTCTTCCAAGAAATCCAAGAAGCTCAGAGAGACCCAAAGAAGTTGGACCCAAGAAGAAACACACCAAGGCACATCATAATTACATTAGCCAAGGTAAAAACGAAGGAGAAAATCTAGAAGCAGCAAGAGGTAAGGGGACAGCAACCTACAAAGGAGTTCCCATCAGACTGTCAGCCGATTTCTCCAAAGAGACCTTACAGGCAAGAAGGGCTGGAAAGAAATATTCCAAGTCATGAAAGACAAGGACCTACATCCCAGATTGCTCTATCCAGCAAAGCTCTCATTTACAATGGAAGGGCAGATAAAGTGCTTCTCAGATAAGGTCAAGTTAAAGGAGTTCATCATCACCAAAGCCCTTATTTTATGAAATGCTAAAGGGACTTATCTAAGAAAAGAAGATAAAGAAAAGACATGTATAGTAAAAGGACAGCAAACTCACAAATATTAACAACCACACCTAAAGCAAAACCAAAAGAAACTAAGTAAACAATTAGAACAGGAACAGAACCACAGAAATGGAGGGCACATGGAGGGTTAGCAGCAGGGGGGTGGGAGGAGGAGAGAGGGGGAAAAGGTATAGAGAATAAGTAGCATAGAATGTAGGTTGAAAATAGATAGGGGGAGGGCAAGAATAGTATGGGAAATGTAGAAACTAAAGAACTCATAAATATGACACATGGACATGAACTAAAGGGGGAAATGTGGGTGGGAGGGGGGTACAGGGTGGAGGGGAGAGAAGGGGGGAAATGGGACAACTGTAATAGCATAATCAATAAAATATATTAAAAAAAAAAGACTAGAACAAGTCTTGTGTGCCAAATTGGGATATGGTATTCAAAAACTTCATGAGACTGGGTGCTGGGGTGTTAATCTGTCTAAGTGTTAATGTTTTAGTTACCAAATTGAAAGAGTTCTGGGAAGATGGGGTAGAGGTTTGATACTTGGGAGCTTACTTGGGGCAGTGGATGTTTACTAATTAAAAGTGTTTAAATATTTTAACCACTTATACTAATATGAACAGGGTGGATATCTTCCCAGTTAAAAGACTGGTTTCTTAAATATTTCCATTTCTTTGTATAATTGATGCAAATTGGTGTTAGTAGTACAAAGAGAAATTTTCATCAAGATTTTTTTATTTTTCTGGGTAAGTAAGAATTATAAAATAAAGGTTAAAATTAGAGGTTTGAACTAAAAATACCAGCTATTCTTAATTAAAGGTATGCATCATAATTATCTATGAAGTTTTTCTGAAATTAATGTGCCTGGGATCATACTGCTAAGATTTTGATTTAGTAAGAGTGGGTGTGTTCCTAGAATCTGTGTTTTTTGTGTCTTCCCTAGGTGCATGATCCCTGCTATATTAGAGATCTACTTTACCCTCCAGATGTATGTCAACATTTTTTGACCATGCTCTGTTCTCACGAGGCCAGGTTCTGTGGACTGCCTTAATTAACTCCCTTGTTTTCTTGCTTTTAGGAATAGCCAATGGAAAGCCCTAGAAGGATATGGAAGGAGGGAAGTAGAGAAAGGCTGGGGAATTTTATTTGCTTGGCTCCCTCCATAAGGGATCTGTTTGGACTGGGTATAACTTTGACCAAAGATCAGAGCTGCTTGGAAGGTGGTCCTCTCCCTATGTGTCTTTCTAAGTTATGATAACTTCTTTTAGCCCCTTCCAGCTAAGGGGTGGGAAACAGCTCTGCTGACACTAACATCAGGGCATTGTTACAACTTTTATGATTTCTCACACTCTTTGTAAACAATTCCTTTATTAAAACTCCTCATTATTCTATTTGACCATGTCATTTATTTCCTGCTGGGACCTTGTCTGATATACTCTGCCTTATTCATTTCTGCAACCTTTAATGGGACTTAGAGGATCTTTAAGGAACTTTCCATCGCCAATATGCTGACTCTGTCCATAGCTCAGATAAGTTAGAGAACATTCTGCCATTATTGTGTCTCCAAAGTACAAGAAGAGATATGAAAAACCAGCTGGAGGTCTGTTTACCTTCTAACATCCTGCCTCCTCTGTGTAAAAAGCTCTGAAGAAATCTGGCCAATCCCAGATGGCAAAGAACAAATAAATTGGTGATGATCCTAGGGGGGAAAAAAAGCTAAGTGAATGCTGTAAGTTTTGAACAAATGATATACCTGATTAAAACATAAAGGAGATTGCTCCCAAGGAGAAGAAACACTTAAAGGTGCCTTAACTAGGCCTCTGTTTGGCAGCTGGATTTTATGTCTCTTAGATTTGCATGGCCAGTTGATCCCTTAAAGTGATCACTAGTCAGCAATTTATTTGCATGGTAGAAAAGGCTAATTAGCAATATTGTTACACAAAATCTTGTGAGCAAAAATTATGCTTGTCTTCTAAGAATGTGCTTGTGGTATTTGAAAGCAGAGCTCTAGTGCCTTTGGCCTCAGAGGAATTCAGTCTGCTAATATCAGAATTAATGAAGAATATAGAAACCTTTGTGCAGGATAGATGGAGTGAAAACTGCATTAAAGATTAATGACATGAGACTAGTGGGAGAGCCATGTTTTTTGGTGATCAAAGATGCTGAGGCTTTTATGTGCAAGTGCCTGGGAGAATGTTGAACATCTTGGAATTTGTCATATCACCTTTAGTTAAGTTATATCAGCCTACTATTCAGCAACATGCTGTAAGAAAAATCCCCTGCTCTGACCTGTTCATTTAGTCAGCAAATGTTTTTGAGGATCCACTCTGTGCTAGGCACCCTTTAAAAAACTGAAATCAGAGATGAGTCAAACACATACATTGCCTTCTCTCAGGGAGATTGCAAAACAGTGAAATGGACAAGTGTTCTTAAGTAATAGAATAAACATTTATATTATGAGGTAGAATATTCCATTTCTTATAATATTATGAACTAGAATAATAAAAATCCTCCAATTTCAGAATATCCCAAACATTGGATGACATATTATAAGAAACACCTTTTCATTGTTGTTCAAATACAATTTTCTGCCTTTTTCCCAGAAACATTTTGAAAGAGGCACTGAGCTCCTCAAGAGTCAGGGAAATACTCAGAGGCCAGGAGACAAACAAGGTGTGAATAGGAGGAGAGAGTGTGTGCTAACATTCTGGTTGTCTCGTTTGTGGAGCAAGAGAGGGGAATTCACACAGATAACCACAGAAGTGGGCAGGAAACCAGGAGTACAAATTAGCAGTCAGAGGACTGTAGAATTTGTCCCCAACAAAGTAATGTTCTGAAAGAAAGCAAGATTGCCCTCAGAGAACTGAGCTGAATAAACTAGCCTTAAAGTCGACCAGGCCTCTGTTGTGGAAGTTTTTCCTGAAGACACTGCTTGGAGTGGGCTCTGAGCATGAGATGGACTGTGGTGGGTGAGGCCAGGGATGGGCACTCAAGCAGAAAGTCAACCTGGGGTTCCTCGTGGGAAATAAGACATGGAAGCTCAGCTAGTAAAGGGCCAGACCTTAAGGGTCAGGGTTTTCACCTGCACCTGAAACACAACTATGGAGGGTTTAAGCAGCGTGATAAGATCAGAATTACCATTTTAAATCTCCTTCTTGCCATTTTGAGTAGTAGGGACTGTGGTAGGGCAAGAGTATAAGATGGTCCATGTGAAAGAACATGGAGCCAGAACACAGTGCACTGAATGCCACCAAACACAGCCACTGGAGAGGGATGGAGTGCTCTGTTTGCTCTGTTTAGTGCTTCAGTCCTGTGTCTGGTGTTTAAAAGGAGTAGACAGAATACTCCATCATGAGCAAAGAGCCTTAACTATACATGCACTCATTTTTCCAGTTGAAGCATTTAAAAATAAAGCATGATATACAGAGCATCAAAACAAACCACCACCAATAAAACTTGTTTTTAGCGAATGAAGAAGAAAAATACAGCCGAATTAAGTTCTAGAGCAGAAGTGGATATAGATTGTAACTATAAATCTATTTCAGAATTAATGCATGGTGATTTTCTGTTTTTTACTTCTTCTCCCTGCCCTGTTTTCTCATCAGCTGAAACTCCAGGCACTTTTTTCTCTGCTTCGATCTTTTCTCTTAATGACCAAGCTCTTTCCCCTCTTCTTTCGATTCTTTATTTGGCTACTTTTTATTTATCTCAGATTTTAACCATTAAAGGGGTCCCATGGCTATGGTAAGCACTTCTTGGTAGACAATTTTTTATTACCTACAACAACCCTTGGAGGCATATGCTTACATTCTCATTTGCAGATGAGAAAACTGAGACTCAGGGATGCCAAATAACTTAGAAAAATGTCCAACTGTTAGTAGTGGCAGAACCATAGTGGGAACTCAGGCAACCCATTAAGAAAATCAACATTAGTTCTTCCTGTGGGTGTATATAGACATCTATATAAGTGTTCCTTAAACTTTAAATTAGATATGTATCACCTTGATGAAAATGTGGATTCTGGGGCCTGGGAAAGGGGCCCATATTTACTGGTCATGGACTCCACTTTGAGCAGCATTAGAGCATGATAGGTATTTAGTGAATATTTATTCCATAAAATAGTGAATGAAATAATCCAAGAAAAATAAATTGCTAAAATGTGTATACTAGTATTAGTGATTTCTCTCTCTGGAGATCCAGTTGTTGCCTGACACGTGTGGTTATCTTAATAGTAAGTTTTCAGTTAAATGCTGACTGAGAAGTTACTGTGAACAAGGCACCATGGAAGATGCAGAGATAAGTAAGAAATTACCTCTTTCTGGGCTGGGAGCCCAGATGGCATTTTCACAGGCAAGCTCTCAGGTGCAGCAATAGGGTAGTGGGGTACAGTCACCAACTAGCCTCTTTTCCTACCACTAGTCATCATGAAAGTAACTGCCAGGGCAAATCTCAGTGCACACTGTTTTACATGCACAATTTTATTCATTTCCTTCAACATCCCTATATTCCAGAAATGCTATTGCTTTCCCCCTTTTTCATGTGGGGAAACTGTGGAAGAGAGTAGTTAAAATAGCTTGCCCAGGAAAACACAGCAAGGCTCATGTTAGAATCAAAGTGGTTCTAATTCCATAGTCCATTTTATTTTTACCATGGTGCTCTTCTGCCTACCCAGACCTCAAAGTTGAGAATGGTGAGGAGGAAAAGACAGGAGGTTGCAAGCATAGAGAAGTATTGTTTTTTAAATTTTAAGAAATACAGAAAATTACATATAGAAAATTATATGATAAACACTGGGATTTTCACATCATTAATAAGTTTTACTTTTTCTCAGTCTTGTTTTATGTTTTTTTAATATGAGAAACAAAATATAATATTGACATTAATTTTACCTCTACCTATTCCCACTTCCTCTCCCTCCTATTCCTGAGTTAGAGAAGTTAAATATTTTTATTTAAATGTATTTATTATTTTCCTATTTTCTAGAAAAATTTTACTTATATGTATATATGTAATATATACATGCAAATATATAAGTGTATATATACACACTATTTGAGTATTTAACATATTTATAAATTATAATATGCCATATGTAACCATCTGCAATGTACATTTTTTATTTGGAATTATGTTTTTATTATATGTTCATATAGATCACATAGGTATAGCTTTTTCATTTTAAATTTTGTTGCATTTTATCTTAATTATATATTTTACTATTGATGGATTTTTAGGCTATTTGTTATACAGTTTCATGAATGCTGGTAAAACATTCTTAAACAGTCTTCTGGACACAAGTGCAAGCTTCTCTATTGAGTATATACTTAGGAATGGAATTGTTGGGGTGTACAGTATGTTCTTTTTAAAAGTACAGATATGAGGAGGCGCAAGATGGCAGAAGAGTGAATGAAACCACACTAACCTCCTCCCAGGATCAATCTGGAAGTACAACTAAATTTTGGGGAAATCACCTGGTAAAAACAACTGAATAATAGAGAAAAAACTTATAACCTCGGACAGACAGAAGAATCATCCTTAGCACAACCTGACTGGTGGAGAATTGAGAAGGCTGGCTAGGTTCCCACAGATGTCAGAGCTGGAAGGACAATTAAGCAATTGGTTGGATCCCCCTGAGAAGTGTGAAGTCTAAACCATAAGGTGGGATCCCCAGCCTAGAGTATCAGAACCCAAAAAGTGTACAGGTAGCACCCAGAGATGAAAAGTGGTAGGGTTGCCTTCTGCCATATATGGGTGGCTGGAGACACAAAGAGCCATTTAAAGGGACATTGCACAAATTTTCATTTTCAGCCACTTACCCTGGGCTCTGGCAGAGGTGGGGGCAGAATGGGCTAGAGATGCCTGAGGAGAGACTGGGGATGGAAGCTTTGGGGAGAGAACTGAGAGAGTAGATGCTGGGATACTGGTACTTAGTCATCACCCATATGGCAGCAGCCATCATGCTCAGGTACACCACTCCCTTACAAGTGATGGTAGCCTGAGGGGAAACAAATTCCTGACTCAAGGAGGGATTCTTCCCTGCTCTATGGGGCTTAAGCCTGACTGCTGAGTACAGAATGACTAGATTAGAAACTGAAGGAGTCAGCCACAGACAATAGTTCCCTGGCAAAGTAGGGCAGAGTAGACTAGAGATGCTTGAGGAGAGACTGGGGATGGAGGCTTTGGGGAGAAAACTGAGAGAATAGCTGCTGGGATCCCGGTGCTGAGTAATCACCCCTACAGCAGCAGCCATCCTACTCAGGCAGAACACTCCCCTCTGAGTAGCAGCAGCCTGAGGGCAATAGCCCCAACACCAGTAGGGATTCTGCTCCACCCTATGGGGCTTAAGACTCATTGCTGAGTGCAAAGTGACTAGATTAACAACTGAAGGAGCCTGTCACAGAGAGTAGATCCTGGCAGTCTCAGAGCAGGCTGTGTAAGATCAGATGGAATGAACAGCTGACATCACCAGAGGCCTATCCAGAAAGAAAAATCAATGGTAAATACTAGAGGCTACCAAGACAAAATACACTGTGGGCTTCTCCATGACTTGCAATATTTTCTTTCTTGCATAGCTTTTGACATTCATTTCTTGTCAACCAAGTTTGTGCATATTAAGTCACTAGATTTTATACTATGATTTATTTCTCTCCTTTGTTATAATAGACTTAATATCCTTACACCCTTATTAATACTGATTCATTTACTACTGATAGTGGGATTGTAGGGGGGAGTTATTTTTCTGGATGTGGGTTTGTTTCCTGGGCTTTGTGGTTTTGCTCTGGCAGCATCTGCACAACAGCATACAACATGTGATGGACAGAAGAGTCCTCAGTCAACCAGCTAGAGTAAAGGACCACCAAAGAATGAACCAACAATAATCAAAACCTAATTACATCCAGAAAGCAAACACAAACAGCATAAAGTACATCACAAAAGCAGCAAGTTCAAGAGATCAAAGAGACCAAACTACTGAAATTCACAGGCCTTCTACCATAGAAGTTCACACCAAGAGTCAGGGAGTCAAAACAGATCAGTTTAAGAAACAGAAGCAAATAAGAGTCTCACAAACAATGGGAAGACAAAGAAACAACCCCCAATTAAAAGGAAAGGGGAATCCTCAGAAAGAGTGTAAAATGAAAGAGGGGAACATCAATTATCAGGTATTGAATTCAAAACAATGGTTATAAGGAAGCTTAATGAGCTCACTGAGAATTACCAAAAACTACAGGGATACCACAAACTGTAAACTATACTGCAACTATTACTGCAAACTATAACAACATGAAAAAGGAAATAGAAACTGTGAACAAGAGCCAAGAGAAAATGAAAAATACAATATCTGAAGTGAACACAGTAGAAGGAATCAAAAGCAGTCTAGATGAAGCAGACGATGGAATCAGTGAGTTGGATGACAAGGTAAAAAAAACAGAGTAAGAAAAGGAAAAAAGACTAAAAAAGAATGAAGAGGAATTAAGGGAAATGCAGGAAAACATGAAACATAATAATATCTGTACAATAGGAATACAAGAAGATGAGCAAAGGACAGAAAATCTGTTTGAAAAAGTAATGAAGGAAACCTTCCCTAATTTGATGAGAGGAAAAGAAACACAAATCCAGGAAGCAAAGAGGATCCCTATCAACAGGAACCCAAAAAGACCCACTCCAAGACACATCATATTTAAAAGGGAAAAGTTCAAAGAAAAGAGAGAATCTTAAAGGTAACAAGTAAAAAAGGGAATTAACATGCAAAAGAGCCCCAATAAGGCTATCACCTGTCTTCTCAACAGAAACACTGCAAGCCAATAGCGAATGTCAAGAAATATTCAAAATAATGAAAAGCAAAGGCCAGAAAGCAATAGTACTCTACCAAGCAAGGCTCTCAGTTAAAGTGGAAGGTGAAATAAGGAATTTCCCAGACAAAAGAAGGCTGAAAGAATACACCTTCACCAAAACCAATATTGCAAGATATGCTAAAGGGGTTGCTTTAAGAGGAAGAAGAAAAAGAATGAGAGAGGGGAACACAGGTACAAATGGAGTAAAATGGCAATGAATAAGTACATGTCAATAATAACCTTAAAGGAAAATAGAAAATGCTCCAATTAAAAGGCATAGGGAACTTCCAGCAAGATGGAGGAATAGGTGGACGTACCGTACTTCCTCGCACAACCAAGATTAGAACAACAATAATTTACAGATAGAAAACACCCAGAATTGACAGAGGATTTATCTGAATGGAAGTCGGACAGCCAAGAAGTTGAAGTAGACCTGTACATCCAGACTGGTAGGAGATGACAAGCCGGGCGGGCACAGGGCAGGCACGGGTCAGCGGTGTGCGGAGGTTGGGGAAAATTTGACGCAAATTTGGCGTGACAGCCATCTGGGGCACAAGAACGCAGCAGTGATCACTGAGGACGCAAGCTGCGGCTGGAGGACCCAGTGAGGCAGGGATTGTGGACCAGGGCAGAGCTTGCAGCCCAGGGTCCCAGAGAAGGGTCTGAGCCTAGAAGAATGGAACTATTGCCTTGTTCCCTCCTGTCCCCGCTCCTGCCCCCGCCCCCACATATAACGTCACAATCTAGCGACTGGGGGTGCCCAGCCCTGGGGACCACCTAAGGCTCCCCCCACCCCACTGTAACAAGAGCGACCAGACCAGAAAAAAAAAAAAGGAGAGACAGGGAGAGATATGTTTCTAACAGAACAGATCAGTCCCCCAGGACTCATCCTTTTGAGCGACTAAGAAATAGCCAATCTATCAGATGCACAGTTCAAAACACTGGTGATCAGAAAGCTCACGGAATTGATTGATTTTGGCTGCAAATTAGATGAAAAGATGCAGGTTACCATAAAAGAGATGCAGGAAGATATATGGAGGAGAGCCAATAGTGAAAGGAAGGAAACTGAGTCTCAAAACAATACAGTGGACCAGAAGGAAGATAGACTCAACCAAGCAGGAAAGCATGATGAAATAAGAATTCAAAAAAATGAGGAGAAGCTTAAGAGCATCGAGGACACCTTTAAATGTTCCAACATCCGAATTATAGGGGTACCAGAAGGGGAAGGGGAAAAGCAACAAATTGAGCATGTATTTGAACAAATAATAAAGGAGAAATTCCCCAATCTGGCAAAGGGAATAGTCTTCCAAGAAATCCAAGAAGCTCAGAGAGACCCAAAGAAGTTGGACCCAAGAAGAAACACACCAAGGCACATCATAATTACATTAACCAAGGTAAAAATGAAGGAGAGAATCCTAGAAGCAGCAAGAGATAAGGGGACAGTCACCTACAAAGGAGTTCCCATCAGACTGTCAGCTGATTTCTCCAAAGAGACCTTACAGGCAAGAAGGGGCTGGAAAGAAATATTCCAAGTCATGAAAGACAAGGACCTACATCCCAGATTGCTCTATCCAGCAAAGCTCTCATTTAGAATGGAAGGGCAGATAAAGTGCTTTTCAGATAAGGTCAAGTTAAAGGAGGTCATCATCACTAAGCCCTTATTTTATGAAATGCTAAAGGGACTTATCTAAGAAAAGAAGATAAAGAAAAAACATGTATAGTAAAAGGACAGCAAACTCACAAATATTAACAACCACACCTAAAGCAAAACCAAAAGAAACTAAGTAAACAACTAGAACTGGAACAGAACCACAGAAATGGAGGGCACATGGAGGGTTAGCAGCAGGGGGGTGGGAGGAGGAGAGAGGGGGAAAAGGTACAGAGAATAAGTAGCATAGAATGTAGGTTGATAATAGATAGGGGGAGGGCAAGAATAGTACGGGAAATGTAGAAGCTAAAGAACTCATAAGTATGACACATGGACATGAACTAAAGGGGGGGATGTGGGTGGGAGAGGGGGTACAGAGTGGAGGGGAGAGAAGGGGGAAATGGGACAACTGTAATAGCATAATCAATAAAATATATTTTAAAAAGGCATAGGGTAGCTGAATGGATATGAAAACATGACTTGCACATATGCTGCTTACAGGAGACCCACCTCAGAACAACAGACCTATACAGACTGAAGATGAAGGGTTAGAAAAAATATTCCAAGCAAATGCACAGCGGGAAAAAAGGAGGGGTAGCGATACTTTTATCAGACAAAGTAGACTTTAAAATAAAGGTCATAAAAAGATATGCAGATGCACACTTCATAATATGCAAGAGAAGAATCCATCAAGACATAAACATTACAAACATATATGAACCCAACATAGGAACACCCAGATATATAAGGAAAATCTTGGAGGACTTCAAGAAGGATATACACAGCAACACATTTATACTAGGAGATTTTAACAGCCCATGTCACAAATGGATAGATCTTCCAAACAAAATGTGAACAAGGATATTGTGGCATTGGGCAGTGCCCTCAATCACATGGACTTAACTAATATATATAGAAACTTTCATCGTAAGGAAGAAAAAACATTTTATTGAATGCACATGGAATATTTTCAAAGATAGACCACATGGCAGGATACAAAACAAGAAATTCAAGAAAAATTGAAATCATATCAAACATTTTTTCCGACCACAAGGGTCTGAAGCCAGAAGCCAGTCTCAAGGAAAAAACTCAAAAACACTCAAATTCATGGAGATTTAATAGTGTGTTATTAAAAAATGAATAGGTTAATAATGAGATCAAGAAAAAAATAAAAATACCTACAAACAAAGAAAAAGGAACACACAGCAGTCCAAAACTTATGGAACATGACAAAGGTAGTCCTGAGAGGGAAGTTCATAGTGATACAGGCCTACCTAAAAAAGATAGAATCATATGGAACTGAAGAGCATTATGTTAAGTGAAATAAACCAGGCAGTGAAAGACAAATACCAGTGGAACTTAATCAACAAAAGAAACAAGCAGGCAAAATATAACCAGTGATGTTGAAATTAAGAACAAATGGACAGTAACCAAAGGGAAGATGGAAGGTGATAATGGGGTGGGGGGAGGCGAAGGGTTTTCAGGAACAACTCTAAAGGACACACATACAAAACACGTGCAAAAAAAGGGGGCGTGGAATAAGAAGAGGGAGGTAGGGATGGCTGGGGTGGGGAGGAAAAGTGGGGAGAAAAGGCAGACAACTGTACTTGAACAAAAATAAAAAAGATAAAAATTGTAAAAGAGATAGAAACATTACAAATAAACAACCTAACCCTACATCTACAAGAACTGGAGGAACAAAAACAAAAACAAAAAACACCACAACAAGTAGAAAGAAGTAAAATAACCAAGATCAGAGAAGAGTTAAATGACAGAGACTAAAAGAAAAATTCTAAGGATCAGTAAATCCAGGAGCTGGTCCATTGAAAAGATAAACAAAATCTACAAGCCTTTAAGAAAACTCATCAAAGAAAGGAGAGAGAGAGAGAGATACCAAATAAACACAATCAGAAATGAAAGAGGAGAGATTAGAACTGATACCACAGAAATAAAAAGGATTATAAGAAATTACTGTGAATAACTATAAGCTGAGAAATTTGAAAACCTACGTGAAATGGAGAAATTTCTAAAAAAATGTAATCTTCCTAAACTGAATGAAGAAGTAGAAATCCTGTACAGACCAATAACAGCAGATGAAATTGAAGCAGTAATAAAAAAACTCCTGACACATAAAAGCCCTGGACTGGACAGTTTCATGGATAATTTTACAAAACATTTAAGGATGAGCTAACCCTTATCCTCCACAGACTATTGCAAAAAATACAGCAAGAGGGAAGAATCCCAAACTACTTTTATGAAGCCAGCATCATCCTAATCCTAAAACCAGATAAAGACACAACAAAGAAAGAAAACTTCAGGCCAATATTGTTGATGAACATAGATGCTAAAATCCTCAAAAAAACATTGGCAAGCTGCATCCAGCAATACATTAAAAAGATCGTACACATGATCAGCTGGAATTCATCTCAGGGGTGCAAGGATGATACAATATTTGCAAATCAATAAACATAATATATCACATAAACAAAAGGAAAGACAAAAAACACATGATCATATCGATATATGCTGAAAAAGCATTTGATAAGGTAGAGCACCCATTTGTGATAAAACACTAGCAAAGGGGAAGTAGAGAGAGCGTTCCTCAACATAATAAAGGCTATACATGAGAAACCTACAGCCAACATCATACTCAAGGGAGACAAAGTAACAACTTTTCCACTAAGATCAGGAACAAGTCAAAGTTGTCCACTTTCACTACTTCTATTCAACATAGTATTGGAAGTCCTAGCCACAACAATTAGACAAGAAAAAGAAATAAAAGGCATCCAAACTGTAAAGGAGAAACCAAAAATGTCATTGTTTGCAGATGACATGATAGTGTACATAGAAAATCCTATATACTACACCAAAAAACTACTCAACCTAATAAATGAATTTGGCAAAATAGCAGGATACAAAGTCAAATTCAGAAATCAAAGGCATTTTTGTATACCAACAATGAAATGTCAGAAACAGAGCCCTGGCTGGCATAGCTCAGTGGATTGAGCGTGGGCTGAATACCAAATCATTGCAGGTTCAATTCCCAGTCAGGGCACATGCCTGGGTTGCAGGCCACAGCCCCCAGCAACCACCCATTGATGTCTCTCTCTCTCTCTCCCCCTCCCTTCCTTCTCTAAAAATAAATAAAATCTTTTAAAAAAAAGAAATGTCAGAAACAGAGATCAGGAAATAAATCCAATTTGCCATAGCAACAAGAAAAATAAAGTACCTAGGAATTAGTCTAACCAAGAAGGTAAAAGACCTATACTCAGAACACTACACAATGCTGAAGAAAGAAACTAAGGCACACACAAATAAATGGAAGCATGAAGCGTGTTTATGAATTGGAAAGATTAACATTATCAAAATGTCCAGACTACCCAAAGCAATTTTTAGATTCAACACAATCCTATTAAAGTACTAATGGCATATTTCACGGATATGGAAAAAATATTTAAAAAATTTATATGCAACCATAAATGACCACAAATAGACACAACAATTTTGAGAAAGAACAACAAAGTAGGATGATCACAATGCCTGACATCATATAATATTACAAGTCCACTATAATCAAAAGAGTCTGGTACTGGCATAAGAACAGACGTATAAATCAATGGAACAGAGTAGAGAGCCCAGAAACAAGCTCAAGTTTCTCTGGTCAGTTACTTAATATTCAACAAAGGGGGTAGAAGCATAAATGGTCTGAAAATATCCTTTTCAACAAATGGCGCTGGGAGAGCTGGACAGCTTCACTGCCTCCCCCCCCCCCCATGCCAAAAAAAAATAAGAAACTTGGCCACCAAGTTATACTACACACACACACAATCAAGATAGATAAAAGACTTAATTATAGGTCATAACACAGTAAAAGTCCTAGAGGACAACACAAGCATGAAAATCTCAGATATTCCATGCAACAATGTTTTCACTATTAAGTCCCCCAGAGCAAGGAACATAAAGGAAAGACTAAACAAATGGGACTTCATGAAAATTAAAAGCTTCTGCAAGACTGAAGAAAACATCAACAAAATGGAAAGGCAACCGACCATATGGGTAAACAGATTTGCCAATGGTACATTGCACAAGGGTTTGATCTCCAAAATATATAAAGAACTCATGTGACTCTACACCAGGAAGACAAAAAACCCAGTTATAAAATGGGCAAAGGACTTGAACAGACACTTCTTCAGGGAGGACATACAGAGGGCCCAGAGACATATCAAAGGATGCTAAGCATCACTCACCATCAGAGAGATACAAATTAAAACCACAATGAGATACCACTTCAGACTGATCAGAATGGCCATCATAAACAAATCAACAAACAACAAGCGCTGTTGCTGTTGTGGAGAAAAGGGAACACTAGCATACCCTTGGTGGGAATGCAGACTGGTGCAACCATTGTGGAAAACAGTATGGAATTTCCTCAGAAAATTAAAAATGAAACTGCCTTTTAACCCAGTAATTACACTGCTGGAATTATAGCCTAAGGAACCTGAGACACTAATTCAAAAGAACCTATGCACCCCATGTTCATAGCAGTAGAATTCACAATAGCCTAGTGTGGGAAGCAACTTAAGTGCCCATCAGTAAAAAAAATGGATCAAAAAACAGTGGTATATTTACACAATGGAATTCTATGCAGCAGAAAGAAGGAGCTCCTACCTTTTGCAACAGCATGGATGGAACTGGAGAGCATCACGCTAAGTGAAATAAACCAAGAGGTGAAAGACAAATATCATATGATCTCACCTTTAACTGGAACCTCATGAACAAAATAAACAAGGAAGCAAAATATAACCAAAGACATTGAAATTAGGAACATGCTGACAGTGACCAGAGGGGAGAGGGGAAGGAATTTCAGGGGAGAATGGGAAAGGTTTACAGGAACAAATATAAAGGATGCATGGACAAAAGCTATGGGGCGGGGTGGGTGGAAGTGGGAGGACGTGGGAAGGGCTGGGTGAGTGGGCTGTGATGGGATGGGAGTAAAGGCCAGAAAACTGTACTTGAACAACAATTAAAGTAAAATTAAAAAAAAAACAAAATGAAGTTCTTGAAACATTAAAAAAAACAGTGGTATATTTACACAGTGGAATTCTATGCAGCAGAAAGAAAGAAGGAGCTCTTACCCTTTGCAGCAGCATGGATGGAACTGGAAAGCATGCTAAGTGAAATAAACCAAGCTATGAAAGACAGATACCATATGATCTCGCCTTTAACTGGAACCTAAACAACAAAACAAAACAAACAAGCAAAATATAGCCAAAGACACTGAAATAGAGAACAGGCTGACATTGACCAGAAGGGAGATGGGAGGGAATAATGGGGGGAAAAGGGAAGGGTTTTTAGGAACTTGTATAAAGGACCCTAGGACAAAACCAAAGGGGAATAGGATCAAGGGTGGGAGGTAGGGATAGGTGGGGTGATGGGAGTTGTGGGGGAAAATGGAGACAACTGTACTTGAACAACATAAAAAAAGAAAATAAATAAAAATAAGTGTTAAAAAATAAAAAATAAATTTCAGAATAAATATTAAAAAATAAAATGTACTGATATGATGCCAAATTGTTCTCAGTAGTGTTTGCAGCAACTCAGTTCCTTCCAGAAGCATACACTACTAAAACACTTTTGTTTCTATTAACACTCTGTGAGGTCAGATGTTTGCAATGGTATTCTATTGTTACTTTAATTTTAGCACTTTTTTTTGGTAGTTTTTCTGGCTACTGGTTTTGTACTTTGCCTATTTATATCATTGTCTCATTTTTTTTAACTCATTTATAGAAATTCTTATCTGTACTGAATACTATCTCCCATTTATGTTTGCATAGAAATTACTATTTGTATTGTTACTTGTTTATTTTGTCTTATATTATCCATAGCTGATGCTTTTTATATGGGCAAATCTTGTCTTTTCTTTTGTGAATTGTAATTTTTTAAAAATTAAGGCCTTCTTGGATGAGGGGCAGCAAGGCAGAATTGTTGGGAGCTTCATCTCTGGAGTCAAATTGCCTGAGAAAGGAACTAGGTTGTAATTTGCTTAAATCCTATCCTATCTTATCCTGTCCTCTCTTGGCCTGTGTTGTCCTATTCCCTGTCCCCCTCTCCTCTCCCTTCACTCGCTACCCTATTCTATTCCTTTTATCTTTTTTTTTACATTTTATTTTAATCATTGTTCAAGTACATTTTTCTGTCCTTTACTCCCATTCCAGCCCACCCACCCACCCCTCCCCACCTCCCTCCTATTTCCACCCCCCAGCTTCTGTCCATGTGTCCTTTATATTTGTTCCTGTAAACCCTTCCCATTCTCCCCTGAAATTCCCTCCCCTCTCCCATCTGGTCACTGTCAGCCTGCCCTCTATTTCAGTGCCTTTGGCTGTATTTTGCTTGTTTATTTGTTTTGTTGTCTATTCTTCTTAATCACATTGAATTCATGAAGACATTCAATACAGTGTTGAAAAATAGAAGTGGTTGGAAGAGGTGGAGTCAGTGGAGTTCCTTGTGAAGCAGCAGCATTGTCTTGATTGGGAGTTATGGGATTCTTTTTTAGGTCTGTCCTGTGTAGCAGGCACTTAGTTGAGGATAACTCTGTTGGTGGTGCTTAATCCTTTTAGGGGTTGGATCAAGTAATCATTTATAGGTAGAAGTAATAATCCATATGAAGAGAGTAGACTTAAATCAGAAGTGCTAAAAACTATTTTAGATCCCTCACGAATTTGCTGTTTGATTTCATATGTTTTTTAGTTGCCATTTTATTTACTAATGCCCTTCACTAGAATCATAAAGATAATGCCCAGGTCAATATTATTGTTCTAAAAGTGTATCATAGGTAGATATATATTCACATGTACCTGGCATAGTATCTGACATATTATAGGTAGATGTTTGTTGAATGATTAAATGATTGTTCTCATTTTACTTCTCTGTTCAGTGATTTCTGTATAATGGGGTCTGTGGAACCTGCTCTACCTCTCACAATGAGTTGAGAAGATTAAATCAGATCATGTGCTTTGGAAACTGCCCACAGTTTACTATGACCATAGGTCATGGTGGATAGCAGCAGCCAAGGATGCACAAGTAAGTGGTAGATTTGCCTGTCTCCCTGACCAGATTTTGAATTCCATGAAAATTGGAATGTTATTTGACTTGTTTATGGCTTTGGCCCAAGTGTCTAAAATAGTGCCCGGTACTCAAATATTCGTTGGATAAATGGAGTAGAGTAGAATTAATTAAGATATTTATTTGACTCCGAGAAAATATAGGAGAACATTAAGTTGAATTCAAAGGTCTGATATGAGAACATCTATATGGGTGAAGGTGTATATGAGAAGAGTAGAAAAAAAGAAAACAGAAGAAAGAAATGAATGAGAAAATTTTACATGAGAATGAAGAAGACATGGTCTAGGACTTTAAAGATCCTAGACTAGACAGGTCAATTTGATGTTTGGAGTTGTCTTTCTCACTGAATAGGATCAACGGAATGACCAATTTGATTGCATAAAACTGGTCATTAGGATGTAACGGTAAATGCTTGATTTTGTATTTGTAAGTCTGTAAAGAGAGACAAGAGTCTTCAGAACTCTGACCTTTTGCACTCTACAGGAGTGTTTTAAGAGTTGGTCCATTGCCTGTACTTTGAAAACAATACTAATGTATCCTGAAAAACTTTGAATTTATATTTGGGTTTTGTCCATTGTAACATTCTCTGTATTCTTATTAAAGTAGTTTTAGTAGACCTATGTTGATTTTGCTTGTCCTGCATCTATTTCCTTCTCCCACCTCAACATCTCAATTTGGACTACTCTTTCATCTCCAGGGTTGCCATGTAACCAAGCTTAGGTGAATCAACATAGACCATTTTTTTTTTTCTGGTCACAGTGACTCAGGGTGAAACACAAAGCCCAAGACAGGCAAAGACAATCTTGGAATTTTAGATCTAACTTTTGTAGAGAGAAGTTATCTTTCAAGGAAGGCTGCTGCATTGACTTTTATCCAAAGTAGACAACCTACCCAGAGAAAGCTAACCCAAAGGAAACCAAGTCCTGATGATAATGCTTGAGTATCTGAATGCTTTCTTTTTTGAAGCTCTTCTAGCCATTTCTATTAGATCATCTAGTGAATTCTCTACTTCATTTAATTTGAGTGGGTATTTACTTAAAAATCAATTCAGGATCACCTGGATTAAAAGCTATTCATAAGGGGAAAGATAGGTCTCAGGTAACAAGGAACACCTGCTTATATTGCATAGCTTCTTAAATAGTTGATGCTACATAAGATATCATCAGCTTCTATCTAGAATGTGGACTATTTCTTGATGTAGTTACTGACAGATAGAAAAAGTCTAAAATTCTTTAATGGCTTTATGTAAGAAAGACCTGGGGATGTTATTCAGAGATGTAGGGACCAAAGTGGAGAGCATGCTTGCTCCTGCTCTGGCCTGTGGATACTTTACACTCAGTGTGTCATGGAACTGAATTCTCTCAAATTTGTTTCTTCTTCAGTATTCTGTATGAAGTGTAAAGGGAATACTATTGTTAATATTAAAAGAGAAAATTACCATTTAGCTCTGAGCTTGATACAGAGTAAACTCTCAATAAATAGTAGCTTAGAGTTACAGCGATTACTACATAGCATTCCATTTAATCTTTCAAAGTACATTTGTAAAGTACTAAGTGATACTATTACCTACATGCTTAGATGATAAAAACTAAGTGTCATAGAAGTTAGTGATTGATTCAAGACAGCTTACGCTTCAGTGCAGGAAGAAAACTGAGGTATCTGACTGCAGAGAAAGCTTATACTGTTAACCAAAAATCTACACAGCACCTGAAGCATGTCTAATACAATTAGATAATGACTCTAAAGTAAAAAGAGGTTATGATTTCTACATTCTTTTTACCTTGTCTGAAAGGTTTGCTGTTTTCCTATGGGTCTTTAAAGCTTCCAGTACCACACACTTTTATATGGAGAATGTTCTTAGCTAGACACAGAACTGCATTAGCTCTTAAATTGGATACATATCCATGTAATATGTTCTGATTGAAATTCTTAGCATTTCAAAGACCTGAAGTACAATTTAATGGTGTTTTAGCTGTCACTGGAATTAAAAGTCAAGTGATATTGTGAGCTGGCTGCTGTACTTCATTTGGCTGATATTTAGAGAATTACTGTACTTGAGGATTGCAAAGATATGTGTTCATGAAATAATAAAAATAGGCTTCCTTAGGTGGTCTCTGGATTATATATTTTCCTTTAATATTTCTCACTGAGAACAACTTGCTGCCTACATTTTTGACCCACTATAACTTTTTTCCTTAATAGAAAGGAAAAGAGACTTTAGATCTAACTTGCCCAAATTTATGTCATCAGTAAACCACACAGTAAACAACAACAACAACAACAACAACAACAAAAACATTTCTTGCCGTTAATGTTGTCAACATGGGAGCAAAAAGCAGAGTTAGCTATTGTCAGGCACTGATTAAACACACCCAAAGAGGTTATTCTCCAAAGAAGCTCATGTAATGGACTGAGCAGACTTACTTTTGCCAGTGAGGAAGGCACATCTTTCTGTGTCCCCCCTCTTTGACCATACCAAGGAATGGACATATGTCTATGCTTAAACTTTCTAAGCATTTGTGTCATATTTTTGCAGTTGAAATTTTCTCTCCCACTTAGAGGAGCAGTTCTATTTGCTTTCTGCCATTTGTCATAGGTGTGGAGCAACCATTGTGTGCTTGGTACACACAGAGGCATTGGGATGAACAAAAGGCTCAGCTCCTATCTTTTGTATTCAACACAACACCTTATTTGAGACACGTTAGAGATGTGTAATAGATAATTGTTAACCTGATATGCTTAAAAATAAGTAAGAATGTGATGAAGCACCAATTTTGTCAAGTAATAACCATGAGAAGCTTTCTGAATCAATGCCATCTGTGGCCTACAGAAGAGGAGCAGTAGCAGTAGAACCCATTCAAAGTCAGGAATCCTTGTTGTGTTCTGGGAGCCAGGATGCAGATAGGTGATAAAGGGGTGAAGGAAACTGAGCTTTAAGGCAGGAAGCAGTTGTGGGTTTGTGGGAAATGGAAGGGGGGTGCTACATCTAAAAGCATTCAAATCAAATTTCAAAAAATAATTAAAAAGGAAAAAAAGGTCCACAGACCTGTAGGCTGCTACTTCTATGATTATACAGAAACTGGGGCAATTTCAGAAGAAAGCATCAAAGGTCTTAGGGGTTCAATGGTGTCTTTTGAGGCATAGTTGAAGTTGGGTGCTCCTTCCTACATAAGAAAGAACTCAAATGAAAGATGATATTTTCCCCAGATATATGAGGTTTTTGAATGAATTCTGATGGGTAATGTCACTGAAGGCATTCAGGCTTACCATGAACTTATATCTGGAGTGTGGAAGAGGAGTTAAATTTGGAGATATTCATAGTCTTTTACCAGTTTTGCTACATTTTGATTCCTTGAGGGTCAAGGTACAGGGAGATATTCTGGGAAACATGTGAGCATCTTTGGACAGTAACTTGCAGATGGAATAGATGACTATTTGTCCACTCTGCCAAAGTGTCCTAGAACTGGACATACTGAATGAAGGTACAAATGCCTTCAGTCTTAGGTTTATTTTAAATCCCAGGCATCATATGCATAGATCATTGAAAGAATGTTAAGGGCTTTGTATCTCACTGGTACTCAGCATTGATGGATATTTAAAATAATATTCACTTGTGAAATCCAAGATGGCAGAGGAGTAGGTGGAGGCTACACTAACTCCCCCGGACCAAACTGGAATTACAGCTAAATTATAGAGAAAAAATCCTGAATAACCAATTGAATACTAGCTAGAGAGAAGCCTTATAACAAAGAACTTATAGAAGAAACCACTTCTCCACATTGAGACTGGTAGAGAGTACAGAAGCACAAGAAGGCTTGCTGGGCTCTTGTAGGTGGCACTTGTTCTGGAGGGAAATTTAGTGGCCAGGGGAATTTCCCCCAATAAGTGTGGGGTCTAAATGTCAAGCTAGGCTCCCTAGCCTAAGCACCAGAGCTGGAAATGAAATGCAACTAACAACCAACTGTGAAAAACAGCAGGGTTTCTGTCCACCACAAAAAGAGGCTAGAAACACAGAGAGCCTCTTAAAGGGTCAACACACAAAATTTTGTTTGCAGCCACTTACCCTAGGCTCTGACAGAAGGAGAGCAGAGTGGACTAGAGCTGTGTGGGGACAGTCTGGGGTTGGTAGCTCTGGGGAGAGAACTGAAGAGTCAGCTGCCAGGATCCCTGTGCTGAGTCATTCCCCCTAATGCATTTCTCTTACCTGGGGAGAGCACACACTTCCATGTGGCATGTGCCTGGGGAGAAGCAACAGTCCTACCTTAGGAATCCTTCTCATACCACTCTGTAGAGCTTAAGGTGGGCTGTGGGGAGTACAATGAAGGCAATTTCATTGTTTAAACCTAACAGAAGACCTGCAGCTGAAGTTGGATCTCTTGGAGCTCTGAGACTTTAGCTGACACTTCCCTGGGCATGCTGCTGATAAAAGCTGGCCATGGTCCAAAGCTTGGTTCTTTCTGCACACATTCAGGTCCAGCAGAGGGAACCAGAAGCTGTGGATCACTGATAGGTCCAAACATAGCCAAGAGCCAATCATAAGCATGCACCAGAGTTTTTGCAGATCTATATAATACATAGAGAAAAAAAACTCAAAGAGGCAGCCAAAATGGGAAGAAAAAGAAACAGTCCCCAAGTGAAAGAAAAAGAGAATTCCCCATAAAAACTAAATGAAATGGAGACAAGCAATTTATCAGAGAGTTTAGAGTAATGATTATTATGATGCTCAACAGCATGAAAAAGACACAGAAACCATAAAAAAAAGGACCTGTGAGAAATAAAGAATGCAATATCTGAAATAAATAATACACTGGAAAGAATAAACAGTAGGTTAGATGAAGCAGAGGATCAAATTAGAAATTTGAAAGATAAGGAAGAAAACACACCCAGGCAGAGCAGCAAAACACAAAAAAATAATTTAAAAAATGAGCAGTTTGAGAAATCTTTTGGACAACATCATGGGAATACCAAAGGAGAAGATAATGAACAAGGGATTGAGAACCTATTTGAAAAAAAAAAAAAAGACCCAAAATATTGCTGACCAGGTGAAGAAAATAGACACACAAGTCCAGGAAGTGTAGAGAGTCCCAAAGAAGATGGACCCAGCTTCCAGCCAAGATGGAGGCATAGATAGACACACCATGCTTCCTTGCACAACCAAAAGAAGGACAACAACAATTCAAAAACAAAAAGCAACCAGAACTGACAAAAATATCAAACTGTATGGAAGTCCAACAACCAAGGAGTTAAAGAAGACACATTCATCCAGACTGGTAGGAGGGGCATAGATGGACAGCTAGGCAGAAAGGACTTACAGCAAGGTCTGGGACGACCCAGTGAGGTATCAGCTGGCAGACCAGGTGGTCCCACATTCACATGCAGATAAATCAAAAGGAACAACTAGGGAGCAAGATAGACCACACAACACTGGGCTCCAGACTGGGGAATAAAGCCTCAAAACACTGAAAACTCCAGTGGGGGTTGAGGCAGCAGTGGGAGAAACTTCCAGCCTCACAGGAGAGTTCATTGGAGAGATGCACAGGGTCCTAGAACACACACAAACCCACCCACTGGGAATCAGCACCAGAAGGGCCCAATTTGCTTGTGGGTAGTGGGGGAAGTGAATGATACCCGGCCGAGAGCAGAGCAAGTGCCATTGTTCCCTCTCAGACTCCTTCCCCACCTACAGCTTCACAAAGCAGTGATGTGGGTTACCCTGCTCTGGTGAATACATAAGGCTCTGACCCTTATTATGTAACAGGAGCGTTGAGACAAAAAAAAAAAGCACAAATGAAAGAACAGATCCATGCTCAAGAAAAAAATACAACTGAGTGACAAAGAGGTAGCCAACCTATCACATGCACAATGCAAAACACTAGTAATCAGGATGCTCACAGAATTGCTTGAATCTGGTTACAAATGAGATGAAAAAAATGAAGGCTGTGCTAAGTGAAATGAAGGAAAATGTACAGGGAACCAATAGTGATGGGAAGGAAACTGGGACTCAGATCAATGGAGTGGACCAGAAGGAAGAAAGAAACATCCAATCAGAAAAAGAATGAAGAAACAAGAATTCAAAAAAGTGAGAACAGGCCTAGGAACTTCCAGGACATCTTTAAACATTCCAACATCCAAATTACAGGGGTACCAGAAGGAGAAGAATAAGAGCAGCAAAATGAAAACTTACTTGAACAAATAATGAAGGAGAAATTCTCCAATCTGCTGAAGGGAATAGACTTTCAGGAAGTCCAGGAAGCTCAGAGAGTCCTAAAGAAGTTGAACCCAAGGAGAAACATACGGAGGCACATCATACTTACATTAGCCAAGATTAAAAATAAGGAGAGAATCTTAGAAGCAGCAAGAGAAAAGGGAACACCTAACTACAAAGGAGTTCCCAAAAGACTAATCTGATTTCTCAAAAGAAATCTTACAGGCAACAAGGGGCTGGAAAGAAATATTCCAAGTCATGAAAGGCAAGGACCTACACCCAAGATTACTCTATCTAGCAAAGCTATCATTTAGAATGGAAGGGCAGATAAAGTGCTTCTCAGATAAGATCAAGTTAAAGGAGTTCATCATTACCAAGCCCTTACCTTATTATATGAAAGGTTAAAGAGATTTATCTAAGAAAAAGAAGATAAAAAACATGAGCAGTAAAATAACAGCAACCTCACAGAGGAAGGGGGGGAAAGGTACAGAGAATAAATAGTATAAATGATAGGTAGAAAATAGACAGAGGGAGGGTAAGAATAGTATAGGAAATGTAGAAGCCAAAGAACTCATATGTAGGACCCATGGACATGGGGGAATGTGGGTGGGAAAGGTATGCAGGGCAGAGAGGAGTGAAGAGGGGAAAATGGGACAAGTGTAATATCATAATCAATAAAATATATTAAAAAAGAGATGGACCCAACAGGCTCACACAAACACATATCATAATTAAAAAAGCAAAGCTTAAAGACAAAGGGAGAATCTTAAAAACTGCAAGAGAAAAGCAGTTAGTTACCTCCAAGGCTGCTACCAATTAGACTGTCATCTGATTATTTTTTAAAAGATTTTATTTATTTATTTTTAGAGAGGGAAGTGAGGGAGAAAGAGAGAGAGAGAAACATCAATGTGAGGTTGCTGGGGGCCATGGCCTGCAACCCAGGCATGTACCCTGACTGGGAATCAAACCTGCAACACTTTGGTTCGCAGCCCGAGCTCAATCCACTGAGCTATGCCAACCAGGGCTGTCATCAGATTATTCAACAGAAACATATCAGGCCTTAAGGGGGTAGCATGAAATATTCAAGGTGATGAAAAGCTGGGACCTATAACCAAGGCTACTTTACCCAGCAATGTTATCATTAAAAAGAAGAAATAAACAACTTCCCTTACAAGAAAGAGCTAAAGAATTTGTTACTACCAAACAGTATTGCAACAAATATTAAAGGGATTGCTTTAAGTAGATAATTTAAAGCAAGAAAGCATAGGAAAACAGTTAAAAAATAAAATGGCAACCAATATGTATCTATTAATAATTATGTTAAATGTAAATTGCTTAAGTGCTTGAATCAAAATACATAGGGTGGCTAAATACATAAGAAAAGAACACCCATGTATACGCATCTCTAAGACACCCACCTCAGATGGAAAGAAAAAACACAATGTAAAATTACAGGGATGGAAAAAGCTATTTCATGTAAATGGAAAGAAAAAAAAAACAGGGGTAGTGATATTTATATCTCACAAATAAGACTTAATAACCAACGCTATAGTTTGAACAAAGAAGGGTACTACACAATGATAAAGAGAACAATTCAACAAGTGGATATAAGCCTAGTAAACATTTATGTGCCCAACATAGGAGCAACTAAACATGTGGAGCAATTCTTGATGGACATAAAGGGAGAGATCCACAGATACAGTTACCGTAGGAGATTTTAACACCCCATTGATCTCGGTGGATAGATCTTTCACACAGAAAATATGAAAGAGTCAGTGGCTTAAATGTGACACTAGATCAAATGGATTAAACTCATATATTCAGAGCATTTCATCACAAAGCCTCAGAATATATTCTTTTTTTTTTTTTGAAAGTCACTTGCAGGTTTATATTTTTTCCCTCCTGATTTTTTTTAACTTTTTTTTAAAAGATTTTATTTATCTATTTTCAGAGAGGGAAGGGAGGGAGAGAGAGAGAACCATCAATGTGCGGTTGCTGGGGGTTATGGCCTGCAACCCAGGCATGTACCCTGACTGGGAATCGAACCTGTGACACTTTGGTTCCCAGCCTGCGCTCAATCCACTGAGTTACACCAGCTAGGGCTCCCTCCTGAATTTTTTTAAATTTCATTTTAATTATTGTTCAAGTACAGGTACAGTTTTCTGCCTTTTACTCCCATCCCAGCTGACCCACCTCCAACCCAGTCTGCTCAACCTCCCTCCCATGGCTCCCTCCCTCAGTTTTTCTCCAAGTGTCCTTTATACTTGTTGCTGTAAACCCTTCCCCCTTTCCCCTGAAATTCCCTCCCTTCTCCCCTCTGGTCACTGCCAGCCTGTTCTCTATTTCAGTGTATTTGGTTATATTTTGCTTGTTTGTTTGTTTTGTTGTTTGGTTCCTGTTAAAGTTGAGATCATATGGTATTTGTCTTTCACTGCCTGGCTTATTTCACTTAGCATATGCTTTCCAGTTCCATCCATACTGTTGCAAAGGGTAGGAATTCCTTTCTTTCTCTGGCATATAATTTCATTGTGTAAATGTACCATAGTTTTTTGATCCACTAATTTATTGATGGACAACTAGGTTGCTTCCAAAACTTAGCTATTGTAAATTGGGCAGCTATGAACATTGGGGTGTATAGGTTCTTTTGGATTGGTGTTACAAGGTTCTTAGGATATAATCCTAGCATGGGAATTCCTGGGTAAAAAGGCAGATCAATTCTTGTTTTCTAAGGAAATTCCATACTGTTATCCATAGTGGTTGTACCAGTCTGCAATCCCACCAACAGTGCAGTAGGGTTCCCTTTTCTCTACAACCTCTTCAACACTTGTTTGTTGCTTTCTTTATGGTGGCCATTCTGACCAGTGTGAAGTGGTATCTCATTGTGGTTTTGATTTGCATCTCTCTATTAGCTAGTAATACGAAACATCTTTTCATGAATGTCTGGATCCTCTGTATGTCCTCCTTGGAGAAGTGTCTGCTCAAGTCCTTTGTCCATTTTTTAATTGGGTTGCTTGTCTTCTTAGAGTGGAGTCCTGTGAGTTCTTTATATATTTTGGAGGTTAAACCCTTGTCTGAGGTATCATTGGCAAATATGTTTTCCCATATGGTTGGTTATCTTTTTATTTTAAAACTGTTTTCTTTAGCTGTGCAGAAGTTTTTTATTTTGATGAGATCCTATTTGTTTGTTCTTTCCTTTATGTCCCTTACCCTAGGAGACATATCAGAAAAACATATTACTTTGTGAAATATCTGAGATTTTCCTGCCTATGTTCTCCTCTAGGACTTCAATGGTGACACAGCTTATATTTAAATATTTTAGCCACCTTGAATTTATTTTTGTATATGGTGTGAGTTGGTGATTGAGTTTCTTTCTTTTTTTTTTTTTTTGTATGTAACTGTCCAGTTCTCCCAACACCATTTGTTGAAGAGACTATTTTTACTCCATTTTATGATGCTGCCACCTTTGTCAAATGTTAATTGACCACAGAGACTTGGGTTTATTTCTGGGCTCTCTATTCTGTTCCACTGGTCCATGTGCCTGTTTTTATGCCAGTACCAGGCTGTTCTGGTTAAAGTGGCCTTGTAGTACAGTTTGGTAGCAGGTATTGTGATCCCTCCTACTTTGTTCTTCTTTCTCAAAATTGCAGCATCTATTCTGGGTCATTTAAGGTTTCAGATAAATTTTTGATGTATTTGTGCTATATTTGTGAAATATGCCTTTGGTACTTTAATAGGTATTGCATTGAATCTGTAAATTGCTTTGGGTAGTATGGACATTTTGATGATGTTAATTCCTCCGATCCATGAACATAGTATATGTTTCCATTTGTGTCTTCTTTGATTTCTTTCTTCAGTGTTGTGTAGTTTTCTGAATAAAAGTCTTTTTCCTCCTTGGTTAGGTTTATTCCTAGGTATTTTATTTTACTTTTTGCTATATCAAATGGGACTTTTTTTCTGATTTCTGCTTTGCTGTTTCATTGTTGGTATTCAAACATGCCTTTCTTTTCTGGATATTGCCTTTATATACCACTGTTTTGCCAAATACATTTATTAGGTTGAGCAGTTTTTTTTTTTTTTTGTGGAGTCAACATGATTTTCTATGTACAGTATCATATCATCTGCAAACAATGACAGTTTTATATCCTCCTTTTTGATTTGGATGCCTTTTATTTCCTTTTCTTGTCTCATCACTGTGGCTAAAACTTCCAATTCTATATTGAATAGAAGTGGCGAAAGTGGACAACCTTGTCTTGTTCCTGATCTTAGTGGAAAAGATTTTAGTTTTTGCCCATTGAGTATAATGTTGGCTGTAGGTCTCTCCTATGTGGCCTTTATTATATTGAGGAATGCTCCCTCTATTCCCACTTTGCTGAGTGTTTTTTTTATCATAAATTGATGCCGTGCCTTATCAAATGCTTTTCCCACATGTATTGACATGCATTCCAATGCACTACATTCCAAATCATGTGATTTTTGTCTCTGCTTTTTTTATGTGATATATTACATTTACTGATTTGCGAATATTGAACCACGCTTTCATCCCTGGGATGAATCCCCCTTGGTCAAGGTGTATGATCCTTTTAATGTATTGTTGAATGTGGTTTGCCAATATTTTGTTGAGTATTTTAGCATCTATGTTCATCAGTGATATTGGCGTGAAGTTTTCTTTCTTTGTTGTGTCTTCATCTGGTTTTTGGATAAGAATGATGCTGGGTTCATAAAAAGAGTTTGGGAGTCTTCCTTCTTCTTGGATTTTTTGGAGTAATCTGTGGAGGATAGGGATTAGCTCTTCCTTAAAAGCTTTGTAGAATTCTCCTGTGAACCCATCTTGTCCAGGGCTTTTGCGTGTCAGGAGTTTTTTGATTACTGCTTCAATTTCATCTGTTGTTATTGGGGTGTTTAGGCTTTCTGCTTCTTCATTCAGTTTTAGAAGATTATATTTTTCTAAAAATTTGTCCATTTCACCTAGGTTTTCAAATTTTTTGGCATACAGTTCTTCATAGTAATTTCTTGTAATCCTTTGTATTTCTGTGGTGTCAGTTGTAATCCCCCTCTTTCATTTCTGATTGTGTTTATTTGGGTCTTCTCTCTTTTTTTTTTTCTTGATGAGCTTGCTTTAAGGTTTGTCAATTTTGCTTATCTTTTCAAAGAACCAGCTCCTGGATTCATTGATCCTTAGAATTGTGCTTTTAGTCTTTATGTCATTTAATTCTGCTATGATCATGGTTATTTCCTTCTTTCTTCTTGCTCTGTGCTGTCTTTGTTGTTTCTTGAGTTCTTGTAGGCACAGGGTTAGGTTGTTTATTTGAAATGTTTCTATCTTCTTTAGGTAGGCCTGTATCACTATGAACTTCCCTCTCCAGACTGCCTTCACTGTGGCCCATAAGTTTTGGGTTGTTACGAGTTCATTTTCATTTGTTTCCAGAAACTTTTTGACTTCTTCCCTAATTTCATTCTTGACCCGTTCAGTCTTTAATAGCATGCTATTTAATCTCCATGATTTTAAGTGTTTTGGGATTTTTCCCGTTGAGGCTGGTCTCTAGTCAGTCCCTTGTGGTTGGAGAAAATGCTTGGTATCATTTCAATTTTCTTGAATTTTTTGAGGCTTGTTTTTTGTCCTAGCATGTGGTCTATCTTTGAAAATGTTCCATGTGCTTTTGAAAAGAATGCGTATTTAGCTTCTTTGGGATCAAGGGCTATATATATCAGTTAAGTCCAGTTCATCTAGGGTATTGTTCAATGCCACAATATCTTTGTTGATATTTTGTTTGGGAGATTTGGGTGCTCCTATGTTGGGTGCATATATAACTACAATGTTTATGTCTTCCTGGTGGATTCTTCCCTTGAGTATTATGAATTGACTTCTGGGTCTTCTTCATGGCCCTTTTTTTGAAGTCTATTTTGTCTGATATGAGTATTGCTACCCCAGCTTTTTTTCCCTGTCTGTTTCCTTGGAAAATTTGTTTCCAACCCTTCACTTTCAGTTTGTGTAGATCTTTTGTCCTGAGGTGGGTTTCCTGTAGGCAGCGTATATGTGGATCATGCTTTCTTGTGCAT
Organism: Phyllostomus discolor; assembly: GCF_004126475.2. Classification (NCBI taxonomy): domain Eukaryota; kingdom Metazoa; phylum Chordata; class Mammalia; order Chiroptera; family Phyllostomidae; genus Phyllostomus; species Phyllostomus discolor. The sequence goes on from NC_040909.2 coordinate 61,321,102, forward strand.
TCTTCTGTTCTATGTCTTTTGATTGGAACATTTAATCCATTTATGTGTAAGTTTATTATTGATAGGCCCTTATTCATTGCCATTCTTGTACCTGTGTTCCTGTCTCTCTGTTTTCCTTCCTTTCCTTAAACCAGTCCCTTTAGCATCTCTTGCAGGGCTGGTTTGGTGTAGGTATATTCTTTTAAACTTGTTTTGTCAGGGAATCTCCTTATTCGGCCTTCTATCTTTATTGAGGGCCTTGCTGGGTAAAGTAGTCTTGGTTGCAGGCCTCTGATTCTCATTACTTGAAGTATTTCTTGCTATTCTCTTCTGGGTTTGAGTGTTTCCATTGAGAAGTCAGCTGCCAAACGTATCGGGCTCCCTTGAATGTTACTTACTCTTTCTCTCTTCCTGCCTTTAAGATTCTCTCTTTGTCTTAAAATTTTGCCATTTTAATTATGATGTGTCTTGAGGTGGGCCTCTTTGAGTTCCTCTTGATTGGGACCCTCTGTGTTTCATGGATTCATGTGACTTTCTTTTCTCATTAAATTAGGAAAATTTTCCATCATTATTTTTTCAAATTGATTTTCTAACCCTTGCTCTTCTTCTTCTCCTTTTGGTGTCCCAGTTATACGGATATTATTACATTTCATATTGTTTTGCATTTCTCTGAATCCCTCTTTATCCTTTCTGGGCCTCTTTTCTTTTTCATGCTAATTTTGGGCGTTTATTTCTACTATGTCCTCCAGCTTGCTGATCCAATGTTCTGCTTCATCAATCCTGATGAAGAATTCGATTTCTTCTACTGTGTTCTTTAGTTCAGAAATTGTATTATTTATTTCCTCTTGCCCCTTGTTGATACTTTCAATTTCCCTTTTCATGTTGGTATAATTTGCAATGAGTTCATTGTAGTTTCCCTGTATTTTCTGGTAATTCACTGTGAGCTCATTGACCTTCCTGATAACCATTGCTTTGAATGCAATATCTGATAGTTGAGTTGCCAGAATTTCATTTAGTAATCTTTCTGTGGCTTCCTCCGTTCCTCTCCTTTGGGGATTTTTTCTTTGTCTTCCCATTGTTTATGAGACTCTTCTTGTTAGCCTCAGCTTCTCAAATTGATCTTTGCTGGCTACCTGGGTTTATGGTGTGAACTTCTCTTGTAGAATACCTGTGAGATTCCATAGTACAGTCTTCTTGATCTCCCAAGCTCACTGGTCTTAGGCTGTGTTTAACTTGCCTCTGTGTTTTTCTTTGGGTTTTGATTGTTGTTGGATCTTTCTTTCGTGGGTCCTTCCCACCAGCTGGCTAACTGAGGGTCACTCTGTCCATCACCTCTTGTAGTTTGTTGTCCTGGTGAGGGCACATTGTGTTGAAGCTGGTTCTTCCATGTATACAAGGTTTTGAGGATTCTGTCTTGCTCTTGATCAGTTGTTTGTACTGGGTATTTTCTCCACTATTTAGTTGTATTTCCAGTTATGTCCTGGATTGAGATTAGTGTGGCTTGTACTGCCTCCTTCACCTGCTTCTTTGTTATCTGTTGGTGGTTCCTTTGTTGTTAGGTTTCTTCTTCCAGTGGGTATCCTGGTGTTCACAGCTTCCACCTACTCTTTTTTGTGATCAGTCGGAGGGGGAAGGCCAAATGTTTTAATACAGCAAGAGAGTATTCTATGATGTTTACATTAGCAGCCAGTAGAGAAGAAGTAGGAGTTCCTTTGGCTATGTATAGTGTTAACTGTGATCTTCCACCCCACTAGCCACTTTTTAGAAAGAATGGAAAGAAGATAAGACTCTTGTTGGGGAGGGAAGGTTTCTGAGTTGGATCTAGAAAGCAGTGAGTTTTTGGGAGGTCAGATTCTGAGGTAAGGTGAGAGTAAAGTATAAGTAAATAGGTGTAGTGTGTGAGAGAATGGAGTTTACCACTACAGTAGTAGAGTTCAGGAAACTGTGCAGTCAGCCAAGATCTGGGAAGGGTGTTTTGAAGTATTTACAATTGTATAGAACAGCTATTATTTATAATAATATTAGAGCAACAATCATATGACAATCTGTTTGATCTGGATAACAATAGGGAATATGGGACCTTGAGTAGTGTGGTAATGTAGCATGAGTGAAGTGAGGGACAGTAAATTAGCAATATACTATGAAAGAGAGAACAGGGTAAACCTGCCAAATGATACAATATAACCATCTAAGCAAAGCAGACTATATGGAAACAAGAGGAATACAAAAATACTATTTAAATAAAAGATGTAAGAATAATGAAAAAATAATAATCCAAATATGCAATAACTTTCAGGTTCTCTGTAATAGCAAAGTGAAATTTTTCTCACTGTCTCAGCTGTTGGGATGCCCCTCTTTGGGTCAAACTCTGGTGTTTTCACAGTTCCAGGTTTTTTTGTCTCACTTGTGTATATAGAAAAAAAAAACAAGCAGAAGAAGGGAGTTAGAAGACATAACATTGGAAAGCAAGGAAGAAGGAATAAAACAAGAAAGAATGAAAGACAGAAAAAAGGAATTGGAAGATAAAAAGTAATAAAAAATAAATAATTACTTAAATAAAAAAGGCTCTTGTTAGTTTCAAACTGGCCAAATCGCTTTTTCTGGTCTTGCTGCCTGCATAAGTCTGAGGGGCAATTGTTATGGCTTTTCTCTCTTCCAGATCTGCACTCAGTCAGGCTCCTGTGCACTCTCCCCAGAGCTATTTTGGCACCTCTCTCCCGAGCTTTGGGTGTAGGATCCAGGCCTTTCTGAGAGTGCACTTTCCTTGGGGTTACCACTGTGGGCTAGGGTGCAGGTGTGCTCATGCTCAGCCAGGATGCCTAGGTCCTACGGGTTTGGGTGTGCACCCTTCCCAGTGCTATAGGGATGTGCAGGGCCTTCTGTTCAACCTTCCATGCAGTCTCAGGATCGCTGCCTGGCTAGGTGTGGAGTATGCCAGAATGATTGTTGCAGGAGAATTCCCCAAACAGTGTCTCTTTTCACCTTTTCTTTTTGAGAAATTCCTCCTATTCAAGTCTGCTGCTCTGTACAACAGCCTGGCTTCTCTCACAGCCAATTCTCCAGCTCAACCAATTCTTCAGCCAGACTGGAGATTATAAGGGCCAGGGCCCATTATGGCCTGACTCTCAACTCTCTGGAGCTGGTGTCTATAGACTCTGTGGGTGCTCACAGCCACTGTGTGTTTGCCACTTAGTTCTTACTCTCCTATCTGTGACTTCAAGCAACCAGGTCTCTTCTGGTGCTGCTTAAACCTTGTTTGGCCAGGGAGGGAGAAGTTTACCCAGCTCTCTCCAAAGGACTCTGTGGCAGACCCAACACGCCAGGCCAGGGGCTGCAGCTGCCCGGGTCCCTGCACTGGTCCCTGGGATCTTGTTGTCCTGAAGCGCTCTCATTACCATCTGATTTTTCAATGTCCACTACAATTTTTGGTGTCTTATTTTCATTTATGCTGGGGTACCATTGGCTGTTTGCTCTGTTCCTCCATAGATCAGCTAGGTTTTTCTCCCATATGTAGGAGGAAATGGAATCTGCTCCCTCCTAATTCAATGCCATCTACCTCCTCCAGAATATACATTCTTTTCAAGTGTACATGAAATGTTTTCTAGGATAGACTACATGTTAGGACACAAAAAAAGTCTCAACAAATTTGAAGTTTGAAATCATATGAGGCTTTTTCTTGGATGTAAAACTAAAAAAATCAAACACAAGAAGAAAAACTGAAGAAATACACAAAGACATGGAAGCCAATTAACATGTTAAAACAATCAATGTGTAAACAGTGAGATCAAGGAAGAAATTAAAAGATACCTTGAAACAAATAAAAATGAGAACACAACCAACCAAAACCTGTGAGAAATAGGGAAAGCAATCCTAAGAGGAGAATTGATAGCATTGTAGGCCTATCTCAAGAAACAAGGAAAAGCTCAAATAAACAACATAAATATGCACTTAAAAGAACTAAAAAGAACAAGAAACAAAGACCAAAGTGTGTAGAAGGAAGGAAATAATAAAGATCAGAGCAGAAACAAATGAGAGTCTCAACAAACAACAAAAAGATCAATGAGTCCAAGAGCTAGTTCTTTGAAAATACAACTAATGTTAATAAACCTTTAACCATACTCACAAGAACAAAATTAAGATGAGGCAAAAAAAAATCAGAAATGAAAGAGGAGAAATAACAACTGACACCAAAGAAATACAAAGGATTGTAAAAATTATCATAAATAACTATATGCCAAAAAATTGGAATACCTCAAGGAAATGGATACTTTCCTAGAAACACACAATCTTCCAAAACTAAACAGGGAAGACTCAGAGAATTTGAATAGACATAACATATTGAGTGAAATTGAGGCAATAATTAAAAAACAAACAAATCAACAAATAAAATTATAGGAACAGATGGCTTCACAGGTGAATTTTACCAAATATTCCACAAAAATTATTGGTGTTTTACCAAACATTCCAAGAACAAATAACACTTCTCCTCAAGCTATTTCAAAATATTCAAGAAGAAGGAAGACTCCCAAGCTCATATTACAAGGCCAGTGTTATACTAATTCTAAAACCAGATAAAGATACTACAAAAAACAAAACTACAGGTCAATATTCCTGATGGACATAGATGCTTAAATCTTCAGCAAATATTAGTAAACTGAGTACAACAGTACATCAAAAGATCCCATACTGTAATCAAGTAGGTTTATTCCAGGGATGCAAGGATTGTACAATATTCACAAATCAATAAGTGTGGTTCACCACATAAAAAAAGGAAGGATAAAGGCCACATGATGTCAATAGATACAGAAAAAGCACTTGATAAGGAACAGCACCCATTTATGATAAAAACACTCAGCAGAGTGGATACAGAGGGAGCATTTCTCAACACAATAAAGGCCTTATATGAGAGACCTACAACCAACATCATACTCAGTGGGCAAAAACTAAAATTCTTTCCACTAAGATCAGGAACAAGACAAGGTTGTCCACTTTCACCACTTATATTCAATATAGTATTGGAAGATTTAGCCACAGTGATGAGACAAGAAAAGGAAATAAAAGGCATCCAAATCAGAAATGAGAAAACAAAACTGTCATTGCTTGCAGATGGCATGATGGTGTACATAAAATCCTTCAGACTCCACAAAAAAACTGCTCAACCTAATAAATGAATTTGGCAAAATAGCAGCATACAAAGTCAATACCCAGAAATCAAAGGCATTTTTTTACACTAACAATGAAACATCAGAAGCAGAAATCAGAAAAAAATCCCATTTGATAATAAAAAGAAAGATAAAAATACTTAGGAATAAACCTAACCAAGGAGGCAAAAGACCTATACTTAGAAAACTACACAACACTGTAGAAAGAAATTAAGAAAGACACAAACAAATGGAAACATATACCGTGTTCATGTATTGGAAGAATTAATATCATCAAAACGTCCATACTATCCAAAGCAATTTACAGATTCAATGCAATACCTATTAAAGTACCAATGGCATATTTCACAGACATAGAACAAACACTTCAAAAATTTATATGAAACCATAAACAACCTCAAATAGCTGTGGCAATTTTGAGAAAGAAGAGCAAAGTAGGAGGGATCATAATACCTGCTACCAAACTGTACTACAAGGCCACTGTAATTGAAACAGCCTGGTACTGGCATAAAAACAGGCACATAGACCAACAGAACATAATAGAGAGCCCAGAAATAAACCCAAGTCTCTGTAGTCAATTAACATTTGACAAAGGTGGCAGCATCATAAAATGGAGTAAAAATAGCCTCTTCAACAAATGGTGTTGGGAGAACTGGACAGCTACATGCAAAAAAAAAAAAAAATACCATGGGAAGAGAAACTCAATCACCAACTTACACCATACACAAAAATAAATTTAAACTAGATAAAATATTTAAATGTAAGCCATGACACAATTAAAGTTCTAGAGGAGAACATAGCCAGGAAATCTCAGATATTCCTTGCAGCAATATTTTCACTGATATGTCCCCTAGGGCAAGGGATATAAAGGAAAGATAAACAAATAAGATCTCATCAAAATAAAAAGCTTCTGCACAGCTATAGAAAACAGTTTTAAAATAAAAAAGAACCAGCCATATGGGAAAACATATTTGCCAATGATACCTCAGACAACAGTTTGATCTCCAAAATATATAAAGAACTCACATGACTTCATTCTAAGAAGACAAGCAACCCAATTAAAAAATGGGCAAAGGACTTGAACAGATACTTCTCCAGAAGGACATACAGAGGATCCAGAGACACATGAAAAACATGGTTAGTATCATGTTTTCAAGTTTGCTTTCAGAGACATGCAAACTAAAATCACAATGATATACCACATCACACAGGTCAGAATGGCCATCATAAAGAAAGCAACAATCAACAAGCAACAAGTTTTGGAGAGGTTGGGTAGAAAATGGGACCCTACTGCATGGTTGGTGGGATTGCAGCCTGGTGCAACTACTATGGTAAACAGTATAGAATTTCCTCAGAAAACTAAAAATGGATCTGCCTTTTGACCCAGCAATTCCACTGCTGGGATTATATCCTAAGATTCTTGAAACACCAATCCAAAAGAACCTATGCACCCCAATGTTCACAGCAGCACAATCTATAATAGCCACGTGTTGGAACAACCTAGGTGCCCATCAGTAAATGAATGGATCAAAAAATAGTGGTACAATTACACAATGTAATTCTATGCAGCAGAAAGATGGAGCTCCTGCCCTTTGTGACAGCATGGATAGAACTGGAAAGCATTATGCTAAGTGAACTAAGCCAAGTGGTGAAAGACAAATACCATATGATCTCACCTTTAACAGGAACCTAATCAACAAAACAAACAAACAAGCAAAATATAACTAAGAACACTGAAATTGAGAACAGGCTGACAGTGACCATAGGGGAGACGGGAGGGAAATCAGGGGAAAAGGGTGAAGAGTTTGCAGGGACAATTACAAAGGATACATGGACAATAACAAGGGAGTGTGGAATGGGAGGGCAGAGGGAGGGCTGTGGGGGTGGGCTGGGATGGGGATAAAAGGCAGAAAACTATACTTCAACAACAGTAAAAATAAAAATAAAATAAATAAAAATAAATTTAAAAAACATAATAAAGGCTATCTATGAAAAACCCAGTGCCAGCATTGTACCCAATGGGCAAAAACTGCAAGCATCCCCTTTAAGATCAGGAACAAGACAGGGAGGTCTGCTTTCACCTCTTATTCATCCTAGTACTGGAAGTCCTATTTACATCAATCACATAGAGGAAGAAGTAAAAGGCATCAGAATTGCAAAGAAAGAAGTAAAACAGTCATTATTTGCAGATGACATGATAATGCACATACAGAACTCTAGAGATTCCATCAACAAACTACTAAAACTAATAAATGAATTCAGTGAAGTGGAAGGATACAATATTAACATTCAGAAATCAGTTGCATTTTTCTGCATTTTTATATGACAATAATGAACTATCAGAAAGGTGAATTAGGAATAAAATTCCATTCATAATTGCTTCTTCATCAAGAACAAAATACCTTGGAATACCCTAACCAAGCATTTAAAGACCTGCACTAAGAAAATTATAAGACACTGAAGAAAGAAACTGAAGAAGATACAAATAAGTGGAAGTACATACTGTGTTCGTGGGTAGAAACAATTAACATTATTAAAATGTCCATACTATCCAAAGGAATCTACAAGTACAATGCTATTCCTATGAAAATACCAATGACTTATTTTATAGAACTAGACAACATATTTCAAAAAATGTATATGGAAATACAAAGGGTCTCAAATAGCAATAGCAATCTTAAGAAAGAAGAACAAAGTTTGATGAATCATGCTACCTATTATCAAACTGTTTTATAAGACCATAGTAAGCATAACAACATGATACTGGCATAAAAACAGACACATAGATCAATAAAACAGAATAGAGAGCCTGGAAGTAAACCCACACCTTTATAGTTAATTAATATTTGACAGAGGAAGCAAATTCATACAATGGGTTAAAGGTAGTTTTGAATAACTGGTGTTGGGAAAATTGGACAGATATGCACAGGAAAATGAAATTAGACCACCTTCTTATGTCACACACAAGAATAAATTCAAAATGGTATTTGTATTTTACTGCCTGGTTTATTTCATTTAGCATAATGCTCTTTGGATCCATCTAAGTTGTTGCAAAGGGTAAGAACTCCTTCTTTCTTTCTGGCATGCAATATTCCATCACGTAAATGTACCAAAGTTTTTTGATCCATTCATCTACTGATGGGCACTTAGGTTGCTCCCAGCATGTGGCTATTGTAAATTGTGCTGCTGTGGACATTGGAGTGCATAGTTTCTTTTCAATTGGTGTTTCAGGGTTCTTAGGGCATAATTCCAACAATGGAACTGCTGGGCCAAACGGCAGTTTCATTTTTAGTTTTCTGAGGAAATTCCATACTGTTTTTCATATGATCTCACCTGTAATCAACAATACAGACAAGCAAGGGATATATAACCAGAGACATTGAAATTAAGAACAAAATGACAGTAACCAGAGAGGAAAGGATTTTTAGGAACATTTATAAAGGACACACAGACAAAACCAAGAGGGGTAGGATCAAGGGTGGCAGGTGGGGATGGCTGGGCTGATAGGAGAGTGGTAGGGGAAAAATGGAGACAACAGTACTTGAGCAAAAATTTAAAATGTGAAGAAAAATAAAAATAAAAAGAATAATTCAAAATGGATTAAATACTTATATGTTATATCTGAAACCACTAAAATCCTAGAAAAAACATAGGCAGCTAAATCTCAGACATTACTCATACCAATATTTTCTCTGATATATCTCTTCATGCAAGGGACACCAAAGGAAAAATTAACAAATGAGACTACATCAAACTAAAAAGTTTTTGCACAGCAAAGGAAAACATCAACAAAATAAAAAGACAACCCACTCAATGGGAAAATACCAACAGCAACAACAACAACAATCCAATTGAAAAATGGGCAAAGGACCTGAATAGATGCTTCTCCAAAGAGGATATGCAGATGGGAAATAGACATAAAAATATGCTCAATGTCAACAATCATCAGAGAAGTGCAAATAAAACCACAATGATATATCATCTTACACCTGTCAGAATGGCCATCATCAATAAATAAACAAGTGCTGGCAAGGATGTGGAGAAAGAGCAACACCTTTGCACTGGTGGAGGGAATGCAGACTGGTACAGCCACTGAGGCTAGCAGTATGGAGACACCACATAAAAGAAAGAAGGGGCTCCTACCCTTTGTGACAGCATGAGTGAAACTAGGGAGCATTATGCTAAGTGAAATAAGCCAAGTGGTGAAAGACAAATGCCATATAATCTCACCTTTAACAGGAACTTAATCAACAAAACAAACAAGCAAGCAGAATATAACCAGAGACATTGAATTAAAGAACAAACTAACAGTAACCAGCAGGGAAGGGGTAAAGGGATAATGGGCAGAAATATGGGAAGGTCCATCAAGGAACATGTATAAAGGACACATGGACAAAGCCAAAGGGGGCAGGTTCAAGGGTGGGAGGCAGGGGTAGGTGGTGAGGTGCTGAGGTGGGGTGAAAATGGAGACAACTATACTTGAACAATAATAGCAAAAATTGAAAATAGAACTGCCTTATGACCCAAAATTGCACTTTAGGTAATTATTCCAAAGAAAACTGAAATACTAATTCTAAAGAATATAAGCACCCCTATGTTCATTGCAGTGTTATTCACAATTGCCAAGGTATGGAAGCAGCCTGAGTGTGCATCAGTTGATGAGTGAATAAAATAACTATGGGACATTTACACAAAGGAACTCTCTTGGCCATAAATAAACAAGAAAATTTTGCACTTTGCGACAACATGGATGAACCTGGAGAATAGAATACTAAGTGAAATAAGACAAAGTAAAAACAAATACTGTATGATTTCACTGATATGTGGAATCTAATGAACAAACTAACAAGCAAAATAGCGACAGACTCAGAGATCAGGTTGACAGCACTGGGTTGGGGCACTGCAGTTAGGGGTCAATAAATCAAGCAAAAGAGAAAAAGGACTCAGCAACATGAACAACAGTGTAGTGATTGTGAGGGGATGGGGTGGGTGGAGATGGAATAGGGCATTGGGGGATACATGGTAATGAAAACTACAATAAAAAGAAATAAAATTATCTATACCTCAAAAAATAAACTATCCATTATGTTATGAATATATCCTAGCTTTATAATTTAGAGAACAAGAAATCAATAGGTTATTTGCCTAGCAAATTAGTTATCTGTAATTATATAACAAATTAACCATAGTAGTTTGAAACTGTAATAATAATTTATTGTCCCATGGCTTCTGTTGATCTGGAATCTAGGAGTAGCTTAGCTGAGTAGTTCTGGCTCAGGGTGTCTCATGAGGTCAGAATTAAAATTTTGGCCAGTACTGTAGCTGCTGGTAAGCTTGACTGAGTCTGAAGCATCTGTTTCCAATGTGATTTACTCGCATGACAGGCTAGTTGGTGGTAGCTATAGGTAAAAAACCTCAGCTCCTTCCTACTTGGCCTTCTCCCAAGGGCTGCTTGAGGGCCCTCACCATATGGAGATTGATTTTCCCCTGAGTGACTGATTCAAAAGAATGCAAAAACTTCAACATTTGTATTGATCTCTGAATTCACACTCCTTCATTTTTGAAAGATTTTATTTATTTTTAGAGAGGGAAGGGAGGGAGAAAGAGAGAGAGAGAGAGAAACATCAATGTGTGGTTGCTGGGGGCCATGGCCTGCAATCCAGGCATGTTCCCTGACTGGGAATCGAACCTGAGATGCTTTGGTTCACAGCCCATGCTCAATCCACTGAGCTACACCAGCCAGGCATTTTTATATCATATTTATTTTACAGGGAAGTCAATTTTACATGGTGGGAAAGGACTGAATACACAGGACATAAATACCAGGAGAGGAGTCACTGGGGTCAGTTTTGGAGATTTGCTACCACATCTAATAAACCCTACACTTGTGAATTCATCTCTCAAATATTTCCCCACGTCTGATATATCTCAAAAAGAGCTCCATCATAATCTCTGTTTCAGATTTTTTTAATTGTATTTTTTATTGTGAAGTTACTCTTTATAAGAGTGTTTTGAATGATAGCTTGACAGTGTTTCATTGTGGATGACTTGGAATGCAATTCTTCACAAAGTCCTTTCTATTTAACTACCAAAATGCAAATGGATTGGGAAAAACTCCTAAAGCCAGATACTGAGCATGTAATATCATTGTTCCTTCATTTAAACATTTTTAGTAACGGTTAAAAACTTTCAGCTTTTAGAATTTCTGGTATGTAATGAATGTGTATATGCAAAATGCATTAAAATGTCTGTGTCCTTTCTTGGTTACTAATATTTATTTAATCTACTGCCAAAATCCTGACCAACAATATTTTCTCAGTAAGAGAGCCATAAAAGGAAGGTTTTTATTGAGTCCATTCCAACTTTTTGATGGGTTTACTAACCTATCAAAGAAGTACTGTGTCAGCACATATTACTTTTAAAAAATGGGCACTTGGATGAGGTATTTTTGTTTTCCTGGTTACAATTTTGTAGCATGTCAGTTGCTCATTTTTTTCCCTTCTACCACAGATTACTATAGTATTTAACATTTATGTATTCTCTCTTAGTGCCAACTTGGACCATGGCCAAAATTCTGATTGGCAGTGGGTAGTAGGGTTGTAATATGAAAAAATACACACACACACACACGCGCACACACACACACACACACAATAGCTGAACAGCTGTGATAATCTATGTTTTTGAGGCACTAATCATAAATAATTCAAATTTAGCTATTGAAATAGAATGAATGGATGACATCTTACTGGGTGGGAATTTGAAGGAAAAGTTAGTTTTAGAATTATAATGATAATACCTATGGCTAGATGTCAACATTATTGATTCACTGCTCTCAGTTTGAAATAAAAATGAAATGTTTTTGATTTAATCCCTGAAGAACAGGTAATAGGGAATCCATTTGATATTGTCTTGTCTGAGAAGTCTTCCACTGTTGGACTCTCTGCATTGGGTCAGGTGTTCCTATTGAGTGGCCCCATAGCTTACTGTATTTTTTCACTGTCAGAAGTTATTATGACTAGTTGACTTATACTGTTGAATGCTCAGCACTGAGCATCCTGTAGGTATGTTAGACAGTAGATTTTAGCAGCAAGTGGGTAACAAGTAACTCAAGAAGGCTTTTGCATAAAAGATCATTTATTGCCCAATATAACTGAAAAGTCTCTTGGTTCATGGCTACAGGCATGACTGGATGCAAGTACTCAAAGAGGTGTCTTCAATCTCTCAAAGCTTTCCCCTCAATGCTGGTGTTGATTTTAGGTGTCAGTATGGGTACCAGAGAGCCCCAAACTTACTGAGAAAAGAGTCTTACTCCTATTGTTTCAAACATAAATATAAGGTGCTAAAGAACTTTGCTTTGATGAGACCATCTGGGTTCCAATATTTATTTGAATGATTCACTGTCATTGGAGTGATAGAAATATAGTAATTGACATGAATTGACATGGAGTAATAGAAATACAGTAATTGACAAACAAAGGAACTGAAACTTAAAGTCTTTAATCATTTGGCTTAGGTAAGAAACAAGAAAGGGTGACATTCTGGCCAGACAAACTTCAAGAGTAAAGACAGAAAGGATGATGGATATGGAGAAAATAAAGGGGCAAATAACTTGTGCAAGTAACATTTGAATCTCAGCATTCTGAACATAAATAACACCTACCATTATGCCACATTGTTTTCTTATAAATGTTTTCTTATTAATGCTATTTTATGCCCTTCTTTATATCTTTATAGTGTAAAGCAATTTCAAACATTGGGTAGGGAAAACATCTCCAAACCATGTGGAGAAGACAGAAGGAGTTGATGGTTTTAGCACCCTATGTATTGACTGAGCAGATTTGACCCACCTAGGTGATGAAGTTAGGTATGACTCTAAAGCTGCTAAAACAAACAAAAAAAAGATAACAAGTGAGTCAGTGTGATTTTTGAAAATAGAAAGCAGATGTATTAATTTATAGAAACAATGATTTCCAAAATTGATCTTAAAACAGAAGTTAACTTACAAGTCTTACACTAAGGATATTGACTAAAGGATAAGTATATCATTGTTTAATCATTGTATACTATTGATTAATAGTTGTTTAAAGATTAAAATATTATTGGTTCATTGGCTACACAGTACCTGCAAAGGAGGTAAGTGATGGGTATTTCACATTTCTTTTTTAATTTTTTTTTACTTTCCATATTTATTTTTTTGTGATGAAAAAAACTACAGAGGCAGGATTCTTGGAAACTTGTTCTTGGAACAAGGTGGGACACAGAAATTAATCCTCTAAAGGTACCAACAGTAGCTTTCTTTTATTTTTCTTTAATATTTACATTTTTATTGTTGTTTAAGTATAGCTGACTCCATTTTCCTTACCACTCCCAACCACACCAGCCATCCTTACCTCCCACCCTCAATCCTACCCCAATTTGGTGTTGTCCATGTGTCCTTTATAAATGCTCCTGAAAACCCCTCCTTTTTTTCCCCTTTTAATTCCCTCTCACTTCCCCTGTAGTTACTGTCAGGTTGTTCTTAATTTCACAATCTCTGCTTATATTTTGCTTGCTTGTTTGTTGTGTTGATTAAGTTCCTATTAAAGGTGAGATCATATGGTATTTGTCTTTCACCACCTGGCTTATTTCACTTAGCATAATGCCCTCCAGTTCCATCCATGCTGCTGTAAAAGGTAGGAGTTACTTCTTTCTTTCTGCTGTGTAGTATTCCATTGTATAAATATACCGTAGATTATTGATCCACACATTTGCCAATGGGCACCTAGGTTGCTTCCAGCACTTGGCTATTGTAAATTGTGCTGCTATGAACATTGGGTGCATAGGTTCTTTTGAACTAGTGTTTCAGGATTCTTAGGATATAATCCCAGCAGTGGAGTTGCTGGATCCAAAGGCAGTTCCATTTTTAGTTTCTTGAGGAAATTCCATATTGTTTTCCACAGTGGACACATCAGTCTGCATTCCCACCAACAGTGCACTAGGGTCCCCTATTCTCCACATCTTCTCCAACACTTGTTTGTTGCTTTGTTTATGATGGCCATTCTGACTGGTGTGAAGTGGTATTTCATTGTGGTTTTAATTTGCATCTCTCTGATGGCTAGTGATGCTGAGCATCTTTCCATATAACTCTGACCCTTAGTATGTCCTCCTTGGAGAAGTGTCTGTTCAAGTCCTTAGTCCATGTTTTAATTGGGTTGTTCGACTTCCTGGAGTGGAGTCACATAAGTTCTTTATATATTTTGGTCATTAAACCCTTGTCTGCAGTATCATTGGCAAATATGTTTTCCCATATGGTTGATTCTCTTTTCATTTTAATGCTGCTTTCTTTAGCTGTGCAGAAGCTTTTTATTTTGATGAGATCCTATTCATTTATTCTTTTCTTTATTTCCCTTGCTCTAGGGGACATATTGATACAAATATTGCTGTGTAGAATATATGAGATTTCTCTGCCTATGTTCTCCTGAAGGATTTTTGTGATGTCAAGACTTGTATTTAAATCTTTTATCCATCTCGAATTTATTTTTGTGTATGGTATGAGTTGGTGATTGAGTTTCATTTTTTTGCACATAGTTGCCCAGATTTCCTAACACCAATTTTTGAAGAGGCTATTTTAACTCCATTTTATCCTTCTGCCCCCTTTTTCAAATATTAACTGACTGTAGAGACTTGGGTTTATGTTTGGGCTCTCTATTCTGTTCCATTGATCTATGTTTCTGTTCTTACACCAGTACCAGGCTGTTTTGATTACAGTGGCCTTGTAATACGGTTTGATATCAGGTATTGTGACTCCTTCCTCTTTGTTCTTCTTTCTCAAAATTGCTGTGGGTATCCAGGGTAATTTATGGTTACATATAATTTTTAAATAGTTGTTCTATATCTGTGAAATATGCCATTGGTACTATAGGGGTTGTGTTGAATCTATAAATTGCTTTGGGTAGTATGGACATTTTAATGATGTTAATTCTTCTAATCAATGACCCTGGTATCTAGTTCCATTTGTTTGTGTCTTCCTTAATGTCTTTCCTCAGTGTTGTGTAGTTTTCTGAGTATAGGTTTTTTACCTCCTTCATTAGTTTTATTCCTAGGTACTTTAATTTTCTTGCTATAGCAAATGCGTTCCCCCCACCCTGATTTCTGTTTCTGATAGTTCATTGTTGGTGTACAAAAGTGCCTTTGACTTCTGAATATTGACTTTGTATCCTGATGTTTTGCCAAATTCATTTAATAGGTCAAGTAATTTTTTGGTGGAGTCTATAGGATTTTCTATGTACAGTATCATGTCATCTGGAAACAATGACAGTTTTACTTCCTTCTTTCCAATTTAGATGCCGTTTGTTTCTTTTTCTTGTCTGATTGCTGTGGCTAGGGCTTCTAATACTATGTTGAACAGAAGTTGTGGAAGGAGGAAGTAAAACTGTCATTGCTTTGTTTTTTATCATAGTGGAAAAGCTTTCGGTTTTTGCCCCTTGAGTTGGATGTTTGCTGCAGGTGTCTTGTATACAGCTTTTATTATGATAAGGAATGCTCCCCCTATTCTCCATTTGCTGAGTGTTTTTTTATCCTAAATGGGTGGTCTACCTTATTAAATGCTTATTCCACATCTACTAAGATGATCATGTGATTTTTGTATTTCTTTTTGTTTATGTGATGTATTATGTTTGTTGATTTGCAAATATTGTATAATCCTTGCATCCCTGGGATGAATCCCACTTGATCATGTTGTATGATCTTTTTAATGTTTTGCTGGATGTGGTTTGCCAATTTGTTGTGGATTTTAGTGTCTCTATTAATCAGTGATTTTGGTTTGCAGTTTTATTTGTGTGTCGTGTCTTTATCTGGTTTTGGGATTAGGATGATATTGGCATCATAAAAGGAGTTTGGGAGTCTTCTGTCTTCTTGCATTTTTTGGAATAGTCTGTGAAGGATAGGGGTTAGCTTTTCCTTAAGTGTTTTGCAAAATTCACTTGAAAACCTGTCCAGTCCATTGCTTTTGTGTGCGAGGAGTTTTTCGATTACTGCTTCAGTTTTGTCAGCTGTTATTGGTGTATTCAAGCTTTCTGCTTCTCTTCATTCAGTTTTGGAAGATTATATTTTTCTAGAAATTTCTCCATTTCACCTAGGTTTTCAAATTTCTTGGCATATAATTCTTCATAGTAATTTCTTACAATCCTTTGTATTTCTGTGGTATCAACTGCAATCTCTCCTGTTTATTCTGATTGTGTTTATTTGGCTCCTCTCTCTTTTTTTCTTGATTAGCCTGCTTAAAGGCTTGTCAATTTTGTTTATCTTTTTGAAGAACCAGTTCCTGGATTTGTTCTCTTAGTATCTATGTCATTTAATTCTGCTCTGATCTGGGTTATTTCCTTCCTTCTACTTGCTGTGGGCTGTCTTTGTTGTAGTCCCCACAGTTCTACAGGGTTAAGCTGTTTATTTGAAAGATTTCTGTTTTTTAGGTAGACCTGTATCTCTATGAACTTTCCTCTCAGTGGTGCCTTCACTGTGTTCCATAACTTGTCTACTATTATGAGTCCATTTTTATTTTTTTCCAGGAACTTTTTGATTTCTTCCTTAATCCTTCTTGATCTCATTATTAACCTCAATGATAATAGCATGATCTCAATAGAACATGCTATTATCATTGTTTAATAGCACGTTCTTCAATCTCCATAAAATTGAGTGTTTTTGAATTTTTTCCTTGAGATTGGTGTTTAGTTTCAATCCTTTGTGGTTGGAGAAAAAGCTTGATATGATTTCAATTTTCTTGAATTTGTTGAGGCTTGTTTTGTGTCCTATTATTTGGCCTGTCTTGGAAAATGTTCCATGTGCATTTGACAAGAATGCGTATTTTGCTTCTTTGGGATGAAAGTTTCTTTCTATGTATTAGTTAAGTCCATTTGATCCAAGGCATTGTTAAATGCCACAATATCTTTGTTGATATTTTGTTTTGAAGATCTATTCATTCTTCATAGTGGGGTGTTAAAATCTCATCCTATAATTGTGTTACTGTCAATATCTTTCTTGAACTTCTCCAAGATTTTCTTTAGGTATTTGTGTACTCCTATGTTGGGTACATGTGTGTTTATAATGTTTATGACTTTTGATGGATTCTTCCATTGAATATTGTGAAATGTCCTTCTGGGTATTTATTTTTGGCCCTTGTTTTGAAGTGTATATTATCTGGAATGAGTATTGCTACACTTCTCTTTTTGTCCCTGTGCATTTGCTTTGAATATTTTTTTCTAACCCTTCATTTTTTGTCTACAAAGGTATATTATTCTGAGGTGGGTCTCTTGTAGGCAGCATATGTATGAGTCATGATTTCTTATCCATTCAGCTACTCTATGTCTTTTGATTGGACCATTTATTCCATTAATATTTAAGGTTATTAATGATTGGGATTTATTCAGTTTCCCCCTTTGTACCTGTGTTCATCTCTTTCTCACTCTTTTCCTTCCTCTTCTTATAGTAGCCTCTTTTTATTATTATTTTGTAAAATTATTTTAATTGTTTTTCAGGTACAGTTTTCTGTCTTTTACTCCCAGCCCAGCCCACAAACCAACCCTCCCCCACTTCCCCTCCCATTTCCATGCCCCCACCCCCAGTTTTTGTCAATGTGTCCTTTATACTTGTTCCTGTGAACCCTTCCTCTTTTCCCCTGATATTCATTCCCCTCTCCCCTCTGGTCACTGTCAGACTGTTCTTTATTTCACTGAATTTGGTTATATTTTGCTTGATTGTTTTGTTGATTAGGCTCCTGTTAAAGTTGAGATAATATGGTATTTGTCTTTGACTGCATGCCTTATTTTGCTTAGAATGATGCTCTCCAGTTCCATCCATGCTGTCGCAAAAGGTAGGAGCTCCTTCATTCTTTCTGCTGCATAGAATTCCATTGTGTAAATATACCATAGATTTTTGATTTATTCATTTAACGATGGGCACCTAGGTTGCTTCCAGCACTTGGCTATTGTAGATTGTGCTGCTATGAACATTGGGGTGCCTGGATTCTTTTGGCTTGATGTTTTAGGGTTCTTAGGATATAATCCTAGCAGTGGAATTGCTGGGTCAAAAGGCAGATCCATTTTTCGTTTTCTGAGAAAAATTCCATACTGTTTCCCATAGTAGTTGTACCAGTCTGCAATCCCACCAAGAGTGCATTATGGTTCCCTTTTCTCCACAACCTCTCTAACACTTGTTTGTTGCTTTGTTTATGATGGTCATTCTCACTGGTGTGAAGTTGTATCTCATTGTAGTTTTAATTTGCATCTCTCTGATAGCTACTGATATTGAACATCTTTTCATGTGTCTCTGTATGTCCTCCTTGCAGAAATGTCTGTTCAAGCCCTTTGCCCATTTTTAACTGGGTTGCTTGTCTTCTTAGATTGGAGTTGTGTATATTCTTTATATATTTGAAGATTAAACCCTTCTCTGAGGTATCATTGGCAAATATGTTTTCCCATATGACTGGTTCTTTTTTTATTTTAAAACTGTTTTCTTTAGCCATGCAGAAGCTTTTTCTTTTGATGAGATCCCATTTCTTTATTTTTTCCTTTATGTCCCTTGCTCTAGGGGACTTATCAATAAAAATACTGCTGCGTGGGATATCTGAGATTTTCCTGCCTATGTTCTCCTAGAGGAGTTTAATGGTGTCACAGCTTATATTTAAATCTTTTATCCCCCTTGAATTTATTTTTGTGTATGGTGTAAGTTGGTGATTGAGTTTCAATTTTTTGCAGGTATATGTCCACCTCTCCCAAAACCATTGTTTAAGGGGATATTTTTACTCTATTTTATGTTACTGCTCCTTTTGTGAAATATTAATAGACCATAGAGTCTTGGGTTTATTTCTGAGCTCTCTGTTCAGTTCCATTTGTCCATGTGCCTGTTTTTATGCAAGTACCAGGCTGTTTTGATTACAGAGCACTTGTAGTACAGTTTGGTATCAGGTATTGTGATCACTCCTACTTTCCTCTTCTTTCTCAAAATTGCAGCAGCTATTCAGGGTCATTTATGGTTCCATACAAATTTTTGATGTGTTTGTTCTATGTCTTTGAAATATGCCATTGGTATTTTAATAGGTATTGCACTGAATCTGTAAATTGCTTGGGGTAGTATGGATGTTTTGATGGTGCTAATTATTATGGTCCATGAACATGGTAAATGCTTCCATTTATATGTGTCTTCCTTGATTTCTTTCTTCAGTGTTGTGTACTTTTCTGAGTGCAGGTGTTTTACCTCCTTGGTTAGGTTTATTCCTAAGCATTTTATCTTTCTTTTTGCTATATCAAATGGGAATTTTTTTTCCTGATTTCTGGTTGTGCTGTTTCATTGTTGGTATTCAAAAATGCCTTTGATTTCTGGGTATTGAGTTTGTATCCTGCTGTTTTCCCAAATTCATTTATTAGGTTGAGCAGTTTTTTGGTGGAGTCTATAGGATTTTCTATGTACAGTATCATATCATCTGCAAACAATGACAGTTTTATTTCCTCCTTTCTGATTTGGATATCTTTTATTTTATTTTCTTGTCTCCTCAGTGTGGCTAAAACTTCCAATACTATATTGAATAGAAGTGTTAAAAGTGGACACCCTTGTCTTGTTCCTGACCTTAGTGGATAAGATTTTAGTTTTTGCCCATTGAGTATGATGTTGGCTGTAGGTCTCTCATATATGGCCTTTATTATATTGAGAAATGCTCCCTTTATTCCCACTTTGCTGCGTGTTTTTATCATAAATGGGTGCTGTAACTTATCAAATGCTTTCTGCATCTATTGTTTTGATCATGTGATTGTTGTCTTTCATTTTGTTTGTGTGATGTATTACATTTATTGATTTGTAAATATTGTACCATCCTTACACCCCTGGGATGAATCCCACTTGATCATGGTGTGTGATCTTTTTAATGTATTGTTGGATATGGTTTGGCCCTATTGTGTTGAGGAATTTAGCATCTATGTTCAACAGAGATATTGACCTGAAGTTTTCTTTCTTTGTTGTGTCTCTATCTGATTTTGGGTTAGGATGATGCTGGCTTCATAAAGAGTTTGGGAGTTTTTGGTCTTCTTTGAATTTCTGGAATAGTCTGTGAAGGATAGGAGTTAGCTCTTCCTTAAAAGCTTTGTAGAATTCTCCTGTGAAACTATCTGGTCCAGGGCCTTTTTTGTGTCAGGAGTTTTTTGATTACTGGTTCAATTTCATCTGCTGTTATTGGGATGTTTAGGCTTCCTGCTTCTTCTTCATTCAGTTTTGGAAGACTATATTTTTGTAGAAATTTGTCCATTTCACTTAGGTTTTCAAATTTCCTGGCATACAGTTCTTCAGAGTAATTTCTTACAATCCTTTGTATTTCTGTGGTATCAGTTGTAATCTCCCTCGTTCATTTCTGATTGTGTTTATTTGGGTCCTCTCTCTTTTTTTCTTGATGAGACTGCTTGAAGACTTGTCTATTTTCTTTACATTTTCAAATGACTAGCTCCTGGGTCCATTTATCCTTAGAATTGTGATTTTAGTCTCTATGTCATTTAATTCTGCTCTGATCTTGGTATCTTGGTTATTTTTTTTTCTTCTTGCTATGAGCTGACTTTGTTGTTGTTCCTCGAGTTCTTGTATGCACAGGGTTTGGTTGCTTGTTTGAAATGTTTCTATTTTTTTTAGGTAGGCCTGTATCACTATGAACTTCACTCTCAGGACTGTCTTCACTGTGTCCCATATTTTTTGGGTTGCTGTGAGTTCATTTTTGTTCAGAAACTTTTTGATTTCTTTCCTAATCTCATCCTTAATCCATTTATTGTGTAATATCATGCTATTCAATCTCCATGATTTTAAGTGGTTTGGGTTTTTATCCTTGGGGTTGGTTTCTAGTTTCAGTCCCTTGTAGTTTTAGGCAATGCTTGATATGATTTCAGTGTTCTTGAATTTTTTGAGGCTTGTTTTGTTTCCTATCATGTGGTCTGTCTTTGAAAATGTTCCATGTGCTTTTGAAAAGAATGCATATTTAGCTTCTTTGGAAGGAAGGGCTCTCTATATATCAAGTCCATTTCATATAGGGCATTGTTCAATGCCACAATATCTTTGTTGATATTTTGCTTGGAAGATCAGCCTATTTTTGACAGTGGGATGTTAAAATCCCCTACTATAATTGTGTTGCTGTCAATATGTTTCTTGAAGTCCTCCAGCGTTTTATTTATGTATTTGGTTTCCACTATTATGGGTGCATATATATTTTCAATGTTTATATCTTCTTAGTGGATTCTTCCCTTAAATATTATGAAGTGACCTTCTGGGTCTCTCTTTACAGCCCTGTTTTTGGAGTCTATTTTGTCTGTTATAAGTATTGCTACTCCAGCTTTTTTTTTTTTTCCTGTCTATTTGCTTGGAAAATTTCTTTCCAGCCCTTCACTTTCAGTCTGTGTAGGTCTTTTGTACTGAAGTGGATCTCTTGTAGACAGCATATGTGTGGATCATGCTTTCTTATGCATTCATCTCTTCTATGTCCTTTCATTGGAACATTTAATCCATTTATGTGTAAGTTTATTTTTGATAGGTTCATATTCATTGTCATTTTTGTACCTGTGTTCCTGTCTCTCTCTCTTTTCCTTCCTTTTCTTAAAGTAGTCCCTTTAGCATCTCTTGCAGAGCTGGCTTGGTGGAGGTGTATATTTTTAGACTTCTTTTGTCTGGGAAGCTTCTTATTCAGCCTTCTATCTTGATTGAGAGCCTTGATGGGTAAAGTAGCCTTGGTTGCAGGCCTCTGGTTGTCATTACTTGGAATATTTCTTGCCATTCTCTTCTGGCTTGGAGCATTTCCATTGAGAATTCAGCTGCTAACCTTCTCGGTGCTCCCTTGTATGTTACTTCTTGTTTCTCCCTTTCTGCCTTAAAGATTCTCTCTTTGTCTTGGAATTTTGCCATTTTAATTATGATATGTCTTGACGTGACCCTCTTTGGGTTCCTCTTTATTGGAACTCACTGTGTTTCCTGGGTTTGTGTGACTTTTTCTCTCATCAAATCAGGGAAGTTTTCCACCATTGCTTCTTCATATAGGTTTTCTATCCATTGCTCTTCTTCTTCTCCTTCTGGTATCCATATTATATGGATATTATTATGTTTCATAGAGTCTTGCATTTCTCTTAATCCCTCTTCATTCTTTCTGAGCCTCTTTTCCTTTCTTGCACTTTCTGGGTTTTTTTTTTCCTACCTTGTCCTCCACCTGGCTGATCCAGTCCTCTGCTTCATTGATCCTGCTTTTGATTCCTTCTACTGTGTTCTTCAGTTGAGAAATTGTATTCTTCATTTCCTCTTGGCCCTTGTTGCTAGTTTCTATTTTCTTTTTCATGTTGATATAGTTTGCAGTGAATTCATTGTAGTTTCCCTGTAGGTTCTGGTTATTCCCTGTGAGCTCATTGACCTTCCTGATAACCATTGCTTTGAACTCAATATCCAATAGTTGGGTTGCCTCTATTTCATTTAGCATTCTTTCTGACGCTTCCTCCTTGCCTTTTATTTGAGGATTGTTTCTATGTGCTCCCATTGTTTGTGATACTCTTCTTGTTAGCCTCAGCTTCTCAAATTGATCTTTTCTGGATTCCTGTGTTTATGGTGTGAACATTTATGGTAGAATACCTGTGAGATTCAGTGGTGCAGTCTCCTTGATCTCCTGAGCTCACTGGTCTTGGGCTGTTGTTTAAGTTGGCTCTGTGTTTGTCTTTGGGTTTTGATTGTTGTTGGGTCTTTCTTTGGTGCTTCCTTCCCACCAGCTGGTTAACTGAGGGTCACTCTGTCTATCACCCCTTGTCTTTTTTTTTTTTTTTTTTGCTGGTGAGGGCAGTGTGTGTTGAAGCTGGTTCTTCCATGTTTGCAAAGTTTTGAGACTTCTCTCTTGCTCTTGATCAGTTGTTTGTTTTGGGTAATTTTTCCACTATTTAGTTTTATTTCCAGATAGGTCCTGGATTAAAGTTAGTGTGGCTTGCACTATCTCCTTCACCTTCTTCTTTATTATCTGTTGGTGGTTCCTTTGTTGTTCGGTTTCCTCTCCTAGTGGGTATCCTGGTGTTCACAGCTTCCACCTACTCTTTTTTGTGATCAGTCGGAGGGGGAAGGCCAAATGTTTTAAGACAGCAAGAGAGTATTCTATGATATTTACAATAGCAGGCCATAGTGAAGAGATAGGAGATCCTTTGGCTATGTATAGTGTTAATTGTGATATTCTACCCAACTATACACTTTTTAGAAAGGATAGAAAGAAGATAAGACTCTTGATGGAGAGGGTAGGGATGTGAGTTGGATCTAGAAAGCTGTGAGGTTGTGGGATGTTATATTCTGAGGTACGGTTAGAGTAAAGGTTAGTAAATAGGTTATTGTGTGATCGAATAGAGTTAACCACTACAGTAATAGGGTTCAGGAAACTGTAAAGTGGGTAAAATCTGGGAGCGGTGTTATGTAGTACTTACAGTTGTATAGAACAGTTGTTATTTATAATAATATTAGAGCAACAATCATAGGACAGAATATAGGTGATTATAGTAGACTTTTTAGAATATCTTGTAGTGCTTGTTTTGTGGAGATATATTTTTTCATCCTTTCTTTTTTATTTCTTGGTCTGGGAAACCCCTTATTTTGCTGAGTAGTTTGCAGGCTTTTGGTTTTCATTATTTGGTATATATCTTGCCCCTTTTTCCTTGTTTGGAGTGTTTTTGTTGAGAAAACAGCTCCTAGCCTTATTGAAGCACCTGTGTATGTTACTTTTAGTTTCTCCCTTGCTGCTCTTAAGATTCTTTCTTTGTCCTTAAAACTTGGCATTTTAATTTTTATGTGTCTTGAAGTGGGCCTCTTTGGGTTCATCTTGATTGGGACTCTCAGTGTCCCCTGCACCTCAGTGTTTTTTTCCTTCTCTATGTTTAGGAAGACTCATGTCATTATATTTTCATACAGGTGTTTATATCCCTTGTTCTTTTTCTTTTCCTTCTGGTATTCCTATGATTTGAATGTTGTTGCATTTCATGTTATCTTGCAGTTCCCTTAAGCTACCTTTCTATTTTTTTTTTTTTTGAGTCTTTCTTCATGCATCTGCTGTACCTGGGTGTTTCTTTCCACCTTGTCTTCCAGCTCACTAATTTGGTCCTCTGATTCATCCAACCTGCTTTTAATTCCTTCTACTGTGTTTTTTATTTTGGAAATTGTGCTTTTAATTTCTTCCTGGTATTTTCTTATGGTTTCTTTCTCATTTTTCATGCTGTTGTAGTTCTCACTCAGTTCCTTAGCACAAAGGTAGCTGTCTGTGAGTTCCTTGGGCATCATTATGACCATTATTTTGAATTCTATATCTGATAGGTAGCTTACCTCCATTTCATTTAGCTCTTTTATTGGGGTGTCTTCCATTCTTATTGATTGCAGGTTCTTTTTTTGTCTCTTCATTTTACGTGACTCTCTTTGGTTGTTTCTGCACTTCCTAATTTTCTGCTTTGGTAGCTGTCTTTGTAGGGTGAACTTCTATGGTAGGCATTCTATGGGTTTCAGTGGTGTGATCTCTTTGATCTTGTCTGGATGTTCTAAGGTTTCCCTGTCTTCTTTTTTGTCAGCTCGCTTGTTTTACTTATGTTTTTATCTGTTGGTGGTTCCTTTGTTGGTGGGTTCTCCTCTCCAGCAGGTATACTTTTGTTCACATCTCATACCTGTGGGGGGTACTCTGCCCACATGCGGCACTGCCCCCCCGCCCCCCATCTTCCACAGATGAGAATAATTCTACAAAGACATGATCTGCTTGGGGAGGGAAGATAGCTGATCTCTCAAAGAAGGAGAGCCAGGAGCTTTATTCTCAATGGGCTTTTATTGGGTTTAATTTGCATAGGAATACAGGCCATATATGTAAAGCTCATCAGTCATTGTCAGGCTGTAATGATCAAACAGTAGATAACATTCAAAGAATTATGAGGGCTTATTTTGAGTTAGGGTCAGATAGCTAAAGAGCCATAAAACTTTGGGCAAACAAACTCATTTCATGCTTGGACCCTTATCATTTAAATTGAGGGTATTAGCAAAGTAGGTTTCAAAGGACTTTATGCATTCTTTCTTAGACCTGATGGCCCCAGGGATCCTGCCCTTTCCAGCACAGGGCCACACCCACCTGTCATTGTTTCAGGCTTAAGTCTGGCAGCCAAGAGATTAGGAGACTTCTCACAGACAGAATGAAGACTCAGGCTATGCCAAAGCTGAGGGGTAAGGGTCCATCGCCCCTTTTTTCTATAGCCCCCAAGTCCTTCCCTAAGGGCCCCCTCTGTTACCATGCCTGTCTTAGGTTATCACTCCTTTGAGGAATCTTACCTGTCATTGGCTAACTGGTTATCTGCCTAGTGTCAAACAGTGTGAAATGAAAGCGGGGAGAGGTATTGCCCCTACAAGGAAAGATAAGCTTTGTTTCTTTAACGGTTTATGGTCCCAAGGTGTTTTTACTCAGCCTTGGCCATGGAGAGTTACAGCTTTTGAAATCAGGCAGAGTGGTTCCCAAAACCCACCTCATCTTGTATGTTATCAGTGTCAGGGGAAGGGAAAAATGGATTAAAACAGCAGGATAGTCTTCTAAGGGATTTAAAATACCAACAAGTAGAGAAGAGATAGAAGATCCTTTAAATAAGTATGGCACAAATTGTGATATTTCACTGAACTAGCCATCTGTTATAAAAGGTGAAAAAGAGATGAATGTCCTGTAAGAGAGTAGGATTGAGAGCTGAAACTAGAAAACAGAGTGCTTGTGGGAAGTCAGATGATAAGCTATAGTGAGAGTAAAAGATAGAATGTAGGCATAGTGTGGGAGAGAACAGAGTTAACCACAATAGTAATAAAGCTCCAGAAGATAGTGAAATGTGCAAAACTCAGGGAGGGGTGCTGTGTAGTATTTACAATTATATGGAATAACAGTTGTTTACAATAATACTGGAACAACAATAATATGACAAGCAATATACGACCTGAATAACAAGAATAGGAAGTACACAACCAAGAGCAGTGTGATACTGGAGCACAAGTAAAGTGAAAGAAGGAAAATTAAAATGCAATATGAGAGACAGAACAAGGAAAACCAGTTAAACAATGCAATTAAACAAACAAATAAAACAGAGAAATCTAAACAAAAAGAAGAGAAGTAAAATGTCACAGAGCAGTTGATTTGGCTCCCCTCCAAGGATCCTGCAGCAGGCACCATGCTTTGGGTTGTAGCAGCCTTGGTCCCCACACTGGTCTCAGGGACCTTCTCATTCCAACACAATCTCCTTACCATCTGATTTTCAGTGTCCTCTACAATTTTGGCCTCCAAACTTCATATAAGCTGGGATTACATTGGCTGTTCACTCTGTTCCTCAGAAGATCAGCTAGGTGTTCCACCTGTGCACAGGGGTGAGTGGGATCTCCTCCCACCTACCTTGCTGCCATCTTCTACCCTCCTCAGATTTCAATTTCCCCCCTTCACTTCCATAGTTGCTGATGTTCTGTCTGTCCTCCCCAAACACTCATAATGTTCATACATGGGCATAAGCATAATATCTGATCTCCCCAGATGTGTAAAAGATTACAAAGAGCACTTTGCATTGGTGTCTTTGCACTGAGGTCATCTTCTATGTTGGAATATTAAATGCATGAAAAATATCATCAAATAGTTTAGAATATAATTTATTCTTAATTTACCATTAGGAATTACTGGAAGTTTTACTGTGTGTCAGGTCCTGGTGCCAAGCACTTTATACGTGTAATCTAGTTTAATTGACAGCATACAATAGGTTATAAATTGATATACAAATGTATAGCTTAATCATGGTTTGGATGTAGTAGAGGAAATTTATTTAGCCCTTCCTTGGAATTTCCATTAGGAGCAAGGTTATGACTTTCTTGTCTCCCTCTTGAATTAAAATAAGTGCTCAAGACATTACTGTGTATTTCCTCCCCAAATCCGTATCATTCAGGATCTGCATGGCAACTGTGAGTAAAGTAGCAATGAGTTTCTGTCCCAGCCAGATGTTTCAGGCCACACTCAGAGGCAGACAAATATGTGTCTAGGGGAGCAGTCACAAAGTGCACTGATGACCCTGTCTTCTTTGCAGAACAAAACAGTTTCCTTGAGCACTTGAGGAAATGCCTGAGCTATTCTTTGTTTGGAGGCAGGAGATTGGGGCCCTCTCTTAAAAAAGCAAATAACCCAGGGTGTATGGCTGAGTTGGTTATAATATTATCCCATACACCAAAGGGTTACAGGTTCAGGTTTAATCCCCAGTTGGGTCACATACCTAGGGTATGAGGTTTGATCCCTAGTTGGGGTGAACACAGGAGGGAACCGATTAATGCTCCTCTCTCACATCAATGTTTCTCTCTCTCTCTCTCTCTCTCACACACACACACACACACATCAATATTTTTCTCTCTCTCCTCCCTTTTCTCTCTAAAATCAATAAAAACATATCCTCAAGTGAGGATTAAAAACAAAAACAAAAGCAAAACCCTCCAAAGCCCCAAACAAAAAAATTGTTGTTCTCTTTTAGTTCCAAGATGAAAAACCAAAACACTCAGAGTTTCTAAATCATAAATATTTATGTAAAAGCTATAAATGAATTCCCTAATGCAACCAGTGACTGTTGTCAAGCTTGGAACACTTAAGTTCCCACTTAGTGAACAACTCTTGTACTAAAATAAAAGTTATAATTTCCTAACTCCAAGTGTTCATCAAATAAAAGAAGTTTAAAGAAAAAAAACCAAAGAATTACTGATCTGGGATTTTTACCTTGAAGCATAATGATCCACTCCTGTGATGTGGCTTGCTCTGCAGGAAGGAGAATCACTTCTGGCCAGCTGTTGCACTGTGGCATTTTGGGTGTCTCTGACAGGAGGAAATGCTTCCTTCCTTCAGGCAGAAAAGAATTTGGAATTTGAGGATGTATTGAGGGAAAGGTCAAGACTGACTGGGAAGGGGATGTGAAACAGCTGGTGAATGCTGTTTTGCTTTTATGAATCATTGGTTATTTTGTATTCTAGAGAGCACTTACAAAAAATCTCTGAAATTTACAAGAAAGTATTGGTATTTTTTATTCAAAAATTCAGATTATAAGATACATACTGGTGAATTCAAAAGTTTATAATGGTGATAATTTTCAACTTTCTCAGATAAAGTAAAATAGTGAGTCACCTTGCTAGTTAGTGCATAGACCTAGCTAGCTGCCCAGCATCAAGATTTCAAAGAAGCTGTGATACTTTGACTTTCTCATATTTAGAAACATTTATCAATTGATTAAAACAATAACAGCAACTTTTGGGGGAGGGAAAATTGCTACCAACTGAAGGTTAACTTGAGTAAAAGTTGAAAGGTGGGGATTTGTGGGTTGAGGCAATACATGGGAACCATGTGTTTCTGGATGTGATTGAAGACAGTCAACCTGTATTCATCAGCTTGAGCATTTGTGATGATCTCATTATGTATTTGCTTCCCAATGTCAGGACATCAATGTTATTTAGTGTGCGTGTTTTAGTAGATAGTTTCATTTTAGTGTAAATAAAAACAAGTTTGTAGAATAATCATTATTTGGGATGAGGCAAAATGAATAAGAATGACTTAGCCTACAATGATTCTCATCTTCTAAACCCTGGTTAAACCTGACACTGATGTCTTTATACAACTCTGATATTTTGTATTTTCTAGAAGAAAAATAAGGGGGGGTAATTAAAAAGAAAATGATAAGGAAGAATCACTACAGTAAGCCAATACTGCATTTATAGATGAAGAAAGGACACATTACTGCAAATAATAGAGGGAAGAATTTCAAAAGTTCTCTTCTTTATGAAAGCAGTGGGAAAATTGGCAAACATTGTCTGAATCAATTTTTCCAGAACTTTGGAAATTAACAAAGTCTTACAGAAATCTCAGGAGTACTTATTCAAGAAAAACAGGTTAATCTTTATAAAAAGAGTGAGCTTTGTCAGATTTTTAATTGGTTCTAGTTAGATCTTCCTCCCTACAGCTCCAAACAATGACACTGAAAGCCAACAGACTACAATCATAATGAAAAACAGTGGGTTTGCATCTGTTGGAAGAGGCAGAATGTGGTTGGAGCTTCTTTGAAGTGACATTCCCAGAGAATTATTATTATTTGACCTATTTGTTGGTTTCCAGAAAGACCCTACTTGCAAAAATGTCATTATTCAACCTGACTTACATCTTATCCAGTAAAGCAAGTCTTAATGAAGAAAGCCTTTTTCCTAGGGATATTTGTTTAAAATATGTAGAGCCAAATATGTTCAACTTTGTGGCTCCCTAAAGCAATTGACAAGAGCAGGGAAAAAATAGGCTAACCAAAAAGCTTAAAAAGTGAAAGGCTGGGAAGTCCATATAGGCTTTGAAAAGCTTCAACACATTTCTGAGAATTGAGAAAACCATGCACACATGTAAGGCTTTACCTATGCACAGGGCTGTGTGCATGCTCAGGAAATACCTGAGATGCATTACTTAGGCTCTCACCTCTAGTTGATATTGAGGCTTTATATAAGCATGAAGTAAATAGTAAGGTAAAGTGATTAACTGGCTGGATAAGTGTTATGGTGTGCCCCAACATGCACACACAGCCGCTCAGCAAAGACTGGGACACTTGTTGGTTTCAAGTGCTTAAATAAAATTTTATTTAATAATTAACAACCATTAAACTAACTGAGCAGATATTTCATTGGCCAAATAAGACAAGGCATACAGATTTTACAAAATTAGTTCCAAAAAGTCACTAAACAAACAAATAAACAAACAAACAATTACCAATAACAACAAACCCTGGGATGAGAATATCTTTTTTTTTTCAGTTTCTGCATTATAATATTTAAATGTCCAGTTTTCAACAAAAATTAGGAGACATGAACAGAAATAAGAATGTAAAACACATGAAAAAAGCACTTAACGGAAACCATCCCTGCAGAAGACTAAATGTTAACCAAAATAGATGAGACTTTAATCAGCTGTTTTAAAATATTCAAAATATTAGGGAAACTATATTTATGAAAATAAAGAAAATATGAAAATAATTTCTCACCCAATAGAGACTCCTAGTAAAGATATAGAAATTATGAAAAAAGAGCGATGTGGAAATT
The DNA here is from genome assembly GCF_004126475.2 of Phyllostomus discolor. Lineage (NCBI taxonomy): Eukaryota > Metazoa > Chordata > Mammalia > Chiroptera > Phyllostomidae > Phyllostomus > Phyllostomus discolor. The sequence goes on from NC_040909.2 coordinate 61,351,344, forward strand.
CTGGAGCCAAAAAGCAAAATAACTAATATTAAAAAAAATTAGCAGGGCTCAATATCAGATTTGAGTGGGTGGAAGAACCATTGAATTTGACAATAGTTCAATTGAGATTATTCAATCTGAAGAACAGAAAGAAAAAGGAAGAAAAATGAACAGAGCCTCAGAGACCTGTGAGACACTTAAGTCCATTAACATACACATAATAAAAATCCAAAGGGAGAGAGGAAAGTAAAAGGAGTAGAAATAATATTTAAAGAAACAATGACTGAAACACACCAAATTTGAGGAAAAACATTTATCTACACATCTAAGAAGCTCAACAAGCTCTAAGATCAACTCGAAGACATTCAACCTTGACAAAACATAATCAAAATGTTGAAAAGCGAAAACAAAGAGGAAATCTTGAAAGTGGCAAAAGAGAAGTGACATCGTTTACAAGGGATTATAAATAAGATTAACAAATGATTCCCTTAATTTTTTTTTATTTTAATCATTGTTCAAGTACAGTTTTCTCCCCCCTACTCCCATTCCAGCCCACCCACCCAACCCTCCGCTCTTCCCCCCATTACCCCCCACCCCTAGTTTTTGTCCATGTGTCCTCCGAATTTGTTCCTGTAAACCCGACCCATTCCCCCCTGAAATTCCCTCTTCTCTCCCCTCTGGTCACTGTCAGACTGTCCCCTATTTCAGTGTCTTTGGTTATATTTTGCTAGTTTTTTTTTTGTTTTGTTTAGTTCTTTAGATTCCTGTTAAAGGTGATATCATGTGGTATTTGTCTTTCACTGCCTGGCTTGTTTTGCTTAGCATAATGCTTTCCAGCTCCATCCATGCTGTTGCAAAGGGTAGGAGCTCCTTCTTTCTTTCTGCTGCATAGAATTCCATTGGGTAAATGTACGATAGTTTTTTGATCCATTCATTCACTGATGGGCATCTAGGTTGCTTCCAGCACCTAGCTATTGTAAATTGTGCTGCTATGAACATTGGGATGCATAGGTTCTTTTGAATTGGTGTTTTAGTATTCTTAGGATAGAGTCCCAGCAGTGGAATTGCTGGGTCAAAAGGCAGATCCATTTTTAGTTTTCTGAGGAAGTTCCAAACTGCTTTCCATAGTGGTTGTACCAGTCTGCAGTCCCACCAACAGTGCACTAGGGACCCCCTTTCTCCACAGCCTCTCCAACACTTGTTGTTGTTGCTTTGTTTATGATGGCCATTCTGACTGGTGTGAAGTGGTATCTCATTGTGGTTTTAATCTGCACCTCTCTGATGGCTAGTGATATTGAGCATCATTTCATGTGTCTTTGGATTTTCTGTATGTCCTTCTTGGAGAAGTGCCTGTTCAAGTCCTTTGCCCATTTTTTAATTGGGTTACTTGTCTTCTTAGAGTGGAGTCATGTAAGTTCTTTATATATTTTGGAGATTAAACCCTTGTCTGAGGTATCATTGGCAAATATGTTTTCCCATACAGTTGGTTCTCTTTTTATTTTGATACTGTTTTCTTTAGCTGTGAAAAAGCTTTTAATTTTGATGAGGTCCCATTTGTTTATTCTTTCCTTTATGTCCCTTGCTCCAGGAGACAAGTCAGTAAAAAAGTTTCTGCGCGAAATATCTGAGATTTTCCTACCTACGTTCTCTTCTAGGACTTTAATGGTGTCATGCTTTATATTTAAGTCTTTTATCCACCTTGAATCTATTTTTGTATATGGTGTAAGTTGGTGCTTGAGTTTCATTTTTTTGCACGTAGCTGTCCAGTTCTCCCAACACCATTTGTTGAAGAGGCTATTTTTATTCCATTTTATGTTGCTGCTTCCTTTGTCAACTATTAATTGACCGTAGAGGCTTGGGTTTATTTCTGGGCTCTCTATTTTGTTCCATTGGTCTATGTGCCTGTTTTTATGCCAGTACCAGGCAGTTTTGATTACAGTGGCCTTGTAGTATAGTTTAGTGTCATGTATTGTGATCCCTCCTACTTTACTCTTCTTTCTCAAAATTGCAGCAGCTATCCAGGGTCGTTTATGGTTCCATATAAATTGTTGAAGTGTTTGTTCTATGTCTGTGAAATATGCCATTGGTACTTTAATAGGTATTGCATTGAATGTGTAAATTGCTTTTGGTAGTATGGACATTTTGATGATATTAATTCTCCCAATCCATGAACACGGTATATGTTTCCATTTGTTTGTGTCTTCCTTGATTTCTCCCCTCAGTGTTATGTAGTTTTCTGAATACAGGTCTTTTACCCCTTTGGTTAGGTTTATTCCTAGGTATTTTATTTTTCTTTTTGCTATTTCAAATGGGATTTTTTTCTTGATTTCTGCTTCTGCTGTTTCATTGTTGGTGTACAGAAATGCCTTTGATTTCTGGATATTGACTTTGTATCCCGCTGTTTTGCCAAATTCATTTATTAGGTCAAGCAGTTTTTTGGTGGAGTCTATAGGATTTTAGGTGTATACTATCATGTCATCTGCGAACAGTGACAGTTTTGTTTCCTCCTTTCCGATTTGGATTCCTTTTATTTCTTTTTCTTGTCTGATTGCTGTGGCTAGAACTTCCAGTACTATATTGAATAGAAGTGGTGAAAGTGGACAGCCTTGTCTTGTTCCTGTTCTTAGTGGAAAAGATTTTAATTTTTTCCCATTGAGTATAATGTTGGCTGTAGGTTTCTCATATATGGCCTTTATTATGTTGAGGAATGCTCCCTCTATTCCCACTTTACTGAGTGTTTTTATCATAAATGGGTGCTGTACCTTATCAAATGCTTTTTCTGCATCTATTGATATGATCATGTGGTTTTGTCTTTGCTTTTGTTTATGTGATGTATTACATTTACTGATCTGTGAATATTGTACCATCCTTGCATCCCTGGAATGAATCCCACTTGGTCATGGTGTATGATCTTCTTAATGTACTGTTAGATGCGGTTTGCCAGTATCTTGTTGAGGATTTTAGCGTCAATATTCATCCGCGATATTGGCCAGTAGTTTTCTTTCTTTGTTGTGTCTTTATCTGGTTTTGGAATTAAGATGATGTTGGCCTCATAAAAAGAGTTTGGGAGTCTTCCATCTTTTTGGATTTTTTGAAATAGTCTGTGAAGGATAGGTGTTAGTTCTTCCTTAAATGCTTTGTAGAATTCTCCTGTGAAACCATCTGGTCCAGGGCTTTTGTGTATTGGGAGTTTTTTGATTACTGCTTCAATTTCTTTTGCTGTTATTGGTTTGTTCAGGCATTCTGCTTCCATTTTATTGAGTTTTGGAAGGTTATATTTTTCTAGAAATTTGTCCATTTCATCTAGGTTTTCAAATTTCTTGGCATACAGCTCTTTGTAGTAATTTCTTACAATCCTTTGTATTCCTGTGGTATCTGTTGTAATCTCTCCTCTTTCATTTCTGACTGTGTTTATTTGGGTTTTCTCTCTTTTTTTCTTGATGAGTCTGCTTCAAGGCTTGTCGATTTTGTTTATCTTTTCAAAGAACCAACTCTTGGATTCATTGATCTTTAGAATTGTGCTTTTAGTCTCTATTTCATTTAATTCTGCTCTGATCTTGGTTATTTCCTTCCTTCCGCTTGCTCTGGGCTGTCTTTGTTGTTGTTCCTCGAGTTCTTGTAGACGTAGGGTTAGGTTGTTTGTTTGAAATGTTTCTAACTTTTTTAGGTGGGCCTGTATCACTATGAACTTCCCTCTCAGGACTGCCTTGGCTGTGTCCCATAAGTTTTGGGTTGTTGTGAGTTTGTTTTCATTTGTTTCCAAAAACGGTTTGATTTCTTCCCTAATATCATTCTTGACCCATTCATTGTTTAATAGCATGCTGTTTAATCTCCATGAATTTGGGTGTTTTGGGTTTTTTTCCTTGGGGTTGGTTTCTAGTTTCAGTCCCTTGTGATCCAAGAAATTGCTTGGTATGATTTCAATTTTTTTGAACTTGTTGAGGCTTGTTTTGTGTCCTATCATGTGGTCAATCTTTGAACATGTTCCATGTACATTTGAAAAATATGTGTATTTAGCTTCTTTGGGATGGAGGGTTCTGTAAATATCAGTAAAGCCCATTTCGTCTAGGGTATTGTTCAATGCCACAATATCTTTGTTGATATTTTGTTTGGAAGATCTGTCCATTTTTGATAGTGGGGTGTTAAAATCCCCCACAATAATTGTGTTGCTGTCCATATCTTTCTTAAAGTCCTCTAAGATTTTCTTTATGTATTTGGGTGCTCCTATGTTGGGTGCATATATATATACAATATTTATGTCATCTTGGTGAATTCTTCCCTGGAGTATTATGAAATGACCTTCTGGGTCTGTCTTTATCGTCCTTCTTTGGAAGTCTATTTTGTCAGATATGAGTATTGCTACCCCGGCTTTTTTTCCCTGTCCATTTGCTTGAAAACTTTGTTTCCAGCCCTTTACTTTCAACAGATCAAAAGATCTGTGCAGATCTTTTATCCTGAGGTGGGTCTGTTGTAGACAGCATATGTGTGGGTCATGTTTTCTTATCCAATCAGCTATTCTATGTCTTTTGATTGGAGTGTTTAATCCATTTATGTTTAAGGTTATTATTGATAGGTACTTATTCATTGCCTTTTATGTACATGTGTTCCTCTCTCACTCTCTCTTTTCCTTTCTTTCCTTAAATCAGTCCCTTTAGCATCTCTTGCAGAGCTGGTTTAGTGGAGGTGTATTCTTTTAGACTTCTTTTGTCTGAGAAGATTCTTATTTGGCCTTCTATCTTAATTGAGAACCTTGCTGGGTAAAGTAGTCGTGGTTGCAGGCCTCTGGTTCTCATTACTTGGATTATTTCTTATCATTCTCTTCTGGCTTGGAGTGTTTCCATTGAGAAGTCAGCTGTTAGCCTTATTGGGGCCCCCTTGTATGTTACTTCCTGTTTCTCCCTTGCTGCCTTTAAGATTCTCTCTTTGTCTTGAAATTTTGCCATTTTAATTATGATGTGTCTTGAGGTGGGCCTCTTTGGGTTCCTCTTGATTGGGACTCTCTGTGTTTCCTGGATTTGTGTGACTTTTTGTCTCATCAAATTAGGGAAGTTTTCCATCATCACTTGTTCAACTAGGTTTTCTATCCCTTGTTCTTCTTCTTCTCCTTCTGGTATCCCTATTATATGGATATTATTACGTTTCATATTGTCTTGCATTTCTCTCAATCCCTCTTCATTTTTTCTGAGCCTCTTTTCCTTTTCTTGCTCTTTCTGGGTGTTTTCTTCTACCTTGTCCTCTAGCTCGCTGATCCGATCTTCTGCTTCATCGATCCTGCTTTTCATTCCTTCTACTGTGTTCTTCAGTTCAGAAATTATATTCTTCTTTTCCTCTTGGCCCTTGTTGAGAGTTTCTATTTCCTTTTTTATGCTGATGTAGTTTTCATTGAGTTCATTGTAGCTTCCCTGTAGTTTCTCGTAGCTCATTGTGAGCTCATTGAGCTTCCTGACAATCACTGCTTTGAATTGAATATCTGATAGTTGAATTGCCTCTGTTTCATTTAGCATTCTTTTTGAGGCTTCCTCCTTTCCTTTCAATTGGAGGATTATTTCTTTGTCTTCCCATTTTTTGTGAGACTCTTCTTGTTCCCCTCAGCTTCTTATATTGATCTGTTCTGGCTCCCTGGGTTTATGCTGTGAACTTCTTTAGTAGAATAGCAGTGAGTTTCAGTGGTGCTGTTTCCTTGATCTCCCAAGCTCACTGGTCTTGAGCTGTCATTTAAGTTGGCTTTGTGCTTTCCTTTGGGTTTTCATTGTTGTTGGGTCATTCTTTGGTGGTTCCGTTTCACCAGCTGGTTAAATGAGGGTCACTCTGTCCACCACATCTTGTATTTTGTTGTGCTGGTGAGGGCAGGTTGTGTTGAAGCTGGTTTGTCCGTGAGTATAAGGTTTTGAGGATTCTCTCTTGTTCTTGTTTAGTTGTTTGTATTAGGTACTGTCTCTACTGTTTAGTTGTATTTCCAGATAGGTCCTGGATAGAAGTTTGTGTGGTTACTACTCCCTCCTTCACCTTCTTCTGTTGTTATCTGTTAGTGGTTCCTTTATTGTTGGGTTTCCTCTTCAAGTGGGTATCCTGGTGTTCACCGCCTCCACCTATTCTTTTTTGTCATCAGTTGGAGGCGGAAGGCAAAACGGTTTAAGACAACAAGATAGTATTCTATGATATTTACATTAGCAACAAGTAGAGAAGATATAGGTGATCCTTTGACTATGTATAGTGTTAACTGTGATCTTCCACCCAGCTAGCTGATTTTTAGAAAGGATGGAAAGAAGATAAGACTCTTGTTGGGGAAGGAAGGATTGTGAGTTGGACCTATAAAGCAGGGAGGTTGTTGGAGGTCAGATTCTGAGGTAAGGTGAGAGTAAGGGATAGTAAATAGGTGTAGTGTGGGAGAGAATATAGTTAACCACTACAGTAATAGAGTTCAGGGGACTCTAAAATGGGTTAAGATCTGGGAGGGGTGTTGTGAAGTAATTACAATTGCATGGAACAGCGGTTATTTACAATAATATTATGGCAACATTCATATGACAGAGTCTATGAGATCTAGGTAACAAGAATAGGGAGTACAGAACATGGAGTAGTGTGCTGATGGGGCACAGGTGAGTTAAAGGACAGTAGATTAGTAATACAGTATAGAAAGAGATATCAGGGGAAAGCTGTCATGTCATACAATATATCCAGCCTAGCAAAGCAGGCTGTACAAAAAGAAGAGGGATACAAAAATACTGTTAAAAAAGATGTAGGAACACTGGAAAAATAATAATGATACAAATATGCAATAACTTGCAGGTTCTCTGTAATAGCAGAGTGACATTTATCTCACTGTCCCAGCTGTTGTGATGCCCCTTCTTTGGGTTCAACTTTGGTCTTTTCGCAGACCAGATCCAGGATTTTGTCTCACTTGTAGGTATTTAGGAAAAAAGTTAAAAAAGTAAAAAATAGAAAAGGCAGACAAAGGAAGGAAGAAGAGATAAAATTGGAGGACAGGAAGGAGGACAGAATAAAACAAGAAATCAGATAATAGAGGAAAAGAAATCAAAAGAGAATAAAAACAATAAAACTTAAAAAATTAAAAATTGTTAAAAAAAATAGAATCAAATTAAAAAGTCTCTTGATTTCAAAGTGGCCAAACCGGTTTTTCTGCTCTTGCTGGTTGAGGCAGGCTGAAGGATGATTTGTTTGGCTTTTCTTCCTTGGCCAGTGGAGTTTGCACTGGCTCCTCAGCTTTGGGCCCTGGGTATGGGAATCAGGTCTTTCCCCAGGGTTACTGCTGTGGGCTGGGGTGTGGGGATGCTCTCCCTGCAGGCGCACCCGTGCGCCGGTGCGCCCGTCTGCTGGTTGGCTGGTGGGCTGGTGTGCCGGCGCGCCCACAGCTGGGATACAGACAGGCTGGAGCTACTGATCACTTTAGGAGAATTCCCCAAACAGTGTCTGTGTCTATTCACTCCTTCCTCTTGAGAAATTCCTCACGTTCAAGCCCACTGCTCCCCACAGTGGCCTGGCTTCTCCCACCGCCAAAGCTCCAGCCAGACCAGTGACAGTGGGAGTCCGGGTCCGCTGCGCGACTTGGCCCCTCTGGTGTCCACCACCGCCTCCAAAGGTGCTCACCACCCCCGTGTGTTTGCCAGCACCTGGATTCCTCCCAGAGCCGCTCAGACCTTGCTCGGCTCGGGAGGGAGCAGTTGACCTGGCTCTCTCGCAAGAACCCTATGGTAAACCCAGCAGTGGCCCGGGCCTGGGGCTGCAGCCCCGGGCCCACACGCTTGTCCTGGGACCCTACCTTGTTGCAGCACTCCCCTTAGGATCTGTTCTTTGTTCTTTCAGTTCTGCCACAATCCTTGGTCCTCTGCTTTCAAAAATGCTGAAATATGTTGGTTGCTTGCCTTTCTACTCCATAGATTGGTCAGGATTTTCTCCACTGAGCAGAGGAAAGCTGAATCTGCTCCTTCCTACTCTGACGCCATCTTAGATCCCCCAACAACTGATTTCTTATTGTATATCATAGAGGCCAGAGACAGTAAGATGGTTTATTCAATGTGTTCAAAGAAAAAGTGTGTGAACCAATAAATTCATCAAAGCTATCTTTTAAAAAAAAACAAAAACCAGAAATTAAGACACTCATATAAAGAAAAACAGAAAATGCTATCTATGAAAATGACTGAGAATGGGCCAAAGATCTAAATGTAAGATTTAAAAACTATGAAACCCTCAGAAGATACAACTGTAAGGCATTCTGACCTTGTATTGGGCAATGTTTTCTTAGACATGACACCTAAAGCACCACAAACCAAAGAAAAAAAATAGATCACAGAGCTCCTCAGGGAAGTTAAAGGTAACCCCAGAATGGGAGAAAATATTTGCATATACACACACAAGATAATATAACCACTTCTGATATATGATGAGTTCATTTATGTGTACGGTATGAGGTGTTTTGCATGTGGACATTCAATTTCCCCAGTACAATTTGCTGAAAAGACTATTATTTTCTAATTGAATTATCTTGGTACCCTGTTGAAAATCAATTGACACATGTATGGGTTCATTTCTGGATTCCCAGTTCTATCCCATTGATCTAAATGTGTATCCCGTGCAATTACAACATGGTCTTGATTACTGTAGCTTTATGGTAAGTTTTGAAATTGATATTAGGAGATATTTAAGATGTTGATTTGAGGGAAGTGATCATCAGTTTAACAAGCAGCTCCCATGAAGACACGTGACAATCTTTTGTTCAATTTCCCAACTGAGGAATTTCTCAAATCATATATTGAAAATTGAATTCCTGTCAAGCCATACAGCTGAGAATGATTGTCTGTGTGATAGGACAAACAAAGAAAAATCATTGGGCATTGAGCATTTTGAAAACTTGAGTCATGCAAGCAGAACTGCAGTATTGTTCACTTTAGCCATTTTAAACTCCTTTCTCTCTTTTTTCTATTGATTGAATCACCTAAATGCCTAATTGTTTTAAGTAGCAACTCTATATTAAGTATATCATAAGTGTTATATATGAAATCATGGGCTGTAACACATGTTAAAATAAGACATAATTATTAAAAACAGAGATTGTCTACTCAACACCTAAAAAAAAATTAAGAGCTAAAAGGCACATGCAAAAGGTACCCTGCTTTGGGAGACACTGCTGTTTGGAGAGAACCTTATATGAGGAGTTATTTGACCAGAATTCTAATTTCCATTATATTGATTTTGTGATTTTTGGTGAGCAAGGCAAATTCAGTGGCCTTATCTGAAACCTGACCAAATAGGTTATCCTGTGTTAGTTTTTATCGAAGTCCTCCTGGAAGCAATGATCTTGGGATGGCCTACCAGACATTACCTACTATTGTGGGTTGGATTGTGTCCCCTCCAAAAGTGATTTGAAGTCATAATCTCAGTTACCTGTGAATGTGATCTTATTTGGAAATAGGGTCTCTTCAAATGTAAACAACTTAAATGAGGTCCTGCTGCATAAGTGTGGGCCTGAAATCCTATGAATGATGTCCCTATAAGATGAGGGAAATTTGAACATATGAGCACCCTGGGAGAGTTCCATGTGACCACAGAGGCAGAGATTGGAATGATGAGTCTATAAATCAAGGAACCCTGAGAATTGCTGTTAACCATAAGAGCATGAAAGGGACAAGGAAACATTCTTTCCTAGAGCCCTCAGAGGGAAAATGGCCCATGGAACACCTCAGTTTCACATTTTTAGCTTCCACACTGTTGAAGGATAAAATTTTGTTGTTTTACACCATTCAATTTTTGGTAATTTATTACAGAGCCCTAGGGAGGTAATGCACCTAACTTTTCTTTTCTATGTAAATCAGTTGATAGCAGAGATCTCTCATTTTGTTCACTGCTAATACTCAGATCCTGTAATAGTTTTTCTCATTTAGTAAATACTCAACTCATATTCTCTTGAATAAATGAATAAGTCCTCTTAGCAATCTGAAATTTATACATTCATTGTATTATTGAATGAACTAAGCCTAGCAGAGCTTGAGAAACATGCCCAGGGAAAGCTAGTAGGTAGTGAGCCAGGATTCAATCCTAGGTCCATCTAATTCCAAAGTCTCTGAGATACAAAATATGGAGCTGGAATCAAATGATTTCTTAAAGTCCCTTGAAGCAGAGAGCCATAGTTCTATGATAATTAGAGGTCATTGCTAAATATGGAGTCATTGCTTATAAAAATATTCATTAAGGTTGTAGCAAAATTGAGGCCTCTAGAGATAAAACTATTAACTAGTTTTTATTTTTTATTCAATAAATATTTAGTGAGGATTTATTATGTACAAGAAAGCAAATGTATTTTATTTATTTTTAAGGTTTATTTTTTATTCTCATTTAAGAGAGGGGAAGAAGGAGAGAAACAGAGAAACATCGATGTGAGATAGAAACATTGACCAATCGCCTTCTGCAAATGCCTGGACTGCAGACTAAACCCATAATTTAGGCATATGCCCTGGCCAGGAATTGAACCAGCAATCCTTCCATGTATGGGATGGTGCTCCAAATAACTGAGCCACATCAATAGAGAACTTCATGAGACTTTTCACAGTAGCTGAAATTATTATCCTTTTATATTTTACACATGAAGATTATAAAACAAAGTCGTCATACAAATTTATGAAATTCACAGCTATAACATAGCTAAATCTAGATTCAATCCAGACTTTGAAATGACAAATTTTAAGTACCTGAAATGCTTGTATCCTCCCCATGCATGTTCCACCATTTTGACAATTCCAAGTTCAGCATCTTGTAACCCAGGAGCCTTCCTTTCATGGTGTACAACTTATGGTATATTCCTCATGTATACCACTGCTCTGCACTTCTCTCTGGCAGATATCTTGTTGACCTCTACAGCCATACTCTTAGCCTCCCATGCCTACACATAGCAGATAAGCAATCAATATGGCCTCAGTTGGTGATATAAATGGTGCAAAAGAAGGTGCTTCGTGGATACCTGAGACACATTTTCTAAATTTTCCAGGACCACATGCTGAACTTGTTCAAACTACCACATTGCCTTGACCTTCTCAAAGTTTTTAATCACTTGCATTAGAATCACTTGGGGTGCTTTTCCTGCCTAGGCTTATTGAATCAGAATATCTCAGGGTGGGATCTTCCCAAATTCAGCATATGTTGTTTCAAATGTCTTCACGTCATTGGAAAAAATCTCTTTGTGTTTCAGGTCTTAGCTTAGAAGTCTCAGTATCTATGAATAATTCTTTTTACCCCAAGCTAAAGGTGAAATGCCCCTCCTTTGTGATCTCATTGAGTGCATTGGTATTTAGCAATTTGCAAGATAATTGCATCTTTACTTGTAATTCTCCCTTTGAGCTCCTTGGGGCCAGTTTCTCCAGGTGTCAATCACAATCCCTGGTATATAGCAGGTGGTCAATAATAAAATAGACAAATGTACAAATATAGCATGGAGATCACATTTTGCATCCCCCCCACCCTGTCCCCGGCCATTTTCTCTGTTTCAGGATTCAAGTTACGATTACTAGTCATAGGAAAGCAACAGAAAGTTGATGGAATTGTTTGTCTTACTCATCTAGTTTAAGAAGGGCACAAATGTGGTATATGTAGGTGTTAATGGGATAATAGCTCTAGCCTCCTAAATAGTTCCTGGCCAAGCTTGTCATGGCTTCCATGAAAATTCATGAAGAAACCAGTAATGAAAAACACATAATTTTGCAAATCACAGTATTTCAAACAAAACACACCACATTAGCAATCCAAACTAACTACAAATTAAGGGAGCCACCATCCTTTTCTTTTAAAAACTAGATTGTTTTCATTTCCTGATGCCATGTAACAGGTACTCCATTCATTATGTATACACTTAATATATGTTTATGTGCTGTAGCTAGTAGCCTTCATACTCATGTATGTGGCAAAGAAAAAAATCTGCTTAGAATTCCTTTCCTTTGTGGTCTGCATGTTCACACAAACCTGTCCTTAGAGAGAAGAGGAATATCCACTTTATTCAAGTAACCAATGAGCTGGTTGTTTTAGAAAGATTCTTGAATCACTACAGAAAATATTCTTAGGTTTGGTCTTGAGTTTGTTTTTAACTAGCCAGGTGACCTCAGATAAGACACTTGACTTCTCTTATTTTTTTTTTTATTCTTGTCAGAGGAGAAAAATTCCAGTCCTTTTGTTAGCTCATTGCTTTGTTCTGAGGATTTAATAAAACAATGTGCTAATGAGAGTTTATCTTGTATATAATAAGCAGTAAGATAGCAAATATGAAGAATAAATAAGCAAATAAATGAATGCATATGAAAAATACTTAGAGGTATGTGCCAAAAGATTAGAAATTTCCAAAGATAATTATTTCTGAGGGATTCAGGCTTCTTCCTACTCAGCCAGGATCAGTCTATTTCACTGACCATTGTGCTATATAGAGTAGGCCATTATTGGAGCACAGAAGGATAAATTTTAGTAGAAAGGGAAACAGTAAAGACTTACTGAAGGAAGGAATGATTGGAGCCAAAGTGGGATGTTTCAGGGTGAGGCCATAAATTTCAAACTTGGGACCCATGGTAACTAAAAATGGTTGTGGGTGGGGGAGAGCAGAGAGGAACCTCATCTGAAGAGCCAGCTTCTTGTGCTCCTTAAAGTTTCTTAATTATATAGAGAGTTCTATATATTAGACATGAGGTCATAAGCAGTTGTGTGCTAATGTTTAACAATTAATTCTTTAGAAAAAAAGCCTTAATGAAGCATTAACTGATTTCCATGGTAGCTAATTTCAAGCCACCAATGGTTTAACAACAAGTTCATAAGACTTCTGAAATTTAATGATCAGCTCTCATGAGCCATTATAACCAACTCCAGAGAGACATGGGATAAGTTAACTATGAAGCTGTAAAAAGTTATTATAGAAGATTTCAAAGAATAGAGAGAATTACCTAACAGACTCCCATGTTCCCATCACCTAGCTTTAGTAATTATCAAACCAGGCAAAATTTTGTTTAACCTGTACTTCACCTGTTTCTTCCATCCCTGGATGGATACTTTTGAAGCATGTGCTTCAATATATGTCTCTAAAACATAAGGACTCTTTTAAAATAAACCACAATACAAAACAATTCTAACAGTAATTCCTTGACACTGAACTATTCACTCAGTGTTGAAACTTGCCTGATTGCATACAAAGGGAGAGGTGTAGAGCTGGTCTATTCAAATAGGGATCCAAACAAGACCTACACATTGCATTTAGTTGATAATTCTCTTGTTTATTTTAACCTACAGGTTCCCTCTTCCTTTCCTTATCCCTTTATTTTTCTTTGCAATTTACGTGTTGGGAGAATCAGTTCACTTGTTTTGTAGTTTTACAGTCTGGGCTTTGCTGATTGTACTTCCATGGCATCCCTAATCTGTTTTCCTGTCCTTTATTTTTGTCTATAGAGCAGTAACTGGATCTGAAGGCTATATACTTTATGTCCTGTGTGTGTATTTATGTACATACATGCATTAGGGTCTTTCACAGGAAGGATATAACTTTTCCATTGCCTCATTTAGGGAACACATTGTGTCTGGTTGTCTCTCTTTTAATGATACTAAGATTGATCAGTGTGTTGAGCATGAAATGGATGACATTTAATGTTAGCAAAAAACACACCCAAAATATGAGATATTTTCTTAGTCTTAAAGATGACTTTACCACAAACACATAAATCAATGTACAAATATAACTGGTTACTAAATCAACCCATATATTTTACTCATGATCGCTCCACATTTGAAAGCTCTTGCTGTCTTTATTTTCTTTGAACTGAAGTTGCAGCTTTGACTAGGAAACCATAAATCCCATATTTTATGAAATATGACTTCATCAGTAGTGCAGATTAGAAAGTGTTCCTTGTTAATTTTTCTTCTTAGCATTGCTTTGGTAAGTAGTGAGCATTCACTTTTATTCTTTTCAGGAAAAAATACACCAAAAGTTGCTTCAACCTTTTAGAAACTTTATTTCTTTAATGTTTAATTTTTGATGGACAATGTATTACTAGGTACATTTGAATCTGCCAGGTTGTACTGGCAGAATTTGAAGGGTGCCTAAGGTATGGGCAGGTAAACAAGTTTTATCACCTGTACTTTGGCTAATGCTTCTAGCTTGCTCTAGCCACTAGTTAGGCTTTAATACACTTAGAGTTTGCTCTTCTAATTTGAATTGTGTGAGACTTTGGCTGGAGGGTAGTTCTGTGTTCTGGTGATAAAAGAACACATAAAACATCCCAGTGTTTGATCATTCTCCCTGGCTGTAGCGGCATCATGTCTAATAGCATCTCCATGCAGTTTGTGCCAATTTGCTTGCAATGGTTTCCTTTTCTGTGGGCTTGCTGCTCAGCAGGCCCCAAAGCAATCTATGAATAACTTCCCAACAGATGCTGTTTATGAATTGAAGCAAATGGTTTCCCTGTTTCTCTTTTTCTCACTTCAATAATTTTCAGTTACATTATGATGAATATTTATAGTCCTGTAGCAGTGCATAAAAATGGAGAACAAGCAGACCTGGGCATTGTTTCATACGTGAGTACTGTTCTAATGGGTTTTGGCTGACTGGTTTTAATAACGTTCTCTTGATGGACTGAAAAGAAGATGCAAATTGTAGATCAGTCATTATCATTCACTGTTTTAGCAGGATGGGCGTTGATGGAGCAGTGGCTGCATCCACCCTACACATGCGGCACCTACCTTACCAAACAACCTGGCGTGCAGTATGTCTGTCTCCTCTTTGCACTTCTTGTGAGCCATTTCAAATACTTGACTTCAACAGAAACTCTGACACTAATATAAGAGCTCATTTGGTTTGCGTTTATCACTTTCTACAAGTAGTACCGTTTGTGATTCAAGTGACTAACTGCATTAGAAGTTGGAACCCAACTAACATATCCTGGGCATTAAAATATAAAATCACAGGGAATGTTTTGCTTTTGATTTGTGGGTATTTTATAGAAAGACATTGGGCTACATTTTTACTCTAAAATATCTTTTTCGAAATGTTTCATAATTCTGTGTTCTTGTCAATATTACAAAAATAAGAGGACTTTTATATAAACAAATCTCCTAAATTTAATTCTAAGGAAACTACTCAAATCTTCAGGGGCTTATGCTTTGAGTAGCTGATATACCTTGCTTTCATTTTCTATTTAAAATAATGATATAGGTAACCAGGCTATAGTTTCTAAACCATTTACTGTATTATATCAGCCCACAGACAAGTAATTGCCTGTTTGGCTATTTGCTTATAAATGAGAGTGATGAAAATTGTATGTAAATATATATACACATGCACAGAGAATATAAATTCAGGCTTCCAAAAATATTTAAATTTTCTCCCATTTTCTACTCCTGCATTATGAACTACTTACCAATAGAAATGAAACCATATTCATTATGCATGCAAGACCCCAATATTGTCACCACTTATCATTTGTATGCTATACACAAAGGCTGAGCTATAACACAATAATAAAAATTAAAAAAAGGTAATTTGAAGAGGAATGTGCTTCTTGCTCTAACTGCAAAAGATGTAAAGAGTGATTTTCCTTTGGAAAAATGAAGTATAACCCACCATCATGATATAGTCTAAAAACTCAAGAAAAGCTGAAGAATTTAATATTTGATAGAGCAATGTTATTTTTAAAGAAAAAATATACAACATAATGCTTAAAGTGATTATCCTGCTGCAAAAATACAAAAATAAGAAACTCAGAAAGATTTCCAGGCCTGAAGCAAAAGAGCCAAGGATAGACTGAAGTCCCTACTCTTGAGGAATAATTCACCATAGTATGTTTCCATTTGTTTTCAACAACAGGAATACATTGTAAAAGTAACAAATGTAAGCAATACCTGAAGCTAATGTGAAAATTGTTCCCTCACTAGGATAACTATAGTTGACAGCAATTTGTATGTAATTTTAGGTGATTTATGGAATATGTAGCATCACCTAGGAATACTTTTCTTCATATGCAATATTTTCTTTCATGATTGGACATTTTCAAATCTTTATTTTCTTTTTGCCTCTAAGTCTGTGATCAATATCTGTTCTGATTTCTAGGTAGGCAAGTCTTTTATTCAATTTTTTTCTTTGATATTACTCCTTTACCCTAAAGTAACTTAGAGCTTCACTTTAAGTATAATTTTCAAAAAGCAGGATGAGGCCGTGGGAAAATTGTCACTTGCTCATAGTGGACACAACATCAAGGAGTGAGTTCACTTCCCTATGAATGAGGGCTGCAAAATGCTATTTGGGTATAGAGACTTGTGTATGAGAAACTGAGGCCTAGAGTGTTCCAAGGTCACGCTGGCCCTTGCTGGGCTTTGAATGTAGGTCTCTGTGATGCCAAAGACAATCTTCTTGACCAGAGTGCTCCACCAGCCTATCTGGAACTCCCCAGAGCCTGGAGGTGGGAAGAGCACATGATAGAAAGGGCTATCCCATAGGTAGCATGCTTCAGATTAACGTTCTGGTTCAACTTGTTCCTATCAACAAATCCCCCCTTTCCCTGACTCAAAAGGCTGCAAGTGTCCTCATATCAAGCAAAAATTGGGGCAGCATAAATTTTGAAAGTCAGCTGTATAATACTTATGCATATGTGTGTTCTCAAAGTCTAGAAACATAAACCAATATATCACTGTATAATGTTATCACAGAAATCTTCAAATTATAGGAAATAAAGTATTATCTGTGTTTCAGACTGTATGGGAATTCCAGAGATGTTTTCTTTCTAGAGAAAAAGGAAGAGATGCTTTTCTTCTTAAAAGTATGCTTTGATACATTATGGTATTAAATATATTTGTATTTTATTCCTTATCTAAAATGACTAAATTACATTATCATGTGTTTCATGTGTATCCTTTCTTATCTGTTCTGTCATATTCCCTCCAGTAATTCATTTATCCATTCATGTCTTCATTTATTTGACAAATAATATTTGTTGACCAATTACTGGCAGGCAATATAGTAAACACTAAAGATTTCTAGTTAATAAGGTAGACGTTGAACGCACCCTAAGGAAATTGTACCACTAATAGGGTTTACAGCAAAACCTAAAGCTTACTATGACACAATAAGATAAATGTTAGAATAAATAAGGGACATATTATATAAATGTCCCTGGGGAGGTAGGCCTTGGGGTGGGAAGAATGGTATATAAACAGAGACCTAAAGGACATGTAAGAATTTGCAGTGAAAAATGCAAGAATGAGGTAAAAATGTTTTATGCAGAGCGACCAAAATATGTAAAGTCCAAGTGGGAGAAAAATCATGGCTTATCAAAGAAATGAAAGGAGGTCTGTGTGTCTGTTGCTACTGTGTAATGGGTGAATGGGAGCCTGGGTGGAAGTGGAGTCAGAAGAAAGACATCATTAGAAATGAAGACTTAGAGTTGTGATTGGGCCTGACTTACAAAGGTTGAGGAAGCCCTGGTCAATACCTTGCATCCTATTATTGAGGGTAGTGGGAAATCAAGATAGGTCTTATGCAGAGTAATGACATGAATTTTTATTTGGAAAGATCGCTGGGAACACAGTATGGCAGGTACATTGGGAAAGCAAGCCTCAAGGCAGAGAGGCCACTTCAAATGCTATTGTGGTCCAGTTGAGAGGTGGCAGTAGTCAGAACTGAGAGTGTCCAGAGAATAGACAGAGTAACATTCTTAGTTACAAACCACATCATTGCTTACTAGCATTTTCTTCAATCTGACATTCAAGAAGATTCCCAAGTGAAGCTTGCTCCCTCAGATCTTAAAATGCAACAGAAACATACAGTTGGGATCCATAGGAATTCTTTATAGTCTCCTCAAAAAAAGTTCCTTTCTGTCTTCCACCCTTTTCTTACTGTTATTGTTTCCCTTGTCTGTCTTATCTATACCCTCCGTCATTCTCTCATATAAATTTGTAAATTCCACATAAATTTGGCATATCTTCAAGTATTGTGGTGTTGGGTATACATGGGCTTAAGTCCTGGGCTTGTTATTAAGTATCTAAGTGACCTAGGAAGAGTTTCTTAACTTTCTGTACCTCAGTTGACTTTTAAAATGGACATCATCATCATCATCACTACCATCATGATATTCACCTTCCAGCTTTAAAAAGCAAACATAATCCAAGCCCTGGCTGGCATAGCTCAGTGGATTGAGCATGGGCTGTGAACCAAAGTGTCACAGGTTCGATTCCCAGTCAGGGTACATGCCTGGGTTGCAGGCCATGACCCCCAGCAAATGCACGTTGATGTTTCTCTCTTTCTCTATCTCCCTCCCTTCCCTCTCTAAAATATAAAATAAATAAAATCTTTTTTTAAAAAAAGCAAACATAATTCATCACAATAATGTTTACAGTGTCTGCTTCATTTGGCCTGCAGAGGGTCACATGTTTTGTAACAAGCACATCCAGGAAATTCCAATACATAGGGTAGAAATAGAATGTTAGTCCATGTTTCTTTTTTATTAGGTACACATGCTATTTTAAATATTTTGAGATAATATAAACTGAAGGTTCCAGTATTGGGAAAAATCAGTTAGACTTCATAAAACATTAATGCCAATTAGCAAGTATAGGTTCCAAATTACTTTAGAAACTGTACATAAACCTTATATTGTTTTACTTATATAACTCAATAAATAGAAGTTTAGCTATACTGCACCAAGACATCATAAATGTATACATTTTTAAAAACTATATGTTAAAAACCACAGAAACTAACTAATGGCAATTAGTGTGCATATATATACACATACCAAAAAAAGGAAATAAATACATATATTTATTTTTTTATTTAATTTTATTTGTTGTTCAAGTACAGTTTTGTGTGCTTTATCCCCATCCCAGCCCACACCCACAGCCCTTCTCACTTCTCTCCCATCTCCAACCCCACTTGTTATTGTCCTGTGTGACCTTTATACTAGTTCTTTCAAACCCTACCCCTCTTCCCTTGAGATTCTTTCCCCTCTCCCTTCTGGTCACTGTCAGCCTGTTCTCAATTTCAGTTTCTTTGATTATATTTTGCTTATTTGTTTGTTTTGTAGATTAGATTCCTGTGAAAGGTGAGATCATGTAGTATCTCTTGAACCACTTGGCTTATTTCACTTAGCATAATGCTTTCCAGTTCCATCCATGCTGTCCCAAAGGGTAGAAGCTTCTTCTTTCTTTCCACTGCACAGAATTCTATTGTGTAAATATATTATAGTTTTTTGATCCATTCATTTACTGTTGGGCACTTAGGTTGTTTTCAGCACTTGGCTATTGTAAATTGTGCTGCTGTGAACATTGGGGTGCATAGGTTCTTTTGGATTGGTGTTTCAGGTTCTTAGGATATAATCCCAAAAGTGGAATTCCTGGGTCAAAAGGCAGATCCTTTTTTAGTTTTCTTAGAAAATCCCATACTGTTTTCCATAGTGGTTGTACCAGTGTGCAATCCCACCAACAGTGCAGTAGGGTCCTGTTTTCTCCACAACCTCTCCAACACTTTTTATTTGTTGTTTTGTTTATGATGGCCATTCTTACTGGTGTGAAATGATATCGTATTGTGATTTTAATTTGTATCTCTCTGAGAACTAGCGATACTAAGCAACTTTTCATGTATCTCTGGATCCTCTGCATGCCCTACCCCTGCCCGGAGAAGTGTCTGTTCAAATCCTTTGCCCACTTTTTAACTGGGTTGCTTGTCTTCCTAGAGTGGAGTCCTGTGAGTTCTTTATATATTTTGGAGACTAAACCCCTCTCTGAGGTATAATGGGCAAATATGTTTTCCCATATGGCTGGTTATCTTTTTATTTTAATAATATTTTCTCTTTTGTCTTTTTTTTTAAAGATTTTATTTATTTATTTTCAGAGAGGGAAGGGAGGGAGATAGAGAGAGAGAGAGAGAAACACCAATGTGTGGTTTCTGGGGGTCATGGCCTGCAACCCAGGCATGTACCCTGACTGGGAATCGAACCTGCGACACTTTGGTTCGCAGCCCACTCTCAATCCATTGAGCTATGCCAGTCCAGGTAATAATGTTTTCTTTAGCCATGCAGAAGATTTTTTATTTTGATGAGATCCCATTTGTTTATTCTTTCCTCTATGTCTCTTCCTCTAGGGGACATTAGTGAAAATATTACTGCATGAAATATTTGAGATTTTCCTGCCTATGTTCTCCCCTAGGACTTGAATGGTATTATGACTTATATTTAACTCTTTTATCCACCTTGAATTTATTTTTGTGTATGGTGTAAGCTGGTGATTGAGTTTCATTTTTTTGCATGTATCTGTCCAGCTCTCCCAACACCATTTGTTGAAAAGGCTGTTTTTACTTCATTTTATGTTATTGTTCCCTTTGTCAAATATTAATTGATTATAGAGTCTTGGGTTTATTTCTGGGCTCTCTATTATGATCCATTGTTCCATGTGCCTGTTTTTATGCCAGTGCCAGGCTGTTTTGATTACAGTGGCCTTGTAGTACAGTTTGGTATCAGGTATTGTGATCCCTCCTACTTTGTTATTCTTTCTCAAAATTGCAGCAGCTGTTTGGGGTTGTTTATGGTTCCATACAAATTTTTGAAGTGCTTGTTCTATGTCTTTGAAATATGCCATTGGTACTTTAATAGGTATTGCATTGAATCCATAAATGGCTTTGGGTAGTATGGACATTTTGATGATGTTAATTATTATGATCTATGAACACAGCAAATGCTTCCATTTATTTGTGTTTTCCCTGATTTTCGTCTTCACTGTTGTGTAGTTTTCTGAATACAGGTGTTTTACCTCCTTGGTTAGGTTTATTGCTAGGTATTTTATTATTCATATTGCTATATCAAATGGGATTTTTTTCTTGATTTCTGCTTCTGATGTTTCATTGTTGGTGTACAAAAATGCCTTTGATTTCTGGATATTGACTTTGTATTCTTCTGTTTTGACAAATTCATTTATTATGTAGAACAGTTTTTTGGCTGAGTCTATAGAATTTCCTAAGTACACTATCATGTCATCTGCAAACAATGACAGTTTTCTTTCCTCCTTTCCAATTTGGATGCCTTTTATTTCTTTTTCTTGTGTGATTGCTGTGACTAAAGCTTCCAATATTATGTTGAATAGAAGCAGTGAAAGTGGACAACCTTGTCTTGTTCCTGATCATAGTGGAAAAGATTTTAATTTTTGCCCATTGAATGTGATGTTGGCTGTAGATCTCTCATATATGGCCTTTATTATGTTGAGGAATGCTCCCCTATTCCCACTTTGCTGAGTGTTTTTTTATAATAAATGGATTCTGTACCTTATCAAGTGCTTTTCCCACATGTATTGATATGATCATGTGACTTTTGTCTCTGCTTTTTTTTTATGTGATGTATTACATTTACCTATTTCCGAATATTGAACCATGCTTTCATCCCTGGGATGAATCCCCCTTGGTCATGGTGTATGATTCTTTTAATGTACTGTTGGATGTGGTTTGCCAATATTTTCTTGAGGATTTTAGCATCTATGTTCAACAGTGATATTGGCCTGAAGTTTTCTTTGTTGTTGTGTCTTTATTTGTTTTTTGCTTAGGATGATGCTGGCTTCATAAAGAGAGTTTGGGAGACGTCCATCATTTTGTATTTTTTGGAATAGTTTGTGAAGGATAAGGTTTAGCTCTTCCTTAAATGCTTTGTAGAATTCTCCTGTGGAACCATCAGGCCCAGGGCTTTTTGTGTTGAGAGTTTTTTGATTACTGCTTCAATTTCATCTACTGTCATTGGTCTGTACAGGATTTCTACTTCTTCTTCATTGAGTTTTGGAACATTATATTTTCTAGAAATTTGTCCATTTCACCTAGGTTTGCAAAAATTGAAACAGTAGGTGAACAGCCTACTGTTCTTCATAGTAATTTCTTACAATCCTTTGTATTTCTGTGGTATCAGTTATTATCTCTCCTCTTTCATTTCTGATTGTGTTTATTTGGGTCCTCTCTCTTTTTTCCTTGATGAGTCTGCTGAAAGGCTTGTCAATTTTGCTTATCTTTTCAAAGAACCTGCTCCTGGATTCATTTATCCTTAGAATTGTGATTTTAGTCTCTATGTCATTTAATTCTGCTCTGATCTTGGTTATTTCCTTCCTTCTACTTGCTCTGGGCTGTCTTTGTTGTTGCTCCTTGAGTTCTCATAGGCATAGGATTAGGTTGTTTATTTGAAATATTCCTATCTTTTTTAGGTATGCCTGTTTCGCTATGAACTTCCTTCTCAGGACTGCCTTCACTATGTCCCATAATTTTTGTTGTCGTGGTTTCATTTTCATGGGTTTCCAGAAACTTTTTGATTTCTTCCCTAATTTCATTCTTGACCCATTCATTGTTTAATAGTATGATATTCAATTTCCATGATTTTGAGTGTTTAGGGTGTTTTTTTTCCCTTGGGATTGGTTTCAGGCCTTGTGGTCAATGAAAATGCTTGATATGATTTCAAATTTCTTGAATTGGTTGAGGCTTGTTTTGTGTCCTATGATGTGGTGTATCTTCGAAAATGTTCCATGTGCATTTGACCAGTATCTGTATTTAGCTTCTTTGGATGAAGGGCTCAATATATATCAGTTAAATCAATTTCATCTAGGGCATTTTTCAATGTCACAATATCTTTGTTGGTATTTTTTGAAAGATTTGTCCACTTTTGACAGTGGGATGTTAAATCTCCTACTAAAATTGTGTTGCTGTCAATATCTTTCTTGAAGTCCTCTAAGATTTTCTTTATTTATTTGGGTGCTCCTATGTTGGGTGCATATCTACTTACAATGCGTATGTCTTCTTGGTGGATTCTTCCCTGGAGTATTATGAAGTGACCTTCTGGGTCTCTCTTATGGCTCTTGTTTTGAAGTCTATTTTGTCAGATATTAGTATTGCTACCCCTGCTTTTCTGCCTGTCCATTTTCCTGGAAAATTTTTTTCCAGCCATTCACTTTCATGCTGTGTATGTCTTTTGTCCTGGGGTTGGTGTCTTGTAGGCAGTATATGTGTGGGTCATGATTTCTTCTTCATTCAGCTATTCTATGTCTTTTAATTGGAGCATTTAATTCATTTATGTTTAAAGTTATTATTAATAGATACTAATTCATTGCCATTTTTTTCTCTCTCTCTTTTACTTCCTTTCCTTAAAGTAGTCCCTTTAGGATCTGTTGCAGAGATGGTTTGGTGTAAGTATAGACTTTTTCTGTCTGGTAAGTTCCTTATTTGGCATTTTATCTTGATTGAGATCCATGCTAGGTAAAGTAGCCTTGGTTGCAGTCCTATTGTTCTAATTATTTGGACTATTTCTTGTCATTCTCTTCTGGTTTGGAGTGTTTCCATTGAGAAGTTAGATGCTAACCTTATTGGGGCTCCCTTATATGTTACTTCTTGTTTCTCCCTTGCTGCCTTTAAGATTCTCTATCTTGGAATTTTGCCATTTTAATTTGGATGTGTCTTGAAGTAGGCCTCTTTGGGTTCCTCTTGATTAGGACTCTCCATGTTTCCTGGATTTGTGTGACTTTTTCTCTCATCAATTAGGGAAGTTTTCTATCATTTTTTTAAAACAGATTTCCTATTTGTTGGTCTTCTCTGCTTTTGGTATCCCTATTATATGGTTATTATTGCATTTAATATTATCCTTCATTTCCCTTAATACCTCTTAATTTTTTCTGAGCCTCTTTTCTTTTGTTGCTCTTATTGGGTGTTTTTTTTTTTCTACTTTGTCCCCTGCTCACTGATCTGATCTTCAGGTTCATTGATCCTGTGTTTGATTCCTTCTACTGTGTTCTTCAGTTCAGACATTCTATTCTTCATTTCCTCTTGGCCCTTGTTGCTAGTTTCTATTTCCTTTTTCATGCTGATACAGTTTTCAGTAAGTTCATTGTAGTTTCTCTGTAGTTTCTGGTTATTCTCTGTGAACTCATTGGCCTTCCTGATAACCATCACTTTGAACTCAATATCTGATAGTTGAGTTGCCTCTATTTCATTTAGCATTCTTTCTGAGGCTACCATCTTTCCTTTCATTTGGGGATTGTTTCTTTGTCCTCCCATTGTTTGTGAGACTCTTCTTGTTAGCCTCAGCTTCTTAAATTGGTCTGTTCTTACCCTCTGGGTTTATGGTGTGAACATCTATGGTAGTATACCTGTGAGATTCAGTGGTGCAGTCTCTTTGATTTCCCAAGCTCACTGGTCTTAGGATTTCATTTAAGTTAGCTCTGTGTTTGTCTTTGGGTTTTGATTGTTGTTGGGCCTTTCTTTGGTGCTTCCTTCCCACCAGCTGGTTAACTGAGGGTCACTCTGTCCATCATCTTTTGTAGTTTGTTTTTCTGGTGAAGGCAAATTGTGTTGAAGCTGGTTCTTCCGTGTGTACAAGGTTTTGAGGATTCTGTCTTGCTCTTGATCAGTTGTTTGTACTGGGTATTTTCTCCACTATTTAGTTGTATTTCCAGATAGATCCTGGATTAAGGTTAGTGTGGCTTGCACTCCCTCCTTCACCTTCTTCTTTATTATCTATTGGTGGTTCCTTTGTTGTTGGGTTTCCTCTTCCAGTGGGTATCCTGGTGTTCACAGCTTCCACCTACTCTTTTTTTGTGAACAGTAGGAGGGGGAAGGCCAAATGGTTTAAGACAGCAAGAGAGTATTCTATAATATTTACAGTAGCAGGCCATAGTGAAGAGATAGGAGATCCTTTGGCTATGCATAGATTTAACTGTGATATTCCTCTCAACTATACACTTTTTAGAAAGGATGGAAAGAAGATAAGACTCTTGTTGAGGAGGGAATGATTGTGAGTGGAATATAGAAAGCAGTGAGGTTGTGGGATGTTATATTCTGAGGTAAGTTGAGAGTAAAGGATAGTGAATAGGTGTATTATGTGAAAGAATAGTTAACCACTACAGTAATAGAGTTCAGGAAACCATGAAGTGGCCCGAGATCTAGAAGGGTTGTTGTACTATTTATAATTGTATGGAACAGCTATTATTTATAATAATAATTGAGCAACAATCATATGACGAAATCTATGTAATCTGGATAACAACAATAGGAAGTATAGGACTTTGAGTATCGTGTTAATGGAATACAAGTGAAGTGAAAGACTGTAAAATAACAATGTACTGTGAAAGACAGAACAAGGGATACTTGTCAAACAATAAAATTTGACCAACCAAGCAAAGAAGACTAAATAGAAAGAGGAGAAATACAAAAATTATAATAAAATAAAAGAGGTGAGTATAATCAAAACAATAATAATATAAATATGCAATAACTTGCAGTTGACTTGTAGTAGCCAAGTGTAATTTGCCTCACTCTTTCAGCTGTTGGGATGACCCCTCTTTGGGTCCAACTCTGGTATGTTCACAGATTCAGGGTTTTTTTGTCTCACTTGTGGGAATTAAAAAAATGTAAAGAGAGAAGAGGGAAGGAAGAAGAGATAAAATGGAAAGAAAGAAATAAGGAATAAAACAAGAATGAAGAGTGGGAAAAGGAGTTGAAAGATAAAAAAAATAATAAAAATTTAAAAATAAAGAATTACTTAAAAAAAAGCTTCTTACTGGCTTCAATCTTGCCTAATCAGTTTTGCTGGTCTTCCTGCCTGCAGCAGGCTGATGGGCTATTGGTTTCGCTTTTCTCCCTTCCTGATCTGAGGTCAGTCGGCCTCCAGCATCGTTCTCCAGCCTAGGTCTCCAGCAGCCTCTGGTCCCTCATATTCAACAGTTTAGGTGCACAGTCTCCCCAGAGCTAGCCAGGTGCTTCTCCCCAGGGCTTTGGGGGTGGGGTCCAGGCTTTCCTCAGAGAGCATTCTCCCCGAGGGTGAGGGGCGTGGGCTTGGGGCCATCTGCAGAGAGCACTCTCCCAGGGTTGTGGGCATGTGTGCTCAGCCAGGCTGCCTGTAGTTGCTCAGGTTTGGTGTGCACCCTTCCCAGGGCCTCAGGAATGCATTCAGAGCCTTCTGTGTCACCTTGGGTGTGCAGCACAGCGATTGGCTGGGGAGGAGGCCAGAGCAGCTGCTGCAGGAGAATTCCCCAAACAATGTCTCTTTTTTCACCTTTTCTTTTTGAGAAATTCCTCCTACTCAAGCCTGCTGCTCTATACAGAGTCCTGGCCTCTCACACAGCCCAACTCTCCAACCATACGGGGGGCTATCAGGATCAGGGCCTTTCACAGCCTAATTCTCAACAGTCCCCAGCCAGCATACACAGACTCCGTGGGTGTTCACAGCCCCTGTGTGTTTGCCACTTAGTCCTTATTCTCCTGTCTGCAACTTTAAGCAACCAGGTTTCTCCCCATGCTGTTCAAACCTCGTTTGGCAGAGGAAGGAGCTGTTGACCTGGCTCTCTCCCAAGAACCCTGTGGCGGAGCCGGTGGGCACCAGGCCTGGGGCTGCCACTGCCCTGGTTCCCACAGTGGCCCCAGGGACCTTATTGTCCTGAAGCACTGTCCTTACTGTCTGGTTTTTCAATGTCCCCTACAATTTTTGGTCTTCTATCTTCATGTATGCTGGGGTACTGTTGGCTGTTTGCTCTGTTTCTCCATTGATCTGCTAGGTTTTGCCTGTGTAGGGGAAAGTAGAATCTGCTCCCTCCTACCTCACCACCATCTTCTAATCCTCAAAAATTTCTTAGAAAAATGACATTTTGTCCTTGGACAGAGTTCAGAACCAATAAAAAATGAATCAATATAAATGGTAATGTAAACCATAATTAAGAATGACAAGTAGGTTCTTGTATGATGTTAAATAATATATTTGTAGAAATAAAAATCCAAAGTAACACTTAAAAACCAAACTATCAATGTCTAAAGGATACATACTGGTAGCATTTCTGCCAATATAGTCAGCCAGTGATTGACTATAAATGCCTTATGGGATTGTAAATACTGGTAGTATGAGTTCTGTGATATTTTGAAGGTAGTTTAGGTTTTCATGTACAGAAGAATTATTTTAGCCAACTCTTGATATATGCTTACTGTACTGACATATGGCTCATATGGCTCTGAAATTGTCCTGCGGAACAGGCAGGAAAACTTCTGAGGTATATGAAATTCTTGAACTTGAAGGGCTGGTGGACATCTCTCATGTGATAGCTGAAGTCAACACCTGTAAGGACTCACACAAAACATTCTGTCCATTTCAAAATGAGGTATTATGAGAAATAAATAAAACAAGCAACAAAAGCTTAGAATAATTTTGGATAGCATGTCTAACAGGAAGCCAACTTTGGCAAGCAAACAGGGCTGTCTTGCTGCTACCAAACAGCAAGTGGTGTCCTGCAGCCCTTTGCTACCCTCTAGGCAACCCTGAAAAGGCAAAGCTTTGGTGATAAAGGAAAAGTAATCTTTATTTAAAAGCTTCATGATTGTGGAGTGACAGCTTTCCACAGGCATTAGTCCCTTAAGCCTATCAATTAAGGCTAAACTCTTCAACACCTGAGTTTTCTTATCATTCCCCCAATTTTAAAATATATTTTATTGATACACTATTACAGTTGTCCAATTTTTTCCTTCCCTTTATTCCACTCTGTTCTGCAACTCCCCTCCCACCAGCATTTCCTCACCTTAGTACATGTCCATGGGTTATACATATAAGATCTTTGGCTTATCCACTCCCCATAATATTCTTAACCTCCATGGACTGTTTTGTACCTACCATTTATGCTTCTTATTCCCTGTACATTTCCCCCATTTCCTATTCTCCCCCCACCCCTTCTCCACTGTTTACTGTTCACGTTTTTGGTCATCTTCTTTTTCTTAGATAAATCCCTTTAATGTTTCATATAATAAGGACTTAGTGATGATGAACTCCTTGAACTTGACCTTATCAGGGAGTACTTTATCTGCCCTTCCATTCTAAAGGATAGTTTTTCTGGATATAGTAATCTTGGATGTAGGTCCTTGCCTTTCATGACTTTGAATGCTTATTTCCAGCCCCTTCTTGCCTGCAAGATTTTTTTGAGAAATCAGCTGATAGCCTTATGGGAACTCCTTTGTAGGTAACTCTCTCTTTTCCTCTTGTTCCATTTAAGATTCTCTTCTTATCTTTACTCTTGGGTAATGTAATGGTGATGTGCCTTAGTGTGTGCTTCCTTGGGTCCAACTTCTTTGGGACTCTCTGGGCTTCCTGGACTTCCTGGAAGTCTATTTCCTTTGCCAGATTGGGGAAGTCCTCCATTATTTTTTCTAATAAATTTTCAATTTCTTGCTCTTACTCTTTTCCTTCTGGCGCCCCTATGATTTGGATGTTAGAACATTTAAAGTTGTCCCAGAGGTTCCTAAGCCCCTCCTCATTTTTTTTTTTTAATTCTTGTTTCTTCATTCTGATCTGTTTAAATGTTTATTTCTTCCTTCTGTCCAAATTGTTCATTTGGATCCTGGTTCCCTTCCCTTCACTATTGGTTCCCTATACATTTTCTTTTATTTCACTTGCACAGCCTTCACTTATTCCTCTATTTTGCACCTGTACTCAACCATTTCTGTAAGCATCCTTATTACCAGTGTTTTGAACTGTGCATCAGATAGGTTGGCTATCTCCTCATTGCTTAGTTCTATTTTTAGAGCTTTGATCTCTTCTTTCATTTGGGGCATATTTTTTTTTCCTCTGTATGCTTGTTACATGGTAAGGGGTGGAGCCTTAGTTATTCACCAGGGCAGGGCAACCCATGTCACTGCATTGTGGTGCTATATGTGGGGAAGAGGTTAGAGAGGGAACAATGCCCAGTGCCACTTGCTCAGCTCTCAGCTGACTTTCAGTCACTTTCCCCACTACCCACAAGAAAAGTGGGCCTTTCTGGTGCTGATTCCTAGGTGGGTGGGTTTGTGTACATTCTAAGAGCCTGTGGATCTTTCCAACAAACTGTCCTTTGAAGCTGGGAGTTTCTTTGGTGGTCACACCCCTGACAGGATTTTTTAGTCAGAAGTTTTGAGGCTTTATTTCCCCAGGCTGGAGCCCTCAGTTGAGTGATCTGCCTCACTCCCCAATTGCTCCTCCTGGTTTGTCTGAATGCAAATGTGGGACCACCTGCTCCACCAGCTGCCACCCACCACTTTGCCTGCCCCAGTCCTCCAGCTGCTGCCTTGCTATGAGTCCTCTACATCCTAGCTGGCTGTCTTTACCCCTCCTACCGGTCTAGATGAATGTTTCTTCTTTAATTCCTTGGCTGTTGGACTTCCATACAGTTTAATTTTCTGGAGGTTCTGCTTATTTTTTGTTTTTAAATTTGTTGTTGTCCTTCTTTTGGTTGTACAAGGAGATAAAGTGTATATACCTATGCCTTGATCTTGGCCGGAAAATCCCCCCTGTTATTTTTAAGTATCTTATTTTTATAAGGTTAGTTTACAAAGTAAAATAATATAAGATACAAAAGTCATACAATTTTTGGAGAATGGCAGGCTTCTGTCTCAGAGCTCATCCCCTCTAGAACACCCAAAAAAGAATAATCCCACCACCCTCTGCCAGGCCATCTTGATCCTAAGCTGTGCCCAAAGTTCCTTCCCATCCAAAATACTGTCCATTGGGAAATACAGGCAGCTGCAGCATGATCATCCAGGAATCCTCCACAAAGAAGAGAGAGAACCAGCAAGCCAATCTGAGGGCCGAAGAGCCCTTCTTTTACTTCAAATCTTCTAGCCCATAATTCCATGTGCTCTGGAGGTATTCAACTTCTCAGCCAGTCTCATCCTAATCTGTTTACATTGCCTTGGGCAGCCTCCTCCTATGGCCCCTACCTACTTCTCCCTAGTGATCTGATCAGATATCTCTCTGTCAATACTGCACATCTCCAGGTGGGCTCCAGTTGCACTCTTCTTCAGCAAACATCATTCACACTGGGAAAAATTATTCTCATAATACACAGTACAGAAAATAAAGGTAAAACACCAGTGCATTCAGACCTGATAGAGATGTCATGAAGATCAATATATTGGTAAAGGGGCTGAGCATTTGGAAAAAAAAAGGGGTATACATCTATTACACCTTTATATCACATAGTTTGTATTTAAATAGGAGTCATATACTAGAAGTATAGCAACACTTCTAAGCTTTCAGTATTTTTAATGAGTACTTAATGTTTTATACTTCTAAATATTCTATCTGATCAATAGAGATAAAAAGTAACGTACAAAGTAACACCTTATATTATTAAAGCACACTAAGTTAATGACTAGTTTTTATTACTTAAAAGTAAATTTCTGTTTCAAGTCACTAGTTGTTTATTTTGTATTTCACTGTTTGAAGGTAATCTCCAAAGGGCTCTGCACATCCAATGGAGGCAGTCTACACAGAGATTATTGTCTTTAAAATATTATATCTGAATGTCTGACTCAGAATTCGCCTGTGTGAATGACTTTTGGGCTTTGGGCTCTTTGCTTTACTAGGCATCTGGGGAGGTTGATGACATTTGTGAATCAGATCTTCTGAATGAAGAACACATTTGTACCAATACTAGCTGGCAAGATTTACTTTGTTAAGAATAAGGATAAAAATACCTTGTTCCTCTCTCTCACAGAGATTTAAGTGCTAGGATCATCCCATCAATCTAGTTAGTTCTTTGCACACAGGCAATCCTGAGAACATTTGCTTTGTTCTTTGCCTTACTTGGCTTGGAAGATCTTGTTAAATAACTTGTTATTTAAACTGTAGACTGTTTTGGGTATACTTTTAACTCTCTAAGGCACATGCTTCTCATGGACTTGATAGATGTACACAGAAAAATGATGAAGTCTTTCAAAGCTGGACTTCTTTGATTTTCTTCTCTCTTTTTTTACTGTATATGCAGAAATAACTTTTTACAGTGAAATGACTATGTGGGTTCTATTTTTTCCCAGCTCTACTCAAGCTGATAACAAGAACTATCTATTGAGTATCTACTATGAGCAGAAGGCTGAGCGCTGTGTGTATAAATATATTGTCTGATTTATTTGTTCAAGAAACATATAAAAGAAAACTCTGTAATGCTTCCCCTTCTTATAGATAAATGAACTGAAGCTCAGAATGATTAAATAATTAGTTTAAGAACACAAATCCAGTGTTTTAATCGAGGTATACTAGACCTTGAAGTTTTTCTGTAACCTATTACCCCTTTCTGATAATTGTGTAGACTTGGTAGGTAATTTCATTTCTGTGGGTGCATTTTTATCATCTATGTAATAATAGGTTCACAGTAAGTTACATCTAGTGCTTCTTTTAACAATCCAAAAATCTGGATTTAGTTAATATTCTTCCACAGGAGGTAATTCAGTGTAATGAGTGTCTTTATTCAAGGGCTTTAATTAATAAATTACTAAGCACCTTGTTAGTACCTGTTATAGAGGTTAGTTTTGTCTATTATTAAAGATTTCTCATGGCAAGTATCTGGAAAATAGCATTATTGAGTGTTTCTGATGCTTAGACAAAAAAGTCCTCCCCAAAACTAAAAATTTAGAGGAAAATTTATATAAGTACAAGACTTTAAGTGCTTGTGTTTTATTCCAGGAATTGTCAGGACAAAAAGAAATAGGTTGTAAGAACAGATTCACAGCAAACTGTAACAATCAACTAACATTTTATTTCTAAATGACACCTGTTGCATCTCTAGGGCCTACCCTAGGAAGATTAAAAGAAATAACAGAGACCTTTCTAAACTCAAGAACAGCACAAGTAATATCGCCTTTTCCCTGTGTTTTCTCCCAGCGTGAAACGATTCAGCCAGAAATAGCATGATAATATCGCAGATGTTCCTTTGCTTGGATAGCTGGTTATTGCTTATCTCAATGATATTTTAATACAAACACACAACTGTTCATCCTGTTTTATGGCTGTCAGAATTTTGCTTCATATTTAACAAATGGAAGTTTATGAGCAGATGTATTATTGAGTCAGATTCCCTTTTTCCCTCATTATGTTGTATGGAAAAGCTAAATGCTGGTGAGAATTAACCACATGTGCACTGACTATTGGAAGCAGGTCATTCATTGGTCAGTTCCTACCAGTCCCATAGCTCTGTAAGCTTTATTTTCCATTGTTAAGACAAAAAGATCAAAATCTGATTCCAGGGTCCTTAGCAAAAATCTGCTCCATTCTTGATAGTGAGCTCTATTTAATAGCACTATATTCTCCTTTTGCATTAAGTGCAACGTTATAGAAACACCAAAATGTTTCCTCAATCGTTGTTACCTTCAAATGATACTTTTTTTCTAATCTGGCTCAGTGCAGTGAGCTAGGTTTGGAATCAGGTGCATGTGGCTTCAAGTTTCCACTCCCAGTGATTTAGTGCAACAACATTGGTAGATTCACTTCAACTTTGATCTCATCCCTTTCTCTCCTCCAGTCTCATCTGGGGCCATTTCACCTGAATTCAGTCACTCTGGCCATTTAATTGTATTATTGAAACAAGTTGCAAGGATTAGTCTTCAAGTGGGCCTGAAGCCTCAGCCCACCCACCTGGAGGTACACTGGGGAAATTTACCCTGACTGGCACTGAGCAGGGTGCCAGGCTGTTAACAATAACTTCTACTGGCTAGAAAGTAAGTGTTCCAAACCACTGCAATGAAGCAGAAGATTATTAAACAAACAAACAAAAACAGTGAGACTGTCAAACAGAGAACTTTGCAGATGATCTATTACAATTCTTACTCTAATCACAGGATTATCTGCAGCTGGGAAACTTTAGGGGGACAATTTAAGCCAAAAAAATTATAGCTCTGATAGAATACTGAAGATTCTGATTCCAGGTCCAAATTCTATGTGTGACCTTTCATCCAAATCATAGGCAATTACAGGGGTTTTCCTGCTGGCCTCATGAGGAGTTGCCACCCCCAGTGGACCTAGCACACCGGCAGTGCACACCTGTCTTGCATGGAGCTGCCATCAAAGGCTCACCTGCAGGGTTGCACACTCCTATGTGTGTCTGCATTCCTATCCCAGACCTCTGCGCTAACACCTCCTGATCAGGGGCCACTGCTGAGTATTTCTTCCCCACTTGGACTTGGTGCCTTTCCACTCCTACCCCGTTCTCTCTCTTCCTCACCCTTCACTCATGGGCCCATAGACATTCAAGAGCTTCTATTCAGTCTCCTGGACCATAGCATGATTTCCTTCCTCTGCCTTGCATCTGCCCGAGCCTTGCCCAGTACATGTCCATGCACAGGGAAATGGAACTAGGGGCAGCTGACCCCTCTCTTTGCAACTGACTTGCTCTGTCCTGAGTGAAGGCTTGATTGTTACTGTTATTTTGGCTCATTGTTCTAATTGGCAAGAGAGATATGTCACCATGTTTCCTGTTCTGTGTGCTTTAATAATAATAAGAGGGAAAGCTAAAATTTACTGAAAATGAGTTTTGTACTTGGTACTATTTAAGTGCTTTATGAAAATTAACCCATGTAACAAAATTCTGAGGTAGGCAACATTTCTATTCCCATTTTGTAATTGAGATAACAGACAATGAGAGATTAAAGAAATTGCCTTACCTTGTACAGATAGTAAGTGGGAATATGAGGATATGAACCCTGGAAATATAGGTTCAGAGCCTCTACTCCTAATACATAGGCTACATGACTTCTCATCTAAGTCTCTTAAAAGAACTTGTGTCATCTTCCTGTGACTGCTGACATATCTCTATCAATCAATCATATGACTATGTTGCTATGAAACCAACATTGTGTCACTTTCCCCCTCAGGCCTTTTGCACATCAAATCCACCTATACTGTCATCCTGCCTTCTAGGCATCTGTCATATTTTAGCTTAGAAATAATTTTTTTTCATGACTGGTGAGAATTCTACCACTGAAGCATCATGGTTCCCACCCTACTACTGAAAGTAAACTATAAGTGAAGAAATATAAAAAATACATATTTTAGAATTCTAGGAGTTCCAGCCAAGACAGAGGCATAGATACAAATACTTTGCTTCCTCACACAACCAAAAGAAGGATAAGAAACAATCTAAAAACAATAAACAACCCGAAGTGCCAGAAAAATCAAAATGAATGGAACTCTGACAAACAAGGAGTTAAAGAAACATTCACCCAGACCAACAATGTCACAATGCAGCAAAGAGGGCTGCCTTGCCTGGAAAATACCTAAGGCTCTTTCCCCTTACAACATAACAGGTGCCCCAAGACAAAGAAATGTGGCCCAAATGAAAGAATAGATCAAAACTCTTTAAGGAGATAGCTGAATTATCTGAGGCAGAGTTCAAAACACTGATAATCAGGATGCTCAAAGAATTGATTGAGCTTGGTCACAAAATGAAGGAACAAATGAAGCATATACAAAATGAAATGAAGGAAAATATACAGGGTAACAAGTGAGGGGAAGGAAACCAGTACTCAAATCAATGATTTGGAACAAAAGGAAGAAATAAACATTCAACCAGAGCAGAATAAAGAAACAAGAATTCAAAAAAAAAAATGAAGAGAGTCTTGAGAACTTCTGAGACAACTTTAAGTGCTCTAACACAAGAATCATACGGGTTCTAGAAGGAGAGGAACAAGAGCAAGAAGTTTAAAACATATTTGAACAAATAATGAAAGAAAATTTCCCCAATATGGCAAAGGAAATAGACTTTCAGGAAGTCCAGGAAGCCCAGAGAGCCCCAAAGAAATTGGGTCCGAGAAGGAACACACCAAGGCACATCATTATTAAGTCACCCAATATTAAAGATAAAGAGAATCTTAAAAGCAGCAGGAGAGGGAGGGGGCTAAGATTGCGTCAGAGTAGGAAGGAGCGGATTCTACTTCCCTCTGCTCAGGGGAGAAAATCCTGGCTGATCTATGGAGTAGAGAAGAAAGTAACCAACATACTTCAGCATATGTAAAACTAGGGGACCAAGGGTTGTGGCGGAACCAAAAAACCGGACCCTAAGAAGAGTGCTGAAACAAAGTAAGGTCCCAGGAACCAGTGTGGAGTATGGGGGCTGCAGCCCCAGGCCCAGGGACTGCTTCTGGGTTTGCCACAGAGTCCTTGGGAGAGAGCCAGGACAACTGCTCCCCCTCAGCCAAACAAGGTCTGAGCAGCACTGGGAGGAATCTAGGTGCTAGCAAACACACAAGGGCTGTGAGCACCTTTGGAGGCTGTGGACACCTGAGGGACTGGGTCGCACAGCAGGCCCTGATCCCCACAGTCACCAGTCTGGCTGGAGAGTTTGGCTGAGGGAGAAGCCAGGCCATTGTGTGGAGAAGCAGGCTTGGACCAGAGGAATTTCTCAAGAGGAAGGAGTGAAAAGACAGACACTGTTTGGGGAATTCTCCTAAAGTGATCAATCGCTCCAGCCTCCCTGCCACCCAGCCTAGGGATCGAAGGCATGCGCGCATGGGGAGAGCATCCCCACACCCCAGTCCACAGCAGTAACCCTGGGGAAAGGCCTGATTCCCACACCCATGGCTCAAGGCTGAGGAGCCACGTTAGCTTCCCAGACAGTGCAGGAGCGAGTGTGCACTGCTGACCATGGAAGAAAAGCCATACCCATCACCCCTCAGCCTGCCTCAGCCAGCAAGAGCAGAAAAACCAGTTTGGCCACTTTGAAACCAAGAGAATTTTTAATTTTATTCTATTTTTTTTACCAATTCTTAATTTTTTAATTTTTATTGTTTTTATTCTCTTTAGATTTACTTTTCATCTCTTTCCTGCTTTCTTGTTTTATTCCTTCCTCCTTCCTTTCCTCCAATTTTATCTCTTCTTCCTTCCTTCGTCTGCCTTTTTTATTTTTATTTTTTGGATTTTTTTCTAAATACCTACAAGTGAGACAAAATCCTGGGTCTGTGAAAAGACCAAAGTTGAACCCAAAGAAGGGGCATCACAACATCTGGGACAGTGAGATAAATGTCACTCTGCTATTACACAGAACCTGCAAGTTATTGCATGTTGTATTATAATCATTTTCCACTATTTTTACATCTATTTAAATAGTATTTTTGTATCCCTCTTCTTTTTGTATAGCCTGCTTTGCTAGACTAGATATATTGTATGACCTGACAGCTTTCCCCTGATATCTCTTTCATAGCGTATTGCTAATCTACTGTCCTTTAATTCACTTGTGTCCCATTAACACACTACTCGAGGTTCTATACTCCCTATTCTTGTTACCTGGATCTCATAGATTCTGTCATATGATTGTTGACCTAATATTATTGTAAATAATTGCTACTCCATGCAATTGTAATTACTTCACAACACCCCTCCCAGATCTTAACCCATTTTAGAGTCCCCTGAACTCTATTACTGTAGTGGTTAACTATATTCTCTCCCACAGTACACCTATTTACTATCCCTTACTCTCACCTTACCTCAGAATCTGACCTCCAACAACCTCCCTGCTTTATAGGTCCAACTCACAATCCTTCCTTCCCCAACAAGAGTCTTATCTTCTTTCCATCCTTTCTAAAAATCAGCTAGCTGGGTGGAAGATCACAGTTAACACTATACATAGTCAAAGGATCACCTATATCTTCTCTACTTGTTGTTAATGTAAATATCATAGAATACTCTCTTGTTGTCTTAAATCGTTTTGCCTTCCCCCTCCAACTGATGACAAAAAAGAATAGGTGGAGGCGGTGAACACCAGGATACCCACTTGAAGAGGAAACCCAACAATAAAGGAACCACTAACAGATAACAACAGAAGAAGGTGAAGGAGGGAGTGGTAACCACACAAACTTCTATCCAGGACCTATCTGGAAATACAACTAAACAGTAGAGACAGTACCTAATACAAACAACTAAACAAGAACAAGAGAGAATCCTCAAAACCTTATACTCACGGACAAACCAGCTTCAACACAACCTGCCCTCACCAGCACAACAAAATACAAGGTGTGGTGGACAGAGTGACCCTCATTTAACCAGCTGGTGAAACGGAACCACCAAAGAATGACCCAACAACAATGAAAACCCAAAGGAAAGCACAAAGCCAACTTAAATGACAGCTCAAGACCAGTGAGCTTGGGAGATCAAGGAAACTGCACCACTGAAACTCACTGCTATTCCACTACAGAAGTTCACACCACAAACCCAGAGAGCCAGAACAGATCAATTTAAGAAGCTGAGGATAACAAGAAGAGTCTCACAAACAATGGGAAGACAAAGAAACAACCCCCAAATGAAAGGAAAGGAGGAAGCCTCAGAAAGAACGCTAAAAGAAATAGAGGCAATTCAACTATCAGATATTGAGTTCAAAGCAACGATTGTCAGGAAGCTCAATGAGCTCAAAATGAGCTACCAGAAACTAGAGGGAGGCTACAATGAACTCACTGAAAACTACATCAACATGAAAAAGGAAATAGAAACTATCAACAAGGGCCAAGAGGAAATGAAGAACACAATTTCTGAACTGAAGAACACAGTAGAAGGAATGAAAAGCAGGATCAATGAAGCAGAAAATCGGATCAGTGAGCTAGAGGGCAAAGTAGAAGAAAACACCCAGAAAGAGCAAGAAAAGGAAAAGAGGCTCAGGAAGAATAAAGAGGGATTCAGAGAAATGCAAGACAATATGAAATGCGACAACGTCCGTATAATAGGGATACCAGAAGGAGAAGAAGAAGAGCAGTGGATAGAAAACTTATTTGAAAAAGTAATGATGGAAAACATCCCTAATTTGATTAGAGAAAAAGTCACACAAATCTAGGAAACACAGAGAGTTCCAATAAAGAGGAACCCAAAGAGGGTCACATCAAGACATATCATAATTAAAATGGCAAAATACCAAGACCAAGAGAGAATCTTAAAAGCAGAATGGGAGAAACAGGAAGTAACATACAAGGGAGCCCGAACAAGGTTAGCAGCTGACTTCTCAAAGGAAACACTCCAAGGTAGAAGAGATTGGCAAGAAATATTCAAAGTAATAAGAACCAGATGTCTGCAACCAAGGCTACTTTACCCATCAAGGCTCTCAATCAAGATAGAAAGTCAAATAAGAAGCTTCCTAGAGAAGAAAAGTCCAAAAGAATACACCTCCACCAAAAGAGTGCTGCAAGAGATGCTAAAGGGCCTGCTTTAAGGAAAAGAAGGAAGGAAGAGAGAGAGGAACACAGGTATGAAAATGGCAATGAATAAGTACCTATCAGTAATAACCTTAAGCATAAATGGATTAAATGCTCCAATCAAAAGACATAGAATAGCTGATTGGATGACCCACACATATGCTGCCTACAAGAGACCCATCTCAGGACAAAAGATCTACACCGAGTAAAAGTGAAGGGCTGGAAACAAGTTTTCCAAGCAAATGGACAGGAAAAAAAAAAAAAGCCGGGATAGCAATACTCATATCAGATGAAATAGACTTCCAATAAGGGCCATAAAGAGAGACCCAGAAGGTCACTTCATAATACTCAAGGGAAGAGTCCACCAAGATGACATAAACATTGTAAATGTATATGCACCCAACACAGGAGTACCCAAATACATAAAGAAAATCTTAGAGGACTTAAAGAAGGATATTGACAGTAACACAATTATAGTAGGGGATTTTAACACCCCACTGACAAAAATGGACAGATCTTCCAAACAAAATATCAACAAAGATATTGTGGCATTGAACAATGCCCTAGATAAAATGGGCTTAACTGATTTATATAGAGCCCTTCATCCCAAAGAAGCAAAATACACAGTCTTTTCAAATGCACATGGAATATTTTCAAAGATAGACAACATGATAGGACACAAAGCAAGCCTCAACAAATTTAAGGAAATTGAAATTATAGCAAGCGCTTAATCTGATCACAAGGGACTGAAACTAGAAACCAAGCCCAAGGGAAGAAACCGGAAACACTCAAAATCATGGAGATTGAATAGCATGCTATTAAACCATGAATGGGTCAAGAATGAAATAAGGGAAGAAATCAAAAAGTTTCTGGAAACAAATGAAAATGAAATCACAACAATCCCAAATTTATGGGACACAGCCAAGGGAGTCCTGAGAGGGAAGTTCACAGCGATACAGGCCCACCTAAAAAAAGATAGAAACACTTCAAACAAACAACCTAACCCTACACCTATAAGAACTCAAAGAAAAACAACAAAGACAGCCCAGAGCAAGTAGAGGGAAGGAAATAACCAATATCAGAGCACAATTAAATGGCATGGAGACTAAAAGCACAATTCGGAGGATCAATGAATCCAGGAGCTGTTTCTTTGAAAAAATACACAAAATTGACAAGCCTTTAAGCAGGCTCATTAAGAAAAAAAAGAGAGAGGACCCAAATAAACACAATCAGAAATGAAAGAGGACAGATTAAAACAGATACCACAGAAGCACAAAGGATTGTAAGAAATTACTAGTAAGAACTGCATGCCAAGAAACTTGAAAAACTAGGTGAAATGGACAAATTTCTAAAAAAATATAATCTTCCAAAACTCAATAAGAAAGAAGCAGAAAGCCTGAACAGACCAATAACAGCAGATGAAATTGAAGCAGTAATCAAAAAACTCCCAACGCACACAGAAGTCCAGGTCCAGATGGTTTCACAGGAGAATTCTACAAACTATTTAAGGAAGAGCTAAAGCCTATCCTTCACAGACTATTCCAAAAAATCCAAACTGATGGAAGACTCCCAAACCCTTTTTATGACGCCAGCATCATCCTAATTCTAAAACCAGATAAGTACACAGCAAAGAAAGAAAACTTTAGGCCATTATCACTGATGAACATAGATGTTAATATGCTTAACAAAATACTGGCAAACTGCATCCAGCAATACATTAAAAAGATCATAAACCATGACCAAGTGGGATTCATCCCAGGATGCAAGGATGGGTCAATATTTGGAAATCAGTAAATGTAATATGTCAGATAAACAAAAGCAAAGAGAAAAATCAGATGATCATATCAATAGATGCAGAAAAAACATTTGATAAGGTACAGCACCTCTTTTTGATAAAAACACTCAGCAAAGTGGAAATAGAGGGAGCATCCCTCAACATAATAAAGGCCATATATGAGACCTACAGCCAACATCACATTCAATGGGCAAAAACTAAAATCTTTTCCACTAAGATCAGGAATAAGGCAAGGTTGTCCACTTTCACCAGTTCTATTCAATATAGTATTGGAAGTTTTAGCCACAGCGATCAGACAAGAAAAGGAAATAAAAGGCATCCAAATTGGAAAGGAGGAAACAAAACTGTCACTGTTTGCAGATGACATGATAGTGTACTTAGAAAATCCTATAGACTCTTCTAAAAAACTGCTTGACTAATAAACAAATTTGGCAAAACTGCGGGATACAAATTCAGTATCCAGAAATCAAAGGCATTTTTGTATACCAACAATGAAACAGCAGAAACAAAATCAGGAAAAAAATCCCACTTGACATAGCAAAAAGAAAAATAGAATCCCTTGGAATAAATCTAACCAAGGAAGTAAAAGACCTGCATAAAGAAAACTACACAACACTGAAGAAAGAAATTAAGGAGGACACAAACAAATGGAAACATATACCATGTTCTTGGATTGGAAGTATTTACATCATCAAAATGTCCATACTACCAAAAGCAATTTACAGATTCAATGCAATACCTATTCAAGTACCAATGGCATATTTCATAGATATAGAACAAACACTTCAAAAATTTATATGGAATCATAAACAACACTGAATAGCTGCTGCAATTTTGAGAAAGAAGAGCAAAGTAGGAAGGATCACAATACCTGATACCAAACTGTACTTCAAGGCCACTGTAATCAAAACAGCCTGGTACTGGCATAAAAACAGGCACATGGACCCATGGAACATCACAGACAGCCCAGAAATAAGCCAAAGTCTCTATGGTCAATTAATATTTGACAAAGGGGGCAGCAACATAAGATTGAGTAAAAACAGTCTCTTCAACAAATGGTATTGGGAGAACTGGAGAGCTACATGCAAAAAAATGAAATCAAGCACCAACTTACACCATATACAAAAATAAATTCAAGGTGGATAAAAGAATTAAATATAAGCCATGTCATCAGTAAAGTCCTAGAGGAAAACATAGGCAGGAAAATCTCACATATTTCACGCAACATTTTTACTGATATGTCCTCCAGAGCAAGGGCCATAAAGGAAAGAATAAACAAATGGGATCTCATCAAAATAAAAATCTTCTGCACAGCTAAAGAAAACAGTATTAAAATAAAAAGAGAACCAACTGTATGGGAAAACATATTTGCCAATGATACCTCAGACAAGATTTAAATCTCCAAAATATATAAAGAACTTACATGACTCCACTCTAAGAAGACAATCAACCCAATTAAAAAATGGGCAAAGGACTCGAACAGACACTTCTCCAAGGAGGACATACAGAGGATCCAGAAGTACATGAAAAGATGCTCAATATCACTAGCTATCAGAGAGATGTAAATTAAAACCACAATGAGATACCACTTTACACCAGTCAGAATGGTCATTATAAACAAAGCAACAAACAAGTGTTGGAGAGGTTGTGGTGAAAAGGGGACTCTAGTACACTGTTGGTGGGATTGCACACTGGTACAACCACTATGGAAAACAGTATGGAATTTTCTCAGAAAACTAAAAATGGATCTGCCTTTTGGCCCAGCATTTCCACTGCTAGGATTATATCCTAAGAACCCTGAAACACCAATCCAAAAGAACTTATGCACCCCAATGATCATAGCTGCAGAATTTACAATAGCCAAGTGTTGGAAGCAACCTAGATGCCCATCAGTAAATGAATGGATAAAAAACTATGGTACATTTACACAATGGAATTCTATGCAGCAGAATGAAAGAAGGAGCTCCTACCCTTTGCAACAGCATGCATGCAACTATAATGTATTATGCTAAGTGAAGTAAGCCAGACAGTGAAAGAGAAATACCATATAATCTCATATTTAACAGGAACCTAAACAACAAAACAAACAAACAAACAAAATATAACCAAAGACACTGAAATAAAGAACAGACTAACAGAGTTCAGAGGGGAGAGGAGAGGTAATTTCTGGGGAATTTCCAGGGAAAAGGGGAAGGGTTTACAGGAACCAGTATAAGGACACATGGATAAAAACTAAGGGTGGGTGGCAATGGGAGGGAGGAGGGGGAGTTGGGTGGGTGGGTTGGGATGGGAGTAAAGGATAGAAAATTGTACTGCAACAACAATTTAATTAAAATAAAAAAAAGAAAGAAAAGCAGTAGGAGAAAAGGAGAGAGTTATCTATAAAGGAGTTCCCATGAGACTATCAGCTGACTTCTCAAAAGAAACCTTACAGACAAGAAAGGAGTGGAGCAAAGTATTTGAAGTCATGAAAGGCAAGGACCTACATCCAATATTACTCTATCCAGCAAAGTTATTCTTTAGAATGGAAGGGCAGATAAAGTGCTTCCCAAATAAGGTCAAATTAAAGGAATTCATCACCACCAAGCCCTTATTATATGAAATGTTAAAGGGACTTATCTAAGAAATTGAAGAAGGTCAAAAACTATGAACAGTAAAATGACAACAAACTCACATCTATAACAAATGAACCTAAAAAAAGAAAAACAATAAAAACAAAAACTAAGCAAACAACTAGAACAGAACCGAATTAGAGAAATGGACATCACATGGAGGGTTTTCAATGCAGAAGAGGAAGGGAAGAGTGGGGGAAAGGTACAGGGAATAAGTAGCATAACTTGTAAGCATACAATAAATGGGGAGAGGTTAAGAATGGTATAGGAAACAGAGAAGTCAAAGAACTTATATATAAAACCCAGAGATGTGAACTAAGTGGAGGGGATGCAGGAGGGTAGGGAGGTGCAGGGTTGAGGTGGGATAAGAGGGAGAAGGAATTTGGAAAACTGTAATAGCATCATCAATAAAATATACTTAAGAACACAAAAATATATATTATAAAAAGTATTTTCTCAGAGAAAATTTCATTGACTCACCTCTACATTTATTCATATAGCATCCTGTACCTCTTCCTTTAAAAAATAAATTTGTGAGCATTTGTTACAAATGTAATCAAATAACTACTTGTTAACTAGTCTCCTTTGCTAATCTCAGGTGCCCTGTAGGTAAAGGTCCTGATTCTCCTGGTCATCACTTTTCATCTACAGTGAGGTACAATGCAAAGTTCATCACTGAGTTCACTGTACAACTCTGGTTATATGAATCACATTTTCTGTGTATAAGTTTCCTTATTCCTGGAGAATATACAAAAACAACTGCCTTATATGGATTTAGGGAACATGAAATATAATGTCTCACCCTGGCTGGCATAGCTCAGTGGATTGAGCTCGGCCTGTGAACCAAAGCATCGCAGGTTTGATTCCCAGTCAGGGTACATGCTTGGGTTGCAGGCCATGACCTCCAGCAACCACACACTGATGTTTCTCTCCCTCTCTCTCTCTTTCTCTCTCTCTCCTCCCTTTCATCTCTATAAATAAATAAATAAATAAATAAATAAATAAATAAATAAATAAAATCTTTAAAAAAGAAATATAATGTCTCTAACAGCATATAAAGTAAGGGTTGGCATATATAGTTGCTAAATAACTACTATTGTAGTTATTAGGTATAGTAGCAATAAAGTTTTCTTCAAAATGTTTTCTACTTTTCTCTGTGGGGCAATTATACATCACTGACTCTTTGAATTTAGGCTAGGCTTTGTGACTTGTTTTGACAAGTGAAATGCAAGTAGAAGTGACTTGTGTTGCTTTCAGGTTGAAACTTTAAATGTCTCTGTGTGATTCTTTAGGACTTCTTTATTTCCCACTTCCAAGAGGCCAGCCAAGTTCCAGATGCAGGCTGTTCCATCAAAGATGAAATATGCCTGAGATGATATGCTGCCCAGCTTCAGTTGTACTGAAATAGATGGAAAGCACAATCCAGAAATTAAATTTTGTTCCTATAAACCAATGAAATTTTTGGAGTTGTGTTACACAATGGTAAACATTTACCTAAGCTAACTAATATCTTAGCCTTATGTCAGTGCCAAGAGGTTAGAGTATACATAGTGATTATTTTTGGAAGTAATTTTTGAGGGTACTCTTCTTAGTATCATATGCTGTCTTAACAATTTGAGGCACACATGTACATTGTATACAAAATAAAAATAATAGCTAACAGTTATCAAGCATTTATAATAATTTAAGAATTTAAATATTTGCAAATATTAACCAGTTAACACTTCAGAACATTGTGAAACTAAGTAGGAACTATGATATCCTTTTCACAGATGAGGAAACTAAGTCACAGAGCACTTAGATTATATACTCCAAGGCCATACAATTAGCAAGTGTCAGAGCCAGAATCTGAGTCCCACCATTGTGAGTTTAAAGCTTGTGTTTAACCACTGTGCTCCATTGTGTCACAGGTATATATCCACAATGTGCAGACACAAAACACCTATAGAATGCTAAGAAGAATGTTTGTCATTGTTTGAATATGATTTATCTTCATCATATGAAAATAAAAGGATGGACTGTATTGAAATTCTTCCCAGATCTCAAGTTCTATAATTGAACTTTATTTTCTTCTATAAGATGAGTGTGATTCAGGCAAGGAAAGGGCAAGTCTCACTCATCATCTTCCATCTGATGTCCTACAGGAGAGTGTGGGGGACCAATGGTTCAAATCCACAGATGGTCAGAAAGAGAACCTTCATGAAGGATTATTCAACACTACTCCCAAAAGGATTATTCAACACTACCCCTTTATTTAC
Source organism: Phyllostomus discolor (assembly GCF_004126475.2). Taxonomy (NCBI): domain Eukaryota; kingdom Metazoa; phylum Chordata; class Mammalia; order Chiroptera; family Phyllostomidae; genus Phyllostomus; species Phyllostomus discolor. The sequence continues at coordinate 61,395,915 of NC_040909.2, forward strand.
TGATTTAACCAAAATTCTAGGGTGATATTTCACAGTAAATATCCAAACAACTAGCCTGAAATTTGTTAAGTGGCCCAGGGTTTTAAGAGAGTTGACTCTCAGCTGAACTTTCTAAGTTCCTTATAATAATGCAGAAGATTTGTGCTTTCATTTTGTTGCAAGTGTAATACATGAATAGACACACATTTTGAATCATTTAGGAGTAAATGGGAAGTTGAGGAAAAGGAAAAACATTAGCAGTGTTGGAAGAAATGAGTTTTGAGTCATCCAGACCTGGTGTCAAATCCTAGCTCTTTCTCTGTGTGATTCTGAAGCATTGCTTATGGTCTCAAAGTTTCAGGTTCCTTACTTGAAATTGAGCACACTGAATTCCTAAATCATAAGGTTATTATAAAAATAAATTCAATTTCATTGTTACCTAGTATGTAACAAATGCCTAAAAAATTAATAAAGTGACTGTTATTATAATTAATTATTAACAAAGGAACAAGTCTTAAAATAATAGTAATTATTAATTAAGGAACAAGCCTCTTAAAAAATAATTCCACATGGTAATATGCTGTCTAGGTACTTACTAACCCAGATCTCTTCCAAAGGACTTTTCCATGGGTTAATAATATCATGAATGTTACCGGAGAACACTGGCTTTCTTATAGAGATGTTAGTCCTATTTGGCAAACAGATAAGGCCCAGCATGCTGGACTAGGATTGTGCTTTGACATAGTGCCTAGATAAATAGATATTTCAAGGAAGAATTTGTTTTAGCATAACAACCCAAACAGGTAAAGCAGAGACACTAAACCCTAAGATACTATTTGGACACTAAAGCAGGGCAACACAAATAGGTTTTATAAATATAAAGTGAAAACCAAACTACTCTGGCAATTTCAGCTTTTATATGATTTATGCCTTTAATTTGTCTAAATCAGTGACCCATGGAGTATTGGCATAAAAATGTCAAATTCAGCAAAACCTAAATCATGATAAGGAAATACTGAATTTTTATTAGTTATCTTTCTTTCATTGACTTCTCCCAAACAAAATGAATTCTTCTCTGAGTGAGGCAAATGAAGTATTATACTTTACTAAGATATTATCAATCTGTGATTATTAGCACTCAATATGTCACAGAAACACAGAAACATGACTTGACTGAAATCCACAGTGTAGAATTACTATTTAAAGCATTTTTTCCTTTGCTCCTGTTTCACATTAACACTAGATATCAAATTTATTTGATATAAAGCAACAGAATTGGACTCTGGCCAAGTTGGATTAAAAAAAAAATACAACTTGGCCCTGGCTGATGTGGCTCAGTAGGCTGGAGTGACATCCCATAAGCTGAAAGGCTGCGGATTCCATGCCTTGTCAGGTATATGCCTTAGGTCACAGGTTCAGTCTCTGATCAGGGTACATACTGGAAGAAATTGATGGATGTTCTCTCACATTGATGTTTTTCTCTCCCTAACTCTCTCTCTCATTCTGGAATCAATGAATATATTCTCTATGAGGAATTTTTAAAAAATCTACAATTAGGAAAGATAAGGTTCAAAGAGTCAAGAGGATAGGCAAATATCCAGGTCTCGGAAAAGGCAAAAATTAATGGCTGGGATCTAGGTGGCATGGATAAATGATGAATCATTTCAGGTTCCCTAGGAGGTGGTGAAATAGCTCCAATGGACTCTAGTCTTGAATTTTTCCACTCAAAATGTAAGTACTTGGGGAAAACTGATTGTCCTTCACTGACCAGAGGAGGACAAGGCACCTTGATTAACAATGTTTGTGTAGAGGAGATATTTCCCACATTGGGGGTCCCCACCAGCCTGCAGAAATTATTACAATCCCATCAGCTAAAACATTGACTTTACCCCTGTGAGATCCATATTGGATTTCTAATCTACAGAGCTGTAAGATAAAAAAAAAATGTGTTGCATTAAGCCACTATATTTGTAGTAATTTGTTATGTCATCCATAGAAAACTAACACAGTAATTTTTAGTCTAAAAATATCTCCCAATTATTGCAAGTGACATACTGATATTAAAAGAGACAATAGGCACTAAGCTTCCTCATATTCTGGAATGAGAACCTGGATCACTGAAGCAGATATGCTAAGAGATGTTTGCTCTGTGTTTCCTTACATTCTCTATTTGTCTATTTGGAATCCATTCATCACAGGTCCAATTAAATTAACTATATTTTGTTATTTTCTCTATTCTTGATGATTTGGCATCTTAGGGCCTGGGGAGAGATGCCTACTAAGAATAAGGGCTAGATGATTCTTAGAGAGGGCATAGGGCTCAGCCAGGAGCTTGTCTATCATACACATGCCATCCAATCCCTAGTCTGCATTCTTAACCACCTCCTTATCCAAGTCTCACACACCAAGCCAATATATCCCCAGCCCTAAATCATCCCAGGACATTACAAACAACAAGAGATGGCCTCAAAACCCACTGGGATTATTCAGATTTGTCAGTCCTAATCTGTTTACTCTGCCCTACCCAACCTTTTCTACAGAAACCCCAGTAAGGTCTCTGGCCTACATTTCCCCTCTCTACTACTTCCTACCATCCTGATGCTCCCCTCATAGTACTGTGTCACTTACTGTGTCCTTTTCTCACAGGAAATATAAATAATACATGCTTCTTTTGTTGATGTTGCCTCTCCATGTTGTCATTCAGACCACTATATATTAAATCTCAGGTATAATTCTAGAACTATGTCAAATCTGATTTTGACAAGTTTTGGGAAAACCCCTGTAGGGGAAATGGAGTCAGTCGGTCTTCCTCACCAGGCCCAATAAGCAGTATTCCCATAGCCTTGAGAATGGGCCTCTCATTCACAGAATCATGCTTTGTAATATAATATCATGGTATCCTGCCATCTTTGTGTGCATTTAGTATATAAGGGTGTAGATCACCCCACCCTTGAATAAAGGCAAGTCAGGAATTCCCATGGCTCTGCAAATTTTCTTCCATATGCCCAAATCCTGAAATAGATTTGCCCAGCCTTGAAAGCCTGCAAGGCAACCCCCTCTGGCTTATCTAGGCAATTAAGGTTGGAAGGAAGTATAAAGAAAATCATGAGGCTGTGTACACTTTTGTTTTTATACCAGCACCCATGGGAAGGAAATGGCTATTTGTGCTTCCACCTAAACCCAAGTAAGACAGGATGCAAGGGGAACAATAAGGGACCTGAACATCTCTTCGTCCTATGGTGGGATAGGAAAGAGGAATGAATGGGCCATGGCTTCACAGAAGCATTGTAAAAGACATTTCACCCATGAGAATGTCCAGGAGGGTCCAGATGACCCAATAGAGGGATAAATGGTCTTGGGATGGAAAGAAAGTTGAAAGTGCCATGGGAGCTGTAGTCAGAGGCTACCCAGAGGAGAGTGTCCCAGGCTTGATTACTAAAGCACAACATCTTGGGTTAGATAATTCAGGCCTCAGAGCCCCATCTGGTGAAATAGCTGTAGAAGGGTAGGCAGGTAAAAAAGATGAGCTGGCCATGCCATCTTTTAAAATTTTTAAAATTTAGAGTTACTCTAGACTTTTTATTTACTGAAATAAGACAGATCTTGTGACCTGAAAGGGATGGGAGAAGCTATGAGACTTGTTTAACTTTCCAGGTATGAACAAGAAAAGATTAGCACACACTACAGATCAGGAGAGACAGTGGGAGGAAATACAGCAACTTTTTTCATGGTTATATCCTGTCCAGTCCAGCATTTTTCATATATCAGTTAAACAATAGAGTAATTAGTAAACTCAAGGAAACAAATGTAGTCATCAATGTCATTACAGAGCAGATGCAATAATTCCAGATACTAAGTAAGAGAATCAATATTTAAAACTAAATTATTGCATATTAGTGACATAGAGGGTAAAGTAGGCATAATCCTAATGAATAGTATTGAGATTAAAACAATAAAAGTGCTACAGATAAATAAGAGTAAAACAACCAGCAAAAGAATAGCTGATCTATCTGAGGTAGATATTCCTCTACGAGCAAAAGAAAAAAAAATGCATTCAATGATATATTACCAAAGAATTTCCCTGAAATAAAGATAAAGCCACCTCTGCAGGTTAACAAGCACACACCAATTCAGAAACACATCTAATAATTCAAGTTCTGGGTAGAAAAAGAAAATCATGTACTGGAGGAAGAAGTCTGGCTGGCTTTGGACCTTTCTTTAGAAACATCTGACACCAGAAGATAGAAAGCAATGAGTAGTTTTGACAGCAAGAGAATACCACCCAAGGAAATATTACCTGGCCAAGTTGCTTTGATTTGTGATGGTCACAGAGAGACCTTATCAAACATAAATCAAGGAATAAGCTTATGTTGGAAGCAAATTATCTTGAAAACCAAAATCCATTTGAGAGACTAATGAGACTAACAATTCAGGAATGACACCTGCATTGATTGTATTTAAATAGAAATATATATCTTTTAGATAGAGAAGAGTAACTCAACCATATCCAGTCCATTCTACCCTTCATTGATAGTGCAAAGTTGTGGGTGTGAAGCCATCTTCTCCCAGCATCCCTTGGGTTAGATCATGCTAACTGGTGCTAAGAACCACCCTGCCTGATTTCAGAAGCTGTAATTCTCCATGGCTAAGGTTGAGTGAAAAGGTCTTGGGACCATAAGCCACTAAGGAGACAAAACTTATTCTCCCAGCAGGGGTGCAGCTTCTGTCCCCTTTACTTCACCTTGATTGGCCCCTGGAGTATGGCTGGATAGTAAATGATGGGTAAGATTCCTAAAGGGAGGGATAACCTAAGATAGGCACAGTTGTGAAGGACTCATCAGAGAAGGACTTAGGGGACTATAGAGAAGGGGTGATGAACCCTCACCCCCTGGCTTTGTTATAGTCTGCGTCCTCATTGTATCTGTAAGAGTCTCCTAATCTCTTGGCTGCCTTACTTCCCCCACCTGACTTAAGCCTAAAACAATGCCAGAGGTGGGTGCAGCCCTGTGCTGGAACAGGTGTTTTCTGGGTAGAGGGGCAATCAGGCCTACAAAAGAATGCACAAAATCCTATGAAACCTGCTTTGCTAAGAATACCCTCAATTTAAATGACAAGGGTCCAAGCATAAAATGAGTTTGTTTCCCAAAGTTTTATAGATCTTTGACATCATTCTATCTATCTGACCCTGACTCAGAATAAGCCCTTATAGTTCTTTGAATGTTATCTATTGTTTGATCATTACTGTCTGGCAATGATTGATGAACTTTATGTATATTCCCTGTATTCCTATGCAAACTAAACCCAATAAAAGCCCATTGAGAAATAGACTCAAGGCCTTTCTCCTCTGAGAGACTGGTCAGCCTTTCCTCCTCAAGCAGATCATGTCTTGGTTGAATTATTCTCGGCTGTGGTGGCCCAGGGGAGCTCTGTGTGTGGAGTCCCCCCAAATTGGATGCTTCAGAAAAAGGTTCAGAGAACAGATATGAAGTGTAGGCACACTTTTTTGACTTCTGCTCTCTTTGCCTGGTGGCCCCAGAAGGGAATCACTGTCAAGATCCTCCACTGAGTAGTCACAAGGTTGTGGTTTTAGGCAGGGTGAAGGGTGTCCCATCTTGTCTTCTTCACAAGGTGCATCTAGGAAGCAGGGTGAAGCTGAGACAGATAGTTGTGATGGGAGTACTTTTCTGATATTTGTGTCTATCCCTGTCTGGAGTTGGCCATTCCAATGTGGTTTCCCAATATCCCACTCTCCTGACAGTGTAGAAGTAGTAATTCTCATTTTGACCTGTTCTTTTATATTCTTAAGTAATGTTTCTTAACCTCATTAATACTGACATTTTGAGTTAAGTAATTCTGCTCTGGGGACTTTACTGTACTTTGTAAGGTATTAAGCATCTACCCATTAGATACCCATAGCACCTGTCCCCTTCCCCAGCTATGGCAACCCAAAATATTCCCAGATATTGCCAAATGTCCCCTGGGGGTTCAGATCAATGCCTGCTGAGAAACCCTCACTTAAAATCATACAGCCTGTTCTACAGTCCTTCTGATCCTCTTGTTTGGTTTTATGTTATATAAAATTTAAAAATGGAAGAAGGTTTCAAATGGTTCTACTAAACAAGAATTTGGAACAAGGATCACAGCAGGGCTCTGTGTCAGGAGACTGAATGAATTTCTAGCTGGTGTGTAGCATGAGAAGTGGCTGTGCACACTATTATCCTAAATCCTCATTGTCCAATTCTTTCAGGAGTCTCTTCCATGCCCACTAATCTTGTGGGGCAGGTCTTGAGGGTAGAAAACAAATACAGCAGAAACATCTCCATACAGAATACTTACTCCATCTCACCCTGATGTCCAGGACATTATTTTACAAGGTTTATCATTAGTAGTAGTACTACCCTTCTAGGTACAGTTCTTATATCTTAGTAAATCATAAAAGGACTATTTTTTTATTAGACTTCCATCTACCCTTTCCTGTATTGCATTTTGGGAAGACTTTTTATAGCATCACTTTTCGAATTATAAATTATAATATATACTCATTTTAGAAATTCTGAAAAATATAAAGAATACAACAAAAATTACCTATAATCTAACTGGCCACAGATATGCACTTTTTATGTTTTGATGAATATTTTTTAAGTGTTTTCCTTTACAGATTTCTCTGTGTGCATATGCATATGTTTGTGATTATAAACTTTTCAAAACAAAGGTGCCATGTTAGCATGTTTGTAGGTTTTATCCTGCTTACTCGCATAGCTGCATGTAATGCAATATTCCACATTACATTAACATAAAAATATGAATTTTCTTCCTCTAGTGTAAGTTTGTGCTGTTAGGACCAATCTTCTCCATCTTCTCTGTGCCACTCATTTATTCAACAACTATTTATGGCAGATTTTGGCTACTTAGGCACTGATGACCCAAAGCTAAGCAAAGAAAAAGAAAATAGTTGCTGCCCTTGAGGAGCTTTTCACCCTGACACAAATGAAGAAACAAGTGACTTTAATGCCATTTTCATTGCTGCTACTGTCACTAAAGCAGCTGCCTTGCCATTTTTTAAAAATAGGTGTTAAGCTTCTAATTGCAAAAAGGACTTATTTAGGCAGGAAGCTAGAAATCTCAAGCAGACAAGCTGATACAGGCAGACATCTATACATCAGTGAGCTGTTCACATCCATCGGATGCCAAAGTCAACTGTGTTTTAGCAGAAGGCAGGGGTCAGTACCTAATGCAGAAGACAGCTGGAGAAGTGAAATGGGCACAGCAGGCCAGTCATCTGCCCAGCCAGACCCCAGAGAGGCTTTGAAGGAGAAGAGTTATAAGAGAAGGACTGACTAGTAGCACCAGGTGGTGGAACATATTTTACGCAGAACATTACCTGTTGCTTTAGATTTCAATGTCTGTGAGGATTCTTAAAAATAGAAAAGTAGCAGAAATCATTTGCATCCATTTACTGCTCCCAAGAAGCCCTGCCCATCAGCCATCACAAGCAGAAATGCCTGACTTGGACTCAGATATGTGGGAAGGGTTCTGGGGTCAAAAATACAAAAGTCAGCCCTGGCTGGCGTAGCTCAGTGGATTGAGCGTGGGCTGGGAACCAAAGTGTCCCATGTTCAATTCCCAGCCAGGGTACATTCCTGGGTTGCAGGCCATAACCCCCAGCAACCGCACATTGATGTTTCTCTCTCTCTTTCTCTCTCTCTCTCTCTCTCTATCTCTATCTCTATCTCTCTCCCTTCCCTCTCTAAAAATAAATAAATAAAATATTTACAAAAAAAGAAAAAAAACAGGGCTCAAATCTCCCAGGGGGAGGGCACTGGTCCCCTGTGTCTGCTCTGCGACATGGAATAATCTGGCAGTTTTGGACAATCTCTTCATCTCCTCCATGCACTATGATAATTAAAATACATGTTTCATCAGAAAAAAAAATACAAAAGTCAAGCTAGTTGTTGAAATCTCACTGCAGTTCTCTGTATCTATGGTTTAAATTAGCTAAACAATAGTGCAATTGGCTCTTGTTGATCATGAAATTTTCTTGCTCAAAGATACCTTAAAAAATATCCTTGACTGGAGTCTTCTATCTGTGGTTTCCCCACAGATAGAAGACTCCTGTCAAGGCTTCCTTATGTAGATCCCTGGGGTCACATGATCCTGCTTTACATACCTCCTCACACCTGCTCAGCCTACTTGCAAACTCTTACTATAGGTGTCAGCTGGTTGCCCATTTCCTGTTAGAATGGCCCCAGTGGAGGCTGCTATTATTATGGTTCTGAAGTTTTTGTAGACTTCCCTCCCCTGGAGACAAAGGCTGGACTACTGCATGAACTTCACAGTGCTCACTATAGTAGAAGCCACAGCAGTTCCCGTGCACCAGTTCTGGATCCACAAAGTTCTGGCTTCCTTAGTAGCTGCCCAGAAGGGCTTTGTACCCTAACATAAAGGTGTTGGGAAGATCATAGCCCTGTATCTCCCCAAAGTTCTGTCCACGAAAGTTTCGTGGACAGAACTTTGGCCTATTATTGCCAGGAAAGGGAAAGGAGTCAGCAGATAAAGTGTAGCTACTCTTCACCTTGATGGATTGTTCTTTGGCATAACTGTTTCATACAGTTTCTGTGTAACTGCTGTCATTGTGTTCTGTTGGGAAGCTGAAGCTGGGTCAGTAATACACCACTCAATGAATGAATCTTGGTTTTCCTTCTTCCTCTCCCTCACTTCCCCCTTTCACTCACTCTGGCTTCCCTAGGAAAACATGCCTCTATAAAGGTGTGAAACATTGAAAAATGTGTGAACACATTTTTTAAAATGTGCTACCAATCATGGTTGGATAGTTACATATAATTCTTAATTTGAAATTTAATTAATTTCAAAACTTAAATAAGAAATATACAGTCTATTTTCTTGAACATCAATGGAAAAACAACAGATTTCACCTCAAACCAACAGTGATACTATAACAGAAGTCAGTGGCAGCAATTTGCCTACAAGGTCACAGTGTCAGTGGGGTGGGAAGTACTGGAATTAAAGGCTGTCTATCTGTAATTGAAGTCTCTTTAGCGATGTGTGCCATAGGATACTGTGTTAGGTCAGTGGCATCACTGTTAGGGATAAACATAAGTGTTTATAATGAGAGAGCTCAATACACCAACACATACATTCTCTGAGGGAGGTAGGTTTTGTGTATTCCCAATTCTTAGCATCTGTGTCTGCAAAATGAGTTATTAAAAAATGAAAAGACAAACATATCATACTTACCAAAAGATGTACACACCATTTTCTAAACTGCCACCTGGGTATTTCCAGTAGGCTGTATCATGTACCTGTTCAACTATATTTCCCAAAAAGGAAATGTCCTCAAAAGAAAAATTTTCTTAGAAAAAACTCATTATACATATTCAATACTCAATGGGATGTTTTCAAATTTTACTAGATGAAATAAGTTGATGATGTGAGCTGTGAGAGACTGCCTGAAGTATGCAATATCAGTATAATCATATTACAATATTTCACTTTTGTTGAATAACTTAAAATGCTTTTCAGAAGCACTAAGTTGAATCCCCAACTCTCAGAATTAGGCCAATGCTCTATCTGTTGGGGACAGACTTCTCAGCACTAACAAGTACTCTTATTCCTTGATTAGGTCTAGCCCCAAGATTATTTTACTGTGACTTTTCTTTGGCATCTTATTTCCTTTGAGTAGTTGTTTGTTATAAAAGACCAATGGGCAATGAATATATACAATTTTAAAACTACCCTTTTCAACTCCCTCATTATGACCCACTGCGTTTTTAGAAGCATATGTGTTAGTGGAGAGTTTGCAGTATTCATGACTTGAACTTTGTTTTTGGAACAGAAAGCTAATTGGTTTATCAAAAGGATAGTGAGGTTTAATGAAATAAGTGCTGAAGTCTCCTTTTATTTCTATGTACATTCTAATTGCCATTAAATTTGGTCATTTGGAGTAAAATACTCTGAAACTGCATATTTCAAATCCTAATCTTCAAAAATGCTTGAATGTCACAGACAAATTGATAGCACTTTAAACCACACAGCGGAGCTCATTAGTGGTCTTCCTTGGGAGGGGTACTGGCTGCATCTGCCTACTCAGTGCCAGACCAACTTCCAAAGGGGTGTTAGCTGACCTTTCCTTCAAACTCACTTGTTCTCGTATGGGTGCTACTTTCTGTAAAATCTCAGAAATTTGAAGTTGCAATGGCTGATATTCTTTTTTAAAAATATATATATTTTATTGATTATGCTATTACAGTTGTCCTTCTAACATAGGCAGGGAAATCTCAGATATTCCATGAAGCAATATTTTTACTGATATGTCCTCTAGAGCAAGGGACATAAAAGAAAGAGTAAACAAATGGGACTTTATCAAAACAAAAAGCTTCTGCAAGGCTAAAGAAAATATCAGTAAAATGAAAAGGGAACCAAATGTATGGGAAAATATATTTGCAAATGATATCTTGGACAAGGGTTTGATCTCCAAAATATATAAAGAACTCACATGACTCCACTCCAGGAAGACAAACAATCCAATTAAAAAATTGGCAAAGGACCTGAACAGACACTTCTCCAAGGGGGACATACAGAGGGCCCAGAGACACATGAAAGATGCTCAGCATCAGTAGCCATCACAAAGAATCAAATTAAAACCACAGTGAGATACCACTTCGCACTGGTCAGAACAGCCATCATAACCAAATCAACAAACAAGTGTTGTCCGGGCCATAGAGAAAAGAGAACTCTAGTACCCTGTTGGTAGGAATATAGGCTGGTGCAGCCACTGTGGAATTTCCTGAGAAAACTAAAAATGGAATAGTCTTTCAACCTGGCAATTCCATTGCTAGGACTATACCCTGAAAATCCTGGAACACTAATTCAAAAGAACTTATGCACCCCAATGTTCATGGCAGAACAATTTACAATAGCCAAGTGCTGAAAGCAACCTAAGAGTCCATCACCAAATGAGTGGATCAAAAAACTGTGGTACATTTACACGATGGAATATTATGCAGCAGAAAGAAAGAAGGAGCTCCTACCCTTTGCAACAGCTTGGATGGATCTGGAGACCCTTATACTAAGTGAAATAAGTCAGACAGTGAAAGACAAAGACCATATGATCTCATCTATAAGTGGAACCTAATCAACAAAACAAACAAGTGAAGAAAAATAGAATCAGAGACTTGGAAATAAAGAACAAACAAACAGTAACCAGAGGGGAGGTGGGAGGGAATAATGGGAGGAAAAAAGGGAAGGGTTTTCAGGAACATGTGTTAAGGACACATGGACAAAGCCAAAAGGAAGTAGGATCAAGGGGGGCAAGTGGGGATGGGTGGGGTGGGGAGGAGTGGTGGTGTAAAAATGGAAACAACTGTACTTGAACAACAATAAAAATATGTGAACATAAATAAATAATAAATAAAATAAAAAGTAATGTACAAGTTATTTTTATTTTATTTTATTTTTATTTTTATTGTTATTCAAGTTTTCTGCTCTTTACCCCCTTCCCAGCTCCCCAGTACATGAGTTCTTAAAAATACACTAATCATTAGCTCAGCAACTATTAATACTGTACTCTGAGGATTTTCTCTCCAATTCTTATTCCAGGCAAAAAGAAAACTCTTTTTTTCCTAAAGATTTCATTTATTTATTTTTAGAGATAGGAGAAGGGAGAGAGAAAGAAAGGGAGAGAAACATCATGTGCTTGCCTCTCATATGCCCCCTACTGGGGACCTGGCCTATAATCCAGGCATGTGCCCTGACTGAAAGTCAAACTGGTGACCCTTTGCTTTGCAGTCTGGTGCTCAATCCACTGAGCCACAGCAGCCAGAGTTCAAAAAGAAAACTCTTAAAAGTAATATTGACAACTTCAATAAACAGGTCAGGTTGGAACATGGGTTACTGTCATTGACGTGTGGATGGTAGTGTACTAGACATTATTTACTACCAGAAAAACAAACCTTGCCAACTTTTAAATGTGAAGATGGTGAAGATGGTGAAGGCTTTATGGTGAAAATGGAGGTTTATGGACCCTACCAAGGGACTACAGAGTTTTGTAATCTTGGCATGAAAATGGCTTGATTACCTATCAATTCAGTTTTATTTCTTTTTATAATTATAGGGATTTATGAACTTTTATAAATGTAAAAGCAAAATTTCTGGAATCTATTATATAATAATGGAGTCTAAAAGACAATTTAATATGCTAAGTTTATAGAGCTGAGAGGAAGACTGATTTCTCTGTTGGCTCTGGAGGAAAAATGAACCAAAATAATTTTAAATGGATTATATGAGTTTCTCTAAGCAAATCTAGAATGTTCAGCTTCATTTATAGGAAATTCTAAGTGACTCAATGTACCCTGAATGTATCATCTTTAGCAAAGTAGGCAGCTTCTCCTAAGAAAGTTTGCCTAAATTACCATAAAAGTATAGTTCATTACTTAATTTTGCTTTATTGTATGTGAAACTACTTTTTTAAAAACTTTTTTTTTATTTTGTTCAAGTACAGCTGTCTCCATTCTCCCCCCACCACTCCCCCCTACCCAACCCATCCCCACTTTCCACCCTTGATACTACTCCCTTTTGGCTTTGTCCATGTGTCCTTTATACATGTTCCTGAAAACCCTTCCCCCTTCCCCCCACATTACCCCTTCCCACCTCCCCTCTGATTACTGTCAGTTTGTTCTTAATTTCAATGCCTCTGGTTATATTGTGCTTGCTTATTTGTTTCGTTATTTAGGTTCCACTTATAGGTGAAATTATAGGTATTTGTCTTTCAGCACCTGGCTTATTTCACTTAGCTTAATGCTGTACAATTCCATCCATGCAAAGGGTAGGAGCTCTTTCTTTCTTTCTGCTGCATAGTATTCCATCATGTAAATATACCACAGTTTTTTGATCCATTCATTTACTGATGGACACTTAATTTGCTTCCAGCACTTGGCTATTGAAACTACTTTAGAAAATGTTCCACTCAAAATATACCTCATATTTGTATAATATTCTTTCCATGAATTTTATTTTAAATGATTGCATACTAACATAAATATTTTAGGAGGCTAATCTTAAAGTCCTCATTTTAAGATATGATTAAAACTTGCTCCAATTATTTATGAAACATTATTATCATTAATAACATGCTATATGCATGTTATTTGTATGAATGAAAATACTAAATCTATTAAGAATCATTACCTGAACATTTACTTAATAACAGAAAAGTTATATGCTCTCTTCTGAAGTTATTTGCAGTTTCAGGAGATTTAGATAAATATGCTCCCTTATCAAAGGTGAATTCATGGATTAGTTAGAAATTCCTGTATCTATACATAATATTCAAGTTGGAATTTTCATTCACTTCTTACAGAAACACATTTACAGCAATGATTAAGTTGTGACCTAATAAAAGTGCCAAAATAATTTAGTAATTATGGAAGGTAACTTTCTAACCACCCAGTAGCTCAAAAGAAATGGAAAATAGAAAAATAAAAATTGTTCCTGTTAGTGTCATCAAAGATAATCATTATATCTTTTACAAAGTAATGTCTGTGTGTGTGTATTAGTTTTTATCTACACAAAGCCTGTCCTTGTTTGTAATAGTACTGTGTTCAAATATAAAACAAAATTCCATTCTACATTATACTTATGCTATACATGTATTTCTATATAATTTTAATTCAGTAATGGTGGCATGAAGATGTCTGGTAATTCCTCCTGCAGAGAATAGTTTTAAAATATTAATTTCTAGAATTTGTCATCTGTATATCCTCTTCAGTGCAAAGTCGTTCATGCCTTTTTCCCATTTCCTGATTATATGTTATTATTATCTGTGTGTTCTAGATTGAGTACATTAGGAAATACAAATTAAAACCCCAATAAGCTATCACTGCACACATTTAAAGAATGTCTAAAATAAAGAATGGTGTCAACATCAAATGTTGATAAGGATGTGTAGGAACTGGATCACTCATGCTGTTGGGAATGGGAAATGGTACAGTAACTCTGGAAATATGTTTGGCAGCTTATTTTGAAACTAAACAAGAAATTACCATATGACCCAACAAGTAAAGACTTGGGAATTTATCCCAGAGAAATGTAAATCAATGTTTTCACACAACATCAGAAACCACCACCACCACCACCACCACCACTATCTATACACAGATGTTCACAGTGGCTGGATTCATGTAAGTTAAAAACTGGAAACAACTCATGTGATTTTCAACAGGTGACTGGTTAAAGAACTGTGGCATATTTATTTTATGGAATATTACTGGACAATAAGAAGAAAATAACTACTGATATATACCAAAACTTGGATGAATATCAGGAATTATGCTAAATGGTAGGTTTAGTGGTGGGAGGTGGGGATGGGGGCCGTGGTGGGGTGAAAATGGAGACAACTCTACTTGGACAACATTTTTAAAAAGCCAGTCTTAGAAGATTACATAATGTGTAATTCTATTTGCATAATATTTTGAATTGACAATATTCTAGAAATTGAATACAGACTAGTGAATGTCAAGGGTTAAGAGAGGGAGGTCAATGTGTTCATAAAGGGGCAACACAAAGGATCCTTCTGGTTATGAAGCTGTTGGGTATCGGGACTGTGGAAGTGGGAACAAAAACTTACACTTATGATAAAATTTATAGAATGAAATACAAACACACATGAATAAAAGTAAAATTGAGGAAATGTGAATAAAATCAATGTAGTACATCAGTGTCAATATATGATTCCCCTGAAATGGGACTGTACAGGGTTCCTATCAAACCTTTTATAAGACAAAATGATATTAATGCAAAGAAGCAATTACCTTAGGACTCAGGTTGCTAACAGATACACAAAATAAACTGAGATAAAGCACATATACTCACAGACCTAGTTCAAAACTATGGTGGCTTGAAGCTGACATGCTGAGTGTACTTCCAGGGGAAGGAGCTTGGTGGGGCCACTTTCTTTGCTTGGGCTGGGAATGGCCTCTGTGACAGCTCACTGCAAAATGAATGCTGACACTAGTTTTACTTGTAACCTTCTTTCATAAAAGGAAAAATCCTCTTTGGACTTCTGTCAATGAAAGCAGGGACTAATGTAGGCCCTTCATAAAAGTGAAGTGTTATAAAGTGGACTTTTGAAAATTGGGGGTGGGAGATATTTGTATCCTTATATCATACTACAGTTTTTTTTTTAAATGTTACTATTGAGTAAGTCTACATGGGATCTTTCTTTTATATTCCTTACAACTTCATGTAAATTACCATTATCTCATTTAAAACAACCCCAACCTCTTTTACCAGTTAGGAGGGGCAGATGATGGAGTCTAGAGGACAGAAATGTTCAACCTTTAAAGAGGACACTTTGGAAGTGAAAGAGCTGCAGGAGTCTTATATCCAAGATCTGAGTATAAACTCATCCCAAAGCTGTTGCTGAACACAAAACTATATATACTTGGAATAAAGGAGCCCAGGAAAAAAAATGAACTAGACTCCAGAGGGTTAGCTACCATTAAAATTCAGAACTACTGATGCTGCTGAGATTTGTGAGTTTGCTGCATTTTTGATTGACTGTGCTCTCCAAATCACATCAAGTGACAGAAAGTAAAATCCTTCCTGGTCTTTCTTTTATCAGAGGTAGGAAGTTAAGGCTGGAAAAAAATAATTTGAAATTTAGAGAAACCCCCCTAGAAACAAAAGAACCGATGAGATAGTGAACCCTAAATTCTGAATGTAAATTATTCTGAAATCTTTGCCTGAAAGCTAAACTATGCAGACATAGGGGGACAGTCAGGGGATAAGCCAAATAAGCAGCTAACTGGAAGCCAAAGAAAACCGATCATGTACCAGTGGCTGATCACAGCAGGGAGGACTATTTCATAGTTTGATTCTGGGCAAGTAAATCATCTACTATAATGACACTAAAAAAATAAAACAAACTAAGAATCCTCAGAATATTCCAGAATCACTACAAGGTATAATCTACATATAGTTTCAAACCAAAAATTACTAGATATATGAAGAAGTAGGAAAGTGTTTCTCTGTAGGACTATAAGTGATAATCAGTAGAAACTAATACTAAAGGACCCTGATGATGTACTGAGCAAATATTTCAGGTGAAATATTAAATATATTCAGATAATTAAAGGAAAATATAATGATAATGAGTAAATAGGAAATTTCAACAAAGAGAAGTAAACTATAAGAAAACACCAAATAGAAACACCTCACTGTGTGAGCTCAACAAAAATCTGAAATAGCAGAAGAAAAAATCAGTGAAATTAAGTTATATCTTTAGAAATGACCAAATATGACCATGGAGAAAAATATTTAGCAAAAATAAGCAGTCAGAGAGAACTCTAAGGCAATCTTGAAATGTCTAATAAATGTGCAAATGCTATTCCACAGGCAAAGAGAGGGAAAAGGACAAAAAACTATTTGGAAAAAAAAGGTCAAACCTTTAAAATTTTCTAAGGAAAAGTCATTAACTTAGAGATCTAAGTTCAATGAAGCTGATAAGATACATACATACACACACACACACACACACACACACACTATCCAATCTCAGTATACCATATTAAAACATCTGAAACACAAGAAATATAGAAAAAATCTAGAAAGCAGCAAGAGAAAAACAAATATACATCACATGGAGTGAACTAACAATATGATCAACAGCTGAACTATTACCACTACTTATATAGACCAGAAGAGATTGGGCTTATATATTAAAAATGCTGAATAATTTAAACAAACAAAAACCTGGTAGCCAAGAAATCTATTTCCAGTGAAAGTAGTTTACAAATACAAAAATAAAATATAATTTCTTGACAAAAACTACAAAATGCATTGCTACTATACTGGCACTATAAGAAATACCAAAGTAACTTTACACTCAAATGAAATGGCAATAGACAGTTAACATGGATATTCAGAAAGAAACAAATAGCACTGGAAGAGATACATATGTGGTGACATATAAAAGATTATACAGGTAGCCTTGGCCAGGTGGCTCAGCTGGTTGGAGCATTGGCCTGTATACCAAGAGGTTGTGGGTTCGATCCCTTGTCAGAGCACATACCGAGGCTGTATGTTCAATCCCTGATCAGGGCACATATAGGAGGCAACCCATTCATGTTTCTCTCTCACATTAGTGTTTCTCTCTCTCTCCCTTCCTATCTCTCTAAAATCCATATTCTCTGGTGAGGATTTTCAAAAAAAGTTTATATGAGTAATTTTTATTTCTCTTCTCAAATTTAAAAAAGGCAGTGTAAGGTTTATAAGGCACATTGATATAGATGGCAAGAAAGCAGAAAAGAGGTAATCAGAGTTATACTGTTTCAAGATTCTGTATTGTAATACAAATAATATTAAATATAAGTAGATTGTTACAGATTAATAATGCATGATGTTATTCCTCAGCAACCACTAAAAATAATGCAAAGAAATATAGTAAAATCTAATAAAAAATTAAATGACATGCTAAAATATTTTTATAAAGCCAAAGAAAAGAAGAGCTAAATAAAAGACATAAGA
Source organism: Phyllostomus discolor (assembly GCF_004126475.2). NCBI lineage: Eukaryota > Metazoa > Chordata > Mammalia > Chiroptera > Phyllostomidae > Phyllostomus > Phyllostomus discolor. The sequence continues at coordinate 61,413,435 of NC_040909.2, forward strand.
CAAATAGGAAATAAATAGCTCAATGGCAGACACAAATCCTGTCATATAATAATGTCATTAATGATAAATAGATGAACTATTCTAATTAAAAGACAAAGATTTTTGGATTGGATTTAGAAACAAGATTCAACTCTATGCTGTCTATAAAAGATTACTTTAAATGCAGATATATAAATAAATTGGGAATAAAAGGGTAGAATATGATACAGTAATAAAATAGTAAGCATAAGAAGAAAAGGGTGGATAAGTTAGAGTATTAGTAGAGACAAGGAAGTATTATATCCAAAATACTCTCAATACAACAGTGATACAAAACAATAATAGGAGTATATGTAATTAGCTATCTCCACAATACATAAAACAAAAACTAATGGGAGTCAAAACATAGACAATTTAACAACTATTAGCGAGTATAATTGGAATTTCAATATTTCTTTCTCAGTAACTGAGAAGACAAATAGAACATCAGTAAAGATGAAATAGACTTAAACCACCTTGACCAAATTGACATTTGTAAAACACTACACACCTAAACAGCAGAATGCATATTCTTTTCATGAACACATGAAACATTAACCAAACAACAAAAAGCACAGGGTCATTAAATAAATACAAACATTTGAAATTATACAGAAGATGTTTTCTAACTATAGCAAAACACTCAGAAAAGGAGAAATATTGTATAATTCTACTTGGATGAGGTATGTGGAATAGTCAAATTCATAGATACATAGAGTAGAATGGTGATTTCAAGGGTCTGAGTTGGTGGAGAAATAATAGTTACTGTATAATGGGTATAGAATATCAATTTGGGACAACAACATAGTTCTAGAGATGTGTGGTAGTGATAGTTGCACAACAATGTGAATGCCACTGAACTGTACATTTAAAAATGGTTAAAATGACAAATTTTGTGTCATCTATAATTTACCACAGTAAAAAGAAGAAATTATAAGAAAATTAGACAATATTTTAATAGAATAAAAATGAAAATGAAACATTAAATTTTGCAGAATGTAGCTAAAGCAATGCTCATCAGCACTTTCATAGATTTAAATGTTTCTGTTTAAAAGAAGAAACATCTCAAATTAAGATGCAAACTTGAATAATAGAAAGTTAGCAAAAAAGAGCAGATTAATACAACTAGAGATGAGGAAATAATAAAAATAAGAGCAGAAATTAATAAAAGGGAATATTATAAACAAGTTTCTGCCAGTGATTTTGGAACTTGTGATAAAGTGAACAAATATGTTAAAAAATAATTTACCAAAACAACATCAAGAAGAAATAGAACACTCAAATAACCCTATGTCCATTAAAGACCTTCAATTAATAATTTTTAGATGTTCCAAGAAATAAAAACTATAGAACCGTGTGACTTCATTAGTGGAAATATATCAAAAATTTAATGAAGAAAGTATACCAATCTTTCCTAAACTTAGAAAAGAGAGGAGTCTACACTCCAATACATTTTTTTATGGAGCCAGCTTGTACTGATATCAAAAATAAGAAAAGAATCATATAAACCAATATCTGTCATGACATAGATGCAAAAATCTTTAACATAATATTAGCAAGTCCATTTAGCATTGTATAAAAATAACAGTTTTTCACAAAAGTATTTAATACTAGGAATTCAATATTTTTAACATTTAAACTTAAATCAATGTAATTTATCATTTTAATAAAATAAAGGAGAGAAACTATTTGATCTTCTCAATAGTAGAAAATACTTTTTGAAAAAATTGAATACCCATTCATGATAAAAATTCTTACAAAATACTTTAAAATTTGATAAAGATCATCTACAAAAATTGACAATAGACATCATATTTAGAATACAAAAACTTAGAATATTTTGCCTAAAATCTGGAATGAATCAAGAATATTTGCTTTCACCACTTTGATTTAATATTGTATTGGAAGTTCAAATCAGTGCAATAAGGCACAAAAAGAAATAAGGGACATCTCTACTGGAAAGGAAGAAAGGAAATTATTTTTATTTGCAGATGACATTAACATGTGTGCACAATCCTAATAAATATATTTAAGAATCTATTAGAATAGGTCAATTTAGTAACTTCATGGGCCATGAGATCAATATACCAAAAAGCCCCTGCATTTCTAATACTAGTAATAATTAAAAATGAAATTAAAAATATAGTTGCATGTAAAATAACACCCAAAATAATTAGGAATGAATTTAACAAAGACTGATTTATAAGAACTGCATATTAAATATCACAAAAATTGCTGAGATAAATTAAAGATCTAAATAAATGGAGAGAGATACCATGTTCACAGATCAAATACATTATTAAGATGTCAATTCTCTCACTAGTATGTAGTTCCAAAGCAATTCCTACCAAAATTCTTTCTAATTTTGTAGGAAATGACAAAATATTTCTAAATTTATAAGGAAATACAAAGGGCCCAAATTGCCAAAATAATTTTGAAAAGGGACAAAGTTAAAGGAGTTACATTACCAGATTTTAAGACTTAATATAAATATCAGTATAAATTTTCAGTGAATAAGACAGTATGGGCATATTTAGAAGTAAACAAATAGATCAGGGATTCCAAGTAGAGTCCAGAAATAGAACTACACTTACATGGCCAACTGATTTTACAACAAAGGTTTCAAGATAATTCAACGTGGGGAAGAAGAGTCTATTCAACGTTGATGCTAGGCATATTAATGACACCACACCACCTAAGATGTCTGCATCCTAATCTCCAGAAGCTATGAATATGCTTGGTTACATGGCAAAGACTAATTAAAGTTGCAAATAGAATTAAGTTTAATTAGGTGACCTTAACATAGGAAGATTATGCTGAGTTACCCAGGTGGGCCCAATGTTGCTGGTTTTGTTTTGTTTTGTTTTTTTCATCCCACAAGAAATCAAACTTTACTGACAGAAACAGTACAAATTTCAAACAAGGCTGCAGTTACTCTTTTGAAACACAAAAAGTTCCTCATTTTTAGAATACTACATTGTTAATTCCATATAGCATTTACAAAATAATTATTACTGTTCTTCAGGGCTCAGAGTGCCTTTGCTCTCTACACATTCACTTGTGACATGATCAATTCTATGTCCTAACTTCTACACCTCTTTCATCAACCTCTTTCTCTTCACTCTCCTCTTATAGAGTTGGAGTTGATGTATTTTCTTGAATGTTTGAGACAGCCTTATCTTGAGCTTTGATTTTTTCAGGAGCTGTTAGCTGTGCTTGCTGTGATAAATCTTCAATCTTGGTTTCCCTCAAAACCATGTAGGTATATGAAGTTGGGCTCTTGTAGACATCTGGTTTTGTGATGACAAAGGGGCTATTTTTAGATTTCTAGATAGTGACTCTAGTAACCCCTGGAAACTGTCAAAGACTCAGTTTGGGATATAGTCTTTCATGACTTATTTTCACTCCAGCTCTGTTTTGCTTTGCTGACTTGTTCTTCATTGATTTCAGCTGTTGCTACTAGCTGGGCTTGTTGTGTGGTTCCCTGCATGGAATCTTGCTCCTGGAGCTCTGGTACTGATTCATTACTGTCAGATTCTGTTTCAGATCTTGTCTCAGCCTGGGGCTGAGGTAACTCCTGCTCTATAGCAGGGATGATTTCTGTAGCTTCACCCTGGCATTTTATGCAAGGAATGTGGAACCAAGATGGTGGCAGAAAGATAGGCAGTGAGTGGTAAGTTCAATGCCACTGGTTTTAAATATGGAGGAAGAGGCCGTGAGCCAAGGAATGAGGGCAACTTCTACAAGCTAGAAAGGGGAAGGAAATGGATTCTCCTCAAAGTCCCCCAGAAAGGAAGTCAGACCTGTTGTCAACTTAATTTTGACTTAGAGTTGTGTTGGACTTACAACCTTCAAAACTATAAACTAGTAAATTTGTGTTGTTTTAAACCAGTAAGTTTATGTTAATTTCTTACAACCATGAAAAAGTAATGTAATCAAATACAGTATAAGGATGAAAGGGGGTGGAATCACAACACTTATTATAGTCCAGGGGTGTCAAACTCATTTTCACTGGGGGTCACATCAGCCTCACAATTGCCTTCAAAGGGCCGAATGTAATTTTAGGGCTGTATAAATGTAACTACTCCTTAACTAGTGGCAAGGAGCTTGGCACTGCTGCTGGGTAGAAACAAGGTGTCACACCAGATAAAACAAGGTGGAGGGGTGGATTTGGCCCACAGGCCTTGTGTTTGCCACCTGTGTTATGTACCATTTACAAATTAAATGTAAATGAATCATAAACTTAAATGTAAGGCCTAAAACCATAAAACTTTTGGACAAAAACAGATAAATATCTGTTCTCTTGATTTCACCAAAGATTTCTAAATTTTGATACAAAATTTATGAATCACAAAAATTGATAAATTGGACTTCATCAAAATTTAAAAATAATTTTGAGAAATTATTAAGCAAATAGAAAGGTTATTGACAGATTTGTAGAAAATATTTGCAAAATCATATATTTGACCAAGGACTTATATCCAGAATATGTAAAGAACTCAGAAAACATTTAATCTAATAATAAATGAGCAGAATTTTGAATGGACATTTCACTGAAGAAGATAGTTGATGAACAGTAAGCATATTATGAGGGGGGACCCCCAAAACTAGAATTTATTTATAAAAATTGTGTATTTATTCTTACATGTTTAAACTTCAGTCACATTCATAGTTCTATCCAGCTGATGCAATATAACTATGAAGGTATTTTTTTTCCACTGCTCAAAACAGTTTCTCAATTCAATTTTGAGATCTTTTAGTACTTCTGCTGTTTTTTGTTTCACCTCTTTCATATCAGCAAAACATTTACCTTTGAGGTCTTTTTTCATCCAGGGAAACAGCAACAAAAAAAGTCACTTGGGACAACATCAGGTGAACAGGGAGAGTGCGGCATGAGGGTCGTACTGTTTTTATCAAAAACTGCTGAACACTCAGCATGATGTGGGCCCATGCACTCATAAATCATCCATTTGAAGTGGGTGAACACCTTGAAGGAGTCTTCAAAAAAATTAACTGAAGTCAAACACAGCTTTTCACAAAAATGCCAGCCAGTACACTGATACAGATAGGTTCCTAAAACTCTCTTAGTGGGGGAAACCTGCACTACAAAAGGCCCACCCTCCAGAAAATAATTCCATTTTTGGTGGGGTCTATTTCAGTGGACATCAGGGAAATGAAAATTAAATTAACAAAGAACAATCACTGGACACCCACCTGAATGCCTAATTTGAAAAGACTAAGGATGCTGAACCTTGGCAAGGATGCAAAGCCAATGGAACTCTAATTCATTACTGACAAAAATACAGAAATGTGACAGACACTTTGAAAATCAGGTTGGTAATTCTCATAAATTTAAATACACACTTATTTTATGACCCATCATTTCCTTTTTTAAGTGTCTACCCTAGAAAAATGAAACATAATTCTACAATAAGATTTGTAGTGATCCATAAATATTCATAGTAGCATTACTTATAATATCCAGAAAACAGAGTAAGCTACAAGTTCCAACACTGGGTTAATAGAGAAACAGAGTGGTATATCCTAATGATGAAATAGTATTCAACAATGAAAATGAGCCCACTACTGATAGATGCAATGGTATAGATGGCTTTCAAATCGTTATGCTGAATGATAAAACTTGGATAGAGAACACTATATATTTTATGCTTCCATTCATATGAAATTCAAGAAAAGGCAAAACTATACTGACAAATCTTTTTGGTAGTTGCCAGGGATGAGGAAAGAGATGGGTAGAACAGGAACAAGAGGGAATGTACTAAAATGGGAAAATGCTCTCTGTCTTAGGTGTGTGGTAGTTACAGCACTGTGTATTTGGGTGAAACTCATCAGATTGTGCACTTAAAATGAGTGCATTTTATTACATGTAAATTATACATTAAACAATTGAAAGATCATTAAAATTAACTTTCAGTATTTGCTATGTCTATTGCTCTGGTGAAATTAACACAAATAATGAATAACATTTACTGAGTTTGTACTAGTGGGTTTTTCCTTACTCCGTTTACCTTTTTTAATTATGTGATTGCATGAGTCTCAGTTGCCTTACAGAAATATTAGAAATAACCAAGACTGCTCATTCAAAATACATCAACCGTATGTATGGGAACCAGAAAAACTGAAAGAATCCCAGGGCAATTATACAGCACCCTAACATAAATAACTGGTACAGGTAAATTGGTGCACATTATGTATTATTTCTGGAAATAATAACAGTAATGTCTACCACAAACTAGTTACAAGGATTGATTGAAGCAAGGCATGTGAAATGCTTAGCACTGTGCTGGACACATAATTAGTCCTTGATACCCAGTACCTGTCACCTTCACAAAATGTGAGCATTCTCATGAAGAAGTGTGGGTCAAGCCAGGCCTTGTCAAATACTATTTCTTGTCCACTATATCTTTCCCTTTCTTCAAGTAATGAAACATTCTCTTTTTTTTTCCCCTTTGGGCAATTGCTTTTACCCAATCAGCAGAATCCTAGTCAGGCAGTTAATCTCACAGGCTCTTAGGGGAGATTTTCTTTGCTGTGATTGGATAAGGAAATGGACAGAGGTCCAAGCCAGGCTAATTAGAAATTTACTGAGATTTAGTTATTCAATGATGAAAGAGAATGTTAGGGTTACTTGCTGCTGTTTTCAGTGCCCTGCAGAAAGGTCAGCCTCAGAATGCAGCCATCATGTGGCATAAGATTTAGAAACTGAGTGCAGCAGAGACCAGGAACATTGTTCGAGTCAGTTGAACTTGTGTATTTACAGTTTGATGAGTGAATAAAATATGTCCTTCTCACCCACTCTACCTAATCTAGATTTATTTGAGTTTCTGCCATTCACAACCAAAAAAATCCAGAGTTTCAAACACTGATTTTAAAAAGAATCTGTTTTCTCATCTCTAAATTAGGGGTGATAATTGTCCCTATTTTAAAGAAGGTTGTAAGATTAAATTACATAAAAATGTAAAGGGCTTAGAACAGTGCCTGAAACAACAAGTACTACACATTTTGCCATTTTTAGTATCATCTATTTTCCTTGTCGAAACTATGTTTACATAGGGTGAGAAAGTATATAAAATAGGTTTAAAATTTTCCTAGCAGCTATTGTCATTAGTGACTGGATTAATGAATGAATTAAATTGAATGGATGATAAATTGAACTAATATGTACAATAAGGTCCCTCATTCTGCATGCATCTTCCTTGGCATGCACCTTTCCAAGTGTAGTGACTTAATATGGGTCAGATGAAATCACTTTCTGATAGCTCATAATCAAGCACACAAGATAACCTTGTTTACCTTATGGAACTGGGAAGTCTGAATCCTCATAGGTGGCTTGCTTAGCTGATTATAGTACTCTCTGTGAGTAAAACCTTAACAACAAACAGCCATAGAATGAAAGCCTTTCTGTAATGAATTATAGCTTTCTCAGTCATCTTAAGTAGTATTTTCAATAGGTTTTTGTATTTTGTATAGGATAACTTATGGTTATCTTTTTTGCTGTTATTGAGCCATGTGGACAGCTATATTTTTTTAATACTTGTGCCAGATGCTATATCATTCTGTGTCCTTTCTCTCAGTGATAGACCCTGCATTTTGCTAAAAGTGTCTTAACAGTTACCCTTCTCTTTCTTATTTTAATAGCTCATTTTTATTGTACTGTTTCCCATTACCATTTATATCCCTAAACCCTCTTCCACTTCCACCTAGCTCCCTTCCCCAATTCTCATTTTTTTTAATAATAGCTCATGCACAGGAAAATAAAATAACTAAAATTTTTCAGACCATGTCTAAAATGAGATAAAAATAATGTGAGAGTAAATAGGTCATTAGTGAGTATACTTTTCTAAGGATAAAATACATTAGTTGATCTATTTTATATATTTCAGGGCCTCAGGGTTCTGGAGTCTCATTTACCACAACCTCAACCCCAAGCTGAATGCCACATATGTGTTTGCCTAAAAAAGTTCTCCACCTGAATGAACTATTGTCATAAAGAACTCTGATAACTCCATGAGCTCAATTGGTTGGGTTGTAGTTCATATTATTTTTAAAAACAGGTACTATGAATAATATAACTTTTCTTGAATTATGTAACATTTTTTACAGGAAAACACTTTAATTTAAAGGTAGAAGTTCCTAAATTATATGTACATTATGCCACTTGAATATGCTATGGGTTTTTAAAAAATGTAAAAATTAGTTTTGATTAGAATTGTCTAAGTATTATGGTCTTTGCTAAACATGCCATAGATGTTCGTAGATAATAAATTTGCATTTATATTTTGCTAAATATCTAAAATAGTTTGTATTTTTAGTGATCTAATCTCAAGTTAGGATTTAGGGTAAAATCTTCATCAGGATAGGAGATAATGAGAAAAATAAACTATTATTTGCAGTCAGCTATATATGAGCAAAGTGAATCTCCTTTATTATGAAATACAACAAGCTGTTATTTAAAATAAAGAATGAGGATTCAGTGACAATGACATGCAGACTTGATATAGAGCTTCTTTTAATTTTTTTCTCACAGTGTGGGCTCCAGGCTATAGTTATGGGGGTTATAATGGCATTTTCATAAATGCTGGCATGCCTTCAGAGAGGACTTTCACAAAATAGACAAATCACAACTTTCACCATTAGTTTAAACTAAGGGGTCTGATCATGTCTCCTCTGTCCCATAATTCTCATTTTATGTTAATAGAGGTTGTGCCTAATTATCAAGGGAAGAGTAGATTTATAAATTATAGTCTCTTCTAGAAGAGTTATGAGTGTAACCTCCATTAACACTGTGGAATGTAAAGAAGGCAACTCTTCAAATGTTGAGATAAAAATATGTTCCTCTAGTGCAGGATTATATTTTATCTATAACTGAGTAATTTTGACTCAAGTAACCTATATTGAGAAATAGATTTAATAGTGGAAAAGCTGTGGATTGGTGGATCCCTGCCAGGCAGGAACAGAAAGTTGAGATCATTAATAGTATGGGAGGAATATAGGACATGATGATATTCCCAAAATTATCAGGAAGAGAAAATATAATAGAGGAAAAAAATAGTATAAACTGTTTTCCACCCCCACCTTCCAGATATTTCCCTGAATGGAGTTTTTGTTTCAGATTTCTCTTTGGAAACTTTCACTGTTTTATAGGCTCTTGTCTACTGAGAAATAAGCCTAAAGCTTTTGTTATTTTTGTAGCCATCACCTTGTCTGCGGTGTATAGTTCTCTGAAGTCCATTTGTTTGTGTTCTAAGAAAATTTGCTGCCTCATCTGTGACAAAAACAGCATACACAGTAATTTTCCAATTGAAAGTGCAGATAAGAATGTCTTCTAGTGCTCAAAAGCAAGCTAAAGATCTCTCTCTAATAGAGTTGCTTCTTCATGGAGTTACTAGTTTTAGGAGTAAGATATCTTGGTTCTCTTCCTTCTTCCTGATGCCTTTCCCTCTCAC